>NC_139246.1:2893928-4093928 GCF_977018435.1 Lepisma saccharinum
AATTAAAGTAATTAAAAATCAATTTTTCAAAGTTAAAGTTTTAAAAATACAATTTTCTAAAATTAAAAGTTATAATAGTTCATTTTTGTTAGTAGAAGTTTTTATACTAGAGTAAATATTTTTGTTGTTAAAGTAAAATATGTTAGTTAATGTAAAATTAAAGTAATTAAAATTCAAAAAAAATAAAAAATACTGAACAAATAAACAAATAAAGATATAAGAAAAAAAAGCAAACAACCTAAGTCAAATTCAAGCAGCAAGAGGAATACACAGAAACCAACATGGCATCCAGAAAGAGAAATCAGTAGTCACACCCATAGCACAGTTTAAAAAACTACATAGCTGAAACCTTAGAGAAACATAAAACTGCAAACACAATATATCTAGATTCTTCCAAGGCATAGGATAGAGTAAAAACATGGCTTGCTTATGGACAAACTCAACAACATAGGAATAAAATAGACAAGCAATCCTTTTTTCAGTAGAAAATTCCAATTACTCAAGTAAGCTACATCATACGTAGTACATAAGAAGAGCAAATTAACATCATCAGCAGTAAACCATCATGCAACTTCTACCTGCTGAAACAACTAAGTGAGTATAATTTATCAGAAAAATGCCTACATTTCAGCCTAATTTACCTCTACATTAATAATACTACCAGAATACTAAGGCTTCAAAAGTGAACACTAAGAATAATGTTCAGACTAAAGTATAGGGCATCTTGCAAAGGATTATTACTCCCTACATCTACAAGTCAACAATAATTATTCTAAATACTACGAACTTGGACAAAATATAGTCAAATACACAACACAAGAAGGAAAATAATTACAAGTAAAACAGCAGACACTCAATATCTCAAAACAACCATGTAAAAATATTCTACAACAAACTGCATCATAACATAAAACTGCTAAGTCCCCAAAACATATACAAACACAATCAATAAAAACTACTTGAAAAGGGAAACTGACTACAGTCTCAGAGACTTGATGTAAAATAACAGCAAAACTTAGAAGCATGCACAGTCAATAGTGCTCAGTTTGCATACAGTTCACATGCAAAATATCATGAAAAGGTTCAAAACAGTCTCCCAGCTCAGGTCTCATCTATACTTGGACAACAAAATCCTACAACAAATTCTCAGAAATCCTACCTTTCCTACCCTTGCTTAAATAGCTAAAGTGCAATCTTCATACTAAAATATTGAAAAAGGCATATCTATTTACATAAAAGTGTGTACACATGTGTTTGTCTGCGTGTACTCTTAGATAAATTGATAAAAAAGCAATATAGTTATAAATCAAATACTATACCTAATAATATTAATTTCAAAATAAGCTGATAGAAAAAGATATAATAACTACAGGATAAGCTTTTAATTTTTGTTAATTACAAAAAATGAAAGTTAAATACAGTAAATAAACCTGGTCCCTTACATTGAAAAAGGAACATAAATTGAGAGTATTTGAAAATAAAATCCTTAGGAAAATATTTGGGCCTAAAACAGATAAGGAGACAGATGAGTGGAGAAGGTTACATAATTTAGAAGTACATAATTTGTATTCATGTCCAGATATTATTAGAATAATTAAATCAAGAAGACTTAGGTGTGTAGATCATGTTGTACGAATGGGAGAGGAAAGAAGAGTATACAGGATTCTTGTTGGGAAACCTGATGGTAAAAGACCAATAGGAAGACCAAAACAAAGATGGAGGGATAATGTAGAGATGGACCTAAAGGAAATTGGTAGGGAAGGAAAGGAGTATATAGATCTTGCTCAGGACAGGGACAGATGAAAGGCATGTGTTGCTGCAGCCATGAACATTCGGGTTTAAAAAAACTAGAGAGTTAGTTAGTTATACATTAAATAAGCATAATATTTGGATTGTAAGTAGAGAATATAACAAATGTACAATGCATTGTGCGAAAACTGTCAACTTTGCATTATAAGCAGAAATTTAAACCAGTTTGCCCTAGAAATACATTTTAAGAATAGCCCAAAATAGCATGCGTAATAGAAAATTAAGAAAACTTTCTGATGCATAAAAGTACTGACTAGTGCTGAATGAATCAATTACTGTAAAATATTATTCTCTGATTCAAGTAATTTAACTGTAAACATTATCTTTTGTTTGTAAAATATAATTGTTAGTTGAACTGATAAGTACAAATATTAACTTTATACGCCTTCATACACTCTAAATAACATAACTTTGATATATAAATTAGTAACAATTTGTTAAAATTAAGTTAAACTGTAGAATTGTTTTCTTAAATAAATATAAAGTAGTAAAAATACTAAACAAATAATTCCTTCTTTTCCTTTTTAAAGGATGCCAAACAGTGTAAACCAGTTGTTAGTGGCTAAATAACATAAAATTTGAAGGCAGTAACAATATTTTGAAAAATACTGTTTTTTACCTAACTTTGTGAACTAAATACTAGTACATTTTGTCAAATTATAAATAAAATATACCTATTTCTTTGGTATTTGTACTAAAGTGAAGAAAATGTTACTAAAACTTGGCTAGTACAGTAAATCTGAGAGTTTTAGCTTTATTTCTCCGTAACTGGATATAATTGTAACTTGTTAATCTCGCCAAACAAAATCTTTACCTCAGTTTTGGAAGCTAGCTGAACTTTAGCGTTTCGAATTACATATAGTGAAGGCCTCTATAGTGGAAAAATACACCCAGTCTGTAAAAATTTGGAAATGTTGTCTCCTTCTCTGTCGAACCAGACCAAGAGTGTTCTCAAATGTTTCAATATATTTCTTAATATAACTAACTTTTCAAAAAAGAATACCTTGTGCCCAGATAGCTTAGTTGGTATAGCGTTAGGCTTTTAACCTATCTGTCCAGGGTTCGAGTCCCTGTCTGGGCGATAACAATTTTTAAATTTTGTCATCGGATCGTTTGCAACAGATTATTATTTATCTTAAAATTTTGCAAATAAGCTTTTAAGTTTCTCAAATATCAGCATCTTTAGCTAACAGTACAACATAGAAAAGTTCTGGTGGTAGAACCTACACCTACTGTAATATCTCTGTGGTATTAACTTACATGCAGCCCATAACTTTTGGGACTGTTTCTCCTCCGTTACATTTCCTCGCCATTTACCCTTAGCGTCGCGATTAGCCTCAGAAGAAAAAAAAGCGAAATCTTACATTTGTTTTTTTATATCTCTGAAACCACCTATACTATAGAACTACATTTAATGAATTTTGCAGTCCTCCTGTTTGATCTGTTAAATAATCCAGTCCATAAAAATATACTTACATAGAAAAATCTGTTTTTCAGTTACTTTAATCGGGTAATCTGCTTTTGCGTACTTCCTCAGAAATATACACAATCATAGTTCTTTATAAATTTAGCACCTGATATAGAATAAGTCGAAGTTTAGTTAGAGTTGGCCTGTAAGTACTTCTGGTACATGTAGTTACTTGAAAAAGCAAATATTTGGTGTATAAAAGATAGCATTCTTGTGAAACAGTAAAAATCAACCTCATTTCCTCGTAATATTAGCTGTAAATGCTTCTTGAAGATTAACAAAGCTCTGGCGTCTGGTCCTACGTCACCTACAATCCTTTGTAAGGTTCGTGTTGTCCTATAAATTGTCGATATACATACTAAGTCCCTAGTTACAGCCTAAGCTTTAAGTTTCAATCTGAGGATTTCAGTGTTCAGATAGTGATTGTAGCCTAGTGTAATAAACCAAATGGAAATAACCCAAGTGTTGATGCACCCAAAAAACCAGTTATACTTCAAAATACCTTGAAAAAAGCTATAAGGCTAAATTATTCTTCTAGCATAGAAAAAAGTTTAGCAAGTGGACCTATGGTTCATATAGTCAGTCGTGTGTGAACTTCGTCTTGTCCTGTGAATTGTCAATATATTGATAAATGGTTATATTTAAAAACAAAAAAACAATGTTGGTAAGCGTCCAGTTGTGGACCTCTCGGTAAAAGGATTTCAGTCTTTATAGACACACAATAATTTTTGTTACACAAAAAATTTGGCAAATAGTCGAAATGTTAAACATTTCGTGTACTTTATCCAGTAAGCCTTAGCTAGAAATACAATAACCGCGTTACAGGCATTAAAATTAAGCAAGCTTAGATATTCTAGTGGCCCATAATAAGTATAAAATATCCTTTAAAATACTCTGACAAATAGTTGTGGGTTATCTGAGATCAAAATTTTCAAGCCCTCTCTCCTGCATAAATAGGCTCTAGAATTCACTAAGCCTCAAAATAATATTAGGGTACATAAAATAAAAAAGCAGATGAAGGAAGAATGGTGCTGATCTCATCGCATCATCTCCAAAATAGCAAAAACAAAAATATACAGAGCCCTATCTGATATATTTAGAAAACTTTTACCTAGTACAACAGTAACAAAATACTCAGAAAACTCTAAAATAAACAAACTTTCGTTGTTATTTGAGTAATAATAAGCCTAAACTTGTAAAATAAAAAGGTAGAACTTGCCAAAACATACTTTTGCATCCAAAATATAATTGAAAACTCTTTCTTGAATAGACTAAGAGGTCTTACTTTGGTAAAATAAGCATAAAATTGAAAAATAAAGGGTAAAACTTGACGAAACACACTTCGTGTGTACAAAATTTAATTCAAAACACATCTAAATTGTGTTATTTGAGTAAACGTGGAGAATAATCCTGTAAACTTGGAAAAACATCTCTCTCTCTCTCTCTCTCTCTCTCTCTCTCTCTCTCTCTCTCTCTTTCTCTCTCTGTGTGTGCGTGTGTGTGTGTGTGTGGATGTGTGTGTGTGTGTGTGTGTGGATGTGTGTGTGTGTGTGTGTGTGATGGTGTGTCTGTGTGTGTGTCTGTGTATGTGTGTGTGTGTGTGTGTGTCCAAAATGTAATAAAAAACACGTTCAAATCGTGTTATTTGAGTAAATATTAGAATAAACTTGTGAAATAAACAAATAAAAGTTGAGAACACACACTCTGTGTGTCGAAAATATAACTAAAAGTCTTTCCTGAACAGATTGAATTGTGTTATTTTGGTAATAATAAGCCTAAACTTGTGAAATAAACAGATAGAAGTTGAGAACACACACTTTGTGTGTCGAAAATGCGACTAAAAGTCTTTCCTTAATAGTATAAATAGTGTTATTTAGGTTAAAAATAGGTATAAAGTTGTAAATAATAAGTTAAAAAGTTGTAAAAAATGTCTTTGTGAGTCCAAAATTGAATAAAAAATGTTGCCTGAATAGTATAAATAGTGTTATTTTGGTAAAAAAATTAACATAAAATTGTAAAATAATAAGTTAAAAGTTGAAAAAATGTCTTTGCGAGTCCAACATTTAATAAAAAATGTTGCCTGAATAGTATAAATAGTGTTATTTTGGTAAAAATTAACATAAAGTTGTAAAATAATAACTTAAACGTAGAAAAAATGTCTTTGTGAATCCAAAATTTAATAAAAAATGTTGCTTGAATAGTACAAATAGTGTTATTTTGGTAAAAAAATTAATATAAAGTTGTAAAATAATAAGTTAAAAGTTGAAAAATGTCTTTGTGAGTCCAAAATTTAATAAAAAATATTGCTTGAATAGTACAAATAGTGTTATTTTGGTAAAAAATTAATATAAAGTTGTAAAATAATAAGTTAGACGTAGAAAAAATGTCTTTGTGAGTCCAACATTTAATAAAAAATGTTGCCTGAATAGTATAAATAGTGTTATTTTGGTAAAAATACATAAAAACTTGTAAAAGATTTGACATAAAGTCAAAGTTTGGTAAAAAATAAACTCAAAATTAAGTTAAATAGCACACAGTAACATACATTTACTACCTAAATCAATAATGAAAGGGTCCTAGGTTCGTTACCCCGTGATAAAAGCAAATGGTGAATAGCTCTCCCTTCTTCATAGTACAGATAAAAAAAACCTGCGCTAAAGCGTCCTGTGCCTTGGAGGCAAATCTGAGCGGAATATTAATTGGCGGCGGAAACCGGTTCTACAAGCGACGCATAGCTTGCTGCGCATTCTCAGACATTCTTTGTTGTCTGGTTGAATCCCTCCCCTGCCCTACAGTATTGCATACCTTTCTCCTGTTCTTGCGTACTGGTTAACCTTGAAAAAACCGGTTCTGAAAATCTACCGACGCGTTCTCTGATTGGTCAATCAGATTCCTTCTTTGTTGTGACGTTCTGACGTCATTTGACCTTGAACGCGCTTCCCCAAAATTCCTTTCTTCTCTACCTGCGCTGAATATTAATTCATTCTCTCTGTCTGGCATCAGAGCGGAGTCGAAATTCTGAGACAGTATTCTGTCTAGCGTGTTGCACCACCGTGTTTCATAACATGATGAAATTACTGCATAGTACTAATTAATACCGTTACATATCTCGGGTTCGAGTACCGGGACCGTCCCCAATCGTAATTGGACCTGTACCTACAGCCATTACCACCGTTCATAGCGGTTCATAAACCATAGAAAACTTATTTTCAATATTATAAACATTAATTATTATAGTTTCATACGTTACATACTTTGCAGTAATGAATATAAAACCATATGCATAGCGTTTAGTACCTCTAATTACCTTCTATATACATATTTTTCATAAAATAAATAAATATATATTCATAAAAAGTTATAAACATGCAAATACATAAATGTAAAGTACTCTAAGTACGTGCAAATGGATTCTAAGTACGCGCAAATAAGTTCTAAGTACGTGCAAATTAGTTATAAGTACGTGCAAATAAAAGACCACCCACGAAGAAAACATCCACTGGCGCAGATGGATACTACTAGCATTCATCGAGTGGGTCACTTGTAAATATCTGTCTATAGTATAAAACGAGGAGAGTGACACGCGAATGACAGAACATCTTAAAATACATCTGCTGATGTTCCTCACAACTTACTCAATTAATTTCAGTGGTTTTCTTCTTGAGAATATTAACGGTGTGTTTTATCATACAAAATTTTCAATTTTAGCACTTGTTGTAAATATCGAGGCTTAGCAGCAACTAAAAAAATCTCAATTTCAAGTAGACTCGAGTAACAGTCACGTTCTCTGAACGAGCAGTAGATTCAATACATATTTTCTTATTGGAACGCAAATAATAACAAAGTTTCAGGCAGCAATTGGTGTGACGAGAATAAAATGCATTATGTAGCACCCATTTGGTAAGAAAAAGTACTTTGGAGACACGGAGAATCGAACTTAAGATTTCACTTTACAAAGCTGGCCTTTAACCAGCTTGGTCACAAGCAACGGTGAAGAAAGCAAGCTGTTCGAGTAATTTATCCATAATATTGCATGTTTGCCTGTCCAGCTCGAAACTTTTGATGTCGCTTCTCGCTAATTACATTTATTTGAAAGCAATACGCTTCATCAGATAGGGTTCATATGCTGTACATATGGCTGACAAAATACAAGTGAAGCTTGTGCATGAAAATGAAGGAAAACGTTGCGAAGTCGTGTTTTTGTGGAAGGTGAGTGTTTCCAACCCTAAATGATAAACGTGTTTTGGCTTCCATCAACATAGCGGATTCTGCTATGTGGCGAGGAATCTTATTAACCAACGGAACATATATTAGATTATTTCTAAACTATTTATTTTAAAAAAAGAAGAGTCATTATTCTGGAATCTACGGAGAAATTAAATCAGCCGGTAGTGATTTTACGAGTCACAATTCTATTTTTTTGCTCCGTTATGAAACCAACGTGCACGTGTAAACGAGGAAAGCCCGACAATTTTCATTTTACAAAAATTCCATTTACTGTTAAAGTTAAATGAGAGGACATCCATTGACTTATTGTTAATAGCCTGGATGATTGATGTGTGTGTGTTTGTGGGGGAGGGGTACCTCCTCTCATGTGCCTCCCTGACTGTGACATAAGCTCTTCTTGCTTGGGATTTCTATTATTTTTCCCATTGCATATTCAGTGCCGACTTTGCGATTAGGTTTATTAAAGTGGATGGGGAAGGAGTTTATATATTCAACAATATTTGGTAGTAATGAAGCTATTACTTAAAAACTTATAGGTTTTTGGAATTCTGCGGGACATTTAAAACACGCTGTGTTTAATTGATGCATAATCCAAAGTTGGTGGAAAAATTGTCTCCCCTTAAATTTTGGTACTGCAGTGCTAGACAATCAGTAACAAGATAACTCCACCACTTAACACAATGGAACGCAAACTGTGTTTTAGGTGACACGTGGACAATTATACCCTTCATATTTTACTTTAGATTAATCCTGGGCCTTGTTTTATATGTCTGTTAAATCCGGGATATTGACCTTTTGTCATTTGTTTTTTTGTATTTTCAGTAAAATAATCATTACATGTTGATTTTGAACAAATTGACATTATTAATAAATTGCATTTCAAAAACAATTTTTTTAGCTAGTTCTTTTTTTTAGTTTTTGCTAGCAAACTCAATGAATCTGCTCAAACTATAAACAGGGAATAACCCATTGGATATTAAGAGAAACATAAAAATTATTACAACACAAATGGCAGTCGGAACTTGGCATGCCACCCCTTACAGGCGGCAGCCATTTGCACACAGACGTCAGAGACACCTGTTGGCAGAGAGTGGAATGAAAGACAGCAGTGCAAAAATAACAAAAAAGAAATGCACCAAGGAACAATCCCAGGTGCAATTTGGCAATGGGCATTGTTTTGCACATTATTACAATGGCAATTTAAACATATTTCAATATTCCCCTCATTTTTAGCGGAGGTGCAGTTATTTTGTTAAAGACTGTATATAACCTTCTGTGACGGTTGATATATATACATAAATATCACACCGCCATAGCTTCACTATCCTCTTGATGTAATGTAAGTGATGAATTCGACACGCCAAAATACGTCACTAATTATTACGTAACATTGTCAAGTTGCGAAGCCTTCTCGACAGAGAGCGCTTGCTTCCCTCACCCCTCCGAGAGCCGACCTTGCGCATGCGTAAATATTCTTCCCGATCGGGCAACGCTGGGAACACTGTGAAGAGTACAGACGAAGTACAGACCAGATATGGACACCAGCCGGAGCAGAGAGAGTTCAGCAATATCAACCAGTTCGTTGACCTTTTACCTCCCCTTTGTTGCACGATTGGCAAGGCTATATAGCTGACGTAATACGTTTTGAGCTGCCTATCTTCCAACTCGATGTGGATTCTGTCAAGTTACGCAACGGGGAAGGAAAGAGGTAAATACGGGTTTTGGTTTAATCAAGTTTTTTTCTTTTTTGTAACTCGCCAAAATGTGATATTTGCTGTTAACGATCTAAAAATCCGTTCTAAAGTCACGAGTAAGTTTAATTAGGCTCTTGGCTACAAAACTAAAATGAATCAGTGACGATTGATTTATTTTGTCTCGCTCTCCGACCTGGCCGAATAACATGTAACAAATTCTACATAAATCTATTAGTGACTTCTTTCGGCGATACTTTTCGCAGTGTACGTATGATTGATGGGATATATTCCAAGTGAGTGTATATAGTATGTTTTAATAATTATGTTGTTTTTTTAATGAAGAATTGAGTGGATGACTGAATGCGTGAATATGTAGATTATAAATTAGGGGAGAATAGATTTCTATTTATTATTGGCAGCAAAACAAAAAAATAAGAAAACTACAAAAATAAGGGAACGGGAGAATTTGTTATATTTGAGGTCTAGCTATTGTTAACGTGATTTTTACTGACTACATAAAAGGTATTCGTCGATTTGTTATAACCTGAGTATTTGAGAATTCGAAGTTTATTGTACTGGTCGAATCATTGATATTATACCACATAGAAATTATTTACGAATAAAAGCCTGTTAATATTGAGTAAACTCATCACTTTTCTATAAGGCATCGATGTATGAAATCTTGTGTGAATGAGAGCGTTATATCTGGGTTCTTATTGGGCATACGTAATTGTTGGGAAAGGCGAACTAGACGATTCCCTCATTTCTCAACAATGTTCCGTTAACCCAGATTTGTTCACTCCTGCATTTTGAGTTCTTTGCCTCCTGCCAGCAAACCTAGTCGATCCACGAGAATCAGGGTATAACATTGGGCTGGGCGATTAATACTTAGTGTAGCACCTTCTTAAATTTACACGCTTCAACTTTTTATTTAAAGATCTTTGTAAATTGGGTAGCAGTTTGTTAAGTGAATTGAAGTGCTATAAAAATATGATAGTATTCGCCACACTTCTCTATTGATTTCTCTTGTTATGCAATGAATGGATACTTATTCCTTGCTCAAGACTCAAATTCAAGACATTAAAAAAGTTGTGGAATCTTACCTCAGAACAATTCAGGAATACAAAAAAACTGAACTTGCAGCGTGTTTTAAATTGTCTACGTTGCATGCAGAAGCCAGCTTAAAAAGAACACGAAGGACAATTTCTTCAAAGATAATGGTTCGATATTGGTTCAAGGCTAAGAAATTTTACGTAATGCAAGTTTATGTGGATCGCATGCAACAAAGAAGAGATACCAATGACTTCACCTGATTTGTTAATATGGTTTTTAACGATTGTATGGGTCCATAAAATGTGCCTTCATTATCTGACTTGCGATAGAAAATAAATATAAAGCTATTCAGGCGTAGCTATATCGGTGTTGTCCTCCTCCGTCGCCGTGCGGTCGAAGGCGCTGAGCTTTAGACTACAACTGCGGGACGGCATGGGTTCGAGTCCGCCTGGGTTCAGTCTCTGGGTTTTCGACCTGTGTATTGGACCTGTGGCAACCCACCATCGTGAGAAAATTGGGGAGCTACTAATTCGATTGAGAGGAGCAGGAGGCGTGACTCACGGTCTTGTCTACAGGAAGTTCAACCAATGCACCATTTCCAAATATGAGATTATGTCCCCATTGGTTAAATATTGTTTCAATAATGCGAATCGGCAGAAAGATTGCGCAAAAGTTTACTTTGTCGTTTTAATGCCTTTAATCGTTTCAAATTAGTATTAAATTGTTCCAATTATAGTTCATGAGCTTAATATAATGTATTCACGTATGTGTTTGACAATCATATATCACTCATTAGAACAATTTTCACATTCATTTCACTACGTGAGATGACATTTCATTTACATTTACGATAAAATAGTGGTTTGGGTGTAATAACAGTTTTCGTTAATTAATTTAGAGATGCATTTTTATTTGTTGAGTTAATGATTAGGTTAATTCGTCATTTCTCGCGAAAAGAGGGAACCACAGCTGAAAGAAAATACACAACTTGTATTATTGAGGTCAAGAGTTCGTTTTGACATCACTTTTTGCACACATAGGCTAATCACGACTCGGGATACATTTAAATTGGAATCTGAAACATTATGCGACCTGACTGGAACTCGGAAAAGGACACACTGATTACAAGACGTCGATACATTACCACTTGGTCTGGCGAACGCCAATAATAATGAGGGTTTGTGGGAGTGGGAGAGGGGTGACGGAAAGTAGAAAATAAATAGTATTTTTGGGGGTATTTAATGTTATATTTATACACATACAAACCTAAGAAAATATTTATTTTGATACATGTGTGTGGGGGTTGGGGAAGGGGGAAAAGAGAGGGACAGAAAGATAATGGGAGAGATGGGACGAACAGGTGATTGTGGAAAATGTTTTATTTGACGTTCAGTAATAAAAACAATCAAATCAATGATGATTATCTTATAAATACCATATTTAATGTAAATTTGTTTTAAAAATGGGGGCGGGGAGCTGTTTGTTTTACGTTCAGTGCAGGATAACAAGTGGAGACACATAGTGGTTCGTATCTCACTTTAAACTTTAGGTCCAGGCCCCATTAGCCTATATGTGTATAACGTGGATTTAGAATTCAGTAGAAAATAACGTCGATCTAGTATTTTGGATTTTAGATGCGTTGAGACCACTAAAATTTCCAATTCTTATAATAAGAAACCTGTCCTCATATTATCATTTTGAAAGAGAGAGAGTTAATTGTATAATCTTTCGTTGTTAGTTTCAAAGAATACTAATTCAAATAGTAACGAATAAAGCTTACGAAAAGTTTTTGCCACAGTGGGGATTTGAACCTACGACCACTAGAGTGACAACCCAGTGCGATAACCACTACCCCACGAGTTCGCTCCTTCTTACGGCATGATTGTAAGTTAAGACCAATTCGTTCAATGTGCATTAGAAATATAATCCCCACCCGCCTCTTTATAAACAATACACCCAAACGCTCCTTTGTAGCAAATGAAATAAAGGTGGTATGAATGTCTCAAAACATTTAAGCAAAATCTACTATGTACACAGGACAACACAGAAAATTATACTGGCCATGAGGCTAGTCGCCAGAACCTCGTTCGTCTGCAAACTGAAGTCCAGGGTGTAGTACGTGGAAGCAACAATTGGTGTACATACTTCGTGGAAGGTCATCCCTTATATCCTTTTAGTGTGTTTAGCTCAGCATGTTAGCTGTAAATAT
The DNA here is from genome assembly GCF_977018435.1 of Lepisma saccharinum. Lineage (NCBI taxonomy): Eukaryota > Metazoa > Arthropoda > Insecta > Zygentoma > Lepismatidae > Lepisma > Lepisma saccharinum. Next base: position 2,906,389 of record NC_139246.1, read on the forward strand.
AACTTTTTATTCCTCGTCACTAACAATTTGTTTTTATATCTATTTAAAATTTAAACCAACCTCACTTTCATGTAGTACACCCTAAACTGAATTTTGCAGACTAACGAGGACTGGACCTACTGTTAGTATAATCTTTGTAGGACTGTGTGTGTGTTGTCCTTGTTTGTGCTGACTGTCTGTCGCTTTACAGGCTCAGCTTTTAACCCAGGTAAGAATATTTTAGTTTTCAGACACGCTTTTATTTTTGTCATGATAAGGGGCTGGACCCCGTATAGCGTGACTGGTGTAAAATACCCTAAGTTTTCATGCACACAAATTGTAATTCAAATTTAAAAAATCTTAACATAGATGTTTCAAAACACCTATTGATCTACTGAAACCAGTACAGTAGAGAAACTGCAAGTGAAAATAATTTATACAGTATAGTGTATAATATGTTAAGTTTAATATTTTGGCTGTAAATATTAATTTCATACCCCATTATTATTTTTTTGTATTTATATCTTTTTGAAAATCTGAACACAATAGATGTTTCAAAACACCTATTTATCTACTGAAAACAGTAGACAAAAGTTTCATTGGAGTAAGTAGAAAAGAGTCATGAAATAATACCCAAAGAAGTCAACCATTATGAATTAATGTTACATATTTTTTTTATTTCACTTTCCAAAACCTAGGAGCTCGAAATAATACACGGCATGCGATTAACTAGACAGTCTGCTTTTCTGTGATTGATTCGTCGTGCCCAGTCGGGGATTACTACCGTTCAACGTAAAAGGGGAAGAAATCCACCACAGTAGCATGACGTATGAAGTAACATGTTCACAGGCATCCAATACAACTGATAAGGGTTCACCTGACCTTGTAAATGTAGGAAACACGTTTCACGCTGGCTTCCAGAATGCTGTGGCTTAATCTGGAACTAACGGTGGAATGAGAAATAGTTTGTAACATTTAACAATGACATTTCGCATTTACAAAATATGAGATATGTAGACTTTGATTTATTTATTATAGTAGACGGTAGAGAATTACTTACCACGAAAGTCAAGTTCTAAATTGCAGACATCAAAATCTACTCCAGGTTGTAAAATACATTTGTGATAGACAGCAGATAGGTTAATAAGGTTTACAAGATTGATAACGACTCTTAAGACAAACGTTCAACGAAGGTTATTGAGTGAGAAAATGGGAAATTGTTAAAAATAGCGCCTAGTTGAGTGAAGATCGAAGGTTCGAATCTCTTATAGAACCGGCTATTTTTTGACACTAATTTTTGGTGCGTAATATATTTAATGTATTGTCGACATTTATAAGAAACAAAATATGAAAACTCTCTTCCTCCGTAACGGTGCGGTCTAAGACTCTGTGCTTTGGACTCCGACTGCAGCGGGACGGCATGGATTCGAGTCGTCCTGGGTTCTCGGCCAGTTATCTGTATAGGACCGGTGGCAAACCACCATCGTGAGGAAATTGGGGAGCTACGAGTCACTGGTGTAACCTGGATTCAGATATCTTCTATAACGGCTGAGGGTTCGACGTGCTGAACAACGTCACCTCGTTGCCAGTTTAAGATAACTCTAGGTAGGATTGTGGAAGGGAGACTGACAGTCGGGAAATAGCCCAAGGCCCTTCGAGGTTTTAAAATATGAAAACAATTCCTTCCGTAAATCTAATTTCTCGTCATTGTCACGTGAGATTTCTTTTCAGTATGACTCCTGCAATACTAATTAGTTCCTAAGTGAGATAATGAGATGGACAGAGAGATATTAAATTATGAGTTCACTGTTTAAAAAATAAGCATTAACACATTTTTATATATACCTCTTTACAAATTCCTGAGCACGTCACTAGAAATGAACCAATCTAGTGCACACTAGAGCCTTTGGCTTATCGATACATATGGGGTACCCTACAATTACAGTCAAATCACAACCTCAATTCTCGAATAGTGTTGCTCACGGGATGGGACATGTCCCGTCTCGTCTCGAAAACGAGACGAGACGCGAGACGGGACAAGCCTTTTGAAATTCGAGACGGGACGAGACGGAATGCCTTTCTCGTCTCGTTTTCGAGACGAGACACGAGACGGGACGGGACGGCTTTTGAAAAGTCTCGTCTCGTCTCGAATGTCTCGAAAAAATAAAAGCAAAATATTTAATCAGTTGCAAATACTTGTTTGCTTGGAATAAAGTATTTCAATTAGAAACGTTGATAAACGTGTATTAAGTCAAAAGAGAGGAATGAATGAATACTTAAACTTATTTTCAATACTCTTTCGAAACATAGCATTACTCCCCATTTTTGTTTTTCAATTTATTCCAGGTTAATAACTTTATGTAACGATAGTACTCCAGATACTAATACAATTCTGAATAACATCAAGTAAAAGGGCAGGTAGAGAAGGTGGAAGGAGGGGCCAAAAGATCGTGGAGTATCTGAGTCCGAGATTTATCTTGTAAACATAGTCTCAGCTCTATAGGTTGGAAAGATAAACGGACCGACGGATAGGGTTTATTATTATTATTTAATTTTTACATCAAAGGGTGTACAAAAGTGAATGTTATTAGGAAGTAGGAAAAACATTGTGGGAAACATGGTAGTACAAATTGATAAGGAGTTGTTGGGAAAGTTATTAAGGAGTCCAAGATATTAGCAAGACTAAGAGAAGGAGATAATTAGGGACAAATAATCTTGCATTATTCCACTCCGAACAGCTGAGATCTCCAACTGAAGTTAATTAAATATCGAATAATAAGAGAGTTCATTTATAAGAGTATGACGATTTTCACCTTTTCAAAGTGGTGTATTCTGCATGATATCACTTTTCTGCTTATAATACCAACTTGATTAACAAATATTAATTTGTTTAGTGTATATATATATAGAGCTATGTGTATGTGACTTTCGTTCAAGATTCGAACGCCGACCCGGGCATAGGTGATTTCTCATTCATTTATGTCCTGTAATAGCCGAGATTAACCTAAGTTTTACCCAGTCTTAAGAACTGGGGAAAAGTGTTGAATGTGGATGATTTTTAAACATCACGAATATTTTCAGGACCACAAGACATCATCTGTAGTACGGGCAAATTATTCTAATCGTGGTCGTTAGTGACAACGCTAATTATTAAAAGACATTCAAAGTTGATTCAAGATTTGGTTGGTTGGTTGATTTGGTGTTTTAAGTCCACTTTATGCACAGAAAAGCCAATCGGGATTGGACTAATAGTTTAAAGTGCCTGCACTGGGTATCGAACCCAGGACCAAAGGTGATCGAAGAAAACCAGACACTACATGTCTGTTGTTGTGGATTCATCGCGGTTTCTTACTATTCAGGGACTTGAATTTCGAGATGATGAGTCTGAGGAAACCTTAACAAAGGGAATTTCTTCGATACTCTTGAAGTTAATGAGGGAATGATATTATTTGGAAATGTATTGAACGTGAACCTTAAAATGCAAATTACACTTAAATTCGATTCAAAACATATCGCGGCCAGGTAAAAGAATGCTTATTAGGATTTGCCACTCTTCAATCATTAGATGCAGGTTCGCTCTTTCTCGTACATATCAAAATCGAAGAACTTCTTCCCACGAACTCCATAGGTGCCTGTAATTGGGTAGCAACGACATACGTTGGAGTGGTAGAGTAAGAGTAAGTATTGCCAGGGTCAGAATATTTCTTGAATTATGAGATAACTGTAACCTTTGTCTGATTTTTTATCCTGTGATAACATTTCCCTGAAAGGTGAAACACAAATTTTGCCCAAAACTCTTCAGCGTTACGAAGATGGTTGTCCTTAAAATCTTTGAAAAGGCTTGCTCGAAACAGGATGCTGGATGCAAACTGCCTCATTTGGCTGTTCTTGCCATTGAGAAGAAATGTCAAGTCCTGAACGTACCAAAGGTGCGCAATGTGTTCTCCAAAGCACATATAGCAGAATTCTCCTACAGGAGAATTGCACTTCACTAAGTGCCTCACATTGTTTCTAATACTTAAGAAGATTCATTTCTTCCAACGTCACGTTTATTTTGCAAGAAAATTAAACTCTTAGAAGCATTATTTTCATCATTTATATTATTATCTTTTAACTTAATATTTATATCAGTAGTTTCATCTCAAGAAAGACGATGAATTATAAAATTATGAATGTCTTTCAATACTGAAATAGGCCACTAGAGACAACGCAACTTACCAATAAAAAAGAATTAATGTCTTTATTAAAATGAATCATGTGGAGATAAACTCGTAATCAAGAAGTAAATTTAGGCAGTAAACGTCCACTCTAAATAAAAGACACACACAAAACACCATACATGAATATAATAATAATTATAATAATAATAATAATTATTATAATAATAATAATAATTATTATTATTATATAAGTATATATATGTGTAGTGTTTTCTGGCGTTTTAAAGTGACTGCCCCCTTACAGTATTTTGATGCCAGCCTTCCGCCCCCCCCCCCCAGGTCACATTTTCCTGGCGCCGTCACTGGTTGGAAGTAAATTTATTAGGACGAGGAAAGTAACATTAGGTTGACAGTGTTGCACCAAAGGACGTGATATGTGCTACTGTTTGTATAAATGATAGGAAATTTAAGCAAAAATTTATAATTGTTGAGACTTGAGAGTTGTTTCCTTCATTTGATCTTAGGAAGAGGTTTTCTGAGACAGAGTGGGATTATTTTACACATACATGGGAAAGGGTGGTTGTTTAAAGATAGAGACGTATTTTGCACATTTTTTAAAAGTTCAGATAAAACGGGAATTTAGCCTTACTGTTATGAAAAGAAATAGCGCAGTACTGGGAAATAATAACTTCACATTTTTTGGCACCTGGTGGGATGCAACACAAGAGTATTGCAGGAAGTCTATGAACGAGGATGAAGAAGGATATGTGAAATTTGACATACCTGCGGGTGAATTAGTTTATTCTAATATTCTTAAGGTTGATATTGTTTCTTTTTGTTTTTGTTTTTTTTTGTTTTTTTTTTAAGTCCACTTGATTCGCAAATAGGCTAAATCGCGAACCGACCTACAGTTTAAAGTGCGATCCGATCCACTTTGTGCCTCCATTGAGTATCGACGCGAGGACCCTTCATTACAAGACCTCGACGTTATTACTACGCTATCGGGGAGGCACCCAATTTTCACAAATATGTTGATTCCAATAACACGTTACATGCATAATCTGATAATGATGCACTTTGGGTGCATCTAAACATATATATTTTTTTAACTATAGCATGTCTAAAAGAATCATTGAAGTTGGGATTTTTATAACTTCAGGAGGCACGGCTCTGTAAACGTGCGATATAAAATTAATGAACGTTTGCCTTCCATACGTGGTGGTTTTGTCACGTTTCTTCGCTTCGTAAAACATACACTTTTGCAGGACAGGCTTCTTGCATCCTCCTGGGGCCTTGCTCTAGCTAAACAAAAAATATATTTGTTTAGCATAATCGAGGGTTACATATTCCTGCCGAACTTACTAGAAAACAAGGATTCTATTGGGATCATACTGCTTTGAATGACAGTAACAATGAAGTTTTAAGTACGCTGCTACTTATAATAATGAGCATAAAATATTAATCAGGAACTTTATTTTTCGTCAACTGGATGTAACATCTTTTTTGTTATTCAGCAAATATTCAATTCATCACCTTTTTTGACATTAATTTTCTTGCCAGGACAGCTGTTTTTATGCAGATTTTGACGATCTTAACTACACGTAAGCTAGATATTAGCTAATATTCGTGCTGTTATATTACTATTCTTCTACCACCTTTGTAACATGTCATGCAATAACAATAATAGAATTGATTAATTTACATATTCAAGTGAATAGACCTATGAATTATATTAATGCATTAATTTAAACATTTGCTTAATTGTTGTCGTTAATGTTATTATTATCATTTTTTCTGAAACACTTGGCTCGGACACCCTCCCCCGACATATATTTCTAGTTGCGTGCCTGCCGAAGGATAAATTAGATCAAGCGGTGGTGGTACCGGACTTAGAGGCTAAAGGGAAAACAAAGAAGTATGTGCGTTATAAGCTGAGCATAAGAAACAGCACAATATCACAAAGAAACACTTTTTGAAACTTATGTCATAGAAGATGTTTAACAATATTAAGAACAATAAATGCTTTCTATTTGTAATATATTAAATATTGAAATTTTAAATAGTCTTTTGTGTTCGTACTACACATTTAAAAACTTTTTTGTTGCTCCCCAGCGCCAAGCTTAGAATTTAAAGAAAAAATGTACATTTTCATAGTGCACGGAAGTTCGACATTCAGAAAGAAAGAAGGTCTATTGGAAAACATTTCAAGACTTCCAAAAAGTATAGCAGTAATGAAAAAGAGCACTCACTTATACCGTGTTTGTTACAACCTGTGTGGCTTCCCGCGGTAGCTGATCGCTGGCTTTTCTAGCATAATCCAAGAGGTGTTGCTGCTGAAGACCGCCTGAACTCCGTGCTGGGGAAAGCCAAAGCCAGGCAGCAAATTAAAATACGCAACGTGGCAACAACGTCTACGTAAGGTCCTCTCTTCTGGCTTCCATTCGCTCCTCGCTGCCCAGGAGACGACTTTTTTCTCGTTTCTCATTGGCACCAAAACTGTCGAGCGATCGCTAGCGTGGGGAACGGGACAGGTTCTAACAAACTTGGTATAAATGTACGATGGATAGACAGTTGTATGAAGCTTGAAAAACCACAAAGTAGATTTCATAAGATACCTAGCAATCAGTAACCAACAAACTGCATTTTTAATATTAATGTCCTCATGATTAACGAACCTTATTTATTCTCACCACGCAATGGGTAAAATATTTGGAGCTTTATCCCACTTTCCGGAAAAATATTTCGTGTTTCTGATACTTTTGACTTTTGTTGGCATGATATCCCGGATCACTTTTACGAGACGAGAAGGACAAAACGAGACGGGACAAAACGAGACGGGACGAGACGAGACGAGACAGAACCGTTCGAGACGGGACACGAGACGGGTCAAACGAATATTTTCGAGACGAGACAGCATTTTCACGAGACGGGACGGGACAGACCAAAGTCTCGTCTCGTCTCGTCTCGTGGGCAACATTATTCTCGAAGCTGTAGCCTCTCCATGTAAAACGATTGCGTCGTAAATATAGTAGATTTTGCTTTAATGTTTTGAGACATTCATACCACCTTTATTTCATTTGCTACAAAGGAGCGTTTGGGTGTATTGTTTATAAAGAGGCGGGTGGGGATTATATTTCTAATGCACATTGAACGAATTGGCCTTAACTTACAATCATGCCGTAAGAAGGAGCGAACTCGTGGGGTAGTGGTTATCGCACTGGGTTGTCACTCTAGTGGTCGTAGGTTCAAATCCCCACGGTGGCAAAAACTTTTCGTAAGCTTTATTCGTTACTATTTGAATTAGTATTCTTTGAAACTAACAACGAAAGATTATACAACTAACTCTCTCTCTTTCAAAATGATAATATGAGGACAGGTTTCTTATTATAAGAATTGGAAATTTTAGTGGTCTCAACGCATCTAAAATCCAAAATACTAGATCGACGTTATTTTCTACTGAATTCTATATCCACGTTATACACAGATAGGCTAATGGGGCCTGGACCTACAGTTAAAGTGAGATACGAACCACTATGTGTCTCCACTTGTTATCCTGCACTGAACGTAAAACAAACAGCTCCCCGCCCCCATTTTTAAAACAAATTTACATTAAATATGGTATTTATAAGATAATCATCATTGATTTGATTGTTTTTATTACTGAACGTCAAATAAAACATTTTCCACAATCACCTGTTCGTCCCATCTCTCCCATTATCTTTCTGTCCCTCTCTTTTCCCCCTTCCCCAACCCCCACACACATGTATCAAAATAAATATTTTCTTAGGTTTGTATGTGTATAAATATAACATTAAATACCCCCAAAAATACTATTTATTTTCTACTTTCCGTCACCCCTCTCCCACTCCCACAAACCCTCATTATTATTGGCGTTCGCCAGACCAAGTGGTAATGTATCGACGTCTTGTAATCAGTGTGTCCTTTTCCGAGTTCCAGTCAGGTCGCATAATGTTTCAGATTCCAATTTAAATGTATCCCGAGTCGTGATTAGCCTATGTGTGCAAAAAGTGATGTCAAAACGAACTCTTGACCTTAATAATACAAGTTGTGTATTTTCTTTCAGCTGTGGTTCCCTCTTTTCGCGAGAAATGACGAATTAACCTAATCATTAACTCAACAAATAAAAATGCATCTCTAAATTAATTAACGAAAACTGTTATAACACCCAAACCACTATTTTATCGTAAATGTAAATGAAATGTCATCTCACGTAGTGAAATGAATGTGAAAATTGTTCTAATGAGTGATATATGATTGTCAAACACATACGTGAATACATTATATTAAGCTCATGAACTATAATTGGAACAATTTAATACTAATTTGAAACGATTAAAGGCATTAAAACGACAAAGTAAACTTTTGCGCAATCTTTCTGCCGATTCGCATTATTGAAACAATATTTAACCAATGGGGACGTTATCTCATATTTGGAAATGCTGCATTGGTTGAACTTCCTGTGGACAAGACCGTGAGTCACGCCTCCTGCTCCTCTGAATCAAACTCGTAGCTCCCCAATTTTCTCACGATGGTGGGTAGCCACAGGTCCAATACACAGGTCGAAAACCCAGAGACTGAACCCAGGCGGACTGGAACCCATGCCGTCCCGCAGTTGTAGTCTAAAGCTCAGCGCCTTAGACCGCACGGCGACGTAGGAGGACAACACCGATATAGCTACGCCTGAATAGCTTTATATTTATTTTCTATCGCAAGTCAGATAATGAAGGCACATTTTATGGACCCATACAATCGTTAAAAACCATTTTAACGAATCAGGTGAAGTCATTGGTATATCTTCTTTGTTGCATGCGATCCACATAAACTTGCATTACGTAAAATTTCTTAGCCTTGAACCAATATCGAACCATTATCTTTGAAGAAATTGTCCTTCGTGTTTTAAAGCTGCCTTCTGCATGCAATGTAGACAATTTAAAACACGCTGCAAGTTCAGTTTTTTTTGTATTCCTGAATTGTTCTGAGGTAAGATTCCACAACTTTTTTAATGTCTTGAATTTGAGTCTTGAGCAAGAAATAACTATCCATTCATTTCATAACAAGAGAAATCAATAGAGAAGTGTGGCGAATACTATCATATTTTTCTAGCACTTCAATTCACTTAACAATCTGCTACCCAATTTACAAAGATCTTTAAATAAATTGTTGAAGCGTGTAAATTTAAGAAGGTGCTACACTAAGTATTAATCGCCCAGCCCAATGTTATACCCTGATTCTCGTGGATCGACTGGGTTTGCTCGCAGGAGGCAAAGAACTCAAAATGCAAGAGTGAACAAATCTGGGTTAACGGAACCTTGTTGAGAAATGAGGGAATCGTCTAGTTCGCCTCTCCCAACAATTACGTACGCCCAATAAAAACCCAGATATAACGCTCTCATTCACACAAGATTTCATACATCGATGCCTTATAGAAAAGTGATGAGTTTACTCAATATTAACAGGCTTTTATTCATAAATAATTTCTATGTGGTATAATATCAATGATTCGACCAGTACAATAATCTTCGAATTATCAAATACTCAGGTTATAACAAATCGACGAATACCTTTTATGTAGTCAATAAAAATCAAGTTAACAATAACTAGACCTCAAATATAACATTCTCCCGTTCCCTTATTTTTGTAGTTTTCTTATTTTTTTTGTTTTGCTGCCAATAATAAATAGAAATCTATTATCCCCAAATTTATAATCTACAGATTCACGCACTCAGTCATCCACTCAATTCTTCTTTAAAAAAACAACATAATTATTAAAACATACTATATACACTCACTTGGAATATATCCCATCAATCATACGTACACTGCGAAAAGTATCGCCGAAAGAAGTCACTAATAGATTTATGTAGAATTTGTTACATGTTATTCGGCCAGGTCGGAGAGCGAGACAAAATAAATCAATCGTCACTGATTCATTTTAGTTTTGTAGCCAAGAGCCTAATTAAACTTACTCGTGACTTTAGAAGGGATTTTTTGATCGTTAACAGCAAATATCACATTTTGGCGAGTTACCAAAAAAAAAAAAAAAAAACTTGATTAAACCAAAACCCGTATTGACCTCTTTCCTTTACCGTTGCGTAACTTGACAGAATCCAGATCGAGTTGGAAATTAATCAGCTCAAACGTATTACGTCAGCTATATAGCCTTGCCAATCGTGCAACAAAGGGGAGGTAAAAGGTCGGACTGCTATTCCACGAATAGAGGCCAGCATAGTCTGCATTTTACCTACCCACTGCCCGCTTGCCCGTGAGGACAGGTATACCTGCTAGCCTGCCCACGGCAACGAGTCGACTTGTGTCTTTACCCGGGTTCTTCGTCTTCCAGGCGCTCTGCGCTTACAAGGTAACTGGGCATTCAACAAGACCCGGGCGCCTGCAAAACCTGCTGGAAGGAAACAGCCCTCCGACAGCGTGTCGCTCCAGGTGTTTCATCACCACGTGGACACCTTCAGCCAGTGTTGCCTACTTACGTAGCTCGTAAATCCTACGAGGTCCTAGGAGGAGCTCTCTCCTCCAAGGAGAATTTATATACTTAGCAATTTCAGTTCAGCGTAAGCAGTTTTTATCTTATTGCCAGGAAATGCACGCAGTATTACAGCTTCATTTATTTAAATGAATGATCGAGCAAACAAAAATCTCCTCACTGAAAACGAATTGCTTTTCATTGCATGGTGCCTTAACCAGGCACGCAGTGGCGCAACCAGAGGGGGTAGGGTGCATTGCTCACAACCTTGGACTGAAATTAAGTCTAGCGGAGGGGCAAGGGTGGGGGTCAAACATTAAAGTACAAAAAAAAACAGACTAGCAGAATTTAAGATTACCATGGCTAAAGGGTACTCAAGATGGAATTAATTTTCATATTTTTCTTGCATTTTCCTTCCAGACGGCCAAGGGCACCTGCAGAGGGGGAATGGAGGGGTAATTGCAACCCCTTGATTTCAAATTTTATGAAAGTAGAAATATATTATAAAATATTATCCAGTGTCATCAAGTTCAATGCCGTAGCAAAGGGGTAGCGGGAGTCGGCCCTGAGCGCCGAGCGATCTAAGTGAGAAAAGTTTTAAAACAGAGAATGCTATGGCGGCCCGTGATATTATTTGCTATTAATGTTGGTTTGTTACGAGTTGGATGAATTGATTATGTAATATGTCGCTCCATGTGAAAAGAAAATATTGTAGATGGAAATTTTACATGCCATATGTCTGTACATTCGGAATGCATTTATCATGCACTTTCTTTCTTTCAAAAACAGTTTCTGTGCTTGTCTTCCATTATTAGCTAATGTGAAATTGACGTGTTGAAAAAAAATATTTCTAATCGTCTGTTTCAACACAAATGCGCGTGAGAACCGACTTCTATCCCCTTTTTGCGTGATTTATGAGGATTATAATGCCTTTCATGCTACTTTATTACTATTATTGTGATTGTTCTTGTTGGCACGTTTATCCAAGTACTTGGCCCTACCCCCCAAACGAGGGTAACGGCAATGGCCCTGGCTGGCTACGGCCCTGGTGTTCGCAGTAGAACAGTGTGTTGTTCGACTCGCGACCTCAGCGTCGAACGTGACATGTTTCAGTCCTGTCCTATATCACTATATATACGTATATTGGTTGTTTACGACATATACTTATGGATCCTGTGCCACGGAAAACCTATTTCAATGTGTGTGGGGGGGGGGGGGGTAGCAACATTCGTAAATCTCATTTCATTGGTGATGTGGCTTACGAAGCTTCGAGTTCCCTTTTTTAAGTAGTGAAAATCTATTGCAGTTGGCAACACTGCAGAACGGTGTGGGCCCGGTGCAGTTTCTACTCGAAGCAACTACGTCATGTAGAGGGAGGGGTCTGCAGTTGATGGAAAGAACGAACTGAGACCTACTAGGTATCGTAAGACTGCGGGTACCCGCCGGGTCTACAATGCCTGCCAGGAACGATCTGTGCAGGTGGGCATACAAGCTGCTCAAGCGAGGGTGTTGCGCAGGTTGCATGGCATTTCAGGAGCGATGTCTCGCGAACGGGTCTGCTCCAGGTCTTGTGCAGGCCTTTATCCACGAACTGGTTGATAAAGCTGAACTCTCTCTGCTCCGGCTGGTGTCCATATCTGGTCTGAACTTCGTCTGTACTCTTCACAGTGTTCCCAGCGCTGCCCGATCGGGAAGAATATTAACGCATGCGCAAGGTCGGCTCTCGGGGGGGAAGGGGGGGTAGGAGCAAGCGCTCTGTCGAGAAGGTTTCGCAACTTGACAATGTTACGTAATAATTAGTGACGTATTTTGGCGAGTCGAATACTTCCCTTACATACATCAAGAGCATAGTGAAGCTGTGGCGGTGTAATATTTATGTATATATATATCAACCGTCACAGAAAGTTATACAGTCTTTAACAAAATAACTGCACCTCCGCTAAAAATGAGGGGAATATTGAAATATGTTTAAATTGCCATTGTAATAATGTGCAAAACAATGCCCATTGCCAAATTGCACCTGGGATTGTTCCTTGGTGCATTTCTTTTTTGTTATTTTTGCACTGCTGTCTTTCATTCCACTCTCTGCCAACAGGTGTCTCTGACGTCTGTGTGCAAATGGCTGCCGCCTGTAAGGGGTGGCATGCCAAGTTCCGACTGCCATTTGTGTTGTAATAATTTTTATGTTTCTCTTAATATCCAATGGGTTATTCCCTGTTTATAGTTTGAGCAGATTCATTGAGTTTGCTAGCAAAAACTAAAAAAAAGAACTAGCTAAAAAAAATTGTTTTTGAAATGCAATTTATTAATAATGTCAATTTGTTCAAAATCAACATGTAATGATTATTTTACTGAAAATACAAAAAAACAAATGACAAAAGGTCAATATCCCGGATTTAACAGACATATAAAACAAGGCCCAGGATTAATCTAAAGTAAAATATGAAGGGTATAATTGTCCACGTGTCACCTAAAACACAGTTTGCGTTCCATTGTGTTAAGTGGTGGAGTTATCTTGTTACTGATTGTCTAGCACTGCAGTACCAAAATTTAAGGGGAGACAATTTTTCCACCAACTTTGGATTATGCATCAATTAAACACAGCGTGTTTTAAATGTCCCGCAGAATTCCAAAAACCTATAAGTTTTTAAGTAATAGCTTCATTACTACCAAATATTGTTGAATATATAAACTCCTTCCCCATCCACTTTAATAAACCTAATCGCAAAGTCGGCACTGAATATGCAATGGGAAAAATAATAGAAATCCCAAGCAAGAAGAGCTTATGTCACAGTCAGGGAGGCACATGAGAGGAGGTACCCCTCCCCCACAAACACACACACATCAATCATCCAGGCTATTAACAATAAGTCAATGGATGTCCTCTCATTTAACTTTAACAGTAAATGGAATTTTTGTAAAATGAAAATTGTCGGGCTTTCCTCGTTTACCCGTGCACGTTGGTTTCATAACGGAGCAAAAAAATAGAATTGTGACTCGTAAAATCACTACCGGCTGATTTAATTTCTCCGTAGATTCCAGAATAATGACTCTTCTTTTTTTAAAATAAATAGTTTAGAAATAATCTAATATATGTTCCGTTGGTTAATAAGATTCCTCGTCACATAGCAGAATCCGCTATGTTGATGGAAGCCAAAACACGATTATCATTTAGGGTTGGAAACACTCACCTTCCACAAAAACACGACTTCGCAACGTTTTCCTTCATTTTCATGCACAAGCTTCACTTGCATTTAGTCAGCCATGTGTACAGCATATGAACCCTATCTGATGAAGCATATTGCTTTCAAATGAATGTAATTAGCGAGAAACGACATCAAAAGTTTCGAGCTGGACAGGCAAACATGCAATCTTATGGATAAATTACTCGAACAGCTTGCTTTCTTCACCGTGGCTTGTGACCAAGCTGGTTAAAGGCCAGCTTTGTAAGTGAAATCCTAAGTTCGAATCTCCGTGTCTCCAAAGTACTTTTTCTTACCAAATGGGTGCTACATAATGCATTTTATTCTCGTCACACCAATTGCTGCCTGAAACTTTGTTATTATTTGCGTTCCAATAAGAAAATATGTATTGAATGTACTGCTCGTTCAGAGAACGTGACTGTTACTCGAGTCTACTTGAAATTGAGATTTTTTTAGTTGCTGCTAAGCCTCGATATTTACAACAAGCGCTATAATTGAAAATTTTGTATGATAAAACACACCGTTAATATTCTCAAGAAGAAAACCACTGAAATTAATTGAGTAAGTTGTGAGGAACATCAGCAGATGTATTTTAAGATGTTCTGTCATTCGCGTGTCACTCTCCTCGTTTTATACTATAGACAGATATTTACAAGTGACCCACTCGATGAATGCTCGCACCTCAAGAGTAATTCTAGATGGGAAAGAAAAAAGCCTCGTCCAAATTGTAAAGTCAAGACATGCGCAGATTGTAGATGTTATTATCATAAACAAACAGAATTAATCAGTAACTACAATTATTCACCTAAACATCACTCATATGGCACTTAGAATAGAGCTGTAAAATATGTATTTTGGATAATTAGCTGTTTGAATTAATCTTCTTATATTATACTTATTATACTTCTGCTTTCGAGGAGCAATTTGAGCGAAACAGCTGAATCCGGACTGCAATCTAATATTAATAGCAATACAACCATTTCAGTATAGAGAGATGAAAGGGACAAATATGTCGTTTCCTTCACATTATACTACGCAGGTAACGTCTGTGGTAACTTATCGCATGAATTGGGTTTAAGTAAATTCGACGTTACATTCGATGGAATGTGTGTTTCCTTGTTACGAACTATCTGAATATAAGCTTCCTTTTGTTTGTCTGTTGGCTTTCGCGGGAGCAGCTTTAGACTGCCAAGGTCAATTATTGACCGTGTTCGAGTATACACTTATACTCGTGTATAAGCACGAGTCAAGTAGTCACGTGAACCTGTCAATCCAGCTGTTTCTTCTCTGCGACCGAGAAGCAGAAACAATTCATTTTGCTTTGGTATAAATTAACAAACTGCAAGGGTCGCGAGTTCGAACCCTGTCAGGAAGATTCGAAACTACATTTTGATATTTCGGTTTATTTTGGCCATCGATGTATAATATGTAATTTCGAAAACCGCCAACGTTCAATTCAATAGCAGACATTCAGATGTTAAAACATATGGTGCTAACGGGAAACCTATATTTCTGCGCTTTTAGAGGTTACATAGAGAAGGAAAAATTATACAGTTATTTCAAATATCTCTTGATTTTCACAGGGGCACGTGGCAAAGTGATTTTTTTCAAAACGTGTCAAAAGTCTGTGGATACGACACTCTCACACTTCAATTATACTCGGGACGGAACTCACAGTTGCAAGTGAGATCTGAACCACTATGTGCCTGCCACCTGCTATCGAACCCAGAGCCACTCTATTACAAGGGGACTAATTTACAACACAACATACGAAAGTCTCTCTCTTATGTCACGAAATTTGTCAATTTCTAATTTAACTCACGATTAAGCTGAAGAACTATAAAATTAACTCTCCAAACAAAAATAAATAAAATTAATCATTTTCAAACAACATGAAAATCAAATAATCCACATTCCTAGATAAAAAAAGACAGGCAAACTTTCCATCATCTTTATGAATTATATAGTCGCCGAATATAGTGCTTTCTTTTTATACAAACACTACTAGAAATCAATTTTAGTCGATAATTTTAGTTAAAAGAAGTTTTTTTTAAATTCTTAGTAATAACTCCTGCAACCGGATCAAATTATATTCCTTGACGTTTACAAAATTACAGATTTAGAAGAGAGGGTTGATTTAAACACTTACTCGTGCCCTATGAAATAACTCAAACAGCTAATCATCCAAAAGACATATTTTACAGCTCTATTCTAAGTGCCATATGAGTGATGTTTAGATCAATAATTTTTCACGAGTAAGCAACATTGCTGGTTTCCGAACGCTTACTTCGGCTGTACTGCCAGACCCGAAGCTGGACTTCAACTCAAACGAGTGTGCCACTTTCTATGAACAGAAGTGTACATGTACAATAACAAATGTTACATGTGCACCATGATAAATCCAGAATTAAACAATTAGAACTTGAGTCCGCAACACTGCAAATGATTCACCTCAAGGACTACTGTCCGCATTTATGCAGTATGTAGCCACCCATAGGCGTGCACAGTGTTTAGCATGGGCATCTCCAGATTACTTTCACAGAGGGACAAGTAAGGTATTTTTCCATGGGGCATATTACCCCGATAATAGTGTTGCTCCCTCAAATAAACACCACTTGAATTTGAAATTATCATATACCTGCATCCCCTCTCATAATTCATGTACATTACCATGACTCAAGTCAAATTATATGTGTGAAATATATACTTTTAGGTTGATATTAGTTTTCTAAAGAGGATGTGTGGCCATACTTGTCCCGCCCTCCCCTCTTTTAAGATAATTGGGAGCATAAAAGTAGAAATATAAATTCTCCTAAAACATCGCTCTGAAGCTCGCAAGTTGAACGCTCATTCACCGCAACTTCCACCGGATGAAGAGCCGAGCAACAAGAATTTTCCACTCGGCTCTGCCCAGTCAGCAAGGCAACGGTCCTCGCCAGCGGTGAGTGCACCTCCACTGTAGATTTCCATCTGCATCCAGGGATACCCCAGGTGTACAGTGGTGGAAAAAAGTTCTTCCCCATAAGACTTTAATGGCAGTAAATAATGCCCGAAGGGTAGGCAACACACATTGCACCATTAGGTGATCGGGTGATTCTGTCTGTCTCAAGAGCAACTCGTCTTTCATGCAAAAGCCAACAGGCACAGGAAATGTAAGAAAGTCACGTGACTTGTCAGGTGGAATGTTGTTCGTCAGAAAATCGCCTTTTCTCAACCCAGGTCGCAGAACCGACAAGAGCTACACGTCATATCTCCGAAAATGATTCCCCTAAAAACGTTGAACGAAAGGCTAAAACAATTCTTGCCTTAATTACTGTATGTGCCGCAGTAGCACAGTCGTTAGGGCGTTTTATTACCATGCGAGAGATCTGGGTTCGATCCCGACGGGGGATAATCGGGATTTTGTCCACCTGTTCAAGCTGCTTCGGTTCCCACCCAGCGTCGCATAAAGTCGGTACCTGGAGGAAACTCTGGGGAAGGGGGGGGGGGTATGGCGGCCAAGGGCGTGGTGCTGATCACATCATTCCCACCTTCGGCCTGATGAAGAAAGCGTGGGGCCCTAACTCCACTAACTCCACACCCCCTATACGCCTTCATGGCTTGGTGCAAAGCACAAGGTAGGACTTTGCATTTTAATTTACTATACATCCCAATTTTGTCGTAACAAAACTTCCCAATCTCTACGTGGGCTTTCTTCCAAGATCCGTAGGGATGTGAATAGGCTCCAATATTTCTTGACACAATTCATACATGTTATATTTCCTTATAAGAACAACAGCCGATATATTTTGTGTGCGTGTGTGTAGGGGGGGGGGTATAATCCAAACATGTGAGGTGATCCTTTTCCCACTACTCACTCCATTCTCAGAAATAAATCGCAATTCCACACACTGAAAATGCAGCACTTTCTACATCTTAAAAAAAAGGTAAAGTGTTCCCCTGTGCATAGCACCACGCCATGAAGGCGTATAGGGGGTGTGGGGGTAACGCCCCACACTTTCTTGATCCGGTCGTGAGTGGGGGTGATGTGATCAGCATCACGCCCCTGACCGCCTTTACCCCCCAGGGTTTCCCCCAGGTACCCATGTTATTCGACGCTGGGTAGGCGCCGGGGCCGCTTCCACCTTTCTACATCTTAGCATGCAAATATCTACATAGTAGCAAAGTAATGTGTGGAAAGAGAAAAATTAACGATTTGTAACGGCACTCTGGAAATCTTTTAGTTTATTTTTTTTTCAATTTGAACTGACATTCATAACATTCATTAACAATTCCAATATTGACAAAAGAATAGCTTAGGCGTTCTGCTACTTTCAATTCTTCATTATCGTAGTCACCGTAACTCTCTCTTTCTCTCTCTCTCTCATCCTTCCCGATGGCGCTGTAGTAGAGGAGTCGCATTGTAATCAAGGAGTCCCCTGTTCGATACCCGGTGGAGACACAGTGGTTAGGATCCCACTTTAAACTGTAGATGCAGTCTCGATTAGCCTTTGTGTGCATAAAGTGGACTTAAAATACCAAATGAAAATAAAAATCAAAATCACCGTAACTCTCTACAAAGCCAGAGGATCCATTTTTGAAACCTGTTGAGGCTTAGATGTAGCATTGCATTCGTATCATTACCCATCATCTTCGTCGTCGCGATTATCGCAAGAGGTAAAAATGCGACACAAAATAACCCAAACAGAAGCTTGGAATCAATCTGAATATTGGTTACGTTGGATACGTGGTAGAATTGTTTTAAATATCACTTCCTGTGATGTAATAGGGTTTTTGATTAAGGATCATTTGTATAAAGCATATCGTTGATGCGAACAATAAGTAGTTTCACGTTCACCACACTCTTCGGTTGTTTAGAAATCGTAAGGAAGAAGGATCTCTAAATTCCCGCTTTCACATGTCAATGAAACTTTAAAATAAGTTCAGTGTAGATCACAAAAGAGATTTACATATTGTTATGATATCTTTTAAACACCACGAAATCTAATTCCAATAGAATACGATTCTACTCCTTACGTTCCTGTAAATGTTCACCATTAGTCTGGCGAAAGAAAGTAACTAAGATTTCCGTGTTTCCTTGAGGAAATATAAGGCGCCTGCTTGTAGTAAGCAAGCACCAACTGTTTCGATCAGTGACCTTCACTGCCAGAGTGACTCACAGCAGGCCTGCGCTCGTTCCAGTGTGCGTATGAAACAGGTATTTTATTTCGTTCGTTCCAATCCACAGTTATATCAAGCTAACATTCTAATATTTTCTTAAAATATGTAGTAAACAAGTTGTATACATTGTGGTTTTCTAGAGGTTGTTGCCTGCTATTTACACGCGGGAGATGGGGGTGTTGTAAACATTTCTGAACCCAAAGGTCGAGCACGAAGGAAAAGTTGTGTAAGCATTGGAGGTAATAACAAGGTAATAAAAGTTGAAGGAAATGCTGGAATAAATTATATCAGAAATTGAGTAAAACCAGTTCTCATCGCACATAGGGCTATCAGATCACTCTTCAGCGGAAAGTAGGACAAAATGTATCAAAATGTTGAACACGATCGTATTTGCAGTAACTATAATAGGTTACTAGGACATCTTAGCATATAACGAGAATATGACACATCTTCAGCTGAAAAATTAATGTTGAAGTGAACGGTTGAGTTGAAAATTCCTCAACTGCTAATTAATAGCACGGCTGTATGTGATTTCAACTTGTGTATGTAAGACAGAACGTTTTTCGTCGATGTGGGGCCAGGAAGAGAAAACAATCCATGAATTCGGGAAGGAAAAAAATTCACAATTTCGTAAACAAAGTCTGGAAGTTCTTGTTTATTAATATGTAAAAAAACTACTATACACTGGGAAAAAACAGAATTGTGTGCCTTATTTCTCCAATAAGGAGAAAAATTACTTGTTACTTCGAACAAATTACCGACACTTATATCGATTAAACTTCACAAAGTAAGCATTTTTATACATATATCCGGACTTTTTCGGATCTAGAAAATCGTAAAATAATTTCTGAGCTGGGATTGTAATTGTTTTTCCGAACGTCCAGTAGCAACCATGCACACTCTTTGATTTAAGCATACTTCTCCAAGGAACCACGTTATCTTAGACTTCCCTCAGTTTTTCTGTTTCTCCATCTAATTTGAAGTTACGTGATGCTCAAAATACGTATAAGACATTTGAGATTTCTTTCAAATTCCTTCCGGAAGTCAGACACAACTATAAAATGTAGGACACGTCCGGAAATAATAATGATTCTTATAAGTCTCTTTATTTTCTTATTTAGCGTCGTTTTTCTTTCACCTCTTGCTAATCGTGACGACGAGGATGAGTGATATGATGAAACTGATGAAGGGGCACTCACAAAGAACACCCATACGCACGACGGGATTCGAACCCAGGACATCAGACATCGCAGCGCACTGTGCTAACCACTCTGTCACTGACGGAATTCTTATAGCCCTAATCGTTCCTCAAGCATATTTCCTATCTTTAACTACACACGAAACATAAAGAACAATCTAAATAAACAGGTGCCAGTTCACACTCTAACCGTAAAGAAACATATGCATGTGAAAATGCAAAATAATATTTATTTTTAGGTAGTTGTGACTTATTATTGTATATTAAAGAAATATATTAGTGATAAAATGACGGAAGTAGAGGAACATCTCCAATGAAACACTCATGCCTTATGGATATTTTTATTTCTTGCCGATCAAGGTTCCGAGTTCGAGTTCCGACCAAAATGGATTCATTGTGTATGTTCATTCATGTCTTTAATGTAATCATAAATCGTCGTCATGAATAATTTAACATCAGAGGAAGAAAACTGAGGTAATTACTAATAAAAACAATAACAAAACAAATTTGATCTTAA
Organism: Lepisma saccharinum; assembly: GCF_977018435.1. Taxonomy (NCBI): domain Eukaryota; kingdom Metazoa; phylum Arthropoda; class Insecta; order Zygentoma; family Lepismatidae; genus Lepisma; species Lepisma saccharinum. The sequence goes on from NC_139246.1 coordinate 2,927,105, forward strand.
AGCACTGGCTTTGCGCTACATATTCCATCACGGAGATCATAGGCGTGCGCCCATGGGGCCAGGGGGAGGGCAAATGCACCCCTAATCATGGACGTCTGCAGATTTTTTCCACGAAGAGACAAGCAAGGTATTTTTCCATGGGGCATATTACCCCGATAATAGTGTTGCATTATCGCATTCCTGCATCCTCATTATAATAATTAATGTAAATTATTATGACTGAAATCAAATTATACATGTGAAAACGTACTTTTTGGTTGACATTCGTTTACTAAGGGGAAGATGTGGCAATCCTTGTCTCCCTTTAAGACATCTATGCCCCTATATTATTATATTTTCACCTAGAAATTTAGGATAGATGAATCCTATCGCCGTTATTAAACTATATTATACTCTTAAAGAAAATTAAGTATTTTCAAGCCGATGAAATTTCAAGGCAACTACGGGGGAAGGGGGTGCAGTGGCAAAACCACAGCCCCCCACAACCTTGAACGGAAATCAATTTTAGGGGGGCAAACATGGAAGTAAAGGAAAACAAGAATAGCAGAATCTAAGAGTAGCAGAACAAAAGGATACTCAAGGTGGATTTTGTTTTCACGTCTTTCTTGCATTATTTCTTCCAGACTGCCAAGAGCACCTGCGGGGGGGGGGGGGGGGGAGGGACAGAGCTGCAATTGCCCCCTTGATTTCAAATTTTATACAAATATAAATACCTTTTGTAAAATGTTCTTGCTCGCTTCGCTCGCAATGTCTGCTTTTCTTGCAGTCTAGTCAAGTTCAGAGCCGTAGCTAGGGGTCGGCGGGGGCGGGAGTTAACCCTGGACGCCAAACGATCTAAATGAAAAAAATCGTAAAAGAGGATAATATGGCGCTCCACGAATTTTTTTCCCCATATTAAATCGACATTGTTTTTATTTTGCAAAAATTTGGATCTGAAAATTTATTGGTCGCTTTGCTCGCAATTTGTTTTCTGTAATTCATTTTATATTACCGAGGAGAGAAGTACTGCTGCTAAAAGGTTTTCTCTTAAGTGCATGAACAATTGTTTGGAGGAAAAGGAACGCGCAGATTTGAGAGACAATTTATATGATTTTTACTGTTGGTATATAAGTATATATATATATATATATATATATATATATATATATGTGTGTGTGTGTGTGTGTGTGTGTGTGTGTGTGTGTGTGTGTGTGTGTGTGTGTGTGTTGTATATATATATATGTATGTATGTATTTATATGTGTGTGTGGGGCGGGGGGAGGGGTGTATATATAAACACACCCATCAATGCAATAAAATTTAAACAAGTGAGATGAAATTACGTTATTATTTTCCGGCCTGAAATATAATCAAGGCTATCCCTACCCTAATCAGAGGGTCTGCGCACGCCTATGACGGGGACTGACACTTTACGTAGGTGTAGACACGCTTCGTACAATTTGATGATAACGCGATTACGTAATGGATGTGCAGCCACATAACTGAAGCTCCCAAAATTCACATTTTATTACTAAATTCTAAATTAGCATAATATCACGTAGTTTACCTATTCATAATATGCGCCGCTTTGGTGCACTTTGTGGATTGTGCATTAATCAACATCAGGTTAATCGCGGCAGGCAAAGTGGAGGGAAAATGACAATGAAGCACAACAAGGGGGCCCTTGGTTCCCGATTAATGAAACTTTGTCTACATGCAACTGAGTCGCTGCGTGAAATCGCTGAAAATGTCATTTATTAATTTCTTAATTTTGCTTATTTTATATTGCTTTTCTAGCACTTGGCGTCAACAAAGGCGATGAGGATGATTAATGAAGTTATGAAATGGATGATAGGACATCATGATCCATGTCTTACACAAAATTCTAAGTTGGGACTAATGAATAGCGATTCGTCTTATCATTAGTCAAGTAGTTGTTTTTAACTCCAATCTTTTTCAAGGACTTCTGGGTTGACAGCATGTGTGTTGCGCGATGATGATTCGACGAAAACCACCATTTCAGTGAACTTCCTTGACAATGACTCTAATATCAGTCAAGTGAACATTTTCTTACGAATAGCTGTTGTTAAGAAACCAATTCCTGAAACTTTTTCTGGTGGCTCACGGCACCCAGCTGTTGTTTGTTATGGCTGGGCTTGGGGGTATGACTCACGCTGCTGTCAATAGTCAATCATTCCCGAGAATCCAGGTCCGCCAGGCAAATCCAAGCGACAATTTTGTTATTTGGGTTGCACAGACAACAGGCTTTAAGATGTTACGATATCGTTGGTCTCGTGGCCCAAGAACTACTTTCCATGACTGTACATCTGGAGGTGCAAAGTCCACCACGTCATGTCTCAATGTATAAAACCCATAGAGACGGTAAATGGATCTCTTTAAAACCAGGGATTACCAGTGCGTAGTTGGAGATCGGTTTGTTCAACGAACTCTCCAGCCTAACTACTGCCTATTTTTGTGGGAGTAGGAAAGGGTTTATTATCCTATTATCCAATCGATCTCTTTCATTCTTCACAATTACCAGCAAACCGATCCACGAGACCACGACAACAGCCAGCTGAGAGATTGCGACTTTACGAGGCGGCAACGAGCGAGCAATTCAAGAAGCAGTCCGAACTACGGAGAATCATTGGCCTAAAGCAAACCCAAGTCCGGATAATCAGTGCTCTGTTAATTAAGTCGCCATATCGCCAGTCGTCTCTTATCGCCGCCATCAATCTCTCCAGCAAGGATCCGTCTCCATTCCGACCATCGCAGACGCCAGGAGCCGAGGGCCAGATCTGCAAGCAAGGGGTGAGTAGCGTTCAACTACACAGGCTCCCAACAATCCTTCATCGGCTTCCTTCAGGGTAGAGGTGGTTAGCTAAATCAAAACTATTATTTAACTGAGCTACGTCCCAGCGTGACTCAATCCCGTGCCATACCCGACGTCACGCTACATGGTGGAGATGCGGGGCACTCCATGGATTTGCATCAATTTTCAAATTTTTTCACGCCACCCAAATTCCATAATTTAAATCGCCGCTAAACACAGTAGAAACCTTAGAAATTCGTCTTTTACATAATACACTTCGTATTATAAACCCCCCCAATCTTAAATTCTTTTTTCCGCTCGCTATCCCGACGTCACGCTAATATATATATATATATATATATATATATATATATATATATATATATATATATATATGTATGTATATAATATATAAAACTACAACAGTGAGTTGGAATGAGGTCTTTCTTTCCCGACTGAACTTTCATCAAGGCTATTACCCCCCCCCCCCTAATCAGGGGATCTGCGCATGTCTATGTAGCCACCTCTTCACGAGCCACTGACAATATTTCGGCGAATTAACGATAGAGGTAGCTCGTGATTGACATTACGTGATATCTTGAAAAAAACATTCAACCAACAGCTTTGAACATCGGAGTAAGTTGTGTAATAAGGAATTTTGAATCAGAGAACATTTTACGTTTCATTGAAATCTCGATCCGATGTAGATGTTTAAGATTAGAAAGTGTTAACTTACCTTACCATATCAAAGTTACTTCATGCCCTTGCACATTTCTTGGTTCTGCTTTGGCATGTTGGAAAAAGGATATTACCCAACCTGCTCATGGCTCAAATATATCAGTTCGTGTCTATTATTATTACATTGCACATAATATACGTACACGTCCATTAGATACCGATACAAAGATGCATTTTAAAACTTTTCAACGAAACGTAGGCGATACGACATTACACAAATTCCCAATGGCTGTTGCAACAACCTACACCAATTTAATGTTATCGCGAAATGAACGTGACACTATGGCACATGGCACAATATTCGCACTAAGTTTGCGAAATAACTCTCACACTTAAATACTTTGATGCCCTCACAACGTTAAATGCAGTTGTACGTACGTTCGTACTACACGAAAACATCGAACACACAACATTCAAGCAAGCGCCACACAGGGAATAACAAGCTTCCGGAAACTGGCCACAGGTGTCGTTACTTACGCAAGCAACGAACATCAGGAGAAGTTGAATTTCTAGAGGTGAGCTCGTGTAGTAGAGCATAAGACACAAGAGAAAAGGGTTTGGTTGACGTGACTGCGTAGAGGCCTCTTTCTTTCTGAAGAATAGTAGTTTTATAGTTTTAATGGTACAATACACTAAGTGTCCTCCGTTAACTTCCGATATGTTGTCCTTGAGATATCTTAAGAGGGTAGTCGAAACTGTCGTATTGTACAAAATGTGATTCTTTTCAATCTACGTCATGCGAAATGATCATTTCAAGCAGAAATTAGTTGGAATTACAGTCACTAAAAGTTAATGGGGTCTATTCATTTCAAGGTCTTGCTTTAATAACATCACACTTCATCGTTATGAATCTAAGGTTACGTATTCTGACATTTCAGGTGTCTTAAACATCTGGATAGAGAGAAATAAAAAAAGAAATGTTTCGGAGACCAGTAATAATCCTTGCTGCATTTATGGTCTTCCTTGTGATACAGGTGAGTTGTTACTCAATCGACTTACCTTAAATTACCATTTTAAAAGAATAAAAACCCCACGGGAATCATACGAGAAATATAATAAATAGAAGTGAGAAAAGAAGATGGAAAAGGCTAATTTTTGTGGCCAATAAAATTACAACAATCTCTTTTTATCTGGCTTTAAATTCTAGTTAAACGTTATATACGTCAAATCAAGGGCGTAACATACATCTTAAAAAGCCCCGAAAAAAGTAAAAATTATTGTGGTATTTCTCATGTGAAATATAAAATTCACGCTAACTTCCTAGGATATTTTTAATTATTTATTATTTTCTTGAATAGAAAGCACTTGTTTTTTTGTTTCTTTTATCTTCACCCTGCACTCCCGATTTGAATATTTTAACGAAAAAGCACCCCCAAATGCCTGGAAGGAACTGTGAGATGATTGCATTGTTTTCAACCCAAGGAGGACATGTGTAATATTAGCAATTCCTCCTTCCTTCCTTCCTACAGCTTCAGATTTCAGCTTCCGGAAAACAGAGAAATACATTTTCAGGGTGAATGAAATTATTAAATATAATTTTCGTCAGTAATTAATTACTATTATTTAAATATGATACTTTGCTGACGTATCTCTGAAGATTTTTTATCAATTCACATTGAGATTTCCAATTTATTGAACTCGCGATATGTTGCTTGCATATCCTCCCCTCTCCCTTTCTCTCTCTCTCTCTATCTCTCTCTCTCTTTCTCTGTCTCTCTCTCTCTCTCTCTCTTTTCTTTTCTGTATCTCTTTATGTCTGCCTCTGTCTGCTTTGTTTTCTTAGTTATAACTCAATATCTAACAGCATTATTTTACATTTCAGATGACCCAAGGCCAATCCACATATGATCCTTGTTGTCCCTATCGAAAGGAGATGGACTGGGTAACTCAGCTTTCTTAGAAATATATTTGAGGGATAAGAACTCAGTATTCATAAAGGATTGATACATTTTCTGAGTAATAAATTCAAGGGTAACAGCAAAATATATCCACATGCAAGCAGTATCAGCGGAGATTCAGACTCTCATAGATTATAAACATGGCGGCACTCCTCCATCGTACCTATTTTTACCGCCAGGCTCCGCCACTTTCCACTTTTCTTTCTCGTATACCCTGTTTTACCAGGGTAAGAGTGCGCACTTAGTTTTTGATTGCTACCAAAGCAGACAGAATCTTAAACTGTATACCTAACAAACCTCAAACATTTTTCTTTCAGTTTCTCTAGGTCTCAGATTAAAATTTTGAATATATTTTTGTAACGAATGGCGGGAACGTACGGTGCAAGGACTTATTGGAGGGGGGTTCAGAAGGCCCGGACCACCCCCGAAATACTTAAAAAGTACTAAACCAGAGGTGTCATCCCTCCCAAGGCCCATGACGCACTCCCTCTTGAAAAGGTAGAACATTCCCCCACCCCCCACGTTTATGCCGTATTAATTACTCACATTTGTCAAACACAATTTTCGGAAAAATATAATACCAGAGGTGCAACCACGAATTCTTGTCAGGGGGTAGGTAGACGTCAGAGGCGTATCTTCGGGGCTATCTGCGAGGCTCAGACTCAGATAATAAAATACAGAAAAAATATCTATCAGAAAATGTGCATAAAATTTTTCATTTCAATAAGAAGATGAACCTGATTTCTTAGAAGTTGGAAACATTGCCCGCTTTCTTTGAATTCGCGAGACGGCTGGCTCCATGGTCTGGCCCAGCTGGCGGGCAACTCCACGGGGGTGACGGGTAAGCTTGACAGGGCTCCGATCAATGTCGCAAACCAATTTTTCCCACCATGTAATTTCCCTAGGATAGGGGAATTGTGGAGTCAAACTGTTACAGGAGAGAGAACAGGGTTGCATATGGCGGGGGAAAAACCCTCTGAACTTCCTCAACAGTCTGGGTCAATGTTGCAAACCAATTTTTCCCAGCATGTAATCTTCCCAGGAATGGGGAATTTTGAAGCCAAATTATCGCAACCAAAGGGGAAAGTGTCATGTGGCAGGGACAAGAACATCATTGAACGCTAGCAGTGGAGTTGAAAAAGAGGTCGTTGACCTTCAAACAACTAGATACAGTGGGGAATAGAAAATTGTTGGCTGAGCGAGAATGGTTTACCGAAATGACAAGGACCAGTTCTAGTCTAGATCGCGTCGAGTGATCTTGGTGCGTGGAATTTATTTATAGGCAACGTGTGAATACAGTAGTGAGTGGATTGTATTTTTGTGAATGATATGTGCTGTGTGTTGTGTAGTGAACTGAAATGACGGACATAATTAACAAGCTGTCTTTTCGGCTTACGAATTACGATAAGCTCCAAATCGTTGTGGATTTTTCTTGTATGTCCACTTCATGAATAGATAAGCTAATGGGGATCGGACCTACAGTTAAAGTGGTATCTAAATCACCATGCATCGAACCCGGGACCCCTTAGTTTCAAGGCAACGACGTTATTGCTGCGCCAACAAGGAGTACCCGAACTTAAAATCATGAAATTACCTAGTTTGAAATTTTATTTTTATTCTCTTATATAGGCCTACATAATATATTTCACAATATGGGCCTCTCATTTATGCAAATAAGAATGAAATTCTTGAAATATTTTCCTTACTGACAGTGTATATTTCCATGTTTAATTTATGAGGTATATATTTTTAATGCCACCCCAAATGAGTTAAAAAGCAAAAACATCCCCACCAGCAAATTTTTGTCCATTCCAACACTATGATATGGTGCGATAGCCCAGGTTCTTAACCCAGTATACGCCACTGGTAGACGTCATGAAACCCCCGTGTGGCCATCCGTGGGTTGGGCCCCCAGAAATGTATTTCTAGATACATGCCTGGTACGGTGGGGTAAAAGTTCGCATGGAGAAAAGAATGTTACACTGCAAAGTCGGTTTAAGATTTGTACTGACATTATTTGTAATAGTAACTAATTTAAAATTAAGTAGAAATGTACATGGAATATTGCATTCTTAAAATGTGAAAAACTATTCATAGATGAGATTTTGCACAGTTCTTTGCGCGAACTTTTGTGCCACTGTGATATGCGAACTATTATACCCAACAATACAGCTTTTTCTTTTCATTTATGGAAAATAATTTCAAACATCTAACGCATTATGCCACACACCACAAGCGTCGCATTCAATGATTAGACTGAAGTTGATTTCTTGTTAAGAAACACAGTTTGCAAAAAATCGAAATATTACATTAGGAAGACGATATAAATTACATGGTTTCAACCAGTGGCGGCGATTAGGGGGAACGAGTGGTGCATTTGCCTCACCACCCCACTTTTCGCCACTTTTGCCCCCGCACTATGCTAAATCTTATCTACAGAGAGAAATATAGTGTCTTTGCCCCCTCCAGCCAGTTTCAGCACCTTGACCCCTCCCCACCCGTTTTGGTACCCAATCACCGCCACTGGTTTCAAAGTTCTTTGTTTTAGATGTCTGTAACTATAGTGGAACCACAAACAAAGAAACCTGCGCAGATCCGCGACTCCTGTGCACCGTAATCCCGCGAGGAGGGGAGGGGGAGAGTGAACCGTGCTTCTTCATGGCCCGAGCGGAACGGAAGAAGGGAAACCTGCGCGGGGACTTTTCGTCCAAGGTTTTTTTCCTTGTGGTCACTCTATGCATCTGACTTCATTCCGACATGACACCTTTCAGGCGGACTCATTGCTGTCAGCCTAACGTCCAATGAAACACGAATACTTACTCTGCGAACTTTTACCCGATGCGCACTCTTACCTCCCTCCACTCTGTATCGAAACGTATCATATGTGCACTGGTGCCATCTGTGGAGAATCTCGAAACTATTAGCACCTAGAGCACAGTAGACTTCTTCGTATTGGTTACTCTTTTTTCACAATGTCTCTAAGGACTGTTATAATCAACGACATTGCACATGGAATACTGAGATGCGTTCCTTTTTTTGGGGAGAGCCGACCATCATATGTGGCAAGCTGCATAAGAGACCATCAGCCATTGTAAATGGCAAGTTGCACAGGAGATCGATAAAGTGGTTATTCTTCATTCTGAAGGTATTCTTCTTAATAAAGGGTGTCCCAGCAAGAACGCCGGATTTAATAAGGTGAAAAAAGGAATATATTTTCATAAAATGACATATATTTCTACATCATTACATGTTACGAGTCAAGTATGAAAAACAATATCTGTCACACGTGCCCCACGACTTGCTCTACGTATAGTCACTACATCCATGAAATTACTGATGACTCTTATACAGACTTGCTACGCGATTTGGCCGATGACGCGTCGAATTTCCTCCTTGAGTTCTGGTAGGGTTTTTTAAGCTGCGATTTCACATACCCCCAAAAGAGGAAGTCTCAGGGTGTCAGGTCACTCGACCTTGCTGGCCAGTTCTGGTCGCCGTTGTGCGCAAGGACTCTGTCCGGAAATTTGTCGTGCAGCAAGGCTATCGTCTCGTGGGAGGTGTGGCAGGTAACGCCAACCCAACAACAACAAGACAACAAATAAAAGACAATGGCATTTACATTTATAAGAACAGTGTTGCCAAGCCAACCCAACAACTCAGGATTTTTTTGAGGGAGGGGCCAGATCCGAACATGTTTATACGGTATAAGGTGGTAGGTCACCCAAAGTTCGACAATCTAAAATAAAATTTTTTCAAGAGACGTATAACCATTTTATGGGAATAAAAAATAACATAACAATACTAATGTCTTAGAGCATCTAAAAATATATTGAAAGAAACATGCTTCACTTTCTAGTACAAAAATAAAAAAAGAGTGGAGGGCTGTACGTTTTCAGTGCCAAAACTGGGAAGGGGGGGGGGGCAAGGATAATTTACTTTCTCTTGGCAGAAATGTTTCATTTATTGTTTTAGGTCCACAATTATGCACAGATAGGCTAATCGGGACTGGACCTACAGTTGAAAGTGGGATCCGAACCACAATGTGCCTTCATCGGGTCAAGGAAGACAAGGCTTAGCATTAACAGTCCATAGTGCAGGGGCGAAAGTGGGAAGAAATGGGGGGCAATTGGCCCCAAGCCCCTATTCGCCGATACGGCTGGCAGCCTTGCATCAATGGTTATGCAACTAAAACTTGCTAATATTGCAGACTGAAAATTTCTGGAGCCTGCGTCTCTACACTACAAACACATTCATTTATGCTAGGAAAAATTGTTTGTTCTTTTTCAAATTTGAAAAACCGTCGATGTTATTTTCGTGGCTTCCTGTAGGTTCACATGGTTCGAGAGGGGGCGCATGGCCCCTTTCCTGGGAATGGGCCTGCAGCAACTACAAGATAATGACGTTAATGTTGGGACACCCTATATACGCTCTTCCTTTGTGGAGACGCTTGTTAATTATTTATTTTATTTAGTTAATGAATTTATTTGTTACTTATTCCTCAGGGTGCAGTGATTGGTTGCAATAATATCACCACCGTCGAAACATGCAAGAGATGCTGTAAGTTCGGGAATCCTGATTATTGCTTTTCAAAAAATCACGAACGAATCATAAAAGATTGCCACCGTAAATGTCCCCCAGAAATGTTTTATAAAGAATAAGACGACGATGAATGATTTTTAAGAAGAAACAACGACAATCCCGTTGTCACTTCTGACAATAGGACACTTTACGTATTGCGTCACCCACGCACTATTGCATTACTCCATATCTATTCCACGCACTATTGTACTACAGAATGTCAATGCTTTGAATTTGAATAAATTTTCCTCTCAAAATTAAATGAATGTGTACGTAATTATTTCTTAACCCACTTATCTTCATTGTAAGTCCCATGGACGTCCGGAATACAGGATAAAGGAGGTCATGTACCCCTGGAAATTGATTTTCAACCTAAAATATATATTGATTGATTGGTTGATTTGGTGATTTATGTCCACTTTATACACAGTATAAGGCTAATCGGGACTGGACCTACAGTTTAAAGTGGGATCCGAACCACTATGTGCCTCCACCGTGTATCGAACACGGGACCCCTAAAATATATACTTGAGTAGCATAAAACCCGTCCTCCAACAATGACAGGGGGTTCTTCGTGCTGACCATACATCACCCCGTAACTGATTGGATGAAAGCCCACCTCTGCTGAGGCATGTGGGAGAGATGCCGGCAGTCGGTAGGTATGCCTTGGCCTTCAGGGGCGGCGCCAGGGGAGCTGCGAAGGGGTGCTTGTGCTCCCTTAATTTTCGTTCCGCACATCCTCAGCACCCTATGATGACCAAGAAAGACTTGTTGTTAAACAATTAGGTCCTGACCATCCGAACGTTACAATCATACAAAAACACAAATCACAATCACGCTCTTTCAATCCAGACTGGTACAACAGGAAACCGTGGTTGACAGCTAGCGAGATCAAGAAAACTCTCTTTTGTTTTAATTGTCTTTTGTTTGGTGGAGATGCTTCATAGACAGACAGTTCATGGTATAAGTGATCTCAAACATCTTTCTGAAAGAATTAAGTCACTTGAAACTAGTTCCTCGCACATTGGAAACTCGTTAAAATTGAGTTTGTTTGGAAAGGTTGATGTTCGAACACAAATTGATGAAGGATATAGGCTGTCAATTACAAGACACAATGAATTAGTCCGGAAAAATAGGCATATGTTAAATAGAATTATCTATTGCTTAAAATTCTGTGGTCGACATGAACTTGCTCTACGAGGACATAACGAAAGAGAAGAATCTTGAAACAAAGGCATCTTCCTAGATTTAGTAAATGAGATTGCTAAGCTAGATAACAGTTTGCATGAACATTTAGAGGAATCCAAAGTAAATAAATACACACCAGCCGTGATACAAAATGAGTTGTTAGAATGTATGTACCAGGTTTACAGTGAGGCCCTCCAGGAGTATGTAAACAAAGCGATGTTTGTGTCTGTACAAGCGGATGAAACCAGCGGCATTTCCAATAAGACACAATTTGTTATTGTGATTCGTTTTTGTCATTGTTTGCAAGTAGTAAAGCATCTTCATGGTTTCGTTCAACTGACTGAGAGATCTACGTCAGGGATATCCCAATGTATATTAGACGCATTAGAGCAGTACAAACTAAAAGATAAATTAGTTGTTTCTCAAACGTATGATGGTGGATCTGCATTCCGAGGGATACGGCTTGGAGTCCAGAAACTTATAAGAGATGTTTCTCCTTGTGCTTATTTTGTGCATTTAATATGCACATCAACTTAATCTCATAATGCAACAAGTATGCTCTACCATCACAGCTATCAGAATTGTATCTGCTAATTCGTCTGCATCTTCTTCCTTCTTCTCTTCATCTACTAAGAGAACAGGTTTACTGCAGGAGGTATGTCATCGGCGGTTACCGCGAACATGCCAAACAAGATGGAATTTCCAGTGTAGGGTAGTGTCGTTTTTCTTTCAGTGCAAGGAAGCCCTGGTAGAGTGTTTGGAAATTATTCAGCAGGATGGCTCGTGGGATTGTGTCAATTAGGGAAGCAACTTGACTAATACATTTCCTTGAAGATGAGGAATTCATTTGTTTCTTGGATGTCTTTCACAGGATAATGCTCTTCGTCGAAATATTTTACAGAAGAAAATTACAAACAATGGTACACGTAAACGAACATCTTCGTAAATTTGTTGCTGACATCAGTGATATCAGGAATGAACTGGCCAACTCTTCAGATGATAGTCTGTTCTGTGTAACATGTCGAAGAAAAGAAAAAGCAGTGTTAACAAAACAGCATGCGCGATTGAGTGCTCCAATATAATTATTCATCAAGCCGAAGACAAATTTGGTGCAACTGCACATTTGGAGTGTTTCAATTTAGTTTACCCTCCAAAAATCAATGACTGGAGGAAGTCTGATTTTCTCGATGATTCGTGCAAGAATTGTGCCAAATATTATCCCTTCATAGAAGAGAGACAACTAAAGAATGAACTTCGTGTTCTTTATTGTAGTGAAGAGTTTAAAAACATAAACTCTTGATATGATCCTCCCGAACCATATCAAAGATTCGGTCATATTTAATATTATTCTTAATTATTTTACTTTTTATATTCACTATATATATTGATTGAAAAACAAATCAATCAATCAATCAAATTACCGACAGAATTACGCAGCGTGTTTAAGAACATTGAGTCCATTCGGCTACGAATTAGAATTGAGAAGCGCGCTGGTACAGAGATAAATCGCCGCAATATACACACACGATAGCATAAACCAATTTAATACCGCTCTTAAACCTTTGAGTAATCGCTCAGATAATAATCAATTAATGAAAGAGATCAAATACAATACGACATCCGTGTGCATTCAAACTTATTACCTCGGGCGTAGATTTGTTCGATTCTGTGTTTTGGCTCCCATCTCTTTTTTTCTATCCTGTCATTTTCCTACCATGTCTCTTTTCGACTCTTTGTTTTTGCTACCCTGTTATTTTGTGGCCATGGCTTTTTTCGATCCTGTGTTTTCGCTTCCATATGTTTACGACCCGGTGTTTCCCTACCTTGTCTTTTTTAGCCTGTATTTTCTCTACAATGTCTTTTTGCGAACCCGTGTTTTCGCTACCATATCTTTTTGCGAAGATGGCTTTTTGCAACCCTGTCTTTTTTACCGTGCGTTTTCGCGACCACGTCTCCACATTTTGCGATTGTCTATTTTGGACCCTGTCGTTTGTGGGCCCTGTGCTTTCGCTACCATGTCCTCACTTGCGTTCTGATTTACTGACTTACGTCCTCACTTCGATATTTACTTACTAATTTGGTTTAGGTGACGTGAGGTCGTGTTGGGTTGAGTCATGTCAGGCTTGGTCTGTTTGTAACGAGTGCACTCACGGTCCCCGAAATGACGTGTCAATCATACCCCGGCACGGGGCCAAACGTCGTTATGTGTACGGGAAACCGGTCGTGACTCACGGTCCAGTTATCAAGTTCGGTACTGAGACGGTCGTTTATTGTCATACTATTGCCAGGCGGAGATTAATACCTTGGAAAGTTACACTGTTTTGTTTACCTTTGATATGTAGATTCGAACAATCATAAAACACTAATAGCATAATATCTGGTACCTGAAAAAACGTCAAATAACAACACTGACGAACGGTAAAAAAGTGAATATATATTGTAACAACAAAAAATATTGCAATCAACAACTGTTTACAAAGCCTCCTCAAACGCTCACTCATTCACTCTCTCTCTCTTTCACACACATGAGGTATTTTTACATGTGAAGTATGGATACAAATCATGGATCTCATTAACATATCATTCCTTTTAATTTTTAAACCTTTATGTGAATTTAGGGCATTTGTCTGCCAGCTCCTGTGCTCTTTAAAGTTAACTTAAGATGCCAGCCCTCGGAAAGCGGTTAACTAAGACAATTGGGTCGGCGTGGTTAAATCTTTCGTTCCAATGAACGTATGCATCCAGTCGTGAGCACGACACTATACAAGTTTCTCGGACGGGGGTGTTACACATAAGCCTCTCTCGTCCAATGAGAACAACTACTCAATCACATAGTGATGCGAAAACTTAATTGGCTCCAGCTGCCGGAATACACTAATCAATCGTCGGCGCGAGCAAAAATTACCTTAAAAACCACTATGCAACAAATAATACTATTTCACGCACACGACCTTGCAATAAAAACAACTACGCTTTCCACAATTAAAAAGGACTCATCAGTCAACTGTTGACAAATTAAATGGCGCGACGGGGCGGTCGGTTACACAAAAAAAATGGAGCACACTTTGACAATTTACACTAAATATTAAAGAAATGAAATGGAGCTTCTAACGCTGAATGCAGACAATTAAATTAGAACATCTGAACATGAAATAACCCTTTTTTATAACAATACCAAAACAATTTTTAGACGCGGAAGTTAGGTTTGGGTTTTCCTGAGTAACTTTGCGAATAAGTGAGACGTCGGCGTTAACTGTACGGTGTTGATAATAACGGCGCACGTTTACATGTACATGAGACCCTCTGAAGTATACTGTACCAGACTCTGCTACATGGCGTGGTCCTTCATCTCTCCTGGACGCGGGACTTGCACACGGTTCCTTTGTGGCGAAATTGTCCTCCGAGGTCGATCGCGACGAAGAATAATTGCGACGATATGGTGTACTTGCACCTCCTTAGTACTTCGGGCGTTCCTCTTGCCACTAGCGTCGGGTGTACGTGGTCACGCGTCGGTTCGGAATCTCTCTGGTGACGGGCTTCGATTCGGCGTCGTTCTGGAAGCGTCGTTCTGGAGTCGTCCTTCAATCTCTCCCTCTGGCTTCGATCGGCGTCGTTCTGGAGTCGTCCTTCAATCTCTCTCTCTGAAGACGTCCTTCGGGCTTTGGTTGGGACGTCGATCTGACAGCGTCCTTCGGGCTTTGGTTGGGACGTCGATCTGACAGCGTCCTTCGGGCTTTGGGCAGTGTTTGGTTTCGGCGTCGTCTGACTGGCTCCGGCGTCGTTGCAGGCGTCAGGGGAGTCGACGGACTCCCTTCTCTATCTTCTTTAGCCCTCCATCCTTATGTAGTCCACGCTTGGCAAAAAACAAATCACCGCGTAATCTTCACCAAAATAAGGCGCACACTGGTAACCCTCTATCTGCGATTCGCTCACGGTACGTAAGGAAACAAAGTCCACGGACACAAAACAATGATCACGTGAGAGTGTAGCGCGGAGATGCTCTCTCTGTGAAATCCGGGTAAAAACTGTGTTTGGGATGGTAGCACCGCCTATATATAAGAGATTCGAATTCTTCCGTTGAACAGGACGCTCTAGTGGCTTGGCTTCGCTTTCTCAGGGGATGGAAATGACCTCTGTCCATTGTCTTGAAACGCGGTCAAGTGCGCGTCGTCGATCCTTGCAGGCTTGAGCTCCAGCTGATCTTCCTGGTCATCCGTGAACATGGGTTCGAACGCCTGCTGCGACTCGAGCCCGGTAGCGGCGAAAATAATCTTTCCTTATCTCCGCGTTGGTGCAAATATGTCCTGTTCTAAGCGGCGGCTGTCACTCAAGAAAAACTCGTCCCCAACTTCCGATGTCTGGCTCGGATACAAGTTTATTCACAAAATAAGATCAAACCTCACACTTTCATGTTTGTGCATAAAATGAATCAATAAACAAAAAATAATTTATATCGAACTGCGTTTCACATGTCACTAGATACCGTGATATCTCGCCCTCCTTCCGATCAAAAAATTCTGTAGGCGAATAAAAATTTTTTACTACTCTGGGGCATGAAATTTTGACCACAAATTTTTTAACACCCTGTACGAGAAAAGTAAACCAGTTCGATAACACAAAACACATGATATAAATGATGCCTTCAATTTACATAATAGATAAACATATTATACACTCAATAATTTACACAAAAATAGGATAAATGTACCTCACATCCTGATCAGAATTCAAACCAAAGACACGCTCATGCTTTTATATCGCGCTAACCACTCTTGGCGCTTTTCGTCGGAGCAGTTCCACCTTTTGCATTTCTCTGCAAAAATACGGCCCGTCGTATATGAAAAACAGCTTCTTGATCTTTCCCTTCACTTGCATAGAGCGTGGAAAGTGCGTCAGGAAGGCTTCACTAAACACCGTGTACGAATGAAAGTGTATTTCATTCCGATCCAGCTTGTTCTGTGTTCGATCTTGCACCCAGCCTTTCAGTACAAGCAATCGCTCTCCATCCGCCAGTCCTAACTCCCGGGCTGTTGCTTCGAATTCCTCGACGAGGGCAGACGGCGATATCCTGACGTCCCCGGAGAACTTCTTGAAGTTTTTCTCATATTCGGGCGGGAACAAAGCTCTCTCCGCGGACGGTGGTCCAGGCTGTATGTCGTCCTGGCTTGAAGTTTGGGCTTCGAACGGTCGCGGCGATGGAAGATGTAGTCCCGATTCCACTTCGCTTCCTCGGCTGACACATTTAGTCGGTCTTACGTCACTCGTGCTCCTTGAAGGCGAAGGAACTTCAGCTGGCTGCGATGACGTCATAGCTGTCGGCTCTCGCGGTGATCCCGGAACGTCGGCTACGTTCAATTGTTGTAGATTTTCCTCGATTCCCTTTATCTTCTCGGGATTCCCTTCCGCTGGGTTCGCTGCTCGCCGCACTTGTCGCTCGAGGGCATCGTTGCTCCGATTGCAAAGGAACTCCAGCTGTGCGCTTTGCTGGCCGATGTGTTGCAAGGCTCCTTCTCGTTCACGTACGCTCTGCGCCAGTGTTGCCACCTTGGCTCCTTGGTCCTTGATGCGAGTGTCGGTCTCGGCGGTTCTGGGTTTGATTTGAGCTTCGGATTCTTGGATCGTTGGGAGGAGTTGTTGCTTCATTTCTTCTCCGGGGACGCGAACTGTTCCTTGGAGGCGTTCTTCCATCCCTCGTACGTCTTTCTGCATCCTGGTTTCCAACCCCTGGATGTTGGTCTGCGTCTCGGTCTGCAGCTCCCGGCTGATGGTTTGTACCTTGGTTCCCATTTCTTGCATGTTGGTCCGAATTCTTTGCATGCTGGCTAGCATCCTGGTTTCCATTCCTTGGAGCATCTTGAGGATTATCTGGAATTGGTTGGCAACACTGCCACTTCCTACGTCATCTTGTTCCTTGCTGTGGTCGCTGTCCGCACGTGACGATGTACCCCCTTGGACACTTGGTATCTCCCTTTCCATTTCCAACGGGCCCTTGCACTGAAGACAAGCCGGTCTGGCCCCCTGGCTGTCGATTTCGAAATCAGCAAGTTCCTTTCCACAAGCCTCGCAAACCATCATGACGTCACTCTTGTTCAAACAGTCTATACGACGATTTCTTAATCTCATGAAGGCCTTTCGCTAAATATCTGCTCGATTTTCTGTCGCACTTTGGAACAGTTACGCAAACTTACGCGAGCTCACACAAAATGTGAATTACAAATCGATACATAAAAAGAAAAAGGAGGTCCGTCGGGAATCCCTTATCCCGCAACTCAGCCTGATGCCATAAATTACGCCAAAAACCAAAAAAAAAATGCACAAAAAGTACATAAAAAATGCCCTATGCAGCTGCCCTTGCTGCTTTCGCCGAAAAAAATATCTGCCCTATTGTTACCAATTACGCCCAATAACGTGTCCTTACACGTGAACCTATGACAAATACATGAAAATAACCCTCGAAATACAAAACGAAAAACACACAAATAACCAGGAACCTAACACAAGAATTTTATGTATAACGTATACAACAATGAAATTTCTACCGCTCTCGCAACCTGGTTTTCTTGGAAAGGAATGACAAAAGTTGCCGTCCCATGTTCGCGGCGCCAAATGTAACGAGTGCACTCACGGTCCCCGAAATGACGTGTCAATCATACCCCGGCACGGGGCCAAACGTCGTTATGTGTACGGGAAACCGGTCGTGACTCACGGTCCAGTTATCAAGTTCGGTACTGAGACGGTCGTTTATTGTCATACTATTGCCAGGCGGAGATTAATACCTTGGAAAGTTACACTGTTTTGTTTACCTTTGATATGTAGATTCGAACAATCATAAAACACTAATAGCATAATATCTGGTACCTGAAAAAACGTCAAATAACAACACTGACGAACGGTAAAAAAGTGAATATATATTGTAACAACAAAAAATATTGCAATCAACAACTGTTTACAAAGCCTCCTCAAACGCTCACTCATTCACTCTCTCTCTCTTTCACACACATGAGGTATTTTTACATGTGAAGTATGGATACAAATCATGGATCTCATTAACATATCATTCCTTTTAATTTTTAAACCTTTATGTGAATTTAGGGCATTTGTCTGCCAGCTCCTGTGCTCTTTAAAGTTAACTTAAGATGCCAGCCCTCGGAAAGCGGTTAACTAAGACAATTGGGTCGGCGTGGTTAAATCTTTCGTTCCAATGAACGTATGCATCCAGTCGTGAGCACGACACTATACAAGTTTCTCGGACGGGGGTGTTACACATAAGCCTCTCTCGTCCAATGAGAACAACTACTCAATCACATAGTGATGCGAAAACTTAATTGGCTCCAGCTGCCGGAATACACTAATCAATCGTCGGCGCGAGCAAAAATTACCTTAAAAACCACTATGCAACAAATAATACTATTTCACGCACACGACCTTGCAATAAAAACAACTACGCTTTCCACAATTAAAAAGGACTCATCAGTCAACTGTTGACAAATTAAATGGCGCGACGGGGCGGTCGGTTACACAAAAAAAATGGAGCACACTTTGACAATTTACACTAAATATTAAAGAAATGAAATGGAGCTTCTAACGCTGAATGCAGACAATTAAATTAGAACATCTGAACATGAAATAACCCTTTTTTATAACAATACCAAAACAATTTTTAGACGCGGAAGTTAGGTTTGGGTTTTCCTGAGTAACTTTGCGAATAAGTGAGACGTCGGCGTTAACTGTACGGTGTTGATAATAACGGCGCACGTTTACATGTACATGAGACCCTCTGAAGTATACTGTACCAGACTCTGCTACATGGCGTGGTCCTTCATCTCTCCTGGACGCGGGACTTGCACACGGTTCCTTTGTGGCGAAATTGTCCTCCGAGGTCGATCGCGACGAAGAATAATTGCGACGATATGGTGTACTTGCACCTCCTTAGTACTTCGGGCGTTCCTCTTGCCACTAGCGTCGGGTGTACGTGGTCACGCGTCGGTTCGGAATCTCTCTGGTGACGGGCTTCGATTCGGCGTCGTTCTGGAAGCGTCGTTCTGGAGTCGTCCTTCAATCTCTCCCTCTGGCTTCGATCGGCGTCGTTCTGGAGTCGTCCTTCAATCTCTCTCTCTGAAGACGTCCTTCGGGCTTTGGTTGGGACGTCGATCTGACAGCGTCCTTCGGGCTTTGGTTGGGACGTCGATCTGACAGCGTCCTTCGGGCTTTGGGCAGTGTTTGGTTTCGGCGTCGTCTGACTGGCTCCGGCGTCGTTGCAGGCGTCAGGGGAGTCGACGGACTCCCTTCTCTATCTTCTTTAGCCCTCCATCCTTATGTAGTCCACGCTTGGCAAAAAACAAATCACCGCGTAATCTTCACCAAAATAAGGCGCACACTGGTAACCCTCTATCTGCGATTCGCTCACGGTACGTAAGGAAACAAAGTCCACGGACACAAAACAATGATCACGTGAGAGTGTAGCGCGGAGATGCTCTCTCTGTGAAATCCGGGTAAAAACTGTGTTTGGGATGGTAGCACCGCCTATATATAAGAGATTCGAATTCTTCCGTTGAACAGGACGCTCTAGTGGCTTGGCTTCGCTTTCTCAGGGGATGGAAATGACCTCTGTCCATTGTCTTGAAACGCGGTCAAGTGCGCGTCGTCGATCCTTGCAGGCTTGAGCTCCAGCTGATCTTCCTGGTCATCCGTGAACATGGGTTCGAACGCCTGCTGCGACTCGAGCCCGGTAGCGGCGAAAATAATCTTTCCTTATCTCCGCGTTGGTGCAAATATGTCCTGTTCTAAGCGGCGGCTGTCACTCAAGAAAAACTCGTCCCCAACTTCCGATGTCTGGCTCGGATACAAGTTTATTCACAAAATAAGATCAAACCTCACACTTTCATGTTTGTGCATAAAATGAATCAATAAACAAAAAATAATTTATATCGAACTGCGTTTCACATGTCACTAGATACCGTGATATCTCGCCCTCCTTCCGATCAAAAAATTCTGTAGGCAAATAAAAATTTTTTACTACTCTGGGGCATGAAATTTTGACTACAAATTTTTTAACACCCTGTACGAGAAAAGTAAACCAGTTCGATAACACAAAACACATGATATAAATGATGCCTTCAATTTACATAATAGATAAACATATTATACACTCAATAATTTACACAAAAATAGGATAAATGTACCTCACATCCTGATCAGAATTCAAACCAAAGACACGCTCATGCTTTTATATCGCGCTAACCACTCTTGGCGCTTTTCGTCGGAGCAGTTCCACCTTTTGCATTTCTCTGCAAAAATACGGCCCGTCGTATATGAAAAACAGCTTCTTGATCTTTCCCTTCACTTGCATAGAGCGTGGAAAGTGCGTCAGGAAGGCTTCACTAAACGCCGAGTACGAATGAAAGTGTCTTTCATTCCGATCCAGCTTGTTCTGTGTTCGATCTTGCACCCAGCCTTTCAGTACAAGCAATCGCTCTCCATCCGCCAGTCCTAACTCCCGGGCTGTTGCTTCGAATTCCTCGACGAGGGCAGACGGCGATATCCTGACGTCCCCGGAGAACTTCTTGAAGTTTTTCTCATATTCGGGCGGGAACAAAGCTCTCTCCGCGGACGGTGGTCCAGGCTGTATGTCGTCCTGGCTTGAAGTTTGGGCTTCGAACGGTCGCGGCGATGGAAGATGTAGTCCCGATTCCACTTCGCTTCCTCGGCTGACACATTTAGTCGGTCTTACGTCACTCGTGCTCCTTGAAGGCGAAGGAACTTCAGCTGGCTGCGATGACGTCATAGCTGTCGGCTCTCGCGGTGATCCCGGAACGTCGGCTACGTTCAATTGTTGTAGATTTTCCTCGATTCCCTTTATCTTCTCGGGATTCCCTTCCGCTGGGTTCGCTGCTCGCCGCACTTGTCGCTCGAGGGCATCGTTGCTCCGATTGCAAAGGAACTCCAGCTGTGCGCTTTGCTGGCCGATGTGTTGCAAGGCTCCTTCTCGTTCACGTACGCTCTGCGCCAGTGTTGCCACCTTGGCTCCTTGGTCCTTGATGCGAGTGTCGGTCTCGGCGGTCCTGGGTTTGATTTGAGCTTCGGATTCTTGGATCGTTGGGAGGAGTTGTTGCTTCATTTCTTCTCCGGGGACGCGAACTGTTCCTTGGAGGCGTTCTTCCATCCCTCGTACGTCTTTCTGCATCCTGGTTTCCAACCCCTGGATGTTGGTCTGCGTCTCGGTCTGCAGCTCCCGGCTGATGGTTTGTACCTTGGTTCCCATTTCTTGCATGTTGGTCCGAATTCTTTGCATGCTGGCTAGCATCCTGGTTTCCATTCCTTGGAGCATCTTGAGGATTATCTGGAATTGGTTGGCAACACTGCCACTTCCTACGTCATCTTGTTCCTTGCTGTGGTCGCTGTCCGCACGTGACGATGTACCCCCTTGGACACTTGGTATCTCCCTTTCCATTTCCAACGGGCCCTTGCACTGAAGACAAGCCGGTCTGGCCCCCTGGCTGTCGATTTCGAAATCAGCAAGTTCCTTTCCACAAGCCTCGCAAACCATCATGACGTCACTCTTGTTCAAACAGTCTATACGACGATTTCTTAATCTCATGAAGGCCTTTCGCTAAATATCTGCTCGATTTTCTGTCGCACTTTGGAACAGTTACGCAAACTTACGCGAGCTCACACAAAATGTGAATTACAAATCGATACATAAAAAGAAAAAGGAGGTCCGTCGGGAATCCCTTATCCCGCAACTCAGCCTGATGCCATAAATTACGCCAAAAACCAAAAAAAAATGCACAAAAAGTACATAAAAAATGCCCTATGCAGCTGCCCTTGCTGCTTTCGCCGAAAAAAATATCTGCCCTATTGTTACCAATTACGCCCAATAACGTGTCCTTACACGTGAACCTATGACAAATACATGAAAATAACCCTCGAAATACAAAACGAAAAACACACAAATAACCAGGAACCTAACACAAGAATTTTATGTATGACGTATACAACAATGAAATTTCTACCGCTCTCGCAACCTGGTTTTCTTGGAAAGGAATGACAAAAGTTGCCGTCCCATGTTCGCGGCGCCAAATGTAACGAGTGCACTCACGGTCCCCGAAATGACGTGTCAATCATACCCCGGCACGGGGCCAAACGTCGTTATGTGTACGGGAAACCGGTCGTGACTCACGGTCCAGTTATCAAGTTCGGTACTGAGACGGTCGTTTATTGTCATACTATTGCCAGGCGGAGATTAATACCTTGGAAAGTTACACTGTTTTGTTTACCTTTGATATGTAGATTCGAACAATCATAAAACACTAATAGCATAATATCTGGTACCTGAAAAAACGTCAAATAACAACACTGACGAACGGTAAAAAAGTGAATATATATTGTAACAACAAAAAATATTGCAATCAACAACTGTTTACAAAGCCTCCTCAAACGCTCACTCATTCACTCTCTCTCTCTTTCACACACATGAGGTATTTTTACATGTGAAGTATGGATACAAATCATGGATCTCATTAACATATCATTCCTTTTAATTTTTAAACCTTTATGTGAATTTAGGGCATTTGTCTGCCAGCTCCTGTGCTCTTTAAAGTTAACTTAAGATGCCAGCCCTCGGAAAGCGGTTAACTAAGACAATTGGGTCGGCGTGGTTAAATCTTTCGTTCCAATGAACGTATGCATCCAGTCGTGAGCACGACACTATACAAGTTTCTCGGACGGGGGTGTTACACATAAGCCTCTCTCGTCCAATGAGAACAACTACTCAATCACATAGTGATGCGAAAACTTAATTGGCTCCAGCTGCCGGAATACACTAATCAATCGTCGGCGCGAGCAAAAATTACCTTAAAAACCACTATGCAACAAATAATACTATTTCACGCACACGACCTTGCAATAAAAACAACTACGCTTTCCACAATTAAAAAGGACTCATCAGTCAACTGTTGACAAATTAAATGGCGCGACGGGGCGGTCGGTTACACAAAAAAAATGGAGCACACTTTGACAATTTACACTAAATATTAAAGAAATGAAATGGAGCTTCTAACGCTGAATGCAGACAATTAAATTAGAACATCTGAACATGAAATAACCCTTTTTTATAACAATACCAAAACAATTTTTAGACGCGGAAGTTAGGTTTGGGTTTTCCTGAGTAACTTTGCGAATAAGTGAGACGTCGGCGTTAACTGTACGGTGTTGATAATAACGGCGCACGTTTACATGTACATGAGACCCTCTGAAGTATACTGTACCAGACTCTGCTACATGGCGTGGTCCTTCATCTCTCCTGGACGCGGGACTTGCACACGGTTCCTTTGTGGCGAAATTGTCCTCCGAGGTCGATCGCGACGAAGAATAATTGCGACGATATGGTGTACTTGCACCTCCTTAGTACTTCGGGCGTTCCTCTTGCCACTAGCGTCGGGTGTACGTGGTCACGCGTCGGTTCGGAATCTCTCTGGTGACGGGCTTCGATTCGGCGTCGTTCTGGAAGCGTCGTTCTGGAGTCGTCCTTCAATCTCTCCCTCTGGCTTCGATCGGCGTCGTTCTGGAGTCGTCCTTCAATCTCTCTCTCTGAAGACGTCCTTCGGGCTTTGGTTGGGACGTCGATCTGACAGCGTCCTTCGGGCTTTGGGCAGTGTTTGGTTTCGGCGTCGTCTGACTGGCTCCGGCGTCGTTGCAGGCGTCAGGGGAGTCGACGGACTCCCTTCTCTATCTTCTTTAGCCCTCCATCCTTATGTAGTCCACGCTTGGCAAAAAACAAATCACCGCGTAATCTTCACCAAAATAAGGCGCACACTGGTAACCCTCTATCTGCGATTCGCTCACGGTACGTAAGGAAACAAAGTCCACGGACACAAAACAATGATCACGTGAGAGTGTAGCGCGGAGATGCTCTCTCTGTGAAATCCGGGTAAAAACTGTGTTTGGGATGGTAGCACCGCCTATATATAAGAGATTCGAATTCTTCCGTTGAACAGGACGCTCTAGTGGCTTGGCTTCGCTTTCTCAGGGGATGGAAATGACCTCTGTCCATTGTCTTGAAACGCGGTCAAGTGCGCGTCGTCGATCCTTGCAGGCTTGAGCTCCAGCTGATCTTCCTGGTCATCCGTGAACATGGGTTCGAACGCCTGCTGCGACTCGAGCCCGGTAGCGGCGAAAATAATCTTTCCTTATCTCCGCGTTGGTGCAAATATGTCCTGTTCTAAGCGGCGGCTGTCACTCAAGAAAAACTCGTCCCCAACTTCCGATGTCTGGCTCGGATACAAGTTTATTCACAAAATAAGATCAAACCTCACACTTTCATGTTTGTGCATAAAATGAATCAATAAACAAAAAATAATTTATATCGAACTGCGTTTCACATGTCACTAGATACCGTGATATCTCGCCCTCCTTCCGATCAAAAAATTCTGTAGGCGAATAAAATTTTTTTACTACTCTGGGGCATGAAATTTTGACTACAAATTTTTTAACACCCTGTACGAGAAAAGTAAACCAGTTCGATAACACAAAACACATGATATAAATGATGCCTTCAATTTACATAATAGATAAACATATTATACACTCAATAATTTACACAAAAATAGGATAAATGTACCTCACATCCTGATCAGAATTCAAACCAAAGACACGCTCATGCTTTTATATCGCGCTAACCACTCTTGGCGCTTTTCGTCGGAGCAGTTCCACCTTTTGCATTTCTCTGCAAAAATACGGCCCGTCGTATATGAAAAACAGCTTCTTGATCTTTCCCTTCACTTGCATAGAGCGTGGAAAGTGCGTCAGGAAGGCTTCACTAAACGCCGAGTACGAATGAAAGTGTCTTTCATTCCGATCCAGCTTGTTCTGTGTTCGATCTTGCACCCAGCCTTTCAGTACAAGCAATCGCTCTCCATCCGCCAGTCCTAACTCCCGGGCTGTTGCTTCGAATTCCTCGACGAGGGCAGACGGCGATATCCTGACGTCCCCGGAGAACTTCTTGAAGTTTTTCTCATATTCGGGCGGGAACAAAGCTCTCTCCGCGGACGGTGGTCCAGGCTGTATGTCGTCCTGGCTTGAAGTTTGGGCTTCGAACGGTCGCGGCGATGGAAGATGTAGTCCCGATTCCACTTCGCTTCCTCGGCTGACACATTTAGTCGGTCTTACGTCACTCGTGCTCCTTGAAGGCGAAGGAACTTCAGCTGGCTGCGATGACGTCATAGCTGTCGGCTCTCGCGGTGATCCCGGAACGTCGGCTACGTTCAATTGTTGTAGATTTTCCTCGATTCCCTTTATCTTCTCGGGATTCCCTTCCGCTGGGTTCGCTGCTCGCCGCACTTGTCGCTCGAGGGCATCGTTGCTCCGATTGCAAAGGAACTCCAGCTGTGCGCTTTGCTGGCCGATGTGTTGCAAGGCTCCTTCTCGTTCACGTACGCTCTGCGCCAGTGTTGCCACCTTGGCTCCTTGGTCCTTGATGCGAGTGTCGGTCTCGGCGGTCCTGGGTTTGATTTGAGCTTCGGATTCTTGGATCGTTGGGAGGAGTTGTTGCGTCATTTCTTCTCCGGGGACGCGAACTGTTCCTTGGAGGCGTTCTTCCATCCCTCGTACGTCTTTCTGCATCCTGGTTTCCAACCCCTGGATGTTGGTCTGCGTCTCGGTCTGCAGCTCCCGGCTGATGGTTTGTACCTTGGTTCCCATTTCTTGCATGTTGGTCCGAATTCTTTGCATGCTGGCTAGCATCCTGGTTTCCATTCCTTGGAGCATCTTGAGGATTATCTGGAATTGGTTGGCAACACTGCCACTTCCTACGTCATCTTGTTCCTTGCTGTGGTCGCTGTCCGCACGTGACGATGTACCCCCTTGGACACTTGGTATCTCCCTTTCCATTTCCAACGGGCCCTTGCACTGAAGACAAGCCGGTCTGGCCCCCTGGCTGTCGATTTCGAAATCAGCAAGTTCCTTTCCACAAGCCTCGCAAACCATCATGACGTCACTCTTGTTCAAACAGTCTATACGACGATTTCTTAATCTCATGAAGGCCTTTCGCTAAATATCTGCTCGATTTTCTGTCGCACTTTGGAACAGTTACGCAAACTTACGCGAGCTCACACAAAATGTGAATTACAAATCGATACATAAAAAGAAAAAGGAGGTCCGTCGGGAATCCCTTATCCCGCAACTCAGCCTGATGCCATAAATTACGCCAAAAACCAAAAAAAAATGCACAAAAAGTACATAAAAAATGCCCTATGCAGCTGCCCTTGCTGCTTTCGCCGAAAAAAATATCTGCCCTATTGTTACCAATTACGCCCAATAACGTGTCCTTACACGTGAACTTATGACAAATACATGAAAATAACCCTCGAAATACAAAACGAAAAACACACAAATAACCAGGAACCTAACACAAGAATTTTATGTATGACGTATACAACAATGAAATTTCTACCGCTCTCGCAACCTGGTTTTCTTGGAAAGGAATGACAAAAGTTGCCGTCCCATGTTCGCGGCGCCAAATGTAACGAGTGCACTCACGGTCCCCGAAATGACGTGTCAATCATACCCCGGCACGGGGCCAAACGTCGTTATGTGTACGGGAAACCGGTCGTGACTCACGGTCCAGTTATCAAGTTCGGTACTGAGACGGTCGTTTATTGTCATACTATTGCCAGGCGGAGATTAATACCTTGGAAAGTTACACTGTTTTGTTTACCTTTGATATGTAGATTCGAACAATCATAAAACACTAATAGCATAATATCTGGTACCTGAAAAAACGTCAAATAACAACACTGACGAACGGTAAAAAAGTGAATATATATTGTAACAACAAAAAATATTGCAATCAACAACTGTTTACAAAGCCTCCTCAAACGCTCACTCATTCACTCTCTCTCTCTTTCACACACATGAGGTATTTTTACATGTGAAGTATGGATACAAATCATGGATCTCATTAACATATCATTCCTTTTAATTTTTAAACCTTTATGTGAATTTAGGGCATTTGTCTGCCAGCTCCTGTGCTCTTTAAAGTTAACTTAAGATGCCAGCCCTCGGAAAGCGGTTAACTAAGACAATTGGGTCGGCGTGGTTAAATCTTTCGTTCCAATGAACGTATGCATCCAGTCGTGAGCACGACACTATACAAGTTTCTCGGACGGGGGTGTTACACATAAGCCTCTCTCGTCCAATGAGAACAACTACTCAATCACATAGTGATGCGAAAACTTAATTGGCTCCAGCTGCCGGAATACACTAATCAATCGTCGGCGCGAGCAAAAATTACCTTAAAAACCACTATGCAACAAATAATACTATTTCACGCACACGACCTTGCAATAAAAACAACTACGCTTTCCACAATTAAAAAGGACTCATCAGTCAACTGTTGACAAATTAAATGGCGCGACGGGGCGGTCGGTTACACAAAAAAAATGGAGCACACTTTGACAATTTACACTAAATATTAAAGAAATGAAATGGAGCTTCTAACGCTGAATGCAGACAATTAAATTAGAACATCTGAACATGAAATAACCCTTTTTTATAACAATACCAAAACAATTTTTAGACGCGGAAGTTAGGTTTGGGTTTTCCTGAGTAACTTTGCGAATAAGTGAGACGTCGGCGTTAACTGTACGGTGTTGATAATAACGGCGCACGTTTACATGTACATGAGACCCTCTGAAGTATACTGTACCAGACTCTGCTACATGGCGTGGTCCTTCATCTCTCCTGGACGCGGGACTTGCACACGGTTCCTTTGTGGCGAAATTGTCCTCCGAGGTCGATCGCGACGAAGAATAATTGCGACGATATGGTGTACTTGCACCTCCTTAGTACTTCGGGCGTTCCTCTTGCCACTAGCGTCGGGTGTACGTGGTCACGCGTCGGTTCGGAATCTCTCTGGTGACGGGCTTCGATTCGGCGTCGTTCTGGAAGCGTCGTTCTGGAGTCGTCCTTCAATCTCTCCCTCTGGCTTCGATCGGCGTCGTTCTGGAGTCGTCCTTCAATCTCTCTCTCTGAAGACGTCCTTCGGGCTTTGGTTGGGACGTCGATCTGACAGCGTCCTTCGGGCTTTGGTTGGGACGTCGATCTGACAGCGTCCTTCGGGCTTTGGGCAGTGTTTGGTTTCGGCGTCGTCTGACTGGCTCCGGCGTCGTTGCAGGCGTCAGGGGAGTCGACGGACTCCCTTCTCTATCTTCTTTAGCCCTCCATCCTTATGTAGTCCACGCTTGGCAAAAAACAAATCACCGCGTAATCTTCACCAAAATAAGGCGCACACTGGTAACCCTCTATCTGCGATTCGCTCACGGTACGTAAGGAAACAAAGTCCACGGACACAAAACAATGATCACGTGAGAGTGTAGCGCGGAGATGCTCTCTCTGTGAAATCCGGGTAAAAACTGTGTTTGGGATGGTAGCACCGCCTATATATAAGAGATTCGAATTCTTCCGTTGAACAGGACGCTCTAGTGGCTTGGCTTCGCTTTCTCAGGGGATGGAAATGACCTCTGTCCATTGTCTTGAAACGCGGTCAAGTGCGCGTCGTCGATCCTTGCAGGCTTGAGCTCCAGCTGATCTTCCTGGTCATCCGTGAACATGGGTTCGAACGCCTGCTGCGACTCGAGCCCGGTAGCGGCGAAAATAATCTTTCCTTATCTCCGCGTTGGTGCAAATATGTCCTGTTCTAAGCGGCGGCTGTCACTCAAGAAAAACTCGTCCCCAACTTCCGATGTCTGGCTCGGATACAAGTTTATTCACAAAATAAGATCAAACCTCACACTTTCATGTTTGTGCATAAAATGAATCAATAAACAAAAAATAATTTATATCGAACTGCGTTTCACATGTCACTAGATACCGTGATATCTCGCCCTCCTTCCGATCAAAAAATTCTGTAGGCGAATAAAAATTTTTTACTACTCTGGGGCATGAAATTTTGACTACAAATTTTTTAACACCCTGTACGAGAAAAGTAAACCAGTTCGATAACACAAAACACATGATATAAATGATGCCTTCAATTTACATAATAGATAAACATATTATACACTCAATAATTTACACAAAAATAGGATAAATGTACCTCACATCCTGATCAGAATTCAAACCAAAGACACGCTCATGCTTTTATATCGCGCTAACCACTCTTGGCGCTTTTCGTCGGAGCAGTTCCACCTTTTGCATTTCTCTGCAAAAATACGGCCCGTCGTATATGAAAAACAGCTTCTTGATCTTTCCCTTCACTTGCATAGAGCGTGGAAAGTGCGTCAGGAAGGCTTCACTAAACGCCGAGTACGAATGAAAGTGTCTTTCATTCCGATCCAGCTTGTTCTGTGTTCGATCTTGCACCCAGCCTTTCAGTACAAGCAATCGCTCTCCATCCGCCAGTCCTAACTCCCGGGCTGTTGCTTCGAATTCCTCGACGAGGGCAGACGGCGATATCCTGACGTCCCCGGAGAACTTCTTGAAGTTTTTCTCATATTCGGGCGGGAACAAAGCTCTCTCCGCGGACGGTGGTCCAGGCTGTATGTCGTCCTGGCTTGAAGTTTGGGCTTCGAACGGTCGCGGCGATGGAAGATGTAGTCCCGATTCCACTTCGCTTCCTCGGCTGACACATTTAGTCGGTCTTACGTCACTCGTGCTCCTTGAAGGCGAAGGAACTTCAGCTGGCTGCGATGACGTCATAGCTGTCGGCTCTCGCGGTGATCCCGGAACGTCGGCTACGTTCAATTGTTGTAGATTTTCCTCGATTCCCTTTATCTTCTCGGGATTCCCTTCCGCTGGGTTCGCTGCTCGCCGCACTTGTCGCTCGAGGGCATCGTTGCTCCGATTGCAAAGGAACTCCAGCTGTGCGCTTTGCTGGCCGATGTGT
The DNA here is from genome assembly GCF_977018435.1 of Lepisma saccharinum. Taxonomy (NCBI): domain Eukaryota; kingdom Metazoa; phylum Arthropoda; class Insecta; order Zygentoma; family Lepismatidae; genus Lepisma; species Lepisma saccharinum. The sequence continues at coordinate 2,957,177 of NC_139246.1, forward strand.
TGCAAGGCTCCTTCTCGTTCACGTACGCTCTGCGCCAGTGTTGCCACCTTGGCTCCTTGGTCCTTGATGCGAGTGTCGGTCTCGGCGGTCCTGGGTTTGATTTGAGCTTCGGATTCTTGGATCGTTGGGAGGAGTTGTTGCGTCATTTCTTCTCCGGGGACGCGAACTGTTCCTTGGAGGCGTTCTTCCATCCCTCGTACGTCTTTCTGCATCCTGGTTTCCAACCCCTGGATGTTGGTCTGCGTCTCGGTCTGCAGCTCCCGGCTGATGGTTTGTACCTTGGTTCCCATTTCTTGCATGTTGGTCCGAATTCTTTGCATGCTGGCTAGCATCCTGGTTTCCATTCCTTGGAGCATCTTGAGGATTATCTGGAATTGGTTGGCAACACTGCCACTTCCTACGTCATCTTGTTCCTTGCTGTGGTCGCTGTCCGCACGTGACGATGTACCCCCTTGGACACTTGGTATCTCCCTTTCCATTTCCAACGGGCCCTTGCACTGAAGACAAGCCGGTCTGGCCCCCTGGCTGTCGATTTCGAAATCAGCAAGTTCCTTTCCACAAGCCTCGCAAACCATCATGACGTCACTCTTGTTCAAACAGTCTATACGACGATTTCTTAATCTCATGAAGGCCTTTCGCTAAATATCTGCTCGATTTTCTGTCGCACTTTGGAACAGTTACGCAAACTTACGCGAGCTCACACAAAATGTGAATTACAAATCGATACATAAAAAGAAAAAGGAGGTCCGTCGGGAATCCCTTATCCCGCAACTCAGCCTGATGCCATAAATTACGCCAAAAACCAAAAAAAAAATGCACAAAAAGTACATAAAAAATGCCCTATGCAGCTGCCCTTGCTGCTTTCGCCGAAAAAAATATCTGCCCTATTGTTACCAATTACGCCCAATAACGTGTCCTTACACGTGAACCTATGACAAATACATGAAAATAACCCTCGAAATACAAAACGAAAAACACACAAATAACCAGGAACCTAACACAAGAATTTTATGTATGACGTATACAACAATGAAATTTCTACCGCTCTCGCAACCTGGTTTTCTTGGAAAGGAATGACAAAAGTTGCCGTCCCATGTTCGCGGCGCCAAATGTAACGAGTGCACTCACGGTCCCCGAAATGACGTGTCAATCATACCCCGGCACGGGGCCAAACGTCGTTATGTGTACGGGAAACCGGTCGTGACTCACGGTCCAGTTATCAAGTTCGGTACTGAGACGGTCGTTTATTGTCATACTATTGCCAGGCGGAGATTAATACCTTGGAAAGTTACACTGTTTTGTTTACCTTTGATATGTAGATTCGAACAATCATAAAACACTAATAGCATAATATCTGGTACCTGAAAAAACGTCAAATAACAACACTGACGAACGGTAAAAAAGTGAATATATATTGTAACAACAAAAAATATTGCAATCAACAACTGTTTACAAAGCCTCCTCAAACGCTCACTCATTCACTCTCTCTCTCTTTCACACACATGAGGTATTTTTACATGTGAAGTATGGATACAAATCATGGATCTCATTAACATATCATTCCTTTTAATTTTTAAACCTTTATGTGAATTTAGGGCATTTGTCTGCCAGCTCCTGTGCTCTTTAAAGTTAACTTAAGATGCCAGCCCTCGGAAAGCGGTTAACTAAGACAATTGGGTCGGCGTGGTTAAATCTTTCGTTCCAATGAACGTATGCATCCAGTCGTGAGCACGACACTATACAAGTTTCTCGGACGGGGGTGTTACACATAAGCCTCTCTCGTCCAATGAGAACAACTACTCAATCACATAGTGATGCGAAAACTTAATTGGCTCCAGCTGCCGGAATACACTAATCAATCGTCGGCGCGAGCAAAAATTACCTTAAAAACCACTATGCAACAAATAATACTATTTCACGCACACGACCTTGCAATAAAAACAACTACGCTTTCCACAATTAAAAAGGACTCATCAGTCAACTGTTGACAAATTAAATGGCGCGACGGGGCGGTCGGTTACACAAAAAAAATGGAGCACACTTTGACAATTTACACTAAATATTAAAGAAATGAAATGGAGCTTCTAACGCTGAATGCAGACAATTAAATTAGAACATCTGAACATGAAATAACCCTTTTTTATAACAATACCAAAACAATTTTTAGACGCGGAAGTTAGGTTTGGGTTTTCCTGAGTAACTTTGCGAATAAGTGAGACGTCGGCGTTAACTGTACGGTGTTGATAATAACGGCGCACGTTTACATGTACATGAGACCCTCTGAAGTATACTGTACCAGACTCTGCTACATGGCGTGGTCCTTCATCTCTCCTGGACGCGGGACTTGCACACGGTTCCTTTGTGGCGAAATTGTCCTCCGAGGTCGATCGCGACGAAGAATAATTGCGACGATATGGTGTACTTGCACCTCCTTAGTACTTCGGGCGTTCCTCTTGCCACTAGCGTCGGGTGTACGTGGTCACGCGTCGGTTCGGAATCTCTCTGGTGACGGGCTTCGATTCGGCGTCGTTCTGGAAGCGTCGTTCTGGAGTCGTCCTTCAATCTCTCCCTCTGGCTTCGATCGGCGTCGTTCTGGAGTCGTCCTTCAATCTCTCTCTCTGAAGACGTCCTTCGGGCTTTGGTTGGGACGTCGATCTGACAGCGTCCTTCGGGCTTTGGGCAGTGTTTGGTTTCGGCGTCGTCTGACTGGCTCCGGCGTCGTTGCAGGCGTCAGGGGAGTCGACGGACTCCCTTCTCTATCTTCTTTAGCCCTCCATCCTTATGTAGTCCACGCTTGGCAAAAAACAAATCACCGCGTAATCTTCACCAAAATAAGGCGCACACTGGTAACCCTCTATCTGCGATTCGCTCACGGTACGTAAGGAAACAAAGTCCACGGACACAAAACAATGATCACGTGAGAGTGTAGCGCGGAGATGCTCTCTCTGTGAAATCCGGGTAAAAACTGTGTTTGGGATGGTAGCACCGCCTATATATAAGAGATTCGAATTCTTCCGTTGAACAGGACGCTCTAGTGGCTTGGCTTCGCTTTCTCAGGGGATGGAAATGACCTCTGTCCATTGTCTTGAAACGCGGTCAAGTGCGCGTCGTCGATCCTTGCAGGCTTGAGCTCCAGCTGATCTTCCTGGTCATCCGTGAACATGGGTTCGAACGCCTGCTGCGACTCGAGCCCGGTAGCGGCGAAAATAATCTTTCCTTATCTCCGCGTTGGTGCAAATATGTCCTGTTCTAAGCGGCGGCTGTCACTCAAGAAAAACTCGTCCCCAACTTCCGATGTCTGGCTCGGATACAAGTTTATTCACAAAATAAGATCAAACCTCACACTTTCATGTTTGTGCATAAAATGAATCAATAAACAAAAAATAATTTATATCGAACTGCGTTTCACATGTCACTAGATACCGTGATATCTCGCCCTCCTTCCGATCAAAAAATTCTGTAGGCGAATAAAATTTTTTTACTACTCTGGGGCATGAAATTTTGACTACAAATTTTTTAACACCCTGTACGAGAAAAGTAAACCAGTTCGATAACACAAAACACATGATATAAATGATGCCTTCAATTTACATAATAGATAAACATATTATACACTCAATAATTTACACAAAAATAGGATAAATGTACCTCACATCCTGATCAGAATTCAAACCAAAGACACGCTCATGCTTTTATATCGCGCTAACCACTCTTGGCGCTTTTCGTCGGAGCAGTTCCACCTTTTGCATTTCTCTGCAAAAATACGGCCCGTCGTATATGAAAAACAGCTTCTTGATCTTTCCCTTCACTTGCATAGAGCGTGGAAAGTGCGTCAGGAAGGCTTCACTAAACGCCGAGTACGAATGAAAGTGTCTTTCATTCCGATCCAGCTTGTTCTGTGTTCGATCTTGCACCCAGCCTTTCAGTACAAGCAATCGCTCTCCATCCGCCAGTCCTAACTCCCGGGCTGTTGCTTCGAATTCCTCGACGAGGGCAGACGGCGATATCCTGACGTCCCCGGAGAACTTCTTGAAGTTTTTCTCATATTCGGGCGGGAACAAAGCTCTCTCCGCGGACGGTGGTCCAGGCTGTATGTCGTCCTGGCTTGAAGTTTGGGCTTCGAACGGTCGCGGCGATGGAAGATGTAGTCCCGATTCCACTTCGCTTCCTCGGCTGACACATTTAGTCGGTCTTACGTCACTCGTGCTCCTTGAAGGCGAAGGAACTTCAGCTGGCTGCGATGACGTCATAGCTGTCGGCTCTCGCGGTGATCCCGGAACGTCGGCTACGTTCAATTGTTGTAGATTTTCCTCGATTCCCTTTATCTTCTCGGGATTCCCTTCCGCTGGGTTCGCTGCTCGCCGCACTTGTCGCTCGAGGGCATCGTTGCTCCGATTGCAAAGGAACTCCAGCTGTGCGCTTTGCTGGCCGATGTGTTGCAAGGCTCCTTCTCGTTCACGTACGCTCTGCGCCAGTGTTGCCACCTTGGCTCCTTGGTCCTTGATGCGAGTGTCGGTCTCGGCGGTCCTGGGTTTGATTTGAGCTTCGGATTCTTGGATCGTTGGGAGGAGTTGTTGCTTCATTTCTTCTCCGGGGACGCGAACTGTTCCTTGGAGGCGTTCTTCCATCCCTCGTACGTCTTTCTGCATCCTGGTTTCCAACCCCTGGATGTTGGTCTGCGTCTCGGTCTGCAGCTCCCGGCTGATGGTTTGTACCTTGGTTCCCATTTCTTGCATGTTGGTCCGAATTCTTTGCATGCTGGCTAGCATCCTGGTTTCCATTCCTTGGAGCATCTTGAGGATTATCTGGAATTGGTTGGCAACACTGCCACTTCCTACGTCATCTTGTTCCTTGCTGTGGTCGCTGTCCGCACGTGACGATGTACCCCCTTGGACACTTGGTATCTCCCTTTCCATTTCCAACGGGCCCTTGCACTGAAGACAAGCCGGTCTGGCCCCCTGGCTGTCGATTTCGAAATCAGCAAGTTCCTTTCCACAAGCCTCGCAAACCATCATGACGTCACTCTTGTTCAAACAGTCTATACGACGATTTCTTAATCTCATGAAGGCCTTTCGCTAAATATCTGCTCGATTTTCTGTCGCACTTTGGAACAGTTACGCAAACTTACGCGAGCTCACACAAAATGTGAATTACAAATCGATACATAAAAAGAAAAAGGAGGTCCGTCGGGAATCCCTTATCCCGCAACTCAGCCTGATGCCATAAATTACGCCAAAAACCAAAAAAAAATGCACAAAAAGTACATAAAAAATGCCCTATGCAGCTGCCCTTGCTGCTTTCGCCGAAAAAAATATCTGCCCTATTGTTACCAATTACGCCCAATAACGTGTCCTTACACGTGAACCTATGACAAATACATGAAAATAACCCTCGAAATACAAAACGAAAAACACACAAATAACCAGGAACCTAACACAAGAATTTTATGTATGACGTATACAACAATGAAATTTCTACCGCTCTCGCAACCTGGTTTTCTTGGAAAGGAATGACAAAAGTTGCCGTCCCATGTTCGCGGCGCCAAATGTAACGAGTGCACTCACGGTCCCCGAAATGACGTGTCAATCATACCCCGGCACGGGGCCAAACGTCGTTATGTGTACGGGAAACCGGTCGTGACTCACGGTCCAGTTATCAAGTTCGGTACTGAGACGGTCGTTTATTGTCATACTATTGCCAGGCGGAGATTAATACCTTGGAAAGTTACACTGTTTTGTTTACCTTTGATATGTAGATTCGAACAATCATAAAACACTAATAGCATAATATCTGGTACCTGAAAAAACGTCAAATAACAACACTGACGAACGGTAAAAAAGTGAATATATATTGTAACAACAAAAAATATTGCAATCAACAACTGTTTACAAAGCCTCCTCAAACGCTCACTCATTCACTCTCTCTCTCTTTCACACACATGAGGTATTTTTACATGTGAAGTATGGATACAAATCATGGATCTCATTAACATATCATTCCTTTTAATTTTTAAACCTTTATGTGAATTTAGGGCATTTGTCTGCCAGCTCCTGTGCTCTTTAAAGTTAACTTAAGATGCCAGCCCTCGGAAAGCGGTTAACTAAGACAATTGGGTCGGCGTGGTTAAATCTTTCGTTCCAATGAACGTATGCATCCAGTCGTGAGCACGACACTATACAAGTTTCTCGGACGGGGGTGTTACACATAAGCCTCTCTCGTCCAATGAGAACAACTACTCAATCACATAGTGATGCGAAAACTTAATTGGCTCCAGCTGCCGGAATACACTAATCAATCGTCGGCGCGAGCAAAAATTACCTTAAAAACCACTATGCAACAAATAATACTATTTCACGCACACGACCTTGCAATAAAAACAACTACGCTTTCCACAATTAAAAAGGACTCATCAGTCAACTGTTGACAAATTAAATGGCGCGACGGGGCGGTCGGTTACACAAAAAAAATGGAGCACACTTTGACAATTTACACTAAATATTAAAGAAATGAAATGGAGCTTCTAACGCTGAATGCAGACAATTAAATTAGAACATCTGAACATGAAATAACCCTTTTTTATAACAATACCAAAACAATTTTTAGACGCGGAAGTTAGGTTTGGGTTTTCCTGAGTAACTTTGCGAATAAGTGAGACGTCGGCGTTAACTGTACGGTGTTGATAATAACGGCGCACGTTTACATGTACATGAGACCCTCTGAAGTATACTGTACCAGACTCTGCTACATGGCGTGGTCCTTCATCTCTCCTGGACGCGGGACTTGCACACGGTTCCTTTGTGGCGAAATTGTCCTCCGAGGTCGATCGCGACGAAGAATAATTGCGACGATATGGTGTACTTGCACCTCCTTAGTACTTCGGGCGTTCCTCTTGCCACTAGCGTCGGGTGTACGTGGTCACGCGTCGGTTCGGAATCTCTCTGGTGACGGGCTTCGATTCGGCGTCGTTCTGGAAGCGTCGTTCTGGAGTCGTCCTTCAATCTCTCCCTCTGGCTTCGATCGGCGTCGTTCTGGAGTCGTCCTTCAATCTCTCTCTCTGAAGACGTCCTTCGGGCTTTGGTTGGGACGTCGATCTGACAGCGTCCTTCGGGCTTTGGTTGGGACGTCGATCTGACAGCGTCCTTCGGGCTTTGGGCAGTGTTTGGTTTCGGCGTCGTCTGACTGGCTCCGGCGTCGTTGCAGGCGTCAGGGGAGTCGACGGACTCCCTTCTCTATCTTCTTTAGCCCTCCATCCTTATGTAGTCCACGCTTGGCAAAAAACAAATCACCGCGTAATCTTCACCAAAATAAGGCGCACACTGGTAACCCTCTATCTGCGATTCGCTCACGGTACGTAAGGAAACAAAGTCCACGGACACAAAACAATGATCACGTGAGAGTGTAGCGCGGAGATGCTCTCTCTGTGAAATCCGGGTAAAAACTGTGTTTGGGATGGTAGCACCGCCTATATATAAGAGATTCGAATTCTTCCGTTGAACAGGACGCTCTAGTGGCTTGGCTTCGCTTTCTCAGGGGATGGAAATGACCTCTGTCCATTGTCTTGAAACGCGGTCAAGTGCGCGTCGTCGATCCTTGCAGGCTTGAGCTCCAGCTGATCTTCCTGGTCATCCGTGAACATGGGTTCGAACGCCTGCTGCGACTCGAGCCCGGTAGCGGCGAAAATAATCTTTCCTTATCTCCGCGTTGGTGCAAATATGTCCTGTTCTAAGCGGCGGCTGTCACTCAAGAAAAACTCGTCCCCAACTTCCGATGTCTGGCTCGGATACAAGTTTATTCACAAAATAAGATCAAACCTCACACTTTCATGTTTGTGCATAAAATGAATCAATAAACAAAAAATAATTTATATCGAACTGCGTTTCACATGTCACTAGATACCGTGATATGTTCAGGTTAGATTTGGATGGGTTGGGTTGGCTTTTTAGGTCAGATTAGTACGGATGAGAGATGTTAAATAATCAGATACAAACTTTAGGCGGAAAATCATGTTTGAGGGAGGGAGGTTATGGGGAGTCAGAACCCTATCCCCTTTGGACTTAATTATCTATTTTTTAATCATTTTTACTATTTTGCTACATTTTCCTGCCAATAATGACATTTCAAATTCCTTTTTCAGCAGCCTGACCCCTTAAAAAGTTTGCCTACGCCTATGCACACATTGGTTATTTAACATTTGTTTTCCGTGCTAACCTGACCTAACCTTGCCCTAATCTAGGTTGATAAGTCAGGACTGAGGTCAGGATGTGAGGAAGTTAAGAAGTGAGTGAGGTCAGATTATGTAGGGTTGTATTGATTTTAGTGGTCGGAGACATTTTCTTGTTTGAGAGCTATTACCCACCATTTCTACTCACTAATTCATGAGTGAGGCTAAATTTATGTTACCTCAAACTTATTTTGTACTTAGTAATTCTTTATCAGTTTGTTCATAATTCCGAGTACAGAAGTCAGGACTTCTTGTCGCCGTTTCGACATTGCAAATTGCTCATTTCCACGAGTGGCGCCGTCCTGGTATTGCAAATCGATCACTTCCACGAGTGAGTGAGTGAGTGAGTGAGTGTGTGAGTGTGTGAGTGTGTGTGTGTTTGTGTTTGTTTGTTTGTTTGTTTGTTTGTTTTTTATATTGTGTAGTAGTTGTGGTGTGTGTGTGTTTATATTGTGTTATAGTTGTGATGTGTTTGTGTGTGTCTTGTGTAGTAGTCGTGATGTGTTTGTGCGTGTCTTGTGTAGTAGTTATGCTGTCTAATGTGTTTGTGTTCGTCTTGTGTAGTAATTGTGCTGTCTAATATGTTTGTGTTTGTCTTGTGTAGTAGTTCCTCCATTCATATCGGGGGTTAGGCGTAGAGCTGACAACTCTGCACTGTAAAAAGACATGTCAAGAAACAGAAATATAAGGCCATGGATGTTCCCAAGGTAACATATTCCGGAGGTAAAATAGTCCCCCGTTCGGATCTCCGGGTGGGGACTACTTTGGGAGGTCCCTGGACTAAGGATAAGATCTACGTTAGGAATAAGGATATTAAATTAGGCACCTGGAATGTTCTGAGCCTTTACCGGCCTGGGGCATTTCAGTGTACAGTTAATGAGATAGTGAAGTATAAATTAGATGTAGTAGCTGTCCAGGAAGTTAGGTGGCCAGGAGAAGGGAATTGTAAAACTAAAAATTATACTTTTTTCTATGGTGGTACTGAAAATCATAATTTTGGAACAGGCTTTTTCATAAATAATAGAATTATCTCGGCTCTTAAAACAATAGAATTTATTAATGATAGGATATCATATGCAGTTTTACAGGGTAGGTGGTGTAAAATTATTTTAATAAACATACATGCACCAACGGAAGATAAAGATGATAATACTAAAGATGATTTTTATACAGAGTTAGAACAGGTCTTTGATAAATTTTCTCAGTATGATATGAAAATTCTGTTAGGTGACTGTAATGCACAGATTGGCAAAGAAGAGACATTTAAACCCACGATTGGTAAAGAAAGTGTTCATGAATTAAGTAATGATAATGGCATAAGATTGATTACTTTTGCAACCTCAAAGAATTTAATTGTGAAAAGTACCACTTTTAAACATAAAGATATCCATAAATATACCTGGTCTTCTCCAGATGGTAAAACTCATAATCAGATAGATCATATTCTCATTGATAAGAGAAGGCATACTAGTATAATTGACGTTCGTACACATAGAGGTTCTGACTGTGCCAGTGACCATTATTTAGTAATTGCTAAATTAAGAGAAAGACTCTCAGTGATAAATCATAAGCAACAAAATCTAAAAGTTATAAAATTTGATACAGGAAAGTTTGCTGATGAAAGAATTAAGAAAGATTACCAAATTAAACTGTCAAATAGATTTGATGTTTTCCAGGATTTAAATGATGATGAAAATATAAATTAAACAGACGTAAATAAGAATTGGGAGCACATACGTAATGCAATAGAATCAGCAGCTAAAGAAACTATAGGATACCATAAACCAAGAAAAAGTAAGCCATGGTTTGATAATGAATGTCATAATCTAATAGAAACAAGAAATCAGGCTAGACTTAGGTGGTTAAATAACTCGGATGATACAAATCTAAGCAATTATAATACAATAAAGCGAGAAGTTAACCGCACGTTTAGAAGTAAAAAAAGAGATTACTTGAAAAGCAAAATTAACGAAATTGAAACAAACAGCAAAAATAAAAATATCAGAGATTTATATAAAGGTGTAAATGAATTTAGAAAGGGGTGGCAACCTAAAGTAAACTTGATAAAAGATAAAGACGGTGATTTTCTAGCTGACCCAAGCGATATTCTAAATAGATGGAAGAACTACTTTAATGACCTTTTAAATGTCCATGTAGGAGATAAATCAGAAGTAAATGAAGTCCACACAGCAGAACCTTTAGTTCCAGAACCTAACTTGACTGAAGTTAAAGATGCTATTAAAAGGCTTAAGAATAACAAAGCACCTGGCATTGATTTAATACCAGCTGAGTTAATTAAATATTGTGGAAATTCATTAATATGTCAAATTCATAAATTAATTTGTTTAATATGGAATAAAGAAGAAATCCCTCAACAGTGGAAAGAATCCATAATTGTTCCTGTGTTTAAAAAAGGTGATAAAATGAACTGCAATAATTACCGTGGAATTTCTCTACTCTCAACAACATATAAAATATTGTCTAACATTCTTTTAACAAGACTAACCCCATATGCTAATGAAATTATAGGTGATTATCAATGTGGATTTAAACGTAACAGATCAACTACAGATCAAATTTTTCACATCAGACAGACACTTGAAAAAAAGTGGGAATATAATCAAAATGTCCATCAGCTATTCATTGATTTCAAAAAAGCATATGATTCGGTGAAAAGAGATAAATTATATAATATATTAGTAGAGTTTGGAATACCTAAGAAGCTTGTTAGTATGATAAAAATATGCACCAGTGAAACAGAAAGTAAAATTCGTGTGGGTAATAATATGTCTGACAAATTTATAATTCATGATGGGTTAAAACAAGGAGATGCATTATCTCCATTGCTCTTTAATTTTGCCTTAGAATATGCTGTAAGGAAGGTAAAAGAAACTAAAGAAGGACTAAAATTAAATGGTGTGACTCAGTTGTTAGCATATGCAGATGATGTAGACTTACTGGGGGATGATATAAATACGATTAAGAATAATGCTAAAATATTTTTCAAAACTGCTAAAGACATAGGTTTGGAAGTTAACAAAGAGAAAACTAAATATATGCTTACAGGCCGAAACCAAGTGTTAGGTAATAATCAAAATCTAATTATTGATAACAACTCGTTTGAACCAGTTTCCAAATTCAAATACTTAGGAGTAATATTAACAAATGAAAATTCTATTAAAGAGGAAATAAAAAGTAGGCTTAATTCAGGAAATGCATGTTACTTCTCTCTTCATAAACTTTTGTCTTCTCGTTTAATATCTAAGAAACTAAAAGTTAAAATATACAAAACAGTAATTTTGCCTGTAGTATTATATGGGTGTGAAACTTGGTCCCTTACATTAAAAGAGGAACATAAATTGAGAGTATTTGAAAATAAGATTCTTAGGAAAATATTTGGACCTAAAAGGGATGAGGAGACAGGTGAGTGGAGAAGGTTATATAATTTAGAACTACATAATTTGTATTCATGTCCAGATATTATTAGAATAATTAAATCAAGAAGACTTAGGTGGGCAGGCCATGTGGCACGAATGGGAGAGGAAAGAGGAGTTTACAGGATTCTTGTTGGGAAACCTGATGGTAAGAGACCTGTATGAAGGCCAAGACGAAGATGGAGGGACAACGTTGAGATGGACCTAAAGGAAATCGGTAGGGATGGAAAAGAGTATATAGATCTTGCTCAAGATAGGGACAGATGGAAGGCCTGTGTTGCTGCAGCCATGAACCTTCGGGTTTAAGAAGGCTAGAGAGTTAGTTAGTTAGTTATTCACTATGAAAACGTTATGAAAGATGAGATATTTAATAGTTGAACTAATGACCTAATTCTGTCATTCGAGAAGTTTAGAATTTGTTATTTGCAAGCTTCTTGAAAGCAAAATCTTTCATTGTTGACAATTAGTCAAAAATATGTGTTCTCAGTTTTAGTATCAAACTATTATGAAAGCCATAAGAGCTAAATTTCAGTTGGAGTTATTAGTAATATAAGCCTTATGGACATTGGGAAGAAGTTTTTAAGAATGTGACAACTTTATAGTAGAGAATATTATAGAAACTTTAAGGATCATAACTGTTGTTTTAGACATAGAAAAATGAACCTTATGGAACATACTGTTTAATCTTTAGGATATTGCCATTATACACAAATTAGTTCTGCATATCACAGCTGTAGCTATGTTTATCTTTTGTGTCACGGGAGGCGCTCTGCTTGACATGCGAGGATATAAATACAGCTTCGGAACCTAATTCCGGGGCATTTTCATCACCGACTCCGATGGATTAACATCTTAAATACTCAGCTCCCTTTATGGGAGGGTTCAAGAACTCAGTCTTCGTTCCCAAATTAGCTTAGAGACATAGTTATTCTGTCGTATGGGTAGGTTCGCCCTGTGGACATGCTAACATGTCACCATACGAAAGAATAAGTTCATTTCAACTTTATTTTGAAGTTTTCTGAAATTTTTAAATAAAATCTTCACAAAATAATGTTATATTTCGACTCAGAACTTACTGTTATTCTGACGCATGGGTAGGTTCGCCCTGTGGACATGCTAACATGTCACCATGCGTGAGAATAAGTTCAGATTATTTCGTCTCCATGATTATTATTTATTGATCAGGTTATTCATTATTGATATCTGGCATGGTTAGGTTTCGCCCTGTGAACATGCTAACATGTTGCCATACCCGATATCAAGTCCATGTCTCTAATATTTTACGAATTATAGCAGTTTGTATTTCTGCATATATCTTGAAGCCAGACCATAATGTCCAATTTATATTAAGATTGGAGTCAATACTTAAAACCTTCGCCAGTCACGTCAAAGTCATGCTTCATTATGTCAAGGAGCGTTCATAAAGTTCCAAGTTCGTCTTTATATAACTGATATGACAGCTTGATCCATATTATGTAAATAAACTGCAAAAGTCGTGTAGATTTAATTATAAGAAGGAAATCTGTTCTGTCCTTTATTTATGGAGATCTGTAACTAAGATGTAAATTTATAAAAGTATCTTGAAAATAAACCATCTTCAGGAAAATAATTGCCCATAAAGAAGCCTACTGAAGACGCAGACCTTTCTTCGGAAACAGATGTTATTCATTTATAAAATCTCCCTTTTCCATAGCCTGTCAAATGATTTAGTACATAACAGTCGAAGCTTCATATCCCACGTATTTCTACTACTATACCCGTACCTGAGAGGGGTCAGAGTATCCCATTAGCCCACTGAGTTTTAGCCGAGGTGAAGAAACAGATGACATAGGATATTGAAAGGTGATTGAAGAAATAGGAAGGTAAAGATGAGGATGGACGCTTTGTCTTCGTGATTTTTTTAAATGTAATAGCTGCGATTGTATAGTTTTTCGAAGGCGATTTATGCTCGAGGACGCTGACGACAGAGGGTGGCCTAAAGGTTCGAGAGAGGAACCGCCACGAAGCCTAGTTTAGTATGAGAGCAGCCTAAAGTGTCGCGATGGATGTTTCCGCTCACTTTCTTCGTCTCCTTCGAAGTTTAGAGCTGGCGATCGAGCGCAGGTCTCTCCCCAGCCATGCAACTAAGCAATGATGATTTCAAAAGGATGGTATTTGTTTTATTTTGATTTTGAGCGTTTTCCCTCATCAGTTGTTATACTTTCCTTCCGAATTTTGCGTAACGCTATGCGTCGCTCTTCATAGTCATTCACCTGTTGATATGTGCTGATAGGAATATTGGCAGCCCTGAAAGGACTCCCCCTGAAATTGGAGGAAAGGAAAACTGAAGGGAGAGATAGTGAGTCAGACGGCACGACGGCACCTATTACAAATGGCATCCACGACGTGGGGCTCGATATCAATAGTGGTATCCTAAACGTGTTGGCTCGATTGTGTAGTGTACAAGGGCAAGACAATTGTTTAAAGTTGAGATTCATCATGCAAGACCATTGAACTTTCATACTAGTAGAAAAGCACAGAGCTATTTCGTTTCGAAATGGAAATGAAGCATTTGCATAGCACAAGTAAAAATCTTACTTCGACCTAAGGACTAAATGTTCCCGATTGTTGTCGTGACATTGATATAGAAAGAACTTCATTTGTGTACAAGATCACGAAATTCCAGAGCTTCTACTTTATTTATAAAGATGCTAAACAACAATGTATTAAACTTCAGCGCAAGGCATGGGAGAAGGATCATTTGGAAAAATATGTATAAGGGCAAATTTGGTTTATTTAGTGAGCATATGGAACGAAAAAGAGGAAGATCGAATTCAAAGTATATTTGATAAAAATAAATCTATTGAGCTTCTACTGTATTAAGCCGCGACGCATCCCATTGTTGTCATTCTTTCTCAGAAAGTTGGACAAGTTGGTCACGATCCTCTTTAACTCTTATTAAGTGCTTGTCTAAACGATATGGATCTAGGCAGTTCCCGTGTTTATCATGCTGCACAAGTGTATAATACCGACGCTTTCTCTTATTGCCTCGAACGCGTTCGAGGCATAAGAAACGAATTTTTAAGGCGCGTAGGCGGTTGTTTCCAACTTTTAAATGTTTATATTGCGTAAGGAATGTGCTATTAGATTAAAATGTGAAGGTACGTGCCAGCATTCCGATGAACAACGTGCACTTTCGGCGACTTGGGTCATCGCCGAAGTGCGTAAAGCTTGCAGTTTAGGCTACAAAGTGTTGTCGGATGTGTGAAAGTATAAAACATCCATGTACGACCCTGTCATAAAACTGGAGGACTTTTTGCTGGTTATGTCAACATCTTCTTGAAAATAAAACAGGAAGCGAACGGCTGGCCTTCATGGTGTCAGAACGACGAGGATAAGAAGAAGTACATACCGGAATATTTCGATAAGAAGGTTATTCTATTGGAAGAAAACAGTATCGAAGTCAATCCTGGAAAACGTACTCTGGCTAAATTCTGCCTTAATATTTTATGGGGCAAGTTCTGCTAACGGGACAACCTTTCTCAGACAGCCATCATCAAGGAATTGAAAGATTTTCTTGATAAAATGACTGACCCAAATATAATGATCGGAGGAGTCGTATTCATCAATCAGGACACCGTTTTAGTGAACTGGAAATATGTTGAAGAGGCTGTCAGTCTGAACAGGAAAATAGATGTTCCTATCGCAGCCATCAGAGCTGCGACAAAGCAACAAAAGACAACACGAATCATTTGTCGAGCAGATAACTGAACAATAAACTGACTCTCGAAGACAAATTTGAAAAGGTCACGGTGTCCCTATTTCGAGACTCGATGGAGCATTCGCATGCGAACATCTCAAATTCGCCTCATATACCTATTTCATATTTTGATAAGAAAAAACCGTTGTAACAATTTGGGGGGGGGGTTTAATGGTGGTAGTGGGAAAATGTTGAGAATGAAAGAGATTATATTTTTTACTGCACTTTTGCGTTTTCTTTTCCATTCGATTCACACAGATCTGCGATAAACCAATTAAACACAACACAAAACCTTTGATTAGCAGAAAACTGAACAGCAAAATAACTTTTGACTACAAGTTTGAAAATATTAAAGGGATCCCTGGTTCGATAATCGATGACATTCGCCTACGGACATCTTATATTCCCCTTATATGTATTTTTCGTACCTTGATAAGAAAAACCGTTGGAACAATCTGGAGGACTTAATAGTGAATAGGGAAAACAGTTGGGAATGAATGGAAGTAAGAAATGGGCGTGTGTTGAATTTGATCAGAGAACAAACTTTTTATAACATTGAGCATGAATTATTATCCGAAAACGTTCCAGGGCGAATTATGTTTTTGGAAATTGAACAGTTTCTACACGTCATGTGATATATTGTTACAAATCGGATGATCGGTAATTGAAAAATGTGTCAAGACGGATTTGTTATCACTTAAGTGATATTTGGTGAAATATGGAGTATTGGCACGCCATACTGGGAAAGAAATTGCAAAAGGACGCGCATGAATTTTTTAGATAAGGTATAGTTTGTGATGTCATGTGATCTATGTTTTACCACTTTTATATTATCGCGAAGGTAAAGGAATAGTGGTAAAGATTGATTGACTTGGTGTTTTAAGTCCACTTTATGCACAGTAAGGCTAATTGGGACTGGACTTACAGTTTAAAGTAGGATCCGAACCAGTATGTGCTTCCACCGGGTATCGAAACCGGGACCCTTTTATTACAAGACGACGAAGCTGTTGCCACTACGCAATCGGGGAGGCCAATAGTGGCGAAGAACATAAGTATAGGTAATGTTACTTTCGTCACGTTATGATCAAGGTGGTCCCTTCTTCGATACCCGATGGTGACACCCAACAGCGCTAATAGCTTGTATCTTATGCCTCTCAAAACGCGTTCGAGGCGATAAGAGAAAGCGAATATTTTAGGCGCGTAGGCGGTTGTTTCCAACTTTTATCGAAGTAGTGTTTTGACGAGCATAAGATTGGTAAATTTGAAAAGTTGAAAAACCTGTCCGGAAAATTTTAAAGGGCTGTCCAGCCGGCCCTAATTGAACTAGAGTGAAAGACAATTGTAGATTCGGAATCTGTACGTCAAGACCTTTCCATAGAGTATATGGACGGTGGTCTACGGTAAAAATAACAAAAACCAACATGGTGGCCAAGATGGCGGGCCCAACTACAACAGTGAGTTGGAATGAGGTTTTTCTTTCCCGACTGAACTTTCATCAAGGCTATTACCCCCCCCCCCAATCAGGGGATCTGCGCAGGTCTATGTTGCCACCTCTTCACAAGCCACTGACAATATTTCGGCGAATTAACGATAGAGGTAGCTCGTGATTGACATTACGTGATATCTTGAAAAAAACATTCAACCAACAGCTTTGAACATCGGAGTAAGTTGTGTAATAAGGAATTTTGAATCAGAGAACATTTTACGTTTCATTGAAATCTCGATCCGATGTAGATGTTTAAGATTAGAAAGTGTTAACTTACCTTACCATATCAAAGTTACTTCATGCCCTTGCACATTTCTTGGTTCTGCTTTGGCATGTTGGAAAAAGGATATTACCCAACCTGCTCATGGCTTATGGTTCGTATCTATTATTATTACATTGCACATAATATACGTACACGTCCATACCGATACAAAGATGCATTTTAAAACTTTTCAACGAAACGTAGGCGATACGACATTACACAAATTCACAATGGCTGTTGCAACAACCTACACCAATTTAATGTTATCGCGAATTGAAC
This sequence comes from Lepisma saccharinum, assembly GCF_977018435.1. Lineage (NCBI taxonomy): Eukaryota > Metazoa > Arthropoda > Insecta > Zygentoma > Lepismatidae > Lepisma > Lepisma saccharinum. The sequence continues at coordinate 2,974,598 of NC_139246.1, forward strand.
GTGACACTATGGCACATAGCACAATATTCGCACTAAATTTGCGAAATAACTCTCACACTTAAATACTTTGATGCCCTCACAACGTTAAATGCAGTTGTACGTACGTTCGTACTACACGAAAACATCGAACACACAACATTCAAGCAAGCGCCACACAGGGAATAACAAGCTTCCGGAAACTGGCCACAGGTGTCGCTACTTACGCAAGCAACGAACATCAGGAGAAGTTGAATTTCTAGAGGTGAGCCCATGTAGTCGAGCAGAAGACAGAAGAGAATGGGCTATCATTGTGAGACATGCCAAGGCCCTTTAGAGGCTGTAGCAGGCAAGGAGTAATTAAGTAAGTAAGTAAGCCCGTGTAGTATATTCAGCTGCACGTTTGGTTCACGTCAATGCGTAGAGGCCTCTTTCTATCTGAAGAATAGTAGTTTTATAGTTTTAATGGTACAATACACTAAGTGTACTCCGTTAACTTCCGATATGTTGTCCTTGAGATATCTTAATTATAAAAAAAAGAGGGTAGTCGAAACTGTCGTATTGTACAAAATGCGATTCTTTTCAATCTACGTCATGCGAAATGATCATTTCAAGCAGAAATTAGTTGAGTTACAGTCACTAAAAGTTAATGGGGACTATTCATTTCAAGGTCTTGCTTTAATAACATCACACTTCATCGTTATGAATCTAAGGTTACGTATTCTGACATTTCAGGTGACTTAAACATCTGGATAGAGAGAAATAAAAAAAGAAATGTTTCGGAGACCAGTAATAATCCTTGCTGCGTTTATGGTCTTCCTTGTGATACAGGTGAGTTGTTACTCAATCGACTTACCTTAAATTACCATTTTAAAAGAATAAAAACCCCACGGGAATCATACGAGAAATATAATAAATAGAAGTGAGAAAAGAAGATGGAAAAGGCTAATTTTTGTGGCCAATAAAATTACAACAATCTCTTTTTATCTGGCTTTAAATTCTAGTTAAACGTTATATACGTCAAATCAAGGGCGTAACATACAGCTTAAAAAGCCCCGAAAAAAGTAAAAATTATTGTGGTATTTCTCATGTGAAATATAAAATTCACGCTAACTTCCTAGGATATTTTTAATTATTTATTATTTTCTTGAATAGAAAGCACTTGTTTTTTTGTTTCTTTTATCTTCACCCTGCACTCCCGATTTGAATATTTTAACGAAAAAGCACCCCCAAATGCCTGGAAGGAACTGTGAGATGATTGCATTGTTTTCAACCCAAGGAGGACATGTGTAATATTAGCAATTCCTCCTTCCTTCCTTCCTACAGCTTCAGATTTCAGCTTCCGGAAAACAGAGAAATACATTTTCAGGGTGAATGAAATTATTAAATATAATTTTCGTCAGTAATTCATTACTATTATTTAAATATGATACTTTGCTGACGTATCTCTGAAGATTTTTTTATCAATTCACATTGAGATTTCCAATTTATTGAACTCGCGATATGTTCCTTGCATATCCTCCCCTCTCTCTTTCTCTCTCTCTATCTCTCTCTCTTTCTCTGTCTGTCTGTCTCTCTCTCTTTTCTTTTCTGTATCTCTTTATGTCTGCCTCTGTCTGCTTTGTTTTCTTAGTTATAACTCAATATCTAACAGCATTATTTTACAGTTCAGATGACCCAAGGCCAATCCACATATGATCCTTGTTGTCCCTATCGAAAGGAGATGGACTGGGTAACTCAGCTTTCTTAGAAATATATTTAAGGGATAAGAATTCAGTATTCATAAAGGATTGATACTTTTTCTGAGTAATAAATTCAAGGGTAACAGCAAAATATATCCACATGCAAGCAGTATCAGCGGAGATTCAGACTCTCATAGATTATAAACATGGCGGCACTCCTCCATCGTACCTATTTTTACCGCCAGGCTCCGCCTCTTTCCACTTTTCTTTCTCGTATACCCTGTTTTACGAGGGTAAGAGTGCGCACTTAGTTTTTGATTGCTGCCAAAGCAGACAGAATCTTAAAATTTATACCTAACAAACCTCAAACATTTTTCTTTCAGTTTCTCTCGGTCTCAGATTAAAATTTTGAATATATTTGTGTAACGAATGGCGGGAACGTACGGTGCAAGGACGTATTGGAGGGGGGTTCAGAAGGCCCGGACCACCCCCGAAATACTTAAAAAGTACTAAACCAGAGGTGCCCATCCCTCCGAAGGCCCATGACGCACTCCCCTTGAAAAAGGTAGAACATTCCCCCACCCCCCACGTTTATGCCGTATTAATTACTTACATTTGTCAAACACAATTTTCGGAAAAATATAATACCAGAGGTGCAACCACGAATTTTTGTCAGGGGGTAGGTAGACGTCAGAGGCGTATCTTCGGGGCTATCTGCGAAGCTCAGACTCAGGGAATAAAATACAGAAAAAATATCTATCAGAAAATGTGCATAAAATTTTTCATTTCAATAAGAAGATGAACCTGATTTCTTAGAAGTTGGAAACATTGCCCGCTTTCTTTGAATTCGCGAGACGGCTGGCTCCATGGTCTGGCCCAGCTGGCGGTCAACTCCACGGGGGTGACGGGTAAGCTTGACAGGGCTTCGATCAATGTCGCAAACCAATTTTTCCCACCATGTAATTTCCCTAGGATAGGGGAATTGTGGAGTCAAACTGTTACAGGAGAGAGAACAGGGTTGCATATGGCGGGGGAAAAACCCTGTGAACTTCCTCAACAGTCTGGGTCAATGTTGCAAACCAATTTTTCCCAGCATGTAATCTTCCCAGGAATGGGGAATTTTGAAGCCAAATTATCGCGACCAAAGGGGAAAGTGTCATGTGGCAGGGACAAGAACATCATTGAACGCTAGCAGTGGAGTTGAAAAAGAGGTCGTTGACCTTCAAATAACTAGATACAGTGGGGAATAGAAAATTGTTGGCTGAGCGGGAATGGTTTACCGAAATGACAAGGACCAGTTCTAGTCTAGATCGCGTCGAGTGATCTTGGTGCGTGGAATTTATTTATAGGCAGCGTGTGAATACAGTAGTGAGTGGATTGTATTTTTGTGAATGATATGTGATGTGTGTTGTGTAGTGAACTGAAATGACGGACATAATTAACAAGCTGTCTTTTCGGCTTACGAATTACGATAAGCTCCAAATCGTTGTGGATTTTTCTTGTATGTCCACTTTATGAATAGATAAGCTAATGGGGATCGGACCTACAGTTAAAGTGGTATCTAAACCACCATGCATCGAACCCGGGACCCCTTAGTTTCAAGGCAACGACGTTATTACTCCGCCAACAAGGAGTACCCGAACTTAAAATCATGAAATTAGGTAGTTTGAAATTTTATTTTTATTCTCTTATATAGGCCTACATAATACGAGACGTATTTTTAAAGTAAGTACCGTTTTGAAATTCCGCCGCTGCAGCGCTGCGGTCGGTGTCCCGTGCATGCGCACTGTGTACCTACATCTGTTGGCAAGTCACAGACGCCATTGCGGCAACAATCGATCGTGTATACATTTGCTTTTGCGTATTTAAAATGCCTCCGCCGATTGAGAATCCCGCCGACTGTGAAAGCAGTTGAAATTCACTGTCAGATTTGTGAAGTGTACGGACAAGACATTATGAGTGATAGTAGTTATGTACCCGCGTTGAGGCCGATAAATCAATTGATTGGAAAAGATCGATCAAAGATCAATTGATGATGTAGGTGTGTGGGCAAGCAAGTGTGTTTTTTTGCGTGATGACATCATAAAAGAGGCGTGGTTTATTTTGTGAGTCTGATTTTGATTGGTGCGTGGGCGGGGTTTTGTTTTGTGTGTAGGATTTTGATTCGTTGTTGGTGAGGAGGAAAAGTAGTGGTTTCCGGTGATGGTTTCTCGGAATTGGAGTACGTGTTTCCGGTGTCTGAGGAAAGATGGCGTTGATGTGTTTGAAATTCTGGGAATAGTGATACGTGTTCCCGTTGTTTGAGGAGAGATGGCGTTGATGAGTCATTCTGGGGAGGAGATAACTGTTTTTTTTTCGGAATATGAATTTTCCCTGATTGGCTGAGAGAATTGTGACGTCATAAATTGGGCGTGCGCGCAGTTTTTGTTTGAATTGTGATATGTGTTTCCGGTTTTTGAGGTGGCGTTGATGATTTTGAAATTCTGAGAATTGGGAGGGGAAATGAGATAAGAATGTGCGTTTAATTAGAGAGATAGGATGGTAATTGGCGTTTATGAAATTGTGGTGGGGGAAGGAGGAAATTCGGCGACGGCTGGTTGCTTGGAAGTGTAATTTTGTCGGTCGTTAATTGAAAAGGACGGGAAGGAGTGTGGCGTGTTTGTTGTGGTGGAGATAGGGGTTTCCGATTGTTATGGAATTCTTGGAACGGTTGAGTGATATGTGTGGCGTGTTTGTCGGGCTGGAGATATGGGTTTCCGGCTGTTAATGGGTCTGTGCCGGTTGAAGAAGAGAAGGGAAACGGTTGAGCGTAATCTTCTAGGAATTGTGCCTGTTTGAAATATGTTTAACGGTAAACGTGATGTTGGATAAAAGAAGGTAAAAATAGAAGGGATAAAAGATAATAGGATCTGGTAACGGTTCTTGTGTGGGGAAAGGTTTGTTCGTTTCTTGTAGGTAAGAAATGTGGTGTCTTTTGAAAATAAGGAGGATAAAAAGAGGAATAGGTGAAGATGGGGTTCGATAAGAGAGGAAAATAATATATTCAAAAATATGATTTATTTGTAGGAATCTTGAATGGGTTATGTAACACTCACGATAAAGAGAATTGGAGGAATATTTACCATTACGGTTATATACATTTTGGGATAAAAGATAAGATGAATAAATGGGGGTGCGACAAGAAAATAATATATGAGGGTTGTTCACAAATGGGGGAATTGCTGTCAATATTATTATTTAGTAGTGGAAGTAATTATTGAGGGACATACTACATTTTCGGAAAGGAGTTAAAGTTCAGGGGTATACCAAAAATATTGGAAAAGGGTAAGGGTGTTAATGTTTGGATTTAAGATATTGTGTGGCGGCGGAGATTTTTGAAAATGTTATGTGATATTGAGAGGTGTATGGATATTAAACACCACCAAGTTTGAATTTGATGTTTTCAAAATCTTTCTAAATATAATCCAGATGATATTCCCGTATTTCCATATATGTTTCTTACAAATGGAGAGTATTTTCTTGTGCACACACGATTTCGTAAGAATTATGCAATTCAGTTAAGGATACAGCTATTTGATATATAAAAGGTGTCCTAATAGGGTTATAATAAATTTCTAAAGATCCCTGTTATTTATTTATTTATTTATTTATTTATTTCACCTATAACAGAGCTTTCGCTCCAATTACAATAGGCTTACATATATATATATATTTTAAACAATTAAAAAATTATAATTCCAACAATACAAAAACAATAGAAGAAAAAGGAGAGCAAAACTACAATAATCGTTTCATAAAGAACACCAGCACAAGTATTCTAGAGAACATAAATCCAAAAATGATATTCACTGAGGTAGAACAAGGTACATATCTATATACAGACTGAGGCATTTATAACTATACACATGTAAATACTCATATATAAACAAATATACACACATACAGGCAAATTGTATTTACAAACATACCCATATACACAGAAAACATCTATAATTATTTATTATTTATTCATGATATTCTTCGAAGGACGGACAGGAATTGCATGAATGGCATAGCGAAATCCAAGTCTCCACCGTTTCTGACTATTTCATTATGTTTAATACATAGTCTTAGAATGGGGGAATTCTGGTGTTCTGTTGAGTTGGATTTACTGTAATAAAAAGGCTGCCTGAACCGCAACATGTCCTTCTTAGCATTAAATTTTAATGTTTGGAGGAGACTTGGACTGTCAACCAGCCCGTTGACTAACTTATATAAAAATAATTGATGTGATACTACTCTCCTTTCGTACAGAGGTGTAACGTTGAATTCTCTGAGTAGTTGTTTATATGATACCTGATCCTGAAAAGATGATCTTTTGTGTTTTTTGTAATATAAGTAACGAACAAATTTCTTCTGAATTATTTCTATCTTTTTGCTATTACATTGAGTGTAAGGTGACCAGACTACACTTGCATATTCTAATTTGGTTCGAACAAGGCAATTAAACAGGCTTGTCAGAGCTCTTTCATTATGCATGTCTTGTGAACTTCTAATTAGAAACCCTAACGTTCTGTAAGCATCATTACAAATCTGATCAATGTGTGTTCCAAAAGATAATTTATTATTTAATGTAACTCCTAAGTCATTTATCTGATTTCGTCTTTGTAATGCACGATTATTCATTGTATACTGATAAATATTGGGTTTGATTTGCCTGGAAAAAGTTATTGCAAAACATTTTGTGACATTAAAGTTTAATTTATTTTCAATGCTCCATCTTTGTGCATTTTCCAAGTCTTTTTGCAACTTATGTGCATCATTTGAATCTTTCATTACTTTATACAATTTTAAGTCATCAGCAAAAAGTAAGCATTTTGAGTATTTAAAAATTGTGGGTAGATCATTTATGTATAATAGAAAGAATAATGGTCCAAGATTGGAGCCTTGTGGTACACCGGAACAGACTTTGTAAGTGTATGACTTAGCTTGATTGTATGTCACAAATTGCATTCGATTGCATAGGTAAGAGGATATTAACGTAAGAAAGTTATGAGAGAGACCAAACTTAGACAATTTACTTAACAATACATCGTGATCAAGAGTATCAAAGGCTTTGGCGAAGTCCATATATATTGCATCAACAGAATTCCTATCATCGAGGGAATCGGATATACTCTGTGTGAAATTGACCAAATTAGTTGAAGTAGACTTTCCAGGACAAAAACCATGTTGATCTATTGATATATAAGGTTTAATATGGTTGTATATCCTGTCATATAATATATATTCAAATATTTTTGAAGGAGCTGAGATTAGTGAAATGGGTCGGTAATTTGTAATTTCGAATGGGTCTCCCTTTTTTAAAACAGGACAAATTTTACTGATTTTCCAAAGATCAGGAAAAATTTGAGTTTTTAAAATAATATTGTAAATATAACACAAAGGGGTACATAATAATTCGGCACAACCTTTGAATATGTATGTTGGCAATTGGTCGGGACCACTTGATTTGGTTGATTTCAGTTTTTTTATGGCTTCATTGCATTCTGCGTTGGTGATAGAATCTACCACCAACGACTGAGATACTATCATGTCAGAGGATTCAATGATGTTATATGTTGAAGGATTTGAAGCATACACTGTTTGAAAATATTCAGCAAAACCATTAGTAATTAATACGTTCGTTTCCAATCTATTACCCTTATATATCATATAACCTAGTTTCCTATTTGTTTTTTTCTTGTTTCTTATAAAATTCCAAAATGGTTTAATGTTGCTTATTAAATTGTTCTCTATTTCTGATACATATGTTTTATATGCTATATTTATCATTCTTTTTAGTTTTCTACGTAATTCAACAAATTTAGTTTGGTAATAGTCTGAATATTTCATCTTTCTTCTGTATGTTTCTTTTTCTTTTAAGTTTCTTATTATATCAGATCCATATAATGCTACGAAAATTTCCATAGTATGTTCCAAACAGGAAACATCTTTTGTACATTCCAATAACACCCAGAAAATGTTAAAAAAGAACAAGTTTTATTCATATCTAAATCGTTTCCAGATAAGATCCAAATGTAGTCTAAAATGTACTTTTTGTATCCACACAATATCCAAAGTACGTACAAAAATGTCTAACTAAAGTATATTGTCTAGATAACGTCCACTTGGTGTACAAAAAATTCCAAATATGATCTCGAATTGCCCATAATACATCTAATTCTGGATATCCCCTGGGTCCTGTCCCAATTACCCTATATGTGCATAAAACTGAAATTAAACAGCAATCGAGCCAAAAATAGACCCCGGTCCCAATCACCCTAAATATGCATGAAGTGAAGGTGGACACATTGGTCAAGATATTCAGCTTCATTATTGAAAGGATAAGAAATGCGTCAGTATTCGGTGATTTTGTAGAAAACATACAGAGAGCGCAATATGTACCTTTGCATTTGTCGTTAAGAATTTGTTTCGCCTACCCACTTACTGTCATTTGTGGCCCCGCACTATGCTAAAACTCACCTGCGAAGGATAAGTAAACTGTCTTTGCCCCCAGTTTGTCACTTTGCTCCCCTAGTTTGGATGCCCCCAGTTTTGGCACTTTGCCCTCCTAGTTTTGGAACCTAATCGTCGCCACTGCGAGAAACCTATACTAAAGTACCCGTATGTTAACAAAGAATGTGTAAAAAAATATCTAAAAACTGTACTATGAGTTGAAGTAATAAAACAGTTTGTACATACAAGTAAATGTTATTATTGTATCGAAATAAATAGATGTAATATACGTACAAAATTCTCTCCCTCCATCAATACAACACTGTACCAGTAAAGACGTTACGGAAGAATGAAAACTCTGCAGTGATGGTCACAACACATACATATCAGTTCTATGTAGGGTTTAGTCATTAACAGAACAGATGCAACTTCCTTGCTGATTATGCATGCCAGAGATAACCAACCACAACTTCCTTTTTGAGTCTGCGGGCAAGAGATAATTTTAATTGCGGTGTAGGGTTTAGACATTATCGGAACGGACGCAACTTTCTTGCTGGCCATGTACTGTTGAAGCGTCGGCAGAGAAGGAAAACTTTGTAATGGTTACAACACATATGTTCGAGGTAGACTAATTAGCAGCGGTTATCGTTATCATATAACGATTTCCGTCTGGAATGCGAATTCGATAGAGGTCTATTCATAGAAGCACGACTTCCTTGTTACATCCTGACACAGATTCACTGGTGTTAAAAATTAAACACTCACAACCGAAAAATGGAGAACGTGCCTGTGAAAACAATTTAGCTAACCGGGAGCTTTTAGTACAGGGCCTACAGTTTTAAAACGTGGTACCGAACACGCCCAAATCTGTAATTAGTTTTAGGATAGACAGGACCGGGGTCCCTTATCTGCAATTAGTTTTACTCGGGGACAAACAGAGTCGGAACAGGGGTTCTTTGAAACTTGAGTACAGGGCCTACAGTTTGAGAAAGGGGTTCCAAACGCACAGATTCCGAATGTATAATTACTTTTGAGGCAAAGAGGATTGGAGCTGGGGCCCTTATCTGCAGTAAGTTTTAATGTGGGCCAAACAAGGTCGAAAATGGGGGTTAATTGAAACATGAGTACAGGGCCTACAGTCTTAAAAGTGGGGTATGTGTAGATTCCGAATGTACAATTACTTTTACTCTGGGGCAGACAGGACACTAACTGAGGGCCCTTTGATTGATTGATTGATTGATTGATTGATTGATTGATTTAGTTTATTTTACTTCGCGTTTTGTGCCTCTTGACTAATTTGCGAAGATGGGGATGAGTGATGAAATGATGAAGTTGATGAATGGACATTCACAAACAACCAAGCCCGACCGGGATTCGAACCCGGGACCCTTAGCGTCGCAGCGCGATGTGCTAACCACTCGGCCACAGGGTCGGGCTGAGGGCCCTTTGAAACTTGAGGTCTGGGGAAAATAGGGCCGTAACTAAGGTTTCCTTTGAAACTTGAGGTCCAGGGCAAACAGGGCCGTAACTAAGGGACCCTTCGAAACTTGAGGTCCAGGGCAAACAGGGCCGTAACTGAGGGAACTCTTATTTCACTTTTTTAAAAAATGTCGACTTTTTCCAAAAAAAGTCACCTTTTTCCAAAAAAAAATTCGACTTTTTTTTAAAAAAATATTTCTAAATTAATGTAATGCTAAACTGCACTTATTTCATTGTAAAAACATAAGGGAAACGGGAATTGTTTATAAACATACGAGGGTATAATAGAAAAGGTGGTACCTTCTCGGGGTCCGATCGATTGATCAAGTGACGGATTGAACCGATATTGCAAATCCGTTTTATGCACTACGGCTAATCGAAACATAAATATATGAGGGCGTGGTAGAAAATGTGGTATTTTCTTGAAGGTCCGATCGAATGACAGATTGAACCGATGTTTCAAATTTGTGTTATGCACAGAGACTAATCGGAACAGAAATATAGGAGGGCATTGTAAAAATGTGGTATTTTTTGAGGGGCCGACCGAATAACGGATTGAACCGTTGTTTCAAATCCGTTTTACACACTGAGGCTAAATGTAACAGAAATATACGAGGACATGGTAGAAAATATGGTACCTTCTAGAGTTATTTTGACCGTAGACCCCTTCCATATACTCTATAGAAAGGTTTTGATGTGCAGATTCCGAATCTACAATTGCCTTCACTCTAGTTCAATTAGGACCGGCTGGACAGCCCTTTAAAAGTTTCCGGACAGGTTTTTCAACTTTTCAAATTTACCTACAACAACGAGCTGACAATAAACATCACCCACGATTACTATGTAATATTATACAATTAATTGTCATCTCAGCTCGTTATGACAATATATATACATACATACATACATACATACATACATACATACATATACATATATATATATATATATATATATATATATATATATATATATATATATGTTAGCGTGACTTCGGGATAGCGAGCGGAAAAAAGAATCTAAGAGTGGGGGGAGGAGGGGTTATAATACGAAGTGTATTATGTAAAAGACGAATTTCTAAGGTTTCTACTGTGTTTAGCGGCGATTTTAATTATGGAATTTGGGTGGCGTGAAAAAATTTGAAAATTGATGCAAATCCATGGAGTGCCCCGCATCTCCACCATATAGCGTGACGTCGGGTATGGCACGGGATTGAGTCACGCCGGGACGTAGCTCAGTTAAATAATAGTTTTGATTTAGCTAACCACCTCTACCCTGAAGGAAGCCGATGAAGGATTGTTGGGAGCCTGTGAAGTTGAACGCTACTCACCCCTTGCTTGCAGATCTGCCCCTCGGCTCCTGGCGTCTGCGATGGTCGGAATGGAGACGGATCCTCGCTGGAGAGATTGTTGGCGGCGATAAGAGACGACTGGCGATATGGCGACTTAATTAACAGAGCACTGATTATCCGGACTCGGGTTGGCTTAGGTCAATGATTCTCCGTAGTTCGGACTGCTTCTTGAATTGCTCGCTCGTTGCCGCCTCGTAAAGTCGCAATCTCTCAGCTGGCTGTTGTCGTGGTCTCGTCGATCGGCTTGCTGGTAATTGTGAAGAATGAAAGAGATCGATTGGATAATAGGATAATAAACCCTTTCCTACTCCCACAAAAATAGGCAGTAGTTAAGCTGGAGAGTTCGTTGAACAAACCGATCTCCAACTACGCACTGGTAATCCCTGGTTTGAAAGAGATCCATTTACCGTCTCTATGGGTTTTATACATTGAGTCATGACTTGGTGGACTTTGCACCTCCAGATGTACACCTGGGGTATCCCTGGATGCGGATGGAAATTTACAGTGGAGGTTTACTCACCGCTGGCGAGGACCGTTGCCTTGCTGACTGGGCAGAGCCGAGTTGAAAATTCTTGTTGCTCGGCTCTTCATCCGGCGGAATGTGGGGTGCATGAGCGTTCAACTTGCGAGCTAAAGAGCTATGTTTTTAGGAAAATTGATAGTTCTACTTTTATGCTCCCAATTTCTTTATCAATAGGCAACATAATTGACGAATAAAGCATGTGAGACTTAATAAGAAGAAATTTGCCAGAGAACGAAGCATGATATTTCAATTACGTAGCAAAATAATGCACCCCTTCCCCCGTAGTTGCTTTAAACTGTTATTGGCTTGAAAATATCTCATTTTCTTAAAGAGATTAATGTCATTTAGTAGCGGTGCTAAGATTCCTCTACACTAAATTTCTAGGTGAAAGTATAATAATAGAGGGGCATAGATATCTTAAAAGAGGGGGGGACAAGTATGGCCACACCTCCTCCTTAGAAAACTAATATCAACTTAAAAGTATATATATTTCACACATATAATTTGATTTCAGTCATGGTAATTTACATGAATTTCAAATTCAAGTGGTGTTTCTTGAGGGTGCAACACTATTATCGGGGTAATATGCCCCATGGAAAAATACCTTACTTGTCCCTCAGTGGAAGTAATCTGGAGATGCCCATGCTAAACACTGCGCACGCCTATGGGTGGCTTACATACTGCATAAATGCGGACAGTAGTCCTTGAGGTGAATCATTTGCAGTGTTGCAGGCCCAAGTTCTAATTGCTTAATTCTGGATTTATCATGGTGCACATGTAACATTTGTTATTGTACATGTACACTTCTGTTCACAGAAAGTGGCACACTCGTTTGAGTTGAAGTCCAGCTTCGGGTCTGGCAGTACAGCCGAAGTAAGCGTTCGGAAACCAGCAGTGTTGCTGGTTATTTATCTAAACATCACTCATATGGCACTTAGAATAGAGCTGTAAAATATGTCTTTTTTGATGATTAGCTGTTTGAGTTATTTCATAGTGCACGAGTAAGTGTTTAAATCAACCCTCTCTTCTAAATCTGTGATTTTGTAAACGTCAAGGAATATAATTTGATCCGGTTGCAGGAGTTATTACTCAGAATTAAAAAAAAAACTACTTTTAACTAAAATTATCGACCAAAATTGCTTTCTAGTATTGTTTGTATAAAAAGAAAGCTCTATATTCGGCGACTATATAATTCATAAACATGATGGAAAGTTTGCCTGTCTCTTTTTTATCTAGGAATGTGGATTATTTGATTTTCATGTTGTTGGAAAATGATTAATTTAATTTATTTTTGTTTGGAGAGTTAATTTTATAGTTCTCCAGCTTAATCGTGAGTTAAATTAGAAATTGACAAATTTCGTGACATAAGAGAGAGACTTTCGTATGTTGTGTTGTAAATTAGTCCTCTTGTAATAGAGTGGCTCTGGGTTCGATAGCAGGTGGCAGGCACATAGTGGTTCAGATCTCACTTGCAACTGTGAGTTCCGTCCCGAGTATAATTGAAGTGTGAGAGTGTCGTATCCACAGACTTTTGACACGTTTTGAAAAAAATCACTTTGCTACGTGCCCCTGTGAAAATCAAGAGATATTTGAAATAACTGTATAATTTTTCCTTCTCTATGTAATCTCTAAAAGCGCAGAAATATAGGTTTCCCGTATGTTTTTACATCTGAATATCTGCTATTGAATTGAACGTTGGCGGTTTTCGAAATTACATATTATACATCGATGGCCAAAATAAACCGAAATATCAAAATGTAGTTTCGAATCTTCCTGACAGGGTTCGAACTCGCGACCCTTGCAGTTTGTTAATTTATACCAAAGCAAAATGAATTGTTTCTGCTTCTCGGTCGCAGAGAAGAAACAGCTGGATTGACTACGTGACTCGTGCTTATACACGAGTATAAGTGTATACTCGAACACGGTCAATACTTGACCTTGGCAGTCTAAAGCAGCTCCCGCGAAAGCCAACAGACAAACAAAAGGAAGCTTATATTCAGATAGTTCGTAACAAGGAAACACACATTCCATGGAATGTAACGTCGAATTTACTTAAACCCAATTCATGCGATAAGTTACCACAGACGTTACCTGCGTAGTATAATGTGAAGGAAACGACATATTTGTCCCTTTCATCTCTCTATACTGCAATGGTTGTATTGCTATTAATATTAGATTGCAGTCCGGATTCAGCTGTTTCGCTCAAATTGCTCCTCGAAAGCAGAAGTATAATAAGTATAATATAAGAAGATTAATTCAAACAGCTAATCCAAAGTACATATTTTATGGCTCTATTCTAAGTGCCATATGAGTGATGTTTAGGTGAATAATTGTAGTTACTGATTAATTCTGTTTGTTTATAATAATAACATCTACAATCTGCGCACGTCTTGACTTTACAATTTGGACCAGGCTTTTTTCTTTCCCATCTAGAATTACTCTTAAGGTGCGAGCATTCATCGAGTGGGTCACTTGTAAATATCTGTCTATAGTATAAAACGAGGAGAGTGACACGCGAATGACGGAACATCTTAAAATACATCTGCTGATGTTCCTCACAACTTACTCAATTAATTTCAGTGGTTTTCTTCTTGACAATATTAACGGTGTGTTTTATCATACAAAATTTTCAATTTTAGCACTTGTTGTAAATATCGAGGCTTAGCAGCAACTAAAAAATTCTCAATTTCAAGTAGACTCGAGTAACAGTCACGTTCTCTGAACGAGCAGTAGATTCAATACATATTTTCTTATTGGAACGCAAATAATAACAAAATTTCAGGCTGCAATTGGTGTGACGAGAATAAAATGCATTATGTAGCACCCATTTGGTAAGGAAAAGTACTTTGGAGACACGGAGATTCGAACTTAGGATTTCACTTTACAAAGCTGGCCTTTAACCAGCTTGGTCACAAGCAACGGTGAAGAAAGCAAGCTGTTCGAGTAATTTATCCATAAGATTGCATGTTTGCCTGTCCAGCTCGAAACTTTTGATGTCGCTTCTCGCTAATTACATTCATTTGAAAGCAATATGCTTCATCAGATAGGGTTCATATGCTATACACATGGCTGACTAAATACAAGTGAAGCTTGTGCATGAAAATGAAGGAAAACGTTGCGAAGTCGTGTTTTTGTGGAAGGTGAGTGTTTCCAACCCTAAATGATAATCGTGTTCTAGCTTCCATCAACATAGCGGATTCTGCTATGTGACGAGGAATCTTATTAACCAACGGAACATATATTATATTATTTCTAAACTATTTATTTAAAAAAAAGGCGAGTCATTATTCTGGAATCTACGGAGAAATTAATTCAGCCGGTAGTGATTTTTCGAGCCACAATTCTATTTTTTTGCTCCATTACGAAACCAACGTGCACGTGTAAACGAGGAAAGCCCGACAATTTTCATTTTACAAAAATTCCATTTACTGTTAAAGTTAAATGAGAGGACAACCATTGACTTAGTGTTAATAGCTTGGATGATTGATGTGTGTGTGTTTGTGGGGGAGGGGTACCTCCTCTCATGTGCCTCCCTGGCTGTGACATGAACTCTTCTTGCTTTGGATTTCTATTATTTTTCCCATCGCATATTCAGTGCCGACTTTGCGATTATGTTTGCCAAAGAGGGTGGGGAAGGAGTTTATATATTCTTCAAGCCTTCTCCTGGGCTAGGATAGATAACACCTTTTCCGAAAGAAAAAATGTCATTTTTTTTTTTTTTTGCATCATTTTCAGGAATTACAACAGCACCATTTCCGACTCGCTTATTCAAATTGCGTTTTTCTCCCTTTATTTAGTGTTGCTTTTCTACCATTTTCGGCTACTCGCAACGATGAAGAGAGACTGAAAAAGAACACCCATGCACAGTCCAAATTCGAACCCGGGGCTCTCGCATTCTAACGCATTGTGATAACCACTTCTTCACGAACGTCAAAAATGCGTTTTTTTTAAAATATATTTTTCCCCGAATTTTTCGCATTTACATTACTTTCAATGTAGACGTGGACAGTCCAGTTAATTAATATTTACGCTGCAATCTTTCCGTTAGCCCTTTTCTTTGAGTCTGAGAGACACAAAATTCCCAGCACGTGGTTAAAATGTTTGATAGTAAGCAACACTGCTGGTTTCCGAACACTTACTTCGGCTGTACTGCCAGACCCGAAGCTGGACCAACTCAAACGAGTGTGCCACTTTCTGTGAACAGAAGTGTACATGGTTAACATATACTTCGGAAGTCTTAGCGATTACTTACTGCACGTTTTCTGGATAACGATTTTTCCTTCCTTATACATCTATATAAGTCCTTGTTTGCGAGTAGCCAGTTTGTTTCACTGGTTTGTGATAAGGACTAATGCTGCTATCAACTTCACTTGCATGGGGTGCGAAGGGGTATTTTGTCGCTAAACACTGGTGTAGCCATTATTTTGTTTCGGGAGGGGCTGGAATTGTACAGGTGGATAGTACATAGATTCTTTTTAGAGGGGTGTGGAGTAGTGTTATTTGTGCTACAACCAGGACGAGAAATGATGAACCCCTCTCAGGCAGATTTGGCTACACTTAAAACTTGCTCAACATGCCCATATGAGCTTTTTGCTCAAGTGTGGAACCCTGTCTAATCCAAGATTTTTGTAAAAATGCCCTCGGGAAGTTCCTGTGAAATGATGAACCCCCTCAGATTGATTTGTCCACACTTACAAAAGGCACTTCTGTCAGATTGTTGTCCATAAGCTTGTTAAAAATATGCCCCTCTTGATATTTTTTTTGCCCACACCTAAAACTAAGCCACACACACACACACATCCACCCACACCCACCCACACCCACACATATTTACTTCCGGTCCACTTCCGGTTCACTTCCCGTCCACTTCCGGTTTGCCTACTTCCGGTCCACTTGTGGCCTATTTCTGGTTTATTTATATTGCATCATGTTTTGCAACAAATTATTACCCAATATTAAGCAATAAATTATTAGACATGTGTTATATTCTGATTGGCTTATTGTTTCAGATGCTTTCAATGCGGTCTGTGCTTAGGCTATATAAAGAGATTTTGCATTGCATATCAGCCAGTATTGTGAGAGTTGTTGAAGAGTAAGGGTGTGTTGTTGCAGTGCTGCTCATATTTTTTTAAACACAAAAATATTGCAAATTTATATAAATTGAATTACAAATCTATTTGATTTAATAGACAGAATTTTTGACAACCTGTCATAGGTTTATTAAGTATAGAGTTTTGATTTGAACCCCAAGAAATTTTATATAAATACCAAAGCCAAAAATATTCACACACATACACACACACACACTAAATATACAAAACACACTGCTGAACCCAACTGATATTTTTTATTAAGCATAGAATTTTGAATTGAAGCCCAGGAAATTTTATATAATAAACAACAACAAAAATGCCGAATCAAAAATATTGTAATCAATGCAATGAGAATATATCCAGCCCCAATTGGGTTAAGCACCAAAAGAATTGTATTCCAGATAAAAGCAGAATTCTCACAAAAATATGCCCAAAATGCCATAGAAAATATAACATGAAATATTTCTCTTATACTTGTTCTGCACAGTCATCAACATTTCCAAACAAAATTGATTGGAAATATTTGTGTGATTGCCCTGTATAACTTAGATTGCAAGGCCATATTTTGTAATTTTCTAGACCAGGAGCTAGACCCTATGCACCAGAAACAGGCCATAAAATGCCTCTCCACAAATTATATGAACATCATGGAACACACAATACACTTTACAATTTTGAGAATCTCAATTTAAATTCAGGAACAAGAGATTTGGATTTGATATATCTGGAAATATCCCTTTTTTCAAAAAATGTTTGCATCTTGAATCAACCTGCAAACAATATTACATGTTAGGCTGGGCTATCTCAACAGCAGAGGCATGCAGCTTAGTGGTTTCCCGCACTCACACTCTGTAAATACATTCCATGATTTTATTATCCTATTAAAGCACCCAATGCTGCAATTTTTAAATTTTTGCTGAAGAAGATACATGATTATCTCAGTCATGTTCAACATCTGAGAATTGTATGCATCAAAATATTGCAGGTGGTGATTGAAATCTGCACCACTATACAACATCTCACTATCTGTTGTGACAAATTCTGCCCCCTGGAACCTGTCCAGATGCATCATCAAAAATCTAAAATGTTTCCAGTTTGGGCTCTGATTGGGAAGGATCTCAAAATCATAGAATCTCCCCACACTTGCATGATTTGAAAACCATCCGCCATAATAGGAAAAATCAATATAATAATAAAAAACAACAAACTGTCCCACAATTCTACTGCAAGAATTATACTTGTGGCACTCAAAATCAGTGATGTATTTCAAGTTTAGATAATTGAATTTTTGTGTGCTGTTCAGGGCCCAGCGGAACTCTGTTTCATTATTGATTGAAAATAAATCATACTCTGAGAGTGTTGAGAATCTAATTTTGAAATCAGGAAGAAGAGATTCAGATCTAATATATTTTGCAACATCTCTTCTGTCAAAAAATGACATGAGCATTGATCCTATTGTGCACCTACACAATTGTGGAGAGCAATCATGTAGATATAAACAGAAATTGTACATGGCTCTGTGTACCTCCCGATCAGAATTTGAGATTGAGATTTGAAGATTGCAAAAAATTGCAGTTTAAAGGTTCAAAATATCTCAAATCATGAAATTTTGTCTTCAAACTCAGCAAATACAGAAAAATCTCATTTGCATTTATGACCCCTGAGATTTATTTTTCCCTTCTAACAAAATCCGCACCAGAAAACACCAAGCCTGTATCTGTGGTTACAAATTCAAAATCATCATAGGATTTCAAATAAGTATCATAATTTAAATGTTTCCAGTTCTCAGATATGTCAAATGGGATATGAAAACAATACATTGATTCAAAATATTTTGTTGTGAACCAATAATTTTTTCTGTAACAATCATAAAAACCTACAAACAGCCCAACAATTCTCCTGTGCAACAGATATATGTATTTTTCCTTCTTGCCCATCAATCCCAGATGTATGCATCCAAATTCATGGTCACTGTCAAGCACCCACCTAAATTCTGTCACATTTCTAACTGCAAACACATCATATTCAATGCAAGCTTGAACCTTTCCAACAGTGATTCCGATTGTATATATTGTGACAAATTCCTTCTCTCAAAAAACATTGCAACAAGTGCTGTGTGTTATCCTTCTAAAACAATGACACATTCAAAAATGCAATGCTGTAATTTTTTAAGAGCATGCCCAACACTATGCTTAATAATATTGTTCCTTTGTTGCTGATAATCCCGATTTATTTCCAAATCACACTGCCCGGGATACATGTTTGCTGAACAATATTGCAAAATTGGAACTGTAGCAACTATGTATGTATTATTGGGAGCTTAGATAATTGTTCCCCACACCTGCATGTTTCATTCCAAGAGGTTTTGTCTAGGCACAGTGCAAGGCACTTACTGCTGCAATTTCTGAATTTTTGCCTCAGAAAATACAGAACAAGCTTATTCAGGCATTTGTGCTTTATATACCCAACAAGATCCGGGTGGAAATCATCTGCACTGAACAAGTGCCCATCATCTGTGGTCACAAATTCAATATTCCTATTAAACAGATTGGGATTGGAAATTATTCTGTTCAAAAATTTAAAAATGCACCCAATTTAAGCTCTGATCAGCCATGAGCTCTAAATTATAATCTTCATACCCATCACAACAATTGCTGTACCAACATTCATCAAACAATTTCAACCTGCAGAAATAATAATAGCTCCCAGTGTGGTGATGCACAAACAATCCACAAATTCTCTTAAACTTGTTGTACATAAATTTTTCAAACTTGCTTACATCCTTCAGTGACAAGTATTGAAAATTCTTGTCACTGTTAAGAACCCAGTGCATTTCAGTCTCATTCTGAACTGCAAACAAATTATACTCGGACAGGTTCAGGAACCTAAGCCTAAAATCTTGAACAAGTGATTCGGATTTTATGTATTTTGAAATTCCCCTTCTGTCAAAAAATTCTGCATTATGACAAGCTTAGTGGCAATGTGAACAATTCCCTGTCACATTGGCATGTATTTTGTATGTTGTGCGCTTCAAGTGACAGGCATATGCATTCATGCTCACAATTTTTAAATTTTTGCCTAAACATATACATTAGAATCTCACTGAAATTTGTATATTTTGAAAATTTGTTCATGCCTGGCTTAAAATCTTCAAGTCGATACAAATTGCCCTCATCTGTGGTGACATATTCAATATGATTCAGGGGTAGAGCTACAGAAATTCTGTTGGTGATATTATAGTGGATCCAGTTTAGACTCTGTGGCATAATTATGTCCATTCTGTACACAAAACAATTCTCATTGCAATTGTTGTACCAGTAATCATCATACATTGCAAATCCACAATGCCAATAATAATACTCTACAGAATAATGCACAAAAAATCCAACAATTCTTTTGCATGTATTGAACATGGATATTTCAAATCTTATTAGGGATTTCAGGGATAGGTATTGAAAGGCAAAATCACTTGAAAGCACCCATTGCATTTCAGTTTCATTCCCAACAGAGAACAGGTCATGCTCGGACAGATTCAAGAACCTAAGCCTGAAATCCCCAATAAGTGATTGTGATTTGATGTATTTTGAAATTGCTCTTCTGTCAAAAAAATTCTGCATATTTAATAATTACACACTGGCATGAATATGCAAGGAACAGAATCATGAAAACCCATTACTCAATGCATTCCGATACAGCCTCATTGTTTATGATTGTTGCAAATTTTGAGATGAAACTGTTTTTATGTGATTCAAGGCCCATCAAAGATATTACACAGTGAACAATTACAGTGTCACTTGTTTCATCCAAAACAATATTGTATATGAGATGGGGTAATTTTTTCAATTTAATATATTCCAATCTGTCAAGTTGCATGAAGCACTCAACTGCAAGAACCCTCTCGGTGTTATTTTTTGCTGTTCTGAAAAGGAGGTAGCATGAAACAATGGCATTTACAGATTCTGAATTGTATATAATTTTTGTAGAGAAACAATCAACATAGTTGATAGAGCTCATATAATTAGATTTTTCTGCTGAGGTCTTGGAATTTTTGATGAATGCATATCCTATATTCTCTATGTATTCATATGTGATGATATTATCAGGTGCTTTGTCCTGAAATTCTACAAAATATATTTTTGTTGTTCCTACAAGGGTCATAACATAAAAATCATCATAGTACCCAACCTCAGAGTATACATACCTGAGCAACTGATTGTATTTGTGGGTATTGAGCTTGAACAGATTGATCTTATTTTCAGGGGGGCTCACAATGTTGTCACAGAACCTGAGGATCCCATCACTGCTCAGGGATGTGTTTAGCTCAGGTCTGAAAATCTTGTTGACATAACATTTTGTGCCTTTATTTGAAATTTTAACAACAATTTTGAAATCTACAAGGCTTATCTCTGTGACATAATTCCCCAGGATGCTGACAAGTTGTTGATTTGTATTCAATGCATCTATGATGCTCACTTGCATAATTTGTGTGGGGACATATGGGTTCTCTTCAAAACAAACAGTTCTGTGATTAAAATTATCTGAAAAATCTCTTGCATTTGTTTCATATATACTGTAGACAAGATACTGATTGTTTATATATTTTACAATATAATCTTCAGACATCTTGCAAGTGGGGGCAACAGAATATCTATGGGTTATATTTATATCTAGGCTTTCACTATTCTGTACAGTCAATATGTTGGGAACAAAAAATTCATTCTATACCTTCAATCCTGTTTCTGCTCTATTTCTGCACTCCCTGCTGTCCCTGCTGTGTCTGAAAATATTTTTAATTTAAATAATTGTTTCCCACAATTGTTTCCCACAATTGCATCTTCTGATAAGATTATTTCCACCTAGAATTTTTGCAATACAATCAGAATCACAATCTTTGAATTTTTGTCTTATAAAATACATTATAATCTCATTCAGGTATATATGTTTAGAGTACCACACACAATCAGGATCAAAATCATCCCCACTATACAAATGGCCAGCATCTGTTGTGACAAATTCAATATCATTATAAATTGTAGATATTCTAAATTTGTAATGCATCCAATTCAAGCTTGGATATGAATCAATCCTCATCCTATGCTCTGAAAACAAATTGTAGCAATTTCCCCACCAGTGATTCCTAAACACTTTGAGCATGAAATAATACCCGTAATCATCTGTGTAAAAATTCACAAAATATCCAGCAATTCTGCCATAATTATTGTACACAATTTTTTCAAACTTCCTTATATATTTCAGGCATAGGTAGTGAAAAGGCAATTCACTGTTAAGCACCCGCTGCATCTCTGTTTCATTGCAAACTGCAAACAGGTCATACTCAGAGAATCCAGATAATCTGATTCTGATATTTTCCACCATTGTTCCTATATAAACGTTTCAACGTATGTTGAAACAAAATATTTTGAATCAATGTATTGTTTTCATATCCCATTTGACATATCTGAGAACTGGAAACATTTAAATTATGATACTTATTTGAAATCCTATGATGATTTTGAATTTGTAACCACAGATACAGGCTTGGTGTTTTCTGGTGCGGATTTTGTTAGAAGGGAAAAATAAATCTCAGGGGTCATAAATGCAAATGAGATTTTTCTGTATTTGCTGAGTTTGAAGACAAAATTTCATGATTTGAGATATTTTGAACCTTTAAACTGCAATTTTTTGCAATCTTCAAATCTCAACCTCAAATTCTGATCGGGAGGTACACAGAGCCATGTACAATTTCTGTTTATATCTACATGATTGCTCTCCACAATTGTGTAGGTGCACAATAGGATCAATGCTCATGTCATTTTTTGACAGAAGAGATGTTGCAAAATATATTAGATCTGAATCTCTTCTTCCTGATTTCAAAATTAGATTCTCAACACTCTCAGAGTATGATTTATTTTCAATCAATAATGAAACAGAGTTCCGCTGGGCCCTGAACAGCACACAAAAATTCAATTATCTAAACTTGAAATACATCACTGATTTTGAGTGCCACAAGTATAATTCTTGCAGTAGAATTGTGGGACAGTTTGTTGTTTTTTATTATTATATTGATTTTTCCTATTATGGCGGATGGTTTTCAAATCATGCAAGTGTGGGGAGATTCTATGATTTTGAGATCCTTCCCAATCAGAGCCCAAACTGGAAACATTTTAGATTTTTGATGATGCATCTGGACAGGTTCCAGGGGGCAGAATTTGTCACAACAGATAGTGAGATGTTGTATAGTGGTGCAGATTTCAATCACCACCTGCAATATTTTGATGCATACAATTCTCAGATGTTGAACATGACTGAGATAATCATGTATCTTCTTCAGCAAAAATTTAAAAATTGCAGCATTGGGTGCTTTAATAGGATAATAAAATCATGGAATGTATTTACAGAGTGTGAGTGCGGGAAACCACTAAGCTGCATGCCTCTGCTGTTGAGATAGCCCAGCCTAACATGTAATATTGTTTGCAGGTTGATTCAAGATGCAAACATTTTTTGAAAAAAGGGATATTTCCAGATATATCAAATCCAAATCTCTTGTTCCTGAATTTAAATTGAGATTCTCAAAATTGTAAAGTGTATTGTGTGTTCCATGATGTTCATATAATTTGTGGAGAGGCATTTTATGGCCTGTTTCTGGTGCATAGGGTCTAGCTCCTGGTCTAGAAAATTACAAAATATGGCCTTGCAATCTAAGTTATACAGGGCAATCACACAAATATTTCCAATCAATTTTGTTTGGAAATGTTGATGACTGTGCAGAACAAGCATAAGAGAAATATTTCATGTTATATTTTCTATGGCATTTTGGGCATATTTTTGTGAGAATTCTGCTTTTATCTGGATTACAATTCTTTTGGTGCTTAACCCAATTGGGGCTGGATATATTCTCATTGCATTGATTACAATATTTTTGATTCGGCATTTTTGTTGTTGTTTATTATATAAAATTTCCTGGGCTTCAATTCAAAATTCTATGCTTAATAAAAAATATCAGTTGGGTTCAGCAGTGTGTTTTGTATATTTAGTGTGTGTGTGTGTATGTGTGTGAATATTTTTGGCTTTGGTATTTATATAAAATTTCTTGGGGTTCAAATCAAAACTCTATACTTAATAAACCTATGGCAGGTTGTCAAAAATTCTGTCTATTAAATCAAATAGATTTGTAATTCAATTAGTAGTGGTATTGATGATACAACCAGGACCACTTACAAGTGTAGAAAAGGAGAGGCTATTTGATTGAATAATCCGATTTGCTTACACTTAAAACAATGCTAAGAGGGGCCTATACCCCAATTCTTCCAGTGTGATATGCTCTTAATTTTAAGAATTTTGAATTCTAGTGTAGAAAGGGTGAAGCCCCTCAGACAGATTTGCTTATACTTAAAACTATGCCAAGTTCCCATATGATCTTATTGCTTATAGTGTGTTTTTCTGTCAAAATCCCAGGAATTGAATTCTAGTGTAGAAATGGTGATCCCCCCCCCCTCAGATTGATTCTGCCATGTATATTAATATAAAGCTTATAGCCACTGGGTTCTAAGGCCCAGTGGAGTGTGGTGCATAGCCCCATGGTTTTTATTGCCTTGTAATCGGGAGGCTCGGGTTTGAATTCTGATAAAATGTGAAGCCTCTCCTGATGGCAAAATGTTAATATTGTTGCCTTGTAATTGGGAGGCTCGGGTTTGAATCCTGGTAAAAATGTGAAGCCTCTCCTGATGGCAAAATGTTAATATTGTTGCTTTGTAAACAAGAGGCTCGGGTTTGAGTCTTGATAGATTGAAATACATGTTGCAAAATAATATCTCCATATGTGAGATTTTGAGAATAATTATTCCTAGTTGATAGCCCCTAGATCTTAAACCTGGTAAAAGTGTTGTTCAACAGAGCAAAATTATTTTATATTTTGGGATCACCCGAGCCTAGGTTTTGCTGTTGTTTGGGTATAAAAGCACCAGCTCAGCCATTAACTGCTGTTATAATTGTTTTGACATATTGTCCATAGTTCTGTTTTTTTTTCGGACCAGGAAATTGTATATAATAAACAACAACAAAAATGCCAAGTCAAAAATATTGCAATCAGTGTAATAAAAATATATCTAGTTCTCATTGGGCTAGGCACCGGCATATTTGCAACCGTAAGAAAAGCAGAAAGGCCACAAAAATGTGCCCAAGATGCCATAAAATATTAAGCAAGGCATATTACAAATGGCATAGGTGTAATTCTTATGTACAGTCATCAGCATTGCCCCCGCAACCATCTACATCTGGTCTGAAAAGAAAGCACGAAGCACCTGTTAATGCTCGACCTGCAAAGCAGCCACGCTATGCACCACCTATCCATAGCAGTTTTAACGGCCAATTAAGGGATTACCGTTTTGTATCAGAGCCAAGATGTGGCATTGAGAATTTTTTGAACAATATAAATCCTTATCTGCAGGCAATTCTAAATGCACAAAATGGGTCTTATAAGCTGTCCCTCAAATTGTTTGTACAATATAAGAAACCAAATGGCACAAAATTTACACAGCCCCACGTAACAGAAACTGTACCTGTATATTCAAATTCAAATTCAAACAAAATAATAAGCAGTTTAATAGTTCAATTAAATATTAAACACTCTGAATTTGCGGCAAAAGAGTCCGGATGGAGCCTATGCGGCTCTCCGCACAAGTTATATGTTAATATTTCTGAATTCAGCCCATTACAAGGATCTACATATTTGCCATTACCTGCCAATATTAAAAACAAACAAGCCGTGGTTAATATAAAAAATAATGACCAGAAATGCTTTTTGTGGTGTATATTAGCTGCTTTGTATCCAGTTTCAAGCCATCCTGAGAGAATAACTTATTACAAACAACATGAGCACGATTTTGACGATGCAATGGAGGGTTTGGAATATCCAATGTCTGTTCAGAATATTGATAAATTTGAAAAAAGGGCCAAGCATATCAATGGCAAACAATTATCTATTAATGTATTTATTTGTTCCACTGGCAATTGCTTGATAGCACCTCTCAGAATCAGTACATTTGATGATGATTCTGCTATTCCGATTGATCTGCTCTTAATTGAAGGGGATGATACACACCATTATACTCTGATACATAATCTTGAAGCTTTAGTCAGAAAACAACTAGACAAAACTCATAGAATATTCAAGTTGTGCAGAAGATGTTTAACTGTATTTGATGGTCAAAAAATGGTGAAAGGGGTTCGGGAAGAGAATGCAGAAATTGCAAAAAACAAGTTAATTGAGCATCTGAAATACTGTGGGAACCATAAACCTGTTCATATGGTGATGCCCAATCCAAGTGAAAATTGCAAATTCAAAAAGTTTGAAGCCTTGTCGGAACACCCAGCATATATAGTCTGTGATTTCGAATCGAACGTCAAACCTCTTGAATTCTGCAATCCAGATCCTGAAGAATCTTCAAGTACACCATACCAGCTACATGAACCTTCCAGTTTTTGTTATGTGGTTGTACAGGATGGTGTAGCTAGTGAGCCACACTTATACATGGGACCAAATGCCATCAAAGAATTTGCACATAGAATAGAAAATAAGTGCCGTGACATAGCATCTAACATCTTATTAAAATCAAAGCCTATGTTGCCTTTAACAGAGGATCAGATTGAGGATTTCAACAATGCAGAAAAATGTCCGGTATGTGATTCTGAATTTTCAGATACAAATATCAAGGTGAAACACCATTCTCATACAGATGGTCGATATAAACAGGCCCTGTGTAATAGCTGTAATATTAAGATCAAGAGACCAAGATTTGTCCCCATATTTTGCCATGGAGCATCCAATTATGATTTCCATCATCTGATCAGGTACGAGGGGTTTGACAAGCAGAATTTAAATATTTTAGCTGAAAATGATGAGAAATATATATCTATTAGCAAGATAATTAAAGTTGATGGTGTTCCTATTCACATAAGATTTCTTGATTCTTACAGATTTTTATCTGCTAGCCTGCCTACACTGGCCACTCAATTATCTGATGATCAATTCAAAATCACACGTGCTTCGTTTCCAAATCAGGACCTGAAATTAATTAGGCGGAAGGGTGTATATCCATATGACTATGTTACAGATTTTTCTAAATTTGATGAGTGTTCCCTGCCACCACAAGAAGAGTTTTACAGCAAAATCAGAGGATCTGGAATCACTGATGAAGATTATCACCATGCTCAGTTGATGTGGAACAATTTAAAATGCCAGACATTTGGTGATTATCACATGGCATATTTGAAACTTGATGTCACCCTCTTAGCTGATATATTGCAGGCATTCAGAAAATCTTCCATGCAAAATTATAAACTGGACCCAATATATTTTTACAGTGCTCCAGGTCTAGCATGGGCCGCAACATTTTTCAACACCAAAAAGCTATTGGATCTGATCCAAGATCAAGATATGTATCTGTTTATGGAGAAATGTATAAGAGGAGGGATGGTGCAATGTTCCCAGAGATATGCCAGAGCAAATAACAAATATATGCCTGATTATGATCCAGCACGGCCATCAAATTATATAGTGTATGTAGATGCCAACAGCCTCTATGGTCACGCTATGATGAAAAAACTGCCATATGCAGGGCTTGAATGGGTTGAAAATTACAATATTGAGAATCTTAAGTATTTTGATGACCGTGAACATGGCCTCTTCTTAGAGGTTGATCTGATAATTCCATATAATTTACATAAGAAATTTTCTGATCTGCCCCCAACTCCCGAGGTTCAGTGCTCACCTGGCTCTAAACAGAAGAAACTCATGATGACTCTGGAGCCGAAACAGGGATATGTCACATATTACAAAAACCTCCAGTTCCTGATGAAACATGGTGTTCAAGTAACCAAAGTTAGAAAAGTCTTAAGGTTCAGGCACTCAGAATGGTTGAAACCATACATTGATACAAACACGGAGCTTCGAACATCTGCAAAGAGCCAATTTGATAAGGGCTTGTTTAAATTGATGGTGAATTCAGTGTATGGCAAAACTATTGAAAATGTCAGAAAACATACCGATGTTAAAATAATTACTGACCCCAGCCTGAGCAAAAAATTGGTTGCAAAGCCTAATTTCAATTACAGAAGAATTTATGATGAGCATATGGCACTTTTCAACATGAAGAAAACAAAGATCAAATTTGATAAACCTATTTATGTAGGGGCTGTGATATTGGAATTGTCCAAATTACATATGTTAATATTGTATTATGATGTGCTGAAACCTTTTTATGGTGATCGTGTAAAATTATTGTACATGGACACGGATAGTTTTATTCTTGATATTCAAACAGAAGATGTTTATCAAGATATGTCACAGCCTGAATTGTTTCAATACTTTGATACCAGTGAACATACAAGAATTCAACCCCACAACAAAAAGGTGCCTGGCAAGTTAAAAGATGAGACACTTGGTGATGTTATTGTGGAATTTGCTGGGTTAAGTGCCAAGGTGTATACTTTTAAAACATGTAGTGGTGCTGCTGCCAAAAAGGCCAAGGGCATTGGCAAAATTACTGTTGAAAAAGATCTCCAATTTGAAGATTATAAAAATTGCATCAAATCCCAGAATTCAATCAGAACATCAGAAAATAGAATTCAGAGTGAGGATCACTTATTGACTAGCAATATTGTAAGAAAATTGGCTCTGGACCCACATGATGATAAGAGATGCATTTTATCATGTGACATACATACTTTACCTTGGGGGCATTGTGATTTGAAAAATGGGAATCAATGCCCAATTACAGAGCATGATTTGAAATAAATAAACATGCCTATGAACTTATTTGGGTTCAAAAAACAGGCTATTATGGACCTGCCGACACCACAACCCTCTTCTGATATGCTGTCTAAACTGAGTGGCTTGTTAATTATTCATCTGAACAGCATACTTACAGATGTTGATGATGAAACAGGCAAAATATTGTACATATTTAACAATAATTTAAATCATTACCAATTACCTGTAGGTGGGCAATTGCAATTTATTACAACCCCTGAGGGTGATGTCAAGATTTCAGTAGGGAGAAATATTTATAGAATTAAGCACTCAAACATGATTTCTGGCACTGTATATACTGTTTCTGCTGGTGACTGCTTATATATTGAGGTCCCTGGATCTTATGACAAGCTTATACCCTTTTTTATAGAATTAAGAATCAGATACTCTATAATAAATAACCACTAAAACAAAATGCCTAATGATATATTTGGCCATACAAGACATGAAGATCACAGTGATGAGATTCTTATGCTTGATGTCAGAGTCAAGAAATTAAGAAGTGATTTACAAGCTTTACAAACTACACTCAATGCCAGTCTTCAATTAGAAATTACAAATTTACAATCACAATGCATGGACCCTCTTCTTAAAATTGACTCAGAACTCAAATTGCTGCTTCAGAAATATACTGATCTGGCCACATTGGATAATTTTCAAAGTTTGGAAGAAGCTGTAGCAGCTCTTCAAGCCAAATTTAAGACCCAGGCCACCAACTCTGAGCAATTGAAACAACAATTGGAAGAGCAAATAAATAATGTCCAGGCACAGCTCCAAACAATTGTCAAAAGCATAAAATCACAAGAAGATTTTAATCTAGTGATTTCCACTCTAAAGGAACAGATTCAGTCACTCCAAATACCTAATCTGGATCCTCTGCACAATGCCATAGCCGAGGTTAAAGAAAAAATTGAGACACTTGAAAATTTTATGAACAATTTGCCATCTTCTGATGCTTTGAGTGCAATAACTCGTAGTGTTGCCAACATTAAGCTGCAACTTGAAACATATGAAGATTTTGGAAAAATTCAAAGTACCATAACCCATCTTGAGGGTACAATAGCAGCAGTGCAAAGTGATTTGGCAAATGTACAAGAATCCCGATTGCCTGGGATTGTAGATACTCTTGTCAGTGTCCAGTACCAAATCACAAAGCTTGAAAACCTCAACACTGAATCTGAACTATCTCATTTTCATCACTTGATAGATGATATCCAAACAAAGCTTGAAATTTTACAACAATCCACACCCACTCAGGCAGATATAGCCCTGCTCCAAAATGCTATGCAAAATGTGGCTGATGCTTCTGAATTAAACAATGTAAAATTGGCACTTGAATTTTTGCAAAATACAGTATCAAATCTCCCCACATCACAGGAACTTAAAAATATTAAGAGAGCAGTGAATCGCATATTGAAATCAGAAGATATCAAGAATATCCAGACAGAGATCAAACATCTCACTCAGACAGTGGCCACTCTACCAACTAATCAACATATTAATGAACTGCATGCCCTGTTTGAGGATATCAGAAGACAGGTCCATGATCTTACTGCTCAAAATTCAAAATTGGCAGTTGTTGAAAATTTACAGCAAATTGTAGCTAATATCAAGCAACAGCTAGGGACCATGGAATCCAATCAAGCAAA
Organism: Lepisma saccharinum; assembly: GCF_977018435.1. Classification (NCBI taxonomy): domain Eukaryota; kingdom Metazoa; phylum Arthropoda; class Insecta; order Zygentoma; family Lepismatidae; genus Lepisma; species Lepisma saccharinum. Next base: position 3,004,637 of record NC_139246.1, read on the forward strand.
TGCTCTGTCTGTTTTTGCCACCCAGCTTCAAGAGATTGTGCAACAATACAAGAAACTTGTTGTGGACATAAAAATCAAGCCAGGCCATGATGATGTTGTTAGGACCATCAATGAGCACCTTGAATCTGTAACAAGCAGATTGCTTACAGCAGAAAAAGAAATAACAGGCATAATCGAGAATCCAAAACATACAGTAATTCTTGAATTGTACAGCATCCCCAACAAAGAATATGATTCACCATTTACACCAGGTGGCAAAATATATATGCTGTCCCCTGCACAATTTTATTACCAATTTTTTGTTGGGGGCACACTGAGACCAATCAAGATCAAATATTGGCATCAGCCACAGGCACACCACTACCCTACCTTATCAATAACAAATGCTGAGAACAAAGTGAAAATCACCAGTGTAGAATTAGAGGATTTTACAGACCCCAATACATTAGAAACAGCCTATACTGAAGATGATGGCTCTCTGGAATTTAATATACAAATAGGAGACAAACTGTATTTAGAAAATCCTGCAGTATCAGCTGCTGAACACCCCATAGTTGCAATATTCTTGTTTACATATTATGTCTAGACAAATTATTGTTGATGAATTACACAGACAAGCCAGACATAATTATAAGAGACTGCCAGTAGTCACAAAGGGCATAGATGATTTATGGCAGAGCGACTTGATTGAAATGGCAAGTGGGCAGTTGAAAAACTTAGACAAAATCAACAAGGGCTACAAGTATCTACTCACTGTAATAGATACATTTTCAAAATTTGCCTGGGCTGTGCCACTCAAATCCAAGACTGGGGCATGTGTTACAGAAGCCATCAGGACAATCATCAATCAGAGTGGAAGATCACCGCGCTATTTGCAAACAGATAATGGCAAAGAATTTTATAATTCAGTGTTCCAACAATTTATTAAAAGCCAGGCAATAAAACATTACTCGAGTTACAGTGATCTCAAAGCCTCAATTGTAGAGAGATTCAACAGAACTCTAAAAAATCTTATGTATAAACAATTTACCCTCCAAGGTAATTATAAATGGCTTAATATTCTTCCAGAACTTCTACATAAATATAACAACTCTATCCATTCCACAATCAACATGAAACCCTCTGAAGTAACTTCATCTGATGAGCAAAAATTGATCAGCACTGTTTATTATCCTAGATACCAGCCAACAACAAGAAGGGCCAAATACAGGGTGGGTGATCAAGTAAGAATCAGCAAATATAAGCACTTATTCAAAAGAGGCTTTACAAGAAACTGGAGCACAGAATTATTTACAGTGGTTCAAGTTAAACCCGGGACCCTTAACACATATATAATAAAGGATCACCGAGGAGAAATTCTCAAAGGCAGGTTCTATGAACAAGAACTCAGCAAAACTAAACAGCCTGACACATATCTCATAGAAAAAATCATCCGCAGAAAAGGCAACAAGTTATTTGTCAAATGGCTAGGTCATCCGGAAAACAGCTGGATCGATGCAAACAAAGTGATAATATGAGCACCTGGGATGTTATAAAAAGGCTGCCAGAACCTGAACAGCAGAATAAGAGAAATGGCAACTTGCTGCCTGATAATATTAGGTGTCTTATTGTTGGGCCATCTGCTTGTGGTAAAACTACACTAATGGTTGATAATTTTTTATTGGCACCCAACTGGTTAGATTGGAAAAACAGGCACTTGTATGTTTTCTCTAAGAGCTTGGAACAATTAAAATATCAGCAGCTGATGAAGCTATATGATGGATTAGATATTGCCACTTTTGAACCAGATGTTAAGCCACTTCATGAATGTCTCGATAATTCTGTTGTTGTGTTTGATGACGTTATACTGGATAATCAAAACAAGGTTAGAAATTTCTTTACACAGGGCCGACACAAAAACATTGATTGTTTCTACCTGGCACAGACTTTTTCTAAAATACCGAAGCAGCTGATCCGAGACAACAGCAATTTTATATGTGTGTTTCATCAAGATCATACGAACCTCAAACACATACATGATGAATATGTAGGTGGGGACTTGAGCTACAATGATTTTTCCAAGTTTTGCAGCAGGTGCTGGAACCAGGACAGTTATGGGTTTGTCACAATTGATATGACAAGAACACCCAATACTGGAAAATACAGAAATAAAATCAACGATTTTCTAGACGTTGAAACATATATAAATAACCATGAAAAGACCAATCATTGATGATCTTAAGTTAAGAGATTATCTTGTAAAAAGATTTAAGGGATGGAAATCAGAGAACCGAGGAATTTATGAAAAACACAAACAAACAGAACAGCCTGTAATTGATGCTATTAATAATTTAGGTAAGAATATCAAAACTGTTACAGAGCAAAATCAAGATTTGATCACAGAGCTTGTACCTGTAGCTGCAAGGAACATATTAGATTATCCATTCACCCCACTTTCCAGTATTCATACACCTAGTCCTATTGCTCCTAGAAGAATTGAAGCTACTCAGGATCCTATTGAATTGGGTCTTCTTGCTCAAAAATATTTAACCACACCTAAAGACAATAAAGATGAGGTGTTTGGCTTATATGCTGACACAGAGCTTGATGGGAGCATCATACATAGAATTGGCAATTTCAGAGTAACATTTATGGGAGATGATATAATTGTTTATTCAGAATCTCGTCTCGGAGAAAAAGGTGCTTTTGTTAAGTATCTCGGAACACCTGGATTGTGGGAACTGATGACTAGGAAAAGGCCTGGCAGCTATACAGATCAAGATTATGAGGATTACAAAGAAATATTAATAAAATCAGATGCTCTATACCAGAACAATGATCCCACACAAAAAAGAGTCAAGTCTAGCAGTGGGGCAAAATATAACAACTTAATCAAGCCCATATGGTCACAGATCAAGACTGGCAGTGGAATCAAACAATACAACACCCTGCCTAAAGAATTTGTGTGGGTTGATGATGTCAGGAAACTTGTAGATAGGTTATTGGTGATAGCTGGGGAGGAAAATGCTGGCAACCACAATTTTTACAATGAAAAGGTTGGAATTATGGACATGATAAGCACAAAATTGTCTAATTTTATAGTGAATGACCCTAAGGGGATTGGATATCTTATAAAAATTATTAATACTCTACCACCTAAATTTTGGAATGTTTCTGAGGGTCGGGGCCTGGTTAATGACATTATAAACAAGCTGCCATTTGAACTACACATTCCAGGCTATCAGTATTGTGGTCCAGGCACAAAATTGGACCATAGATTAAACATAGGGGATCCTGGTGTTAATCCCCTAGATGCTGCTTGTAGAGACCATGACATAGCATACAACACACATTCTGATCTTGACAAGAGACATGTTGCAGACAGGAAATTAGAAGAGGCTGCATTTGGTAGATTTGTAAGCAAAGATGCTTCTTTAAGTGAAAAAATATCAGCATTGGGGACCACCATAGCTATGAGCACCAAACAAAAACTGGGGTGGGGGCTGTGAATATGTATATAATAAACCTACAATGAAGGCCAAGGGTGTTATGTATCAAATACCTTATGCAGGTCTTAAATCTCTTAAAACTATTGATAGTCTTTTGACCAAAAAGCAGCGCAAGAAAAAAAGCTCTTGTCTTGCAAAGGGCCATGGTATGAAACTGTTGCTTAGTACCCCCCAATTAAAAAAATTACAGCAATCAAGAAAAAAATCACATGTGGGGGGATTTATATTTACTATCCCTGCCATCTTAGCTGCTCTCGGGGCTGTGGGGAGCTTGGCTGGGGGATCAGCTGCCATAGCAAAAACAGTAATAGATGCCAAGAAAAATAGGGCAGAATTAGATGAGCAGAGGCGCCATAACCTGGCCATGGAGAAAAAAGGCAAAGGTGTTAAGAGAGCCATGAATAAGTTTAAAAAAACAAGAGCCGCTTACAAACCAAGATATTGAAGCTTTAATCAAGCCACTGGGCATCAAACATTTTAGAGGTGTGTACATGTCTGATTCTTTACCAGAACAACCACTCAACAAAGAGTGTGGCATTGTTAATTTGGATAAGTACAAAAATCAGGGCACTCACTGGATCTGTTATCTTAAATATTTAAAAGATGAGGCATTTGTGTTTGATTCATTTGGAGGTGTTCCACCTGAAAATTTAGTAAAATATCTAAAATCAGCTAATCTTTATTACAATAATGCCCGTGTTCAAAACTTCAAAGATGTTAATTGCGGACATTTGTGTTTATCTGTTCTTAGATATATGTCTCAAATAAATAAACCATCAATTGAAAATTTTCAAAAAGCCTTGTGGTATCTGAAACATCATGGGGGTATTCCATCTCACCAGCCAAAATTCAATATTGAAACTCAAATTGCATGATGACATAGTGTATCCCAAAACAATAGCTCTCAGAAAATTTTACGGCATGTACCTCATCCCTAATATTACACACCACAACAACAAAATTGCAGTAGGGGATCAAAAAATTGTCATCACTCCAGGGCAATATAATCTGTCCACTCTAAATGCTCAATTACCCAGAGGTGTAGTGTTAAGTCAAAATTCTGTCACTCACAGAGTAGAGATTGTATCTGCTACAGAAACAGTGGATCTGGGTACTATAGGAGAGCTGTTAGGCTTTGAGAACAACACAAAACTTGAAGCGGCCATCAAACACACTGCTATGAATATACCTAAATTCTTAGCCATAGAGACTCTGAATATTCACTGTAATGTGGCCGAGGGTATGATCACCAAATCAAATGGCATAGGCACTCACAAACAAACTGGCATCATTGCAACATTCAAACCTAATTCCGAATTTATGGAGCCCATCATCTACAATCCATCCCCAACATTATATTTTCCTGTGTGCCATAATAGAATAGATTACATTGAATTGATGGTCACTAATGAAAAAGAAGAATTAGTTGATTTTGCTGGAGCCACAACAACTGCTATCATAGAGATTAAAATTTAAATAAAAATACATACAATGGAAAATATTGAGAGTTATGAGCTACAATCATTCCCTCCAAACAGGAGGACATTTGCAAATTTAAATCAACCCAACACAGAGATTGAGGTTGATCTTGATGTAGGGGATGGATTTATACACCCCCACAGAGCAGATCTATACATCAAATTTGATGTTGTAAAGCTCGATGGTACAGATTATCCTGCAAATTCAAATATAAGATTGGTAGACAATTTTGTGCCGCATCTGTTCTCTGAAATTGAGATCAGAAAGCATGGCGTTGTTATAAACAGAGTGGATTATCCCGGCATTACCTCCACGGCTTTGGCCACACTAAAATTATCCAAAACCGAGGCTCCATACTACCAAATCGGTGGATTTGAGGCTGGTGATAAAATATTATCTAAGAACCACACAGTGCTGTTCCCCATGCGCCTGTTGCCAGGATTCTTCTCGGATTACAAAGAAATTATGTGGAAGGGCGGGTTAAGAATTACATTTAGAAGAGCTGCAAATGATAATAATGCTTTGATGAGGTACAGCACATTAAACTCTACAGGGGAAGCTCTGCCCAATACCCTACCTGATGAAGGCAAATGCATTATTCAAACTTTGGAGCTAAGAATCCCAGTTGTTGAATATGATGCCAGTTATGCTCTTAAATACAAAGCTGATATAATAAAAAATCCACAGATTCCTCTGCCATTTTACACATATCAATGCGTACAGAAGCCCGCATCTGGTACATATTATGAGTTTGATGCTACAAATTCATTCTCCAGCATACAATACGACATGCCTGATTTTGTGGTGGTACTGTTTCAGACTGGGAGACACAACAATCAGGAAAAAAATTCAAGTAAATTTGATAGCTGCAACATCAAGAACATATATCTTAAAAATGGCAGAAATGAGGTATTTCCTAGGGAAAATTATAATTTAGACATGTCCAAGGATGATTTTCTTAAATTATATGAGGCATTTTCGGCTTTCAAGCGTGTCACTACTGGCAATACTGATATGTATTACACACCAGATGAATTCAAAACACAGAGACCCATGTTTGTAATCAACACTTCAAAAAGGAAACAAGTTGTGGTGAATGACAGGACAAATATTAAAATTATCTGTGAATTCCACGAGGCTTTACCCGATAACACCATATGTAGTGTTATTCTCATAGGTGAAAAATCATATGTTTATGATGTAAGAAATGAGAGAGTCACGGAGCAATTCTAGAGATCCGATTCAAACACAGAAACCCCTTGATTACAAAGCAATAATACCAACACTTTGCTGTCAGAGAGGCCCCAGACACTCTACCAGCTTTGAAACCTCAACTGTATTATCAGCTAGCAGTGAATATCTTATGTATGGGCAGTTGTATATATTTCAATCTTATATCAGGACTCGAACCCAAAGCCCCTGATTACAATGCAACAATATTAACACTTCTCAATATGGAATATGCCCACATTTTACTGGGTTCTGAGACCTTAATGCAGACAAAATTGGATTTTGAACTGCCATAATATTTTCTAAGTCTTTGCCTAGGCTCATATTATCAGAATAGAATTGCTTTCAGCATGAAGGGGGTGCAGTTCATTGCCACTGTGTGAAAATATGTATTTTTATCTCAATAATCTTTGTTACACTTTTACATGTTGCAGACATGTTACATTTTTTCCCCTGTCGCACAGAAAGATTAATGGCCCCTTCAGTGAATCGTACAGAAAAATCATTAATGTTCCCTTCTAGCGTGTAGATTTTATCTCTTGCGTGCCGGCAAAACATGCAAACAATTAATTATATTTGCCCGCTTTTCCCCCTATTGTATGGCTGAGCGGGTGGTTCCCAATAGAGAATAATTTTGCTCTGTTGAACAACACTTTTACCAGGTTTAAGATCTAGGGGCTATCAACTAGGAATAATTATTCTCAAAATCTCACATATGGAGATATTATTTTGCAACATGTATTTCAATCTATCAGGACTCAAACCCGAGCCTCTTGTTTACAAAGCAACAATATTAACATTTTGCCATCAGGAGAGGCTTCACATTTTTACCAGGATTCAAACCCGAGCCTCCCAATTACAAGGCAACAATATTAACATTTTGCCATCAGGAGAGGCTTCACATTTTATCAGAATTCAAACCCGAGCCTCCCGATTACAAGGCAATAAAAACCATGGGGCTCCACTGGGCCTTAGAACCCAGTGGCTATAAGCTTTATATTAATATACATGGCAGAATCAATCTGAGGGGGGGGGGATCACCATTTCTACACTAGAATTCAATTCCTGGGATTTTGACAGAAAAACACACTATAAGCAATAAGATCATATGGGAACTTGGCATAGTTTTAAGTATAAGCAAATCTGTCTGAGGGGCTTCACCCTTTCTACACTAGAATTCAAAATTCTTAAAATTAAGAGCATATCACACTGGAAGAATTTGGGTATGGGCCCCTCTTGGCATTGTTTTAAGTGTAAGCAAATCGGATTATTCAATCAAATAGCCTCTCCTTTTCTACACTTGTAAGTGGTCCTGGTTGTATCATCAATACCACTACTTCAATTTATATAAATTTGCAATATTTTTGTGTTTAAAAAAATATGAGCAGCACTGCAACAACACACCCTTACTCTTCAACAACTCTCACAATACTGGCTGATATGCAATGCAAAATCTCTTTATATAGCCTAAGCACAGACCGCATTGAAAGCATCTGAAACAATAAGCCAATCAGAATATAACACATGTCTAATAATTTATTGCTTAATATTGGGTAATAATTTGTTGCAAAACATGATGCAATATAAATAAACCAGAAATAGGCCACAAGTGGACCGGAAGTAGGCAAACCGGAAGTGGACTGGAAGTGAACCAGAAGTGGACCGGAAGTAAATATGTGTGGGTGTGGGTGGGTGTGGGTGGATGTGTGTGTGTGTGGCTTAGTTTTAGGTGTGGGCAAAAAAATATCAAGAGGGGCATATTTTTAACAAGCTTATGGACAACAATCTGACAGAAGTGCCTTTTGTAAGTGTGGACAAATCAATCTGAGGGGGTTCATCATTTCACAGGAACTTCCCGAGGGCATTTTTACAAAAATCTTGGATTAGACAGGGTTCCACACTTGAGCAAAAAGCTCATATGGGCATGTTGAGCAAGTTTTAAGTGTAGCCAAATCTGCCTGAGAGGGGTTCATCATTTCTCGTCCTGGTTGTAGTACAAATAACACTACTGTGTGGCATACACAGTACAATATTTCGTATTTCTAGAACTTCCCAGTCTCAAAAATGGAAATCGTGGGTCATTTTAAGAGAGATATGCATTTACCACTCTGGTTTTTACCTACTTCTTCGCTGCTTTTATTTGAAAATTTTGATTTTTTTCAAAATTTCTTAGGGGGCTGTTCAAATCCCGGCCTGGGCATGCGTGTTCTTTCCGAATGTCCCTTCATTAATTTCCTAATATCACTCATCCTCATCGTTGCTATTAGCCGCAAATGTCAGAAAAGCGAAGTCAAATAAATCAATAAATCGTGTCCCTTGTGAACTTCGTTTTCTGTGCGTTTCTGTTGTTCTTTCTTCTGTGCCCCAATTAATACAACAGTAAATTTTAAAGGCAGTCAAACAATGAATCCTTGATCATACGCAAAACTATAACTTGCACTACGCAATATTGAGGATACAGGGGCGGCGATTGGAAGGGACGTGGGGGCAGTTCCCCTCACCTTTTGCCACTTTTACCCCACACTCTGCTAAACCTCATGTACCAAGGAAAAGTAAACTGTTCTTGCCCCTCCCAGTTTTAAAACCCAATCGCCGCCACTGTGAGGATATGTACGTTTAAATCAGTATTTTTCTGCAGTTGCTCGAGTGCCTACCGTTCACAATTTTCGTCTGTGTAAATTTGAAAAAGGGAAGAAAATTCCAGAAGACTCGTGTCCACTATTATTTTATGTTTATGTAAATTTTATTAATATTAACTACTTATGATACAGCGCGACATTTCACTTGTCGTTAATCTCGTCACTGCACTAATCGGAGACAAAAAGGCAACAGTATTGTTACGCACCCAAACGTAGCGCTGAGTCTTATAAAGTGGACAATAGATGGCAGCACGCCACAAAAGTATTAGCATCGTGGATTAAAGTATCAATGAGTGAAGGAACTGAATAAAAGTGATTGTAAATACTGAAACTAATTGTGTTTGTCTTAATCAATGAACTCGGAATAATGATGAAGTGAAATCAAAGAGAAAAGATAAAACGATCGCTGCATATAACATATATGACTATACGAAGAAATTAAAGAAGTCGAAATGTGATTACGATTTTGTGTCTTTACGGTTCCTACAAGAACGAGATTTCTTGTTAGGCTTTGGTTGTTTTCCCGGTGTGGCGTCTAGAACTCGGTAGACTCCAAACACTTCCGTGTAGGCGCATCTTGCAGTCCCGGATCAAAGTGAGCGCGGAAATGGTGGCGCCCTTTGATTACCCCTTTTTCCATTTGGTTAGTAGGCGGCGTAGCAAGTCAGGCAGCGACCCTATGGAAGGCATACAGACATTTGGGGTAGTAATGCATGCAGTTATAAGGTTGTAACCCAAGAAGAATTAATACATATATAAGTTGTAAACCAAGAGGAATTCATACATGCATGCATATAAATGGTTGTAACCCAAGAAGAATTCAAGTATGAAGATAAATGGTTGTAACCCAAGAAGAATTCATGTTTGAAGATAAATGGTTGTAACCCAAGAAGAATTCATGTATGAAGATAAATGGTTTTAACCCAAGAAGAATTCATGTATGAAGATAAATGGTCGTAACCCAAGAAGAACTCGTGTATGAAGAGAAATGGTTATAATCCAAGAAGAATTCATGTATGAAGAGAAATGGTTGTAACCCAAGAAGAACTCATGTATGCAGATAGATGGTTATAATCCAAGAAGAATGAATATCCAATAAGAATCCACACATACATATGCAAGCAGAAATCTTCAGAAGAAGAAGCCTTTAGAAGAAGATGCATTTAGAAGAAGAAGCCTTTAGAAGTAGAAGCCTTTAGAAGAAGAAGCCCAAAGTTCTTATAACAGTCACATCGAAGAAGGAAATACAAAAATATATGGTCATTAGTTGAAATTGTAGAAAGGAAAAATCTAACTCGGTGTGGAAATTGTATTTTGCAAATGTCTCTCAGAATATATTCGGTTTATTCCTTCTGTAGTAGGTAAACCTTGTGTTTTCTTTTACCAACATGCAACGTTAGCCTCAAATCTTAGCCCTAGGTATCTCTTGCTCTACCCCTGTGCTAAGCTGGTAGGTGTCTATGGACCCGAGGAAAGGGTGTAGCAGTATGTTAACGAAAGTAAAGCGTTCCGTTTCGTGAAAGTTCCCATTTCCATAGTCCTTGCAATCCAATAAGTAAGGCATAACCTTTCTAAAACGGACGTCCCCGTATATTCACTACACTTAAAGAGTTCGACCGTTGACCAACAGATGGCAGACAATATCGTAATCGAATGAGCAAGGTAGTTTTGAATAGCTGCCGTTAGATGGCACTGCGATCAATTTTATTCGAAACTGATTCTCATAGAAGAGGAATATTTTGTGCAGTAGAAGCATATTAATATTTCATTATGTTTTATGTTCAAAATAGTTTCTCTTTCTTTTAGCGTTCACTAGCGATTAAAACGTTGGGTAATTCTTTAACCACGGAGAAAAAAATTATAATCGAGGACTGTTACCTCTGATAATAGGGTTATGGTGTAAGAATTTATTTAAACACTAGAAACTTCTTCCTCCAATCTTCTGTCATGATATAAGCGAGTAATAGAACATGACATGTTTTTCATTTTGCTATTATCGCAATATGAAGAATACGAAGCAGTCTTGAATTGTTGATGGATGGTCTTCGTCACTTCTGATCCTTCAGAGTCTCATTTTTGAGCGGCCCCTAGGCTATAGCCTAGTAGCAAATCCCCCCAGCCCCTGTCAGAATTGTGTATTAAAATTATAATCAGGTATACGGACTGTACAGACTCATATCTATCACCATAGTGTCCAGTAGATCAATATTAGTTCTCCGTAAAATTGTGACCGGGATCAAAAAGCAAAACGTAAAACTGATTACTGCATTGGCGAGTTATGACGCGGTACAAAATAACAGTTTTCTTTGAACAATTAGAAATGAATCTCTTGCATTTCATGGAACGTTACCGCACCAGAATAAACTTCCGTAAGAAATCATGATAATGAGGAATTCTTCAAGGTCGTATCAAATATGAACATTGAAAGTTAACATTAGAAATGCTGTTGGTTAGCGCATAAAAACAGTACTCATCCTGAGCTAAGCTCTAACAATTTTACACATTTGCGGAATTCCAAGAGCATTTTTATGAAGCTGTTTCTTGTTTCTCTGTTTCAACCAGGAAAGAAAATTTCTATTTTTGTAGAATCGAAGTTGTATTGTAGCTAACCCGTGTTATCAGAAACGACGAAAGATAAAAGTGTACACAGCCATCTTCAAACTCTCTCAGTTAGAACCAGTTTGGGAACGTGGCGTCGCCTTACTGGTTTCATGTCTTTGCAAAATCACATAATTTACTAGGAAGCTTGTACTTACCTGTTGCTGGCTCCTAAAAATTAGCTCTGAAGTAATCGGAAATAATTATTTGTGGTTTTCTTGCAGTTAAATCCAATCATATTAGTATTTAACTCGGCTAACAAATGGCACTACAACATACCCATTCCTCTCAGGTGCACCATGCAGAAAACGAACTCTCTCGGGCTGCCAGAAGCCATTTTATTCAGGGTTGTTAAATGTTCAGGAAGCCATAAATTTTAATAGGTTCTATTGAGTTTGGCTGCAGGACCGGAACGTTTTTCTTGCACAATTCAAATTAGGTCCAAGTTGCGTATTTTTTCATTGAAAAAAGTTTCCTGGACAGAATTTATATTCATCCGAGAAAAAAAGTTCCTGGACCGTATTTAAATTCATCCGTGAAAATAGGTTCCTGGACCGTATTTAAATTCATCCGTGAAAATATTTTCCTGGACCGTATTTAAATTCATCCGAGAAAAAAAGTTCCTGGACCGTATTTAAATTCATCCGGGAAAAAAGTTCCTGCACCGTATTTAAATTCATCCGAGAAAAAAGTTCCTGCACCGTATTTAAATTCATCCGGGAAAAAAAGTTCCTGGACCGTATTTAAATTCATCCGAGAAAAAAGTTCCTGCACCGTATTTAAATTCATCCGAGAAAAAAAGTTCCTGGACCGTATTTAAATTCATCCGGGAAAAAAAGTTCCTGCACCGTATTTAAATTCATCCGAGAAAAAAGTTCCTGCACCGTATTTAAATTCATCCGAGAAAAAAAGTTCCTGCACCGTATTTAAATTCATCCGGGAAAAAAGTTCCTGCACCGTATTTAAATTCATCCGAGAAAAAAGTTCCTGCACCGTATTTAAATTCATCCGAGAAAAAAGTTCCTGCACCGTATTTAAATTCATCCGGGAAAAAAAGTTCCTGGACCGTATTTAAATTCATCCGAGAAAAAAGTTCCTGCACCGTATTTAAATTCATCCGAGAATAAAAGTTCCTGGACCGTATTTAAATTCATCCGAGAAAAAAGTTCCTGGACCGTATTTAAATTCATCCGAGAAAAAAAGTTCCTGGACCGTATTTAAATTCATCCGAGAAAAAAGTTCCTGCACCGTATTTAAATTCATCCGGGAAAAAAGTTCCTGCACCGTATTTAAATTCATCCGGGAAAAAAGTTCCTGCACCGTATTTAAATTCATCCGGGAAAAAAGTTCCTGCACCGTATTTAAATTCATCCGGGAAAAAAAGTTCCTGCACCGTATTTATATTCATCCGAGAAAAAAAGTTCCTGGACCGTATTTAAATTCATCCGGGAAAAAAGTTCCTGCACCGTATTTAAATTCATCCGAGAAAAAAAGTTCCTGGACCGTATTTAAATTCATCCGAGAAAAAAAGTTCCTGCACCGTATTTAAATTCATCCGAGAAAAAAGTTCCTGCACCGTATTTAAATTCATCCGAGAAAAAAAGTTCCTGCACCGTATTTAAATTCATCCGAGAAAAAAGTTCCTGCACCGTATTTAAATTCATCCGAGAAAAAAAGTTCCTGGACCGTATTTAAATTCATCCGAGAAAAAAAGTTCCTGCACCGTATTTAAATTCATCCGAGAAAAAAGTTCCTGCACCGTATTTAAATTCATCCGAGAAAAAAAGTTCCTGGACCGTATTTAAATTCATCCGAGAAAAAAAGTTCCTGGACCGTATTTAAATTCATCCGAGAAAAAAAGTTCCTGCACCGTATTTAAATTCATCCGAGAAAAAAGTTCCTGCACCGTATTTAAATTCATCCGAGAAAAAAGTTCCTGCACCGTATTTAAATTCATCCGAGAAAAAAAGTTCCTGGACCGTATTTAAATTCATCCGAGAAAAAAAGTTCCTGCACCGTATTTAAATTCATCCGAGAAAAAAGTTCCTGGACCGTATTTAAATTCATCCGAGAAAAAAAGTTCCTGCACCGTATTTAAATTCATCCGAGAAAAAGTTCCTGGACCGTATTTAAATTCATCCGAGAAAAAAAGTTCCTGCACCGTATTTAAATTCATCCGAGAAAAAAGTTCCTGGACCGTATTTAAATTCATCCGAGAAAAAAAGTTCGTGGACCGTATTTAAATTCATCCGAGAAAAAAAGTTCCTGGACCGTATTTAAATTTATCCGAGAAAAAAAGTTCCTGGACCGTATTTAAATTCATCCGAGAAAAAAGTTCCTGGACCGTATTTAAATTCATCCGAGAAAAAAAGTTCCTGGACCGTATTTAAATTCATCCGAGAAAAAAAGTTCCTGGACCGTATTTAAATTCATCCGAGAAAAAAAGTTCCTGGACCGTATTTAAATTTATCCGAGAAAAAAAGTTCCTGGACCGTATTTAAATTCATCCGAGAAAAAAAGTTCCTGGACCGTATTTAAATTCATCCGAGAAAAAAAGTTCCTGGACCGTATTTAAATTCATCCGAGAAAATAGTTCCTGCACCGTATTTAAATTCATCCGGGAAAAAAGTTCCTGCACCGTATTTAAATTCATCCGGGAAAAAAGTTCCTGCACCGTATTTAAATTCATCCGGGAAAAAAGTTCCTGCACCGTATTTAAATTCATCCGGGAAAAAAAGTTCCTGCACCGTATTTATATTCATCCGAGAAAAAAAGTTCCTGGACCGTATTTAAATTCATCCGGGAAAAAAGTTCCTGCACCGTATTTAAATTCATCCGAGAAAAAAAGTTCCTGGACCGTATTTAAATTCATCCGAGAAAAAAAGTTCCTGCACCGTATTTAAATTCATCCGAGAAAAAAGTTCCTGGACCGTATTTAAATTCATCCGAGAAAAAAAGTTCCTGCACCGTATTTAAATTCATCCGAGAAAAAAGTTCCTGCACCGTATTTAAATTCATCCGAGAAAAAAAGTTCCTGGACCGTATTTAAATTCATCCGAGAAAAAAAGTTCCTGCACCGTATTTAAATTCATCCGAGAAAAAAGTTCCTGCACCGTATTTAAATTCATCCGAGAAAAAAAGTTCCTGGACCGTATTTAAATTCATCCGAGAAAAAAAGTTCCTGCACCGTATTTAAATTCATCCGAGAAAAAAGTTCCTGGACCGTATTTAAATTCATCCGAGAAAAAAAGTTCCTGCACCGTATTTAAATTCATCCGAGAAAAAGTTCCTGGACCGTATTTAAATTCATCCGAGAAAAAAAGTTCCTGCACCGTATTTAAATTCATCCGAGAAAAAAGTTCCTGGACCGTATTTAAATTCATCCGAGAAAAAAAGTTCGTGGACCGTATTTAAATTCATCCGAGAAAAAAAGTTCCTGGACCGTATTTAAATTTATCCGAGAAAAAAAGTTCCTGCACCGTATTTAAATTCATCCGAGAAAAAAGTTCCTGGACCGTATTTAAATTCATCCGAGAAAAAAGTTCCTGGACCGTATTTAAATTCATCCGAGAAAAAAAGTTCCTGGACCGTATTTAAATTCATCCGAGAAAAAAAGTTCCTGCACCGTATTTAAATTCATCCGGGAAAAAAAGTTCCTGCACCGTATTTAAATTCATCCGGGAAAAAAGTTCCTGGACCGTATTTAAATTCATCCGAGAAAAAAAGTTCCTGCACCGTATTTAAATTCATCCGAGAAAAAAAGTTCCTGCACCGTATTTAAATTCATCCGGGAAAAAAAGTTCCTGCACCGTATTTAAATTCATCCGAGAAAAAAGTTCCTGGACCGTATTTAAATTCATCCGAGAAAAAAAGTTCCTGGACCGTATTTAAATTCATCCTGAAAAGAGGTTCCTGGAACAAATTGAAATACTCTATACATAAAAAGGTTCTTTACCTTGAACCCATTTACAGTTGCTGATTTTCTCTTCCGGGCGAGAATTGAATTTATTTACAATTCCTGGAAATTAACAACCATGGGATTGTTAAGAATCCATAAATAAATACATTCTAATGGGTTCTGTGGTAGCATCAACACCTTGTAATCATGGGGTCCCGGGTTCGATACCCGCTGGAGGCACAAGTGGTTCGGATTCCACTTTAAGCTGTAGGTCCAGTCCCGATTAGCCTTACTGTGCATAAAGTGGACTTAAAACACCAACTCAACTCTAATGGGTTCTATTTGGTTCCGTAAACCTTTTATCTCGCACAATTTAAATTACGTAGATCCAAGTTGCGTTTTGTTTAATTGAAAAATACGTCCCTGGACCGTATTTAAATTGAGCGAAGGTCATCGCTTATACCCTAGAATGTTTTGTGAATAAAGATAAATGAATAGTGGGTTAAAGAATAATTAATATAGATTCGTTGGATTGTCAATAATCTTTATTCAGGTGCAATCCAAAGCACTGTACTGCAATAGTGCAGAGGTAGTGTAATTGGAAGACCGCACTTACGTCGGATGTGGTACTAACATTCTTGCTTCTTTGAATTTCCTCTCATTCATCATCATCTTCATCTTCATCATCATCATCATCTTCATCTTCATCCCAATCTACTCCTTTGCATTCAGAATCGCAGTTACGGAAAATGTCACCATGATTATCTGTGGAACACCAGCCTGGGTCCGTTAACTCGCAGCACTTGACGCAGTTATTTTGGTTGATGTTCTGGCATGGAACTTTAGCCTGAGGAAGAAGTAACAGATAATTAATGAAATCAAAGGAACCATAACAATTGTAGCGCTACAGGGGCAACTGCCGCTCCTTTGGGTTGTTACCTTAAACAATATGTTAGAAGGTAGAACCAATGCAGTCTCTCAATATATGACATGTTTGTTAACGAAGTCTGTTTAAGAAGTGTGCCACTAATCCTACCTATCTATCTGTTACCTGATCTTCTGGTACTGTAACAGGAAAAATTCCCATTTAACTTGTACATATTTAGGGAATTGAGGGCTTACCCTCTAAGACAGGAACATCGACGAACAGCAGGGCGGCCTCTCAGCGTCTCAGGATGTACCAGAATTAAAGACACAAGAATTTATTTTAGCATTGACCTTGAGAGAGTTTTCAACCTTGTGGTTATTTTCGTGAACTGTCCATTCTGGAGGAGAAATGGCCTTGCTGGCCAGGACGAAGGTCTTGTGGCCAGTAGACCTTCGATGCCAATCGCCTGGGGCAATCCCTGAATATTCACTGCCAAGGCTCTCGCCTTGTTTACACTAAGCCACCACAACTTCCTGTAGGTTAACTTGTCTGTGACCTAATAAACAGTGCAATTAAATATTGCAATAAGTAAAGAACATGGAACTCGCCAGACATTTTAGTAGGGGAGGTGTGGTCATTAATAAAACTTGATTAGTAACCATAATAATAATTATTACCGCGGTTATAATTGTTTTTACAATAAAAACTATTATGAGTTATTAAAAATAAAACAAGTGTATTACAAATGTATTGTTGTTATTATTATGTAAGCAGGGAGACTTTGCTATTGGATTATCCACATGAATGAATATCCAACACAACTATTATTCATTATTTTCCTACGTTTCGTACAGTTAGTGTACTGAAATTCATAGTTATTGTATTTTGTTACTAACTTTTACACAATTCGTCCAAGAAAAGAAATAACTTATTTTTGGGCTAAGTGGTAGAATATGGAACCATATCCTTGTCCCTGTAGTTTACACAAGGTGGTTAAAAATCACGATTTATATTTAAAAAAATCATTTTTGATGATATTTTTTATATAAATCGGTTTTTTATTTAATTTTAAAATGTATCAATAATTTATAGACAGCCTGTTCTTACTCCTCAAATAAATTAGATCGAAGAAAATGGTCTTACGGAATCCATTTCCTTTCTGTAGTCACACTTCTCACCGTCTTCACCTGTTGCCAACTGAAAAGCAAAATAGTTATTATTACTTGCAGCAAACATTGGTGATATGTACTTTAATTTATAACACAACGTGTAAGGACAACAGTGTTTTTTCCTTATTATAATATTTTATTAACATGCTAATTAATTAGGTAATTGCATGTACAAGAATATGAATCTGCGCGTACGGCCGTACCAGGCACGTATTTAGAAATACATTTCGGGTGGTCGGACCAATTGTCTTAATAATTATAATAATAATAATAATAATAATAATAATAATAATAATAATAATTTAATTATAATAATTTAATAAAATATTATTAATTATATATGTTTATTAATTAATGTTGTATTGTTATTATTACATGAATAAGTAAAAATATGCTAAAAGAATAAAAATATAACAGTAAGTATTTATTATCTAGTTAAGACCGCCAAAATTTGTATAAAAACAACTGCCCTGGAAAGGAAATTAATGTCAAACAGATAAAGAATTGAGGGCCTCTCCGCTGGCGCAGTGGTAGCGTCGTCGCCTTGTAATCAAGGGGTCCCGGGTTCGATACCGATTGAGGCACATGGTGATTCGGATCCCACTTTAAACTGTAGGTCCAGTCCCAATTAGCCTTTAAGTAGACTTAAAACACCAAATCAATCAATGAAAAAGAAAGATAAAGAATTGAATATTTATTGAATAACAAACAAAGGAGTTAGATTCAATTGACGAAAAATAAGATTCCTGAATAATATTTTATGCATATTATCATCAGTAGTGTGCATAAATCTTTGGAACTCTCCTTTAGTGCCGTACAAGTCAAATTCCTTGCCGTTCAATAAGTTCTGCTGTAATAAATAACCATCGATTATGTAACAAATCCTAAATAAATATATATTTTGATTATATAATTTTAGTACTTGGTAAGTATTTCGGGTGTGTTGGTTCAAAGCAAGCCCACCAAACTTGTACTGTACGTACAAGGGTGGGGATTTAACAACTCACCTGCACCACAGTGAGTACAGCAAGGACACCCACAAGGAGACCAATGGCACCCTTCATCTGCCTGTGAACCATTTCTTCAGTATCTTTCTTCTTTCAGATACTCTCACCTGCAAAGACAACACACGTTTATAAAGATGGATGTGATGTCACTGGAACATTCTGCAAAATGAAGGGAAACTTATGATACGTTCGTGTGTAAATTATCAATACTTACAAAGTATGTTCAGTAAATGACCATATTTGGTTTTATTTTTGTTATTTAGGATCTTGTTCCTGGTTCTTGAAAGATCTCGTTGTAGAGTTGTTCTTTGTAATCCGTGTGATACAAACCGACGGTATTTGCTCGAAAGGTTACGAATGAATGAAATGTGTCCCGGAGAGAGGTTGGTCTGTCGCTCGAATGCAACGCACTTTCTTTCGCTATTTTATAACTGAGCGGAAATCGACGTAGAGAAATACAGGTGCCACAGAGAATATTCCAGAACGGTTTCTGGCTTTTGTGACTTCAGAAGCTTCAATCTCTCGGTTTTCTTCCCAACAAAGCTGTTTACGAGCACTTGGCGTTATTACCCCAATGGAGCTTATTTACAACTCTCCTTATCTACGAATACTACACTTATTATACAACAAGTATGGGCGTTGCCGGAACGTTTTGATGGGGCGATGAGACCAGTCATGAAATTTTAATAATAGAAATAATAATAATTACTATCATGGCTATGGTTGCCACTATACAATAATAACCAGGGGCGGATTTATATTCACTAAATAAAGCCAAAATATACATGCAAATATGCACTATTTTTTTTAAACAACCTATTTAAAGATTCTGTACGCCTCACATGCAAAGTAAATATATCAGTAACTCACTAAACACAATTATAGAACTGAAAATGTGATAAATTGTGCTTTTTAGGATCACCAAAAATACTAATTTACAAATGTTTTTAGTTTCAAGTAACAAAACAATTATATTACACGCATTCCTTTGTCTGGAGAGCCTCTCTCTAAAAACTGCAATATTGCAATAATAATAATATACGCATCTTAGAAAAACTATGCTCTTTTCCTTGCATTAATCAATATCTTATTATTTTACATTAGCATTTCAATACAATAGATGTTATTTATCGATATTTTCAGGTAGCAGAATCTTGCGATTGTCAGAAAGTAAGTATTTGTATTTTGAAAATGTTCTTTCCATTTCACAAGATGCCACTCGACAGTATTGTTCGTTTCATTTCTTGTGTTGATATCTTGATGTAAAATGGAGTTTTCTGTATTCAGAATTTTCAGATAAATAAATATATAAATTTTAGTTGTGGAATAGCCAGGCAAATCCTGGACTGCCCCCCCTCCCTCAACACCGAATTCACCCGTCGCAGGAACTGTAAACCTGGGTTTCTGGAAGCTATTGCTAACTGCTTCTCGAATTAAGCTCTCTCCACTACTCCTGGTACAGTTTCGTTTTGAGCATAATCGAAAAGAGATTGGATGGACATGGGAAGATAAAAATCTTATCTCCGTCCGTTCAAAACTATCAACGAAATTTTACCATATTTTTAATGCTTTATTTAAGATTCAGACCACAATGGTCTGGATGGCCTAGTGCGGGGATTCAACCTGCAAACACTCCGAATGTGAATCCATCGCCTTAACCGTCAGTTCACTGGATTGCTACATTTAACGTGCGGTTCTGGTGGCGATAGAGTTCGCACAGAGATAAATGTATTACAGACAGATATTGAACTCAGGCAGCAAACCGTCTGCACTATGAATCTGTGGTTCGCACCTACCGTACCATGGGAGTCGAGCAAACGCAATCACAAAGATATTCCGTGTTTGTCCGCATAACAACAGCTTTATAAAAAGAATTAGAAAGGCACAATGTTTTAACATAAATTGTGCTGCACGTTATATACGAGGTATAATTGTGACAATTTTCCTTACCAACACCAGGGACACGGACGCTATCTCAGATTCTATAGGACTGCCATCTTTCTGCTTCCAATTACTTTAATAGTAAGATAAGCACTTTCAATCACTACTACTTTCGTGAAGAAAATCACCCAAAAATCATGTTTAATCCTGAATATCGTGAATATTTAGCTGCAATCCATCGACAGACATAATTGCAAAAAGTTATTGTATTTTTATTATGTCTAATTTAAGAAAAAATACGCTCATAGTGCATATCTTCATCATCTGACCATCATTTCCTACGTTTCTACTTTTTTCTTATTTTGTACTAGTAGTGGGTTTTATGCTATGGACGGCGCGAGAAAGTACGAACCCCTCTCCAGCAGCTTTGGCCATACTTAAAACTTGGTCAACATGCCCATATGAGTTTTTGCTCAAGTGTGGAGCTCTTATAATTCAAGATTTTTGTAAAAAAATGCCCTCGGGAATTTTTCAGAAAGTACGAACCTCTCTCCAGCAGATTTGCTATACTTACAAAAGTTGCATCAGCCAGATTTTTGTCAAAAATTGATATATTTTTGGCTACACCAGAAATTAAGCTTATAGTATGTTTTTCTGTCAAAATCCCAGGAATCTTGAATTGATATCTATTGGGTTCTGAGACCGAGTGGAGTATGGTGCATTGCCTTGTAATCAGGAGGGTTTTGGGTTTGAGTCCTTATAAAATCTGATGGCAAAATGTTAATATTGTTGTTTTGTAAACAAAGGGGCTTTGGGTTCGAGTCCTGATAGATGTGGCATTCCATATGTGAGATTTTGCTCTGTTGATAGCTCCCAGATCTTAAATTTGGTAAAAAATGTTATACAACAGAGCAAAATTATTCTCTATTAAGAATCACCAGAGTTTTGTTATCTGGGAGCTCAACAATACGGGGGCAAAACTGCATAATCAATACAATAGAATGGAGGTCATGTAAATATTGCATGCTCTTTCCAATCTTTTGATCAGTCCCATGTTTCGGCCAACAATTAATTATGCATGCCCGGGAGTTGTATGCCAACAGATATAATCTATACTGCGTCTTTTCAGAGAGTTATTTATTATTAAAGAGTAATTGCCTTCATTCTGTTTGCCTGAGTGATTATATCTATTGATATTACCTCTATTGTGCCTTTTCCGAGGGGAAATTACATGTTATTTGTCATGGAACTCAAAGAGAAATTCTTATCTATACTATGCCCCTTTTCAGGGACCATCCATCATATTGAGGAAATTCCTGGATATTGTCATTGCAAACTGAATTGCATTTAGGTTTGGTTTTGTTGTATACAAGTCTGTAACTTACAGAATAATTATTGCAATATTTCTGTATTTCAGCTTTTGGCAGTATTTTAGGTAGGTATCTGCTACGAGCAGAGGTGGTATAAAATGGGTAAGTAATATATTTCCTGACGGTAAAGTATTGTTTTATATCCAAAGAGTTTCTGTGTTTGAATCGTGTCTCTAGTTCGAGTTGCTGTTTTAAGTCCATTTTATGCACAGTAAGGCTAATCGGGACTGGCCCTACAGTTTTAAAGTGGGATCCGAGCCACTTGTGCCTCCACCGGGTATCGAACCCGGGACCCCTTGATTACAAGGCAATGACGCTACCACTGCGCCATGGGGGAAGCCCTGAATCGTGCTTCTAGAATTGCTCTGTGACCCGCTCATTTCTCACATCATAAATATATGATTTTTCACCTATGAGAATAACGCTACATATGGTGTCATCTGGTAAAGCCTCGTGGAATTCACAGATAATTTTAATGTTTGTTCTGTCATTAACCACAACCTGTTTTCTTTTCGAAGTGTTAATTACAAACATGGGTCTCCGTTCCTTGAATTCATCTGGTGCGTAGTACAGGTCAGTATTGCCAGTAGTGACGCGCTTGAAGGAAGAAAAAGCTTCATATAATTTAAGAAAATCATCCTTGGACATGTCTAAATTGTAATTTTCTCTAGGAAATACCTCATTTCTGCCATTTTTAAGATATATATTTTTGATGTTGCAGCTATCAAATTTACTCGAATTTTTTTCCTGATTGTTGTGTCTCCCAGTCTGAAACAGTACCACTACAAAATCGGGCATGTCAAATTGTATGCTGGAGAATGAATTTGTTGCATCAAATTCATAATAGGTACCAGTGGCAACCTTCTGTACGCATTGATATGTGTAAAATTGCAGAGGAACCTGTGGATTTTTTAGGATATCTGCTTTGTATTTAAGAGCGTAACTGGCTTCATACTCAACAACGGGGATTCTTAACTCCATAGTCTGAATAATGCACTTGCCCTCATCAGGTAAGGTATTGGGCAGAGCTTCTCCTGTAGGGTTTATCGCACTGTACCTCATCAAAGCATTATTATCATTTGCAGCTCTTCTAAATGTAATTCTTAACCCACCCTTCCACATGATATCTTTGTAATCTGAGAAGAATCCTGGCAACAGGCGCATGGGGAACAGCACTGTGTGGCTCTTGGTTAATATCTTATCACCAGCTTCAAATCCGCCTATTTTGTAGTATGAAGCCTCGGTTTTGGATAATTTTAATGTGGCCAAAGCTGTGGAGGTAATGCCGGGATAATCTATTCTGTTTATAACAACACCATGCTTTCTGATCTCAATTTCAGAGAACAGATGCGGCACAAAATTGTCCACCAATCTTATATTCGAATTTGCCGGATAATCTGTTCCATCGAGCTTTACAACATCAAATTTGATGTATAGATCTGCTCTGTGAGGGTGTATAAATCCATCCCCAACATCAAGATCAACCTCGATCTGTGTGTTGGGTTGATTTAAATTTGCAAATGTCCTCCTGTTTGGGGGGAATGATTGTAGCTCATAACTCTCAATATTTTCCATTGTATGTATTTTTATTTAAATATTAATCTCTATGATTGCAGTTGTTGTGGCTCCAGCAAAATCAACTAATTCTTCTTTTTCATTAGTGACCATCAATTCAATATAATCTATTCTATTATGGCCCACAGGAAAATATAATGTTGGGGATGGATTGTAGATGATGGGCTCCATGAATTCGGAATTAGGTTTAAATGTTGCAATGATGCCAGTTTGTTTGTGAGTGCCTATGCCATTTGATTTGGTGATCATACCCTCAGCCACATTACAGTGAATATTCAGAGTCTCTATGGCTAAGAATTTGGGTATATTCATAGCAGTGTGTTTGATGGCCGGTTCAAGTTTTGTGTTGTTCTCAAAGCCTAACAGCTCTCCTATAGTACCCAGATCTATTTTCTCTGTGGCAGATACAATTTCTACTCTGTGAGTGACAGAATTTTGACTTAACACTACACCTCTGGGTAATTGAGCATTTAGAGTGGACAGATTATACTGCCCTGGAGTGATGACAATTTTTTGATCCCCAACTGCAATTGTGTTGTTGTGGTGTGTAATATTAGGGATTAGATACATGCCGTAAAATGCTCTGAGAGCTATTGTTTTGGGATACACTATGTCATCATGCAATTTGAGTTTCAATATTGAATTTTGGCTGGTGAGATGGAATACCCCCATGATGTTTCAGATACCACAGGGCCTTTTGAAAATTTTCAATTGATGGTTTATTTATTTGAGACATATATCTGAGAACAGATAAACACAAATGTCCGCAATTAACATCTTTGAAGTTTTGAACACGGGCATTATTGTAATAAAGATTAGCTGAATTTAGATATTTTATTAAATTTTCAGGTGGAACACCTCCAAATGAATCAAACACAAATGCATCATCGTTTAAATATTTAAGATAACAGATCCAGTGAGTGCCCTGATTTTTGTACTCATCCAAATTAACAATGCCACACTCTCTGTTGAGTGGTTGTTCCGGTAAAGAATCAGACATGTACACACCTCTAAAATGTTTGATGCCCAATGGCTTGATTAAAGCTTCAATATCTTGGTTTGTAAGCGGCTCTTGTTTTTTTTAAACTTACTCATGGCTCTCTTAACACCTTTGCCTTTTTTCTCCATGGCCAGGTTATGGCGCTTCTGCTCATCTAATTCTGCCCTATTCTTCTTGGCATCTATTACTGTTTTTGCTATGGCAGCTGATCCCCCAGCCAAGCTCCCAACAGCCCCGAGAGCAGCTAAGATGGCAGGGATGGTAAATATGAAGCCACCTGTATGCAATTTTTTTCTTGATTGCTGTAATTTTTTTAATTGGGGGGTACTAAGCAACAGTTTCATACCATGGCCCTTGGCAATACAAGAGCTTTTCTTCTTGCGCTGCTTTTTGGTTAAAAGACTATCAATAGTTTTAAGAGATTTGAGACCTGCATAAGGTATTTGATACATAACACCCTTGGCCTTCATCGTAGGTTTATTATATACATATTCACAACCCCCACCCCAGTTTTTGTTTAGTGCTCATAGCTATGGTGGTCCCCAATGCTGCTATTTTTTCACTCAAAGAAGCATCTTTGCTTACAAATCTACCAAATGCAGCCTCTTCTAATTTCTTGTCTGCAACATGTCTCTTGTCAAGATCAGTATGTGTGTTGTATGCTATGTCATGGTCTCTACAAGCAGCATCTAGGGGATTTACACCAGGATCCCCTCTGTTTAATCTATGATCCAATTTTGTACCGGGACCGCAATACTGATAGCCTGGAATGTGTAGTTCAAATGGCAGCTTGTTTATAATGTCATTAACCAACCCCCGACCCTCAGAAATATTCCAAAATTTAGGTGGTAGAGTATTAATAATTTTTATGAGATATCCAATCCCCTTAGGGTCATTCACTATAAAATTAGACAATTTGGTGCTTATCATGTCCATAATTCCAACCTTTTCATTGTAAAAATTGTGGTTGCCAGCATTTTCCTCCCCAGCTATCACCAGCAACCTATCTACAAGTTTCCTGACATCATCAACCCACACAAATTCTTTAGGCAGGGTGTTGTATTGTTTGATTCCACTGCCAGTCTTGATCTGTGACCATATGGGCTTGATTAAATTGTTGTATTTTGCTCCACTGCTAGACTTGACTCTTTTTTGTGTGGGATCATTGTTCTGGTATAGAGCATCTGATTTTATTAATATTTCTTTGTAATGTTCATAATCTTGATCTGTATAGCTGCCAGGCCTTTTCCTAGTCATCAGTTCCCACAATCCAGGTGTGCCGGTGTACTTAACAAAAGCACCTTTTTCTCCGAGACGAGATTCTGAATAAACAATTATATCATCTCCCATAAAAGTTACTCTGAAATTACCAATTCTATGTATGATGCTCCCATCAAGCTCTGTGTCAGCATATAAGCCAAACACCTCATCTTTGTTGTCTTTAGGTGTGGTTAAATATTTTTGAGCAAGAAGACCCAATTCAATAGGATCCTGTGTAGCTTCAATTCTTCGAGGAGCAACAGGACTAGGTGTATGAATACTGGAAAGTGGGGTGAATGGATAATCTAATATGTTCCTTGCAGCTACAGGCACAAGCTCTGTGATCAAATCTTGATTTTGCTCTGTAACAGTTTTGATATTCTTACCTAAATTATTAATAGCATCAATGACAGGCTGTTCTGTTTGTTTGTGTTTTTCATAAATTCCACGGTTCTCTGATTTCCATCCCTTAAATCTTTTTACAAGGTAATCTCTTAACTTAAGATCATCGATGATTGGTCGTTTCATGGTTGTTTATTTATGTCTCAACGTTTAGAAAATCGTTGATTTTATTTCTGTATTTGCCAGTATTAGGTGTTCTTGTCATATCAATTGTAACAAACCCATAACTGTCCTGGCTCCAGCACCTGCTGCAAAACTTGGAAAAATCATTGTAGCTCAAGTCCCCACCTACATATTCATCATGTATGTGTTTGAGGTTGGTATGGTCTTGATGAAACACACATATAAAATTGCTGTTGTCTCGGATCAGCTGCTTCGGTATTTTAGAAAAAGTCTGTGCCAGGTAGAAGCAATCAATGTTTTTGTGCCGGCCCTGTGTAAAGAAATTTCTAACCTTGTTTTGATTATCCAGTATAATGTCATCAAACACAACAACAGAGTTATCGAGACATTCATCAAGTGGCTTAACATCTGATTCAAAAGTAGCAATATCCAATCCATCATATAGCTTCATCAGCTGCTGATATTTTAATTGTTCCAAGCTCTTAGAAAAGACATACAAGTGCCTGTTTTTCCAGTCTAACCAGTTGGGTGCCAATAAAAAATTATCAACCATTAGTGTAGTTTTACCACAAGCAGATGGCCCAACAATAAGACACCTAATATTATCAGGCAGCAGCACTCCATTTATCTTATTCTGCTGTTCAGGTTCTGGCAGCCTTTTTATAACATCCCAGGTGCTCATACTATCACTTTGTTTGCATCGATCCAGCTGTTTTCCGGATGACCCAGCCATTTGACAAATAACTTGTTGCCTTTTCTGCGGATGATTTTTTTCTATGAGATATGTGTCGGGCTGTTTAGTTTTGCTGAGCTCTTGTTCATAGAACCTGCCTTTGAGAATTTCTCCTCGGTGATCTTTTATTATATATGTGTTAAGGGTCCCGGGTTTAACTTGAACCACTGTAAATAATTCAGTACTCCAGTTTCTAGTAAAGCCTCTTTTGAATAAGTGCTTATATTTGCTGATTCTTACTTGGTCACCCACCCTGTATTTGGCCCTTCTTGTTGTTGGCTGGTATCTAGGATAATAAACAGTCCTGATCAATTTTTGCTCATCAGATGAAGTTACTTCAGAGGGTTTCATGTTGATTGTGGAATGGACCGAGTTGTTATATTTATGTAGAAGTTCTGGAAGAATATTAATCCATTTATAATTACCTTGGAGGGTAAATTGTTTATACATAAGATTTTTTAAGGTTCTGTTGAATCTCTCTACAATTGAGGCTTTCAGATCACTGTAACTCGAGTAATGTTTTATTGCCTGGCTTTTAATAAATTGTTGGAACACTGAATTATAAAATTCTTTGCCATTATCTGTTTGCAAATAGCGCGGTGATCTTCCTGAATGATTGATGATTGTCCTGAGGGCTTCTGTAACACATTTTCCAGTCTTGGATTTGAGTGGCACAGCCCAGGCAAATTTTGAAAATGTGTCTATCACAGTAAGTAGATACTTGTAGCCCTTGTTGATTTTGTCTAAGTTTTTCAATTGTCCACTTGACAACTCAATCAAGTCGCTTTGCCATAAATCATCTATGCCCTTTGTGACTACTGGGAGTCTCTTATAATTATGTCTGGCCTGTCTGTGTAATTCATCAACAATAATTTGTCTAGACATGATATGTAAACAAGAATATTGCAACTATGGGGTGTTCAGCAGCTGATACTACAGGATTTTCTAAATATAATTTGTCTCCTATTTGTATTTTAAATTCCAGAGAGCCATCATCTTCAGCATAAGATGTTTCTAATGTATTGGGGTCTGTAAAATCCTCTAACTCTACACTGGTGATTTTTACTTTGTTATCAGCATTTGTTATTGATAAGGTAGGGTAGTGGTGTGCCTGTGGTTGATGCCAATATTTGATCTTGATTGGTCTCAATGTGCCCCCAACAAAAAACTGGTAATAAAATTGTGCAGGGGACAGCATATATATTTTGCCACCTGGTGTAAATGGTGAATCATATTCTTTGTTGGGGATGCTGTACAATTCAAGAATTACTGTATGTTTTGGATTCTCGATTATGCCCGTTATTTCTTTTTCTGCTGTGAGCAATCTGCTTGTTACAGATTCAAGGTGCTCATTGATGGTCCTAACAACATCATCATGGCCTGGCTTGATTTTTATGTCCACAATAAGTTTCTTGTATTGTTGCACAATCTCTTGAAGCTGGGTGGCAAAAACAGACAGAGCATTTGCTTGATTGGATTCCATGGTCCCTAGCTGTTGCTTGATATTAGCTACAATTTGTTGCAAATTTTCAACAACTGCCAATTTTGAATTTTGAGCAGTAAGATCATGGACCTGTTTTCTGATATCCTCAAACAGGGCATGCAGTTCATTAATATGTTGATTGGTTGGTAGAGTGGCCACTGTCTGAGTGAGTTGTTTGATCTCTGCTTGGATATTTTTGATATCTTCTGATTTCAATATCCTATTCACAGCTCTCTTAATATTTTTAAGTTCCTGTGATGTGGGAAGATTTGACACAGTATTTTGCAAAAATTCAAGTGCCAATTTTACATTGTTTAATTCAGAAGCATCAGCCACATTTTGCATAGCATTTTGGAGCAGGGCTATATCTGCCTGAGTGGGTGTTGATTGTTGTAAAATTTCAAGCTTTGTTTGGATATCATCGATCAAGTGATGAAAATGAGATAGCTCAGATTCAGTGTTGAGGTTTTCAAGCTTTGTGATTTGGTGCTGGACACTGACAAGGGTGTCTACAATCCCAGGCAATCGGGATTCTAGTACATTTGCCAAATCATTTTGCACTGCTGCTATTGTACCTTCAAGATGGGTTATGGAACTTTGAATTTTTCCAAAATCTTCATATGTTTCAAGTTGCAGCTTGATGTTTGCAACACTCCGAGTTATTGCATTCAAAGCATCAGAAGATGGCAAGTTGTTCATAAAATTTTCAAGTGTCTCAATTTTTTCTTTAACCTCGGCTATGGCATTGTTCAGAGGATCCAGATTAGGTATCTGGAGTGACTGAATCTGTTCTTTTAGAGTGGAAATCACTAGATCAAAATCTTCTTGTGATTTTATGCTTTTGACAATTGTTTGGAGCTGTGTCTGGACATTATTTATCTGCTCTTCCAATTGTTGTTTCAATTGCTCGGAGTTGTTAGCCTGGGTCTTAAATTTGGCTTGAAGAGCTGCTACAGCTTCTTCTAAACTTTGAAAATTATCTAATGTTGCCAGATCAGTATATTTCTGAAGCAGCACTTTGAGTTCAGAATCAATTTTAAGAAGAGGGTCCATGCATTGTGATTGTAAATTTGTAATTTCTAATTGAAGACTGGCATTGAGTGTAGTTTGTAAAGCTTGTAAATCACTTCTTAATTTCTTGACTCTGACATCAAGCATCAAAATCTCATCACTGTGATCTTCATGTCTTGTATGGCCAAATATATCATTAGGCATTTTGTTTTATTGGTTATTTATTATAGAGTATCTGATTCTTAATTCTATAAAAAAGGGTATAAGCTTGTCATAAGATCCAGGGACCTCAATATATAAGCAGTCACCAGCAGAAACAGTATATACAGTGCCAGAAATCATGTTTGAGTGCTTAATTCTGTAAATATTTCTCCCTACTGAAATCTTGACATCACCCTCAGGGGTTGTAATAAATTGCAATTGCCCACCTACAGGTAATTGGTAATGATTTAAATTATTGTTAAATATGTACAATGTTTTACCTGTTTCATCATCAAGATCTGTAAGTATGCTGTTCAGATGAATAATTAACAAGCCACTCAGTTTAGACAGCATATCAGGAGAGGGTTGTGGTGTCGGCAGGTCCATAATAGCCTGTTTTTTGAACCCAAATAAGTTCATAGGCATGTTTATTTATTTCAAATCATGCTCTGTAATTGGGCATTGTTTCCCACTTTTCAAATCACAATGCCCCCAAGGTAAAGTATGTGTGCCACATGACAAAATGCATCTCTTATCATCATGTGGGTCCAGGGCCACTTTTGTTACAATATTTGAAGTCAACAAGTGATTCTCACTCTGAATTCTATTTTCTGATGTTCTGATTGAACTCTGTGATTTGATGCAATTTTTGTAATCTTCAAATACAAGCTCTTTTTCAACAGTTACTCTGCCAATGCCCTTGGCCTTTTTGGCAACAGCACCACTACATGTTTCAAAACTGTACATCTTGGCTCTTAACCCAGCAAATGCCACAATAACATCACCAAGTGTCTCATCTTTTAACTTGCCAGGCACCTTTTTGTTGTGGGGTTGAATTCTTGTATGTTCACTGGTATCAAAGTATTGAAGCAATTCAGGCTGTGACATATCTTGATAAACATCTTCTGTTTGAATATCAAGAATAAAACTATCCGTGTCCATGTACAATAATTTTACACGATCACCATAAAAAGGTTTCAGCACATCATAATACAATATTAACATATGTAATTTGGACAATTCCAATATCACAGCCCCTACATAAATAGGTTTATCAAACTTGATCTTTGTTTTCATCATGTTGAAAAGTGCCATGTACTCATCATAAATTCTTCTGTAATTGAAGTTGGGCTTTGCAACCAATTTTTTGCTCAGGCTGGGGTCAGTAATTATTTTAACATCGGTATGTTTCCTGACATTTTCAATAGTTTTGCCATACACTGAATTCACCATCAATTTAAACAAGCCCTTATCAAATTGGCTCTTTGCAAATGTTCGAAGCTCCGTGTTTGTGTCAATATATGGTTTCAACCATTCTGAGTGCCTGAACCTCAAAACTTTGCCAACTTTGGTTACTTGAACACCATGTTTCATCAGGAACTGGAGGTTTTTGTAATATAAGACACAACCCTGTTTCGGCTCCAGGGTCATCATGAGCTTCTTCTGTTTAGAACCAGGTGAGCACTGAACCTCGGGAATTGGGGGCAGATCAGAAAATTTGTTGTGCAAATGATCTGGAAATATCACATCAGCCTCTATGAAGAGGCCATGGTCACTGTCATCAAAATCCTTAAGATCTTCAATATTGAAATCTTCAACCCACTCAAGCCCTGCATATGGCAGTTTATCCATCATAGCGTGACCATAGAGGTTGTTTGCATCTACATACAGTATATAATTTGATGGCCGTGCTGGATCATAATCAGGCATATACTTGTTATTTGCTCTGGCATATCTCTGGGAACATTGCACCATCCCTCCTCTTATACATTTCTCCATAAACAGATACATATCTTGATCGTGGATCAGATCCAATTGCTTTTTGGTATTGAAAAACGTTGCAGCCCATGCTAGGCCCGGGGCACTGTAAAAATACACTGGGTCCAGTCCATAATTTTGCATGGAAGATTTTCTGAATGTCTGTATTACATCAGCTGAGATGGTCACATCAAGTTTCAAATAAGCCATGTGATAATCACGAAATGTCTTGCATTTTAAACTCTTCCACATCAATTTGGCATGGTGATAATCTTCATCAGTGATTCCAGATCCTCTGATTTTGCTGTAAAATGCTTCTTGTGGTGGCAGGGAACACTCATCAAATTTAGAAAAATCTGTGACATAGTCATATGGATATACACCCTTCCGCCTAATTAATTTCAGGTCCTGATTTGGAAACGAAGCACGTGTGATTTTGAATTGATCATCAGATAATTGAGTGGCCAGTGTAGCCAGGCTAGCAGGTAAAAATCTGTAAGAATCAAGAAATCTTAATTGAATAGGAACACCATCAACTTTAATTATCTTGCTAATAGATATATATTTTTCATCATTTTCAGCTAAAATATTTAAATTCTGCTTCTCAAACCCCTCGTATCTGATCAGATGATGGAAATCATAATTGGATGCTCCATGGCAAAATATGGGGACAAATCTTGGTCTCTTGATCTTAATATTACAGCTATTACACAGGGCCTGTTTATATCGACCATCTGTATGAGAATGGTGATGAACCTTAATATTTGTATCTGAAAATTCAGAATCACATACCGGGCATTTTTCTGCTTTGTTGAAATCTTCAATCTGTTCCTCTGTTAAAGGCAACATAGGCTTTGATATTAATAAGATGTTAGATGCTATGTCACGGCACACATTTTCTATTCTATGTGCAAATATTTTGATGGCATTTGGTCCCTTGTATGAATATTCTTTAATAACAACACCATCCCGTATAACCATAAAACAAAAGCTGGAAGGTTCATGTTGCTGGTATGGTGTACTTGATGATTCTTCTGGATCTGGGCTACAGAATGCAATAGGTTTGAGGTTCGATTCGAAATCACAGACAATAAATGCTGGGTGTTCCAACAAGGCTTCATATTTTTTGAATTTGCAATTTTCACTTGGATTGGGCATCACCATATGAACAGGTTTATGGTTCCCACAGTATTTCAGATGCTCAATTAACTTGTTTTTAGCAATTTCTGCATTTTTTTCAGAAATCCTATTTACCATTTTTTGACCATCAAATACAGTCAAACATCTTCTGCACAACTTGAATATTCTATTAGATTTGTCTAGTTGTGTTCTCACTAAAGCTTCAAGATTATGTATCAGAGTGTAATGGTATGTATCATCTCCTTCAATTAAGAGCAGATCAATTGGAATAGCAGATTCATCATCAATTGTACTGATTCTGAGAGGTGCTATCGGGCAATTGCCAGTGGAACAAATAAATACATTAATAGATAATTGTTTGCCATTGATATGCCTGGCCCTTTTTTCAAATTTATCAATATTCTGAACTGACATTGGATATTCCAAACCCTTCATTACATCGTCAAAAAGATGTTCATGTTGTTTGTAATAAGCTATTCTCTGAGGATCCCTTGAAACTGGATACAAAGCAGCTAATATACACCACAAAAAGCATTTCTGGTCGCCTTTTTTTATATTGACCACGGCTCTTTTGTTTTTGATATTAGCAGGCAATGGCACATAAGTAGATCCTTGTAATGGAGTGAATTCAGAAATATTAACATAGAGCTTGTGTGATGAACCGCATAGGCTCCATCCTGATTCTTTTGCCGCAAATTCAGAGTGTTTAATGTTCAGTTGATTTATCAAGCTGCTTATTATTGTGTCTGAATTTGTATTTGAATATACAGGTACAGTTTCTGTTATGTGGGGCTGTGTAAATTTTGTGCCGTTTGGCTTCTTATATTGTACAAACAATTTGAGGGACAGTTTATAAGAGCCATTTTGTGCATTTAGAATTGCCTGGAGATCAGGATTTACACTGTTCAAGAAATTCTCAATGCCACATCTTGGCTCTGATACAAACCGGTGATCCCTTAATTGGCCGTTAAAACTGCTACGGATAGGTTCATAGCGTGGCTGCTTTGCTGCTCTGGCATTAAGAGGTGCTTCGTGCCTTCTTTTCAGACCAGATGTTGATGGTTGAGAGGGCAATGCAGAGCAAGTATCTTTATGTTTATATGTGAAGTATTCCATGTTATATTTTCTATTGCATTTGGGGCAAATTTTTGTGGGAGTTTTGTATTTGTCTGGATTACAAATTTTTTGATGCTTGGCCCAATTAGAGCTGGATATATTTTTATTGCACTGATTACAATATTTTTGATTCGGCATTTTTGCTGTTGTTTATTATATACAATTTCCTGGGTTTCAATTCAAAACTTTATACTGAATAAAAAATATCAGTTGGGTTCAGCACTGTGATTTGTATGTGTATATGTATATATGTGTGTATACACTTAATATTTTTGGATTTGGTATTTATATAAAATTTCCTGGGTTTTAAATCTAATCTCTATGGATTAATATTATTAATATTAATCTTATGACAGGTTGTAAAGCCAATAGCCCACAAGTATAAAATCATTCACACTGACCCGGCGCAAATACCTGCACGGACATGCATGTCTTGAATAGCAATAACCTTGTTATGTATAACAGGCTGGGACAAATATAAGCTTGACTCTAAATATGAGTAGATTACAACAAATATCAGATTTTATATTGTTCAATATGAATTTAAACCTGTAAGTAAGAGAAGTACTGTATCAACACATCTGTTCCCCTCAGTCACTCTCACATAACTGGCTGATGCAATATTCGGGAATTTCTG
Organism: Lepisma saccharinum; assembly: GCF_977018435.1. Lineage (NCBI taxonomy): Eukaryota > Metazoa > Arthropoda > Insecta > Zygentoma > Lepismatidae > Lepisma > Lepisma saccharinum. The sequence goes on from NC_139246.1 coordinate 3,038,703, forward strand.
TAAATACTGAGGAAAAAAATCAATACTACCGTCTCGGGAATTGCGCACATTGCCACAGAGGGGAAACATGCAAACACGAGGCAATTCTAGAGGTGGGCTCTGCATATTGCATTGTTTTAATATTGGATAAGCAAATTGAATAATATCCAATTAAACTTAAACCTGAAGTAAATATGTATAGGTAGGTATGGATACAAGTTTATAGACAAACTGATGCAATTTTGTAAATCTGCTTGAGGAGAGGTTTGATATTTTCTGAATTATAAAATTCTTGGGTTAGGCAGGTGCTACACTTAAACAAATGGGCATGTTGACCAAGTTTTAAGTATAGCAAATCTGCTGGAGAGAGGTTCGTACTTTCTGAAAAATTCCCGAGGGCATTTTTTACAAAAATCTTGAATTATAAGAGCTCCACACTTGAGCAAAAACTCATATGGGCATGTTGACCAAGTTTTAAGTATGGCCAAAGCTGCTGGAGAGGGGTTCGTACTTTCTCGCGCCGTCCATAGCATAAAACCCACTACTTGTACTCAAATAACAGAATTATTCTTCACTAGGTTATGCAGCAGCATTGTCCGCAAAAATTAACATAAGTATATAAAAATCGCAGTATCCAGGCCAACGCAGGCAACAGATGTTCTCTGTTACCAAAAATGAAAGCTGTGTTTGAGCATGGTAAATATCCATGTCGGCAACCTGAAATGTATTACATGTTTAGAGCATACTTGACAATAAATAACTCTGCCGACAGTGGTAAACGCATCGTTACTTTCTACCCACCGTTGGATTAATATGCTGTTACTTCTCTCTCCTTCGGCATTTATTGCCACTTCTGCAGCACATACACACACACTCACAGCTTTATCAAGATGTCACATTAACAGTTAATCCTCAATTAACGCGAACCCAATGTTTTCGTTGGAATTTGGAAATGTAACTTAATTCTCTGAAAGGTTGTTGATTGGTGAAAGGGTGGGGTTTCTCTATCGTTGCAACCAGAACACATGCAACGCTTTGAGATGCGTTTTGAAATGTCCTTGACCCAACTAGTGCCCATGACCAGACGAAGTAGGTTATTTTTATGTTTTTGCTGACACAAAAAAAATGGAAAATGAAGCAGACAAACTTCAAACGAACAATCACATGAAAATTACTCCAATACGTAGGCTATATACAAATTATATGCACGTTAAGCTAAAATATGCACTAACGTCCCAAATATGCATTTATATACACTATGTAATCCGCATCAAGTGAAATTAATAAATCCGTTGAGAGCATATGAATTTTCTTTAAGGAAAAAAAAAACATGCAAATATGCAAAAATCCGCCCCCTAAACTATCATACACTAATATTAAAAAAAATCATTTCAATTTTATAATCATTGCTAATGTTCTTATATACTGGATCCACCGGTTGTATAAATATCCAGCACAACAGCTTTCCATTATTTTTTACATTCCATGCAGGTAGTGTACTGAAATGCATAGTTTCAAAAGTGTGAAACCATTTATTCTTTGAATTAATGTTAGAATCTGAAGAAAATAACCTGGTTCCTGCATGGTACAATAATTTTTTTCAATCTAAAACACTTTTTGGTTTGGTTATTCTGTTCGAATAGTTACTAACTGAACTTTATTTCGATTATCAACAATAAATATAACAGGCTCTCTACATTTTTTTCTAACTTGGAATGACCAAGAAAATTTCTAGGGGGGTAAACGAACACCTTCGACCCCACCTCCCGATGCCCATGACAAGAAGTAACACTAATAAGGTCCAATGTACAAACCATTCAAAAGTGCTCCACGTTGAATTAGTTCTTCCTGCGAAAACAAGGAGGCCTTAACTTGGTAGCTCACACCTCCATCACAACTTCCACTCACCTTGGCGCAGCGTTTTATAACATTTCCACCGGATGTCGCCAGAATCGAAGTGTTCCATATTTCCCCACCCACCCTGCAATACCCGCACTTCCTCTAACATAGCTACAAAAGTTTTCACGACAATATACTTTCCAGGCCATTTGTTCCCAACAGAATGAAGTATGTCGACCCATGGGCATCCTCTTTTTATCGCCTTCTATTGAACCTCTGCAATTTTATGACAGGATATCGGTTGCAAGTCGAGGGTCACCAATAAAACAAGCTGTTGGTATTCTCAAACTTTTTCAAGAAACGTGTTCTCCCTATTTCCTTGGTAGAGCAATTGTAATTGCTTTTTCTGGAGAAATTCTAGCTATTACATTAATCGCGACAATGTGGATGAGTGATGAAACTAACGAAGGGACAATCACAAAGAACGTCCATACCCAAGCCCGGATTCGAACCCGGGCGTCATGCTAACCGCATTGAGAGAAATAATTTTCTGAGTCGTTAATGTTTTATCCAGTATAGTGTAATTTCTTTGTCATAAATTTTAAAAATACAGTGTCAGAATGTCGAACGATCGATATCTGCATATTAAATTCATGGAGGATCTTCCCTGGAAAAGTATGATTTTTTGTAATTATTGAATGTTGTACAAAGTCAGTCCTAAATACCAGAGATGGGCTGATTAATAGACTCACTTGTACTTCAAATGCATGAAATATGTTGTAGAACTTTGGAGACAGGCACGTGTTTAGAAATATATTTCGAGGGGGGTCCGTACCAAGTGTTTCAAAATAATAATAATAATATTTACATTATAGTAATTATATAACATTGGTTAAAAATATAATTAAAATATTCGAATTAATTAATATTATATTTTTACATGAATATGTAAAAAGACTGTATTCATTATCTAGATTACGTATAGTTGAGGTTGGCAAAATTTGTAAGTAAAACTGCCTTGACAAGGAAATTAATGTCAAATGGATAAAGAATGAATTTTATTGAAAATAAAAAAAGGATGTTAGATCCAGTTGACGATAAGTAGTATTAAATCTTTCATAAATCTTCTTTGGTATTGTCATTCAAAGTAGTACCGGTATGATCCAAATATAACCCTAGCCTTCCAATAAGTTCATTATTTAATTTTAGTTATTTTATAATTTCTTTATTTAATTTTGGTACTTAGTAAGCCTTTGGGGGGGGGGGTCCGGACTCCCTGGACCCCTCTCCTAAATACGTCCTTGTTTACAGAGACTGTAAAAGGGCATGAAACTTGCATAAGAAGTTGAATACATATTTTAAATTCAGAATTCATGAAATAATGTAAACAGTATTATCGTTTAATTTGTTGTCGCTTGTTACTCCGTGCTTGTGGTGACATCTCTTAACGTACCTGATACTACGAGAGCGGCAAAATGGGAATTCTTTTTTACATTCTGAACTTTGACATTACGACATAATCTACTTGGATTAACACCAGTTGTTTATTTGTTTATTAAAAGAAGACAGTTGACGTATGTAAGAACTACGTAATATCTTTTAATTTAACTCGAACTTCTGTGATTAGAATATTTCATGTAAAAAAAAGTTTTTTATATTATTTCTGATACTGGCTCTACTAATGGACTTTTGATTGCTTTCCAAAGGTTATATACAATGGCAGAGTGCCATCTTCCGCTTAAGAGCGCTCTGGAACCACAGTTCGAATTCTGAAAACGGCAGGGATGTGTTTATTTCACTGATGATCTGTTTGAACAGTTATAGGGATGCGCCAAAGCCGATTAATGATGTATGAATATCGGCAGAAATTGACACATCGACATCAGCAAAAATTGGATACTTAAACCGGTACCAATAATAAGGTAGGTGAGCCAAAAGTGGACATAGTTAAGCTCCTAGGGCAATTTACAAATCTCCAATGAGAGATAAATTTATGAAATTTTAAGAAATAACTCTTATAACTAATTAACAACATGTACCATATAAATATTTTGTAAAATTGTTTGTAACTTAAAAAAAAAACAATTACAAAATCGTTACATTTGTTCCCAAAGTGGGCCATGGGTCCCAAATATGGCCCACTGCTTATAGTTTCGTAGAAAATGTTGCTTGAGCTCAAGAAAACATATTTATTCATTGTGTTCATTTTCAAAATAATTTATTAGATAAATTGTAACAAAGAATAACAAAGCACCTGGCATTGATTTAATACCAGCTGAGTTAATTAAATATGGTGGAAATTCATTAATATGTCAAATTCATGAATTAATTTGTTTAATATGGAATAAAGAAGAAATCCCTCAACAGTGGAAAGAATCCATAATTGTTCCTGTGTTTAAAAAAGGTGATAAAATGAACTGCAATAATTACCGTGGAATTTCTCTACTCTCAACAACATACAAAATATTGTCTAACATTCTTTTAACAAGACTAACACCATATGCTAATGAAATTATAGGTGATTATCAATGTGGATTTAAACGTAACAGGTCAACTACAGATCAAATTTTTCACATCAGACAGACACTTGAAAAAAAGTGGGAATATAATCAAAATGTCCATCAGCTATTCATTGATTTCAAAAAAGCATATGATTCGGTCAAAAGAGATAAATTATATAATATATTAGTAGAGTTTGGAATACCTAAGAAGCTTGTTAGTATGATAAAAGTATGCACCAGTGAAACAGAAAGTAAAATTCGTGTGGGTATTAGTATGTCTGACAAATTTACAATTCATGATGGGTTAAAACAAGGAGATGCATTATCTCCATTGCTCTTTAATTTTGCCTTAGAATATGCTGTAAGGAAGGTAAAAGAAACTAAAGAAGGACTAAAATTAAATGGTGTGACTCAGTTGTTAGCATATGCAGATGATGTAGACTTACTGGGGGATGATGTGAATACAATTAAGAATAATGCTAAAATATTTTTCAAAACTGCTAAAGAGATAGGTTTGGAAGTTAACAAAGAGGAAACTAAATATATGCTTACAGGCCGAAACCAAGTGTTAGGTAATAATCAAAATCTAATTATTGATAACAACTCATTTGAACCAGTTTCCAAATTCAAATACTTAGGAGTAATATTAACAAATGAATATGATATTAAAGAGGAAGTAAAAAGTAGGCTTAATTTAGGAAATGCATGTTACTTCTCTCTTCATAAACTTTTGTCTTCTCGTTTAATATCTAAGAAACTAAAAGTTAAAATATACAAAACAGTAATTTTGCCTGTAATATTATATGGATGTGAAACTTGGTCCCTTACATTGAAAGAAGAACATAAATTGAGAGTATTTGAAAATAAGATCCTTAGGAAAATCTTTGGACCTAAAAGGGATGGGGAGAAAGGTGAGTGGAGAAGGTTACATAATTTAGAACTACATAATTTATATTCATGTCCAGATATTATTAGAATAATTAAATCAAGAAGACTTAGGTGGGCAGGCCATGTGGCACGAATGGGAGAGGAAAGAGGAATTTACAAGATTCTTGTTTGGAAACCTGATGGTAAGAGACCTGCGTATCAATCCCTAAGATTATATGTTTATTTTATTTTAAGTCTCTCTGAACGCTTCACGCTGACCAGGGCATTCACTTGTTTTTCTCAGTTGTCTCAACCTCTGAGGCATGTTTACAATGCATTGTGTTGTGCCATGCAAACCTCCTGAGCATTCAGGAAACAGGTAATACTTCTGGTTATAGAGTCAGCGGTTTGCATAGTGGCAATTAATAACACGATTCGGCATAGAGGAAGAGCTCGATGGCCTGGTAATATAGAGGTGAGACAAGCTGAGAGAGGACTGACTTTTGGGATTGAGTTGAGAGAAAAGAGGTGGTCAGCAAGGCAGTAGGTCAGAAGTGGAACGACGCTTTGGTCGACGAATTGGAGAAGCTTACAGAGGACTTCGCTTATTCTATTCAGCTTAATACTTCAGATAGACAGGTAATTATCCTAACACCCAGCCATGATTCAGGTTCAACGGTTCACAAAACCCAACGAGTGACCATTGTCTTTTCTGTAGTTTAGTTCCTTAGTGTGATTTTGTACCTTTCGCATTGCCAAGCGTTAACTCGTCATGCCAATGACGAGTGGTCTCATCAGAGGATGAATGATGAGTAATTTACATCACCCAGCAATTAATTGCATAAACAACTGGTTCAGATCCCCTCATTCTTTAGAATGACACGTGGTGGAGTGCTTGAGGCCTTTTCATTTTTTTCCGGAAATGAAAAGAATTGCAGTTAATTTTTAACCAGTTTTAAATTCAAACCCACCCAAAATTTTGCTCACTTGTTAAGTTTTTTTTGGTATGTCCTTGCCACAATTGATTTTGAAAATACATAGGGCTTAAAAATTTTTAACTTTAATGGGGGGAGAAGAATTTACATATGCCATGATAGATGTCGAGCTTTCACCTTGCTGATGAACTCGATGAAACTTTAGACCAGTTATTAGATATAGCACGAGGAACTTCAAGTTTTAATTTAGATGTCAGCGGTCGAACTGCAAGTTCCAGCCCCAAATTTAAACGTAGCCCAATATTAACTAGACGCCTTCAGCGAAAGTTATTAGAACAACAGGAAAAGGAAAAGCAATTAGAGTACCAAGGTCAGGACATTAGAGATTTAGGCCCAACACAATTTGCAACTATGGCTCAGTCTCAGTTTGTTCCCCCAACTATTTTAGAGGGTATCCCATTTCAGGGGATAGCCGGGGAAGACGTTTCGAAATTTTTAGACAAAGTAGATAGCCTTGCCATCTTAAATGGTTGGAACAGCGCCAGAAAGCAGGAATTATTCCCAGCTCTCCTGGCCGGACCAGCGTTACGATGGTACCAGACTTGGAAAGATGTTCCAGAAAATCAAGATAGGTCTTACGAGGATATACAACAAAAATTTAAGGATGAATTTACAGGGTCCTTGGATCAACTCCAGATCGAGGAACAAATTCGATATAGGTTGCATAAGGAAACTGAGCCAGTTACAAATTATGTTCGGGACAAGCAGCTACTTTTACTTAAGGCAGACCCCAAAATGAGCGTTCAACAGCAGATTAAACAGATTATATTAGGACTGCAGGTGGATTACATGAAGGATATCCATCATAAAGAGTATGAATCAGTGCATGGGTTGCTTAAAGATTTAAAATCCTTCGAAAAGCTTCAGTTTTTGATGAGGCAGCGCAAGCTGAAAGAGCTGAGGTGCGAAGATCAAAGGGACAGTTTATTCCTTCCTTTGCACAGTGCACCAACACTTTCGCAACAGCAGTAGATTTTATTACAGAATAACAATCTGGCTACTGCTGAGTCTGCACAATCGCGACCTACTTCTGGGATCGAAGCAAGATTCAATGCCTTGCAAAAGGAGGTCGAGCAATTGAAATTAGCGAATAATCCTCCAAGTAACAAAGCTCAAGTCCAGGCTCAGGAAACTGGTTTGGAAGCAAGATTAGCGAGTCTTACTTTTAGACTGGATAGCATGGAGGATCAAAAACAGCACCCTGGCACCGACTCATCTAGTCAGAAACAATTTAGAGACCCATGTTATAGAGAGCATTATCAGACAGGAAACAATTATAGAGGTTCCTACAGGGGTAACAATAATAGACGACCACAGTACAATAGGGGGTATAGGAATGGACGCGCTAATAATAATAACAATTCAGATCGCAATAGGCGATATGGCAATACCCAACAATGGCGAGGACGTGGAAACTTCCGCGGACAGAACTCGCGGGGTTCCTCGTCTTCAGCAGGGCGAGGCCAGGAAGGCAGGGAAGAGCAACGGGGGAGACCACGCTGCTCTATTTGTAATTACCCTAATCACTCGGCAGCCACTTGTTTTCAGAACAAGGAGGCTTTAAACGAGCAGTAACTGTCCATAGAAGAGACTTATGCGCAGATTTTGTTGGAAAACAAATTTCAGTCTCTACTTTCCCCTATGAGGAATTAATTTACATTAACACAGTGTTAGGGGGACAACGTCAGAGGTTTCTTGTGGATTCCGGGAGCCAAGTATCAGTTACCAGTGATCGAGGTATTCCTTCAACCGCTAAACGTTTTAAAATTCATACGGCCATAAGGGGAGTAGCAAAAGAACAAATTGAAATTAAAGAGATTGTCCTGTTAACATTCGCAATAAACGGCCGCAATTTTACCCATCCTTTTCGGATGATTCCAAATTTTGAACATGGGACAATCTTGGGAAACGATTTTTTAAGAGCTCATAAAGCAAATTTGGATTTTGATCAAAATCGACTCACATTGAGGAGATTTGGTACTCCTCCGCGGAACCAGTTAAGGACGGAACACAGAAAAACCTTTGACGTATCCATAAAAGTTGCTAGTCTGATCAGGGATCTATATGTGCCAGAATTTGTAACTTCCAGACAAATTAGAATTAAACCTAGATCTCATTTGTGTATTCCTGTCAAATTGACAAATTCTAGTAATCAGAATTTGACTTATTTAGAACCAGATTTATAGTTTCAAATGGAAACAGGCTTAATGGTGCCTCGAGCCATTGTAAATCCGGAGTCATTTTTAATTTGGATTACTAACCCAAATTCTTACAAAATTAAAATTAGGAAAGGGGCACGCTTAGGTACCGCAGAGGCATGGCAAAATCCAGTACCAGCTTCGCGTCATATTGCAGGGGACGAAGGACCTAACGTTATGGTAACCAAGGAAACTGGCACCATGACAAAACCAGTGCACGACATTACTAAATTTGACATTAATCCAGCATTAGAGCCCGATCAGAAGTTGCAACTTAGACAATTACTAGAGAGGTATGTAGATGTGTTTTCTTGGTCTGAGCAGGACATTGGTTGTTCCAGTAATTATACGCATCGTATAAAGTTAAAGGACGATTCTGAATTTCACGTCCCAGCCTACCCTATACCTGTACACCTGCGTTCGGAAATTAATCAGCAAATTGACAACTTGCTATAAGCAGGGGTCATCAGTCCTACAACATCAACCTACAATTCCCCAGTTTTTCTTGTTAAGAAGAAATCAGGAGCTTATCGCATGGTGCAGGATTTTCGATTACTTAATGCTAGGTCTGTTTTCGATGCAGTTTCGATAGGAAACATTTCAGAGATATTGCATAATATGGCCGGTAAGAGCTACTACTGTAGTGCCGACCTGAAACAAGGATTTTTTCAGATACCATTAGCTGAAGAATCGAAAAAATACACTGACTTTACTATACCAGCCAGGGGACAATTTGCCATGAATTTTACACCTATGGGACATGTGACATCTCCCGCGGCGATGACCCGATGTGTTCAGCTCGCTACAGCGGGTATGAATGATAATAATTTTGCCTTTTATATTGATGACATGTTTGTATTTGCTAATATATTTAAGGATATGTTGTTGAATTTAGAGAAAATGTTTCAATGTTTACGATCTGCCGGATTGAAATTGGCTGTACCTAAATGTTCATTTGGATACTACGAGACAATTGCCTTAGGCCACAATGTGGGCAGATATGGGTACCGTATCAGCGATAGAATACTCTCATCCATTAAGAATTATAAGGTTCCCACCACCACAAAAAAGGTTAAAATGTTTTTAGGTCTTTGCAGTTACGTAAGGAAGTACGTCAAAAAATTTTCTGACATTGCATCACCATTACAAGGTTTAATTCGTAAGGGCAAGAAATTTACATGGGGTCCTGAACAACAATCAGCATTTGAGAAATTAAAGGAAGCACTAATTACTGCACCTGTTTTGTTACCTTACGATCCAGCGAAGAACACCAAGGTTTTCACCGATGCTTCATCTCATGCGGTCAGTGGCGTATTGATGCAGCCCAATGCAGAAGGAGAGTACTTGCCATGTGCGTACTGCAGTAGAACGTTGACGGACACTGAAAAAATTGAGTGTCATTGAACAAGAACTAACAGCAATTTTATATGCTCTCAAATCATTTAGATTCTTTCTTGTGGGACGCCATTTTGATTTACACACGGACAATAAAGCAATTACGTATATTAGGACATCCCGTAATTTAAGCTCAAAGCTTCTTCGATGGTGTAACCTTTTGGAGGATTTTTCATTCACTCCTATCCATGTCAAAACTACGGAGAACATCGCCGATCCCCTCAGCAGAGAATGTGGAGAAAATGTAGAGGATGGCAACACTGAAGAGGACATTCCCGAACCCAGGACACTTACATTATTTGATGCAACCACAGATGTCGCGGAACATCAGAGACAGGATTCCTTTTTTGACCCAATTATTAAATTTTTTTAGGACCCAGACAGAGACGATGGAACACTATCTTTATCCATCCAAAGGCAGGTTTATCATCATGTGTTGGAAGATGGTGTATTATATAGACAAGAGAAATTAGGAGCCACTACCAGGAAATTGTTATGCATTCCAATGACGTTACGTGATTCTGTGATTGAGACACTCCACGCTTCACCCATCGGAGGTTCTCATCTTGGATTTACCAAATGTTACAATGTTGCATTATCACGAATTTATTTTCCAAATATGAAATGATTTATACAAAGGAAAATTAGGGAATGTATTACATGCCAGCAGAATAAACGCCGTCCAGGTCTACCATCAGGAGAACTGTGTACTTTTCCCTCACAGAAGCCATTCCAGCGGATCTGCCTAGACTTTTCAGGTCCATATCCTCCTTCATCCAATCTTCGTCACCGATATATAATTGCCGCAACAGATTTTGGGACGCGGTATTTAATAGCCAAACCAGTTGCGGATTGTACGGCCAGTACAGCAGCTGAATTTGTGTATGAGGAAATAGTGTTACGCTTTGGAACCCCACATGATATTTATACCGATCGCGGATCAGCATTCAAATCTAAGCTCTTTCAGGAACTTGGCAATAAATTGGGAATAACCATCAAGTTTTCGCCAGTAGGTTTACACAATTCGATAGGGCTTTCCGAACGTAACCACGAAGTAATACAGAGTATCATGAAGTGTTATGTTAATTCAAAACACACTGATTGGGTCCAATATTTACAACCAAGTGTATTCAGTTATAACACTACAAGGAATCAGAATTTGCGGTATAGCCCATTCTTTTTAGTACATGGATTCCAACCTACTTTGCCCTGGGAGCTTGCGTTGCACACACCAAGCTGTGAAAATGTGGAGAATGATGTACGGTTCCGAGTATTGGAAAAAGCAAGAACCAATGCTAAGGATAACCTGGCGAAGCGACATGTTGAAGTAAAGAAATATTATGATAGGAAGAGGAAACAGATCAAATTTCAACCAGGTGATAAAGTATTCATTTTTGACAGCACCCAGAAAATTGGAACCGCACGGTGCTTTTCAGGTATTTATAAAGGCCCAGCCACAATTATCCGAGAAGAGAAACCTAACACATACCTGGTGGAATTCCAAAACAACCGCGGAAAGACATTAGTGGACTCTATTGCCGTCCAGAGGCTCAAAAAATATTATGCGCCAGATGATGGTGAAAGCGAAGAGAACTTGGCAGGTCAAGATGACGATGAAGGTCATCAAGAGGACAACGCGGACTCACGCATGGCTAATGGTCACTAAAAATGAAAATTCATATAAGTAACAGGTTTAACATTTTTAATTTCACTTGCATGACATAATAATAATTTATATTAAAATGGCACTAATAATATTAAAGGTTAAAAGCAGACTTATCATTTAATAATGTGCTTTAGGCACAAAAGTTTTTTTTGCATTATTTAAAAATACTACCTCAGCGAGTACATCACTAGAATTTTATAGTTACTCTTCAGAAGAATGTATATAATTATATTAGCAAAGTTTATTTTAAGCGCCAATTATGAGAATATTTATATTATATGAATATGTAGACGTCGACGTCAAGATTTTTGCGCCCCAATAACAAGTATTTTCCTTCGGATTTGGATCTAGACCAAAATCCTGGAAATCCATTCTGCAATCGCAGAATGATAATGATTAAACCACAACGGTTTTAGTTTCTAACTTTGCCACAATAATATGCTAAGCATATTTTAGAATGAGTTGAGAGAATTAAAGATTCTTCAAGTTTTAGTGATGTTAGTATTTTAATGCATTTAAAGATCGCATAAATAATAATTATTATTTTTTTCAGGTAGTCAGGAGTAAATCAGTCTCAATTTTTCCATTACCTTGTACCTCAGTACGGTTCGATTGATTTTAAGTATTTAAAAATAAAGATAACACCTGAAATTAAATAAGATAAGTTTGCAGTAAAATTTAAAATAAGATAAGTTAAACAGTGCTAATAAATTCAGAGAATAAATAAATTATATCAAATAAATAAATTACGCAGGTAAATTGAGCCTAGAGTCAGAAATAATTAAGTCGAGTTAAAATACCTACTAATTTAAACTAGGCAGGCTTAAAGTACGTATTAGTTTTGAAGAACTGTTTGTTTTGATTGCCTAAGCAACATGAAAATCATTGCGATTTTAGTTATTTTAAACGGATTTTTTCCATACGTAAAAGCTTCTAATTTTATTTATCTGTTGAACAAGTCCTTTGACTATCCTTATATTATAATTACAAGTTTATTATTAACAACATTTATTATTAGTATTTTTATAATTTTCATAATTTGTTATTGTCAATGTCAACGCAAGATATCTATTACTTATGACCATGAGTGTACCAACGAATTACCATTAAGCAAACTTAATAATGATTCACCGTCCATTGACCAGATTTACGACGATGTTGCATCAATGGTTGAAGTGGTACCATTGAAAACAATACACCCGCCCATACCGCCTCCACTGCCCCAATTTGTTATTATTCAACCTAGTGTACAAAAAGAAGTTCAAGATTCATCCCGAAATATTTTAATCATCAAAGACGACATTTTAGATTTGCCGAAGAATATTGTATCTGTTAAAGATAGAGTTCAGGAGTTTTCCGTAAGCAAGGGTCCAAGTTTTGTTCAAAACAGCCGCAAAATTGAAAGTGAATTGATTATTTCACCCTGTGTCCAGCCAATGGTAAAAGTTAAAGATTTATTTGTAAATCAGTCAACAGAAAAAGTCGAGAAAGTTCCAAGTGTCACTTTAAAAGCAGAAAGTAAGCCAAATTCTCAGGTTTCCGAACCTGTTGTATCTTTCACTGATCATATTTTGTACGACTATACCTTTGCCTAGAATTTTATATTCATTGCGCTTCAAATTTTAAGTTATAATCCATTTTTTAGGTTTGATTGTACTTTATGCAAGGTTTATTAGTCATTTATTTTGCTAGCACCTTCCCCAGTCTTGTTATAGTATCTTCACGGAAGTGGTCGAGTTTAATAATCACGCTGTCGCAAGCGCCACGAAGTTTTATCTCTCTCCATCTCTCCTATGACGTCATTTCAAAAGTCCTTGACTTCATTTTGAATTCTCGCAGCCCTTACTAAACCTTGTTCGTAGTAATTTAAAGTTTTGTAAACATTCACGCGTCATTCAGCGCGTCAGCGAATCATCGCCCTTCATTTTCCTCCACCGTCCGTTGCACGGTTAACGCCCAAACATCGTTGCCCGTTGAGATTCTTTCGTCCGCTATTCGGACGGAACACGAACTTACCCGAAGTCGCCGATAACGGCAAATAGCTTGCACGAACCCTCGCTGCAGTGGTAGAGAAATTTTCAGTTACGTCCACCGACCACAAAAGGCAACTTTGCACAATTTAGAATATCTGATGTCAGCAAATTCCTTTCTCCGAGCTGAAGTTCTCCCGAGTATTTTGAGCACGTTAGGAGCTCAGAAAGACTTAGCATAGACTCTGCATATTTTTTTTGAACCAGTGGCGTTCGCGCATTAAAAATTTCATGGGACCAGTTTAGTTAAGCATATAGCCATTAGAATTTGATTTTCACGACAGAATTTCATGTCAACAATGTTAGGGATATTTTTGTTACATAGATAAATTTTGCCATAAAACGTCGCACTTATGTACTTCAGACTAATCACGACCAATAATTTTACAAAGGAACAACAAGACGAATTTTTTTGTTTTTCTCGCAAAATTTCCCAGTTTTTTTTATAGAGATATTTATAGTAAGTAAATTTTTTGGGAAATCGACGCATTTTTGATTAAAATCACGACAAAGATAAACGAAATTTTAATGAAATCAGGGAAATTTTACAAAAGGGTAATTTTAGCACTTTATGCACATAGAGTAATCAAAATTTCCAGCAACATGCCCAGGCTAAGCCTCGGTGATTAGCACAGGCATGTGCAGCAAAAGTCGCCACGGCACCGTTAGCCTTTTCAAATTTAAACAGTGTGGTTTACCACAAATGTTATAATTTGAGAAATTATTATTATTATTATTTATTATTAGGAAATTTAGTTCATTTACCCAATTTGCACCTTATTTGACATTGCAGCAATAAATTCATTACTTCTTACTGATTAACTTCATGTTAATTTTAGTAAAGTAGGTAATAATTAGTAATTTGTATTTATATTTTAATATATTGCATAACTATTCTCGATCTATTTTGTTTAGACATACCTAAGGGATTGACGCACCGAGTTGTTAAATTTCTTTTGTTTAAAGAAAATGTGGAATTGAGACAGTTTATTATCCTTATTGTGTTTAAAATTTGAATTTCACTCTTTTAATTCCCTGGTGCTATATTTGTTACCACCTGGACTTTCAACGAAAGTCAGAAGTAACATTTACTGAATTTTTTGTTTTACATTGCATAATATTGAACCACGGCAAATTGCACCGGCCTATCATTTATGAGGAGGCCATTAGAGGCTTGCCAAAGCAACTTCTTAGGATACTAATAGCTTGCTTTGCGCAACTCAAATTTTATATATATATTTTTTTAAGGGTTCACAACATAATAATTTTTTACATTTAAACAGAATTTAGAACATTCTTGCAACACTTACTTTTGTTTATTAATTCTACATTTTGTACTTTTGAAGTGAAATCTATTACTGACAATAAATTATTTCAGTTTATCAGAACACGTAATGGTATTTTAATATCAGGCTCAGGTCAATTTATTGTCATTCAGAATTTGAATAATAATTTGAACACCCACAGATCAATTCAGATTAACGAGGAGCAATCTATATTTTTTAACTATCAGGATTTTTCTCAGATTATTGTGGATGAACAAAATTTTACATACAAGAATTTTAGCTTTTGAACAGGTAAAAATGAGGGAAGTTGAATTATTACTTAATATTCCCAAGAATGTATCGGATTTCACTATTCCTCAATGGACTCCGCTTGAACTTGCCTTAAAGCAACTTAATCAATCTATTAGTAAGGGCATTTCATTTCAGGAATTAGTTTTAAACCCTTTGCCCATGTCTATATTAGTATTTCTTATTTGGAATTTATTACTAACATCAGCATTAGGATTTTATTTTTATAAACAACATCAACTTGCGAGACAGGTTCATTCAGAGCAGCACAGTAATAATTAATAATTTAAGGCAACACATCAATCATGACCATTAATATTTTAATTACGGTTGTACATTTTATTTAAATTTTCCTTAGTTATTTTCAAAAAAGTTATGGCAGTTATTTAATCAATTTATTTTAATTTTATTTTATTTTGATGAGGCAATTTAATTTAATTTTAAGAAAAGGCAATGGAAATGAGTTTGGTTTTGTGTGCATAAACATGAATTATATCTACCCATCCTTTGCAATTTCCTTTCATTTTTATAATTTATCTTGTTTAACCTAACCTGTCTATACGGAACGACGTGGACAAGCAATGCCTACACCAATTATGGGCATTTTTTTATGAAGGACGTCCGCATGCAGTCAATTACTACACAGAAAGACTCATCACCCTATTACAAGGAAGCATGCAGACATTTTCTACTACAAGAGGACTACATTTTTCCCGGAAAGCCTGTATTCAACCAGGAATTTTCCAGTTTAGTGTTACAGACTATTAACGACACCTAGTAAAGGAACCAGATAAAATTTCCCTCCACATTGTTTCCAGTTGGGACAATTTTCCCCATCTCCCAAGTTTTACGGGTAATTTACCACACCCTTTACATTGCCCAAATTAAGTCAAGACGAAAAGCAATACAAAGAAGAGGAAAAGTAGAGAGAACATATATTCTACAAGCAGCAGTTTCGGTTACAACAATAAGTACAGAATTATTGTTCAAATTGTGCTACAGTGTTTTCCCACACATACACATGCAAGCTTATATCATGTGTATTCATGTGAATATTTACCGTGCATTATGGAAAACAATACTTTTCCATAGCCCTTCTACACATCTTCAGTTCCGTACCATGCATGCTAGCCAGTTTTTACATGCATTATAGTTTACATTACATTACAAGGAGACGACAAGCGCCAGTTGTGTCAATTATCCAACGATAGCAATTAGTGTGTTAAATTTTTTTTAAGAAAAATTTTTTACAATGGATAACCAACCATACATGCAAGCAATAACAAGCATAATTACAGCACTTTCGAACATTTCAAGAAGTATGCTTTCGTGCCACTGTTTTGTGCAAATGTTTTTTCCAAGCGGTTAATTTTGTTTCACCAACATGGAACATAGTAAGCAAGACATTTTGACACCGGACATTTTCTGATATTTACAATCAGAACAGACAGTTGGTGGATACTTGTAAGATTTGTTTTGTGTGCAGTTACGCACAAGTATGTACATAACAACATAGGCAAGGAAATCGAACATTATATTTAGGTTTTTGCCTGCGACAGTTTTTTGTGTAATTAATTGTGTGCATCAAATATTTTATAATCAAACATCGGAATACGCAAGATAGTCTGAAAAGTTCATATATTTGAAGAAGTTTAGTTGGCTTACAAAGAAGGGAAGATTTGTTATAAACAGTGCATACCAATATTTTCCTTTCACGTTGTTATGAGTGAAGTGGCTATACAGTTAGCAAAACATATTCCATCTTGGGGTACCCTGGTTTTTACATGCAAAACAATAAGATGTGTATAGAGTGAGAATGATACAGCGAATACTTGTGTTTACCTGCTTATTTATGATTTCACGCAACATATGGGAGAATCTAAGTTTTGTGTACTTACTTCTAAACCTTTTTAGTTATCTGAAGGGTCTACATCGAGTTGCAATATAAACAAACATTGTGAACTACGTTCCTTCCTTGCGAAGACGCTCCAGCCATTTGCTTGGCGATGGAGCACAGACTAATGACCACGCGCTTGCGATTTATAGAAAACGAGCAATTCTACATCGAAACAACTTACGCACGTACAATTGCGTTACATCGCGAGTAATATCGCTTAATGACATAAATTTTTGTAATTACTAGTCATATAATCATACATAATATTGTTTTATATCATATCGACGTGCGTACTTGTTTTTATTGATTGTTATTTTTATTATTGTTTATTAATGTTTTAGGGAATGGAATTTTTTTTTTGGGTTAGGAAATCAAAAGAAAGCTATGTTTTTTTATATATATTTTGTCTGTTTGTTTTTCTAAGAAAATACATGGAATTGGCGAACCTGGGTCATGTCAAGCTTTGCGCTTTGACTTTTAAATTTTCAACAGGGAAAATTTTTTCCGCCGCGGCAGAACGTATCAATCCCTAAGATTATATGTTTATTTTATTTTAAGTCTCTCTGAACGCTTCACGTTGACCAGGGCATTCACTTGTTTTTCTCAGTTGTCTCAACCTCTGAGGCATGTTTACAATGCATTGTGTTGTGCCATGCAAACCTCCTGAGCATTCAGGAAACAGGTAATACTTCTGGTTATAGAGTCAGCGGTTTGCATAGTGGCAATTAATAACACGATTCGGCATAGAGGAAGAGCTCGATGAGCTAGTAAAATAGAGGTGAGACAAGATGAGATGGGACTGACTTTTGGGATTGAGTTGAGAGAGAAGAGGTGGTCAGCAAGGCAGTAGGTCAGAAGTGGAACGACGCTTTGGTCGACGAATTGGAGAAGCTTACAGAGGACTTCGCTTATTCTATTCAGCTTAATACTTCAGATAGACAGGTAATTATCCTAACACCCAGCCATGATTCAGGTTCAACGGTTCACAAAACCCAACGAGTGACCATTGTCTTTTCTGTAGTTTAGTTCCTTAGTGTGATTTTGTACCTTTCGCATTGCCAAGCGTTAATTCGTCATGCCAATGACGAGTGGTCTCATCAGAGGATGAATGATGAGTAATTTACATCACCCAGCAATTAATTGCATAAACAACTGGTTCAGATCCCCTCATTCTTTAGAATGACACGCTTGTAGGAAGGCCAAGACGAAGATGGAGGGACAACGTTGAGACGGACCTAAGGGAAATCGGTAGGGATGGAAAAGAGTATATAGATCTTGCTCAAGATAGGGAAAGATGGAAGGCCTGTGTTGCTGCAGCCATGAACCTTCGGGTTTAAGAAGGCTAGAAAGTTAGTTAGTTATTTAGATAAATTGTTAGTCTCCAACTTTTAATTGGTGACATGCATTATGTACAGTAACGACGCATAACCGACCTCCGTTGCGGAGCGGTTAGCACAGTCAATGTGATGCTAGTGATCCCAGGTTCGAATCCTGCATTGGTGTTCTTTGTGAGTGTCTCTTCATCAATTTCATGGTATCACTCATCTTCATCTTCGCAATTTCGCAAAAGTGGAATTCTTCGACTGCTCTTCGGAGCGATTCTCATCATTAAGAGCAGCGTCCATTTTTGTGGTGAGCTGATCTTTGGTCCATCCGAATATATAAACCCAATATATTAATAACATTTAGTGATTGATGAAAGTTTGTGCAAATTTAACATTATTAGGTAGTCTTTAATAAAACGTATTTTAATATGAAAAAAGGTAAATTCCAGATGCGAGTGTAACCTGCTCCCTTGGGCCACCTCAGGAATTCGCCTGTGGACTACGTTTTTCAACAAAAATAGGTATCGTTCGTTTGACACAAAAAGCATTTTTACAATGAAAATTTAAAAGATAATCAAACGAGCTTTCAAAATATGTATAAAATATTAACATTCGTTAATTTCAAGGACGTACACACACACATTTCTTACTTACTTTAAAATAACAACGACAACTAATCTACTCATCCCTGACACAGTAACTTACATAAAATGGCTGCTGGCAGCCCGAGAGGGTTCGTTTTCTGTATAGTGCACCAGAGGGAGACTGGGTACATTGATGTAGTACCATTTGTCAACTTTGTTAAATACTAATATCATAACATCCTCCTGCCCGGTTAACGAATAAAGACCCTGACAAAACTTGTCAGGACATGCTCCTAGAATATGTGGGATAATGAGTTTTCACAGGAAACGGTGAGGACGTTGACCTGTAGCAAGGTAAGCGAAGGTCAAGGAAATGGAACAAAACCAGATAAGGAGAGGAGAACCAGGTCTTTAATCTGGAATCGTCTGTAGGAACAACAGCTGGAGCTATAGTCTTATTATTTAACCGAGCAGGGTAAGTTACTCTTCACCCTAACTGCCATTCTCATTGCTCAGCCATAAGTGTGCAAATCTAAACATGAGTTTACATTAATTACATAAATGCTAAACTAGATATTCGTACCTGGCCCGTGGGCAACACCCCTTGGTTTGATCCCCTCGTTCCAAAGGCTGGAACGCTACGATATGATTTACGTGAAGTGAGCCACCTTGGGAACTATGGCCACCTTTGGCTATTATAAGTTATATATTTTAATTTTGTAAGATTCATTGAAAATTAGGTTAATGGATCTTCATCATTGTGGAGTTCCTAAGACAAAGTTATTGCATACTCTCATTCAGAGGATCAACCTCAGAAATAGAACAGTGTATTGCTGAACCAACAATTCCATGTGACCAGGATCTACTGTTGTATTGGAAATTCAAAAATGAGTATCCAACCCTGAAGCAAGTGGCAAGAAAATACTTGGGATACCTGCTACATCAGTATTCAGTGAACGAGTGTTCAGTGTTGCTGAACAAATTTGCGTAAAGATATGAAGTAGGTTATTTCCAGAAGTGCTTCAAAAACTAGTGTTTCTGAAATTGAATCTGGCAGCATTCCAATATTAAGAACAGGAATTCGTTTTGTATTTCAAAGAACTGCTTGTGTACTAATGTTAAATGTTTGGGAATATATATGCATACATATTTAATACTCCCTCTGTCCCATAATTATTGTCCGGTACACCTTTGTTTGTCTCATAATAATTGGTAATCGGGTGGGCGGTATTTGTTGCTCGTTGCGATAAGGTCGCCTTGTTCCTCTTCACAATCTTGAAGACTGATCTACTGTGCCTCCTCTCATGCGTGTGCTTTCCATCTGCCTCTTCGTCTGTAATTCCTGTACTACCATTTTGGCATACCGGAGTATAATTATGGGACAGAGGGAGTATGCAATTAGAAATGTTTATAGCAAATGTATTTTTGTCATGCTGAAAATAACGTTCCATTTCTGTTGAATATCTTACGTATGTATCGAAATCGGTTAAATATCGAAATGAGTTTCGGTCCCAAAAGTTATCGGTCAGTAGATCGGCATCGATAAATTTTCAGCTTCGTCACATCACTAGTTTTTAACCTTTCATTTAGCATCGTCAACCTTTACAAATCTTTTCGTGTTTCAAGCCCCTATGACTCAATATTAGTCTGCATGTGTGCGTAAACCATGGTAGTCTCATCATATCATAGCGTTCGAATAGACAAAAAATTTGCTTGGGGGGGGGGGTTCAATTTTTGGGATTTTGAAGTTACCTGACAATGTGATTAGAAATACATACGTCCAGGGATGGACATCCCACCCACAAAGCCGTGGACGCATCCCCCCAAAGTCGTTCATCAAAATACCACCAAAAGAATTGTTCATCCTCAACACCCCAATACCACACGAATATACTTTGGATAAACACGCAGCTATTGATTTTTGTTTGAATGTGAATAATTTCATTTCATTCTTTAATAAAATATATTTTCGAAATATGTAAGCTTTAGACAACGAAAACTGGCAGTATTTTACAATTATCCAGTCAGTCGTAGCCATAGGCGTAGCTCCGGGGTGTGCAGGGTGTGCCTAGGCACACCCTAATGGGCGGCTTTATCAAAGAGAATTAAAGACAGATATTTCAATAAGAGAGAAAATAAGCGGCAGTTTGTAAGAAGTTGAAAATGCCATTACTTGGTACAAACGTGTGCATTATCGCTGATGAAACGAGTGTCTGTAGTTTTTCGATTTTTTTATGTCATTGGTGAAGGAAGATATTTACTGCATTCTACTCTGTACTGCAGCGCCCTTCTTCTATACCTGTCACAAGCTGCACGTGTGAGAGAGCTTTCTCCAAGCTTACCCAAGTTAAAACTAAATTAGGAGCCACTCAGAAGCAGGATAGATTGGAAGTCCTGCTTTTGCTATTTGCGGAACAGGAAAAAGCTTAGTCTATTAATGTAAATGAAGTTATTGATGAGTTTAAGAACATTGTACCATTTGACAGACGTATCTTGTTATAGATGACGTGTATTTTGATGTATTTGTATGCAACATTTATGAACATTTTTTTTGTGTGTGTAATTTCTATGCAATTTAATTTTCTCTACTACATATATTCAGAAATTTTCAACACTGTCAATTAGTGAATTTATATTCCCTTACAAATATCAGTGCAGTTAAAGAGCCAAGTTATTGTGTTGCAAAATATGCTATTAAAAAGGTACAAGACCTCATTTCTTTTCTTTGTGCACACCCAAGTATAAAGTTCTAGCTACGCCTATGGTCGTAGCACAGGAACACATACAAGAGAGACCAATCGTACCTGAAATATCCAACACTGAAACTGAAAGAAAACACCAGACATTGTTTACCACTGGCGGAGATGCCAACAATCGAAAGGAGCATGAAATTCGAAACCTTTCTTCGTAGTTGAAATTAAAAAAAAATAAAGAGAGAAATAGTACGGCTCACTTTCATGTTTGTGGATGTTGTTAAATCATGAAGTAGATGCTGAACATCTAATAACCATAACTAAAAATTAATAAGAAGTCAATCAAACGAAACGATCCCCCCATTTTTGTGCGAAGATATGTAGAATTGGTAGGAATGCTATGAAATTTTGTCCCCCCCCCAAAAATTCTCATGACGCAGGCGCGTCATGAATCTCCCCTGTGAGCACCTCTGCAATTACAAAAATGTATCATTAATAGAAAAACGGTAAAGAAATGATAAATAAATAGTTTTTTTTTTTTTAAGTAGGTCTACGAAGACATTCGTTCAGTGGAGGCATTAGTTCCAGGTAAAAGGAGAAGTTACTTTAACATTCTAAGAAAATCGGACATTGTTGACATTGAAATGTGAAATAATTTCTACGCAACAATGTCAAAGTTTATAGTAATAGTAGGGAAGGTTTTTGTTGTAGTAATTCTATGCCGATAAGTTATTGTCACAAGAATGGGACACTTTGGCGTCTCGTTTTATGTTTTAGAAAAATCGGACAGACTTAAAATAGGGACTGTCCCGGTCATAAAGTGTGCTCCAACTCCATTTCACTTTTGGCGTATTGGTGACATAGCGTCTCCTGTCTTCTTCACCTACCAGTCTTATTTTCGAACTTGTGGAGGTATTCGCTGCATTCATTCCTCATGAAATTTCCTAAAAATCCTCTCTCTATTAAATAAGAGGATATGGTGATATTTGAAAAACAATAGCAAAAATATGAAGTATTGAAAATCACAAAGTTCTATGCAGCACCGTAGCTAGGGGGCGCTGAGGTAAAGCCAGTCAAAAACGTCGAATGAGAATAGCTTAATCGCCAAAAATTGCGACCTAATAGATCAGTATAGGCGCCATATGTCTTTGGGGGCCACGTGCAGTCACTGCGAAGGCCTTTCCAACCATCTGCCTCTGAACTGAGGCCATTGTCGAGCTTTCTCATCCATTAGTAAACTTGCTGGTGTGGTAAGCATGCAAAGAGATATTGAATTTTCATTTGCCGAGAAATTTCTGTAAGTTTCAGGCTGAGAGAAGGCAAGAAAGCACCCCTGCATGTGTGTATAGGAGGCGCCATCTTTAAAATGACAATAATGGCGTTTTGAAGCTCACTTGATCAGTGTTGCAGCCTTGAGGTCGTTTTGTAAATAACAGTTGTAGTGTTGCTCACGGGACGGGACATGTCCCGTCTCGTCTCGTGTCTCGTCTCGAAAACGAGACGAGACAAGAGACGGGACAAGCCTTTTGAAATTCGAGACGGGACGAGACGGAATGCCTTTCTCGTCTCGTTTTCGAGAGGAGACACGAGACGGGACGGAACGGCTTTTGAAAAGTCTCGTCTCGTCTCGAATGTCTCGAAAAAATAAAAGCAAAATTTTTAATCAGTTGCAAATACTTGTTTGCTTGGAATAAAGTATTTCAATTAGAAACGTTGATAAGCGTGTATTAAGTCAAAAGAAGAAGACTATTCTAGAGAGAGGCATGAATGAATACCTAAACTTATTTTCTACACTCTTTCGAAACACAGCGTTACTCCCCATTTTTTTTTAAAAAAATAACTTTATGTTACGATAGTACTCCAGATACTAATACAATTCTGAATAACATCAAGTAAAAGGGCAGGTAGAGAAGGTGGAAGGAGGGGCCAAAAGATCGTGGAGTGTCTGCGTCCGAGGTTTATCTTGTAAAAATAGTCTCAGCTCTATAGGTTGGAAAGATAAACGGACCGACGGATAGGGTTTATTATTATTATTATTTAATTTTTACATCAAAGGGTGTACAGAAGTGAATGTTATTAGGAAGTAGGAAAAGCATTGTAGGAAACATGGCAGTACAAATTGATAAGGAGTTGTTGGGAAAGTTATTAGAGAGTCCAAGATATTAGCAAGACTAAGAGAAGGAGATAATTAGGGACAAATAATCTTGCATTATCCCACTCCGAACAGCTGAGAGCTAAAGAGGAGAGAGAAAATACGGGAAATATGAAAAGAAGTAATTTGGTGATTTTAGTGTTTACAGGGAACCACGACAAGATTTTAACACATGATTATTTGCACGGGTTGCGAAATTATTAGAATGTTATGGAAATTTCGGATATGTCTTTGTTGAGAAAATTCTTGTTGTTTCCCTCAGGCATTCTGCAGGTGGTTGGATTCGATTTTTTTACGTCCGTATGAAGATTATTTCCAATGTTTTTTTTTATTTCTTTATTTCTTATTTAAGGAGATTCCTTGGATTGTAATAACGACATACTGAGGCTGATATAGAATAGATTTCAAATGAAGGAAGTGCACTAAGTTCTGTATAATCGTTGTAGAAGGAAACTTTGTTCTATGAGGGGACTCCCCGATGTTACAGTGGTAGCGTCGTCGCCTTGTAATCAAGGGGTCCCGGGTTCGATACCCGGTGAAGGCACATTGTGATTTGAACCCCACTTTAAACTGTGGGTCCAGTCCCGATTAGCCTTTCTGTAAATCAGATGAAGGAATGTTGTAGCTGTTCTTTTTATTCTGTAAATTTAGCCTTCAAGTTTATGAGCAAAATACATGTAGTATCTACTATCTACATTTTCACTCGTTATTAAACACAATTCACAAAGTAGTTTTATCGAACTTCGGAGGGAAGCTGACAGCAATGTCAGGGTGGCGGGAGCTTGTTTACGACCAGGGTGTATTCCGAGACTATTTTTCGCCGTTCCCCACTGACAAAGGTTTCGCTTTGAACAATGGACACCTTTGCTTCAGGGGGCAAACACCACACATAGGGCGAGGTTGACCTGCAGTAGCAGGTACGTGTCATAAATCCAGGCCTAAAGTAGGAATGAAAGTTGATGCAAGGGAGGGGCAATAAAAATTCTGTAATTTGGTTTGCTTGCTGACAGGAAGTTTTGCAGGAAAAGCTGAAAAGGAAAACGGCAGACTTTGAATGAAAAAGGGACAGTGAACACAAGTTCTTTGTATTATTCGCCGACACACAAGCTTCCATTTCGAAGGTGAGGCTATCAGCAGCGAAGTTATTAGAGGCTTGGAAGCAGTGACGACGCCAGAGGGGGGCAGGGGAACGCCCCATGTCAGACACTTCGCCCCCCCACCCGGGCCCCCCAACTGAAGTTAATTAAATATCGAATAATAAGAGAGTTCATTTATAAGAGTATGACGATTTTCACCTTTTCAATGTGGTGTATTCTGCATGATATCACTTTCCTGCTTATAATACCAACTTGATTAACAAATATTAATTTGTTTCGTCCACAGATTCGAGCGCAGACCTATTCCCGGTGGAGGCACATAGTGGTTCGGATCCCACTTTAAACTGTAGGCCCAGTCCCGATTAGCCTTACTGTGCATAAAGTGGACTTAAAACAACAAATCAATCCAATCCAATCGAGCGCAGACCTGAGCATAGGTGATTTCTCATTCATTTATGTCCTGTAATAGCCGAGATTAACCTAAGTTTTAACCAGTTTAAAGAACTGGGAAAAAGTGTTGAATGTGGATGATTTTAAAACATAACGAATATTTTCAGGACCACAAGACATCATCTGTAGTACGCGCAAATTATTCTAATCGTGGTCGTTAGTGACAACGCTAATTATTAAAAGACATTCAAAGTTGATTCAAGATTTGGTTGGTTGGTTGATTTGGCGTTTGAAGTCCACTTTATGCACAGTAAGGCTAATCGGGACTGGACTTATAGTTTAAAGTGCCTCCACTGGGTATCGAACCCAGGACCAAAGGTGATCGAAGAAAAACCGACACTCCATGTCAGTTGTTGTGGATTCGTCGCGGTTTCTTACTATTCAGGGACTTGAATTTCGAGATGATGAGTCTGAGGAAACCTTAACAAAGGGGATTTCTTCGATACTCTTGAAGCTAATGAGGGGATATTATTTGGAAATGTATTGAACGTGAACCTTAAAATGCAAATTACACTTAAAATTCGATTCAAAACATATCGCGGGCAGGTAAAAGAACGCTTATTAGGATTTGCCACTCTTCAATCATTACATGCAGGTTCGCTCTTTCTCGTACATATCAAAATCGAAGAACTTCTTCCCACGAACTCCATAGGTGCCTGTAATTGGGTAGCACAGACATACGTTGGAGTGGTAGAGTAAGAGTAAGTATTGCCAGGGTCAGAATATTTCTTGAATTATGAGATAACTGTAACCTTTGTCTGATTTTTTATTCTGTGATAACATTTCCCTGAAAGGTGAAACACACATTTTGCCCAAAAATCTTCAGCGTTACGAAGATGGTTGTCCTTAAAATCTTTGAACAGGCTTGCTCGAAACAGGATGATGGATGCAAATTGCCTGATTTGGCTGTTCTTGCCATTGAGAAGAAATGTCAAGTCCTGGACGTACCAAAGGTGCGCAATGAGTTCTCCAAAGCTCATAGAGCAGAATTCTCCTACAGGAGAATTGCACTTCACTAAGTGCCTCACATTCTTTCTAATACTTAAGAAGATTCATTTCTTCCAACGTCACGTTTATTTTGCAAGAAAATTAAACTCTTAGAAGCATTATTTTCATCATTTATATTATTATCTTATAACTAAAATATTTATATCAGTAGTTTCATCTCAAGTAAGACGATGAATTATAAAATTATGAATGTCTTTCAATACTGAACTAGGCCACTAGAGACAACGCAACTTACCAATAAAAAAGAATTATTGTGTTTATTAAAACGAATCATGTGGAGATAAACTCGTAATCAAGAAGTAAATTTAGGCAGTAAACGTCCACTCTAAATAAAAGACACACACAAAACACCATACATGAATATAATAATAATTATAATAATTATTATTATTATATAAGTATATATATGTGTAGTGTTTTCTGGCGTTTTAAAGTGACTGCCCCCTTACAATATTTTGTTGCCAGCCTTCCGCCCCCCCCCCAGGTCACATTTTCCTGGCGCCGTCACTGGTTGGAAGAAAATTTATTAGGACGAGGAAAGTAACATTAGCTGTTGACAGTGTTACACCAAAGGACGTGATATGTGCTACTGTTTGTATAAATGATAGGAAATTTAAGCAAAAATTTATAATTGTTGAGACTTGAGTTGTTTCCTTCATTTGATCGTAGGAAGAGGTTTTCTGAGACAGAGTGGGATTATTTTACACATACATGGGAAAGGGTGGTTGTTTAAAGATAGAGACGTATTTTGCACATTTTTTAAAAGTTCAGATAAAACGAGAATTTAGCCTTACTGTTATGAAAAGAAATAACGCATTACGGGGAAATAATAACTTCATATTTTTCGCACCTGGTGGGATGCAACACAAGAGTATTGCAGGAAGTCTATGGACGAGGATGAAGAAGGATATGTGAAATTTGACTTACCTGCGGGTGAATTAGTTTATTCTAATATTCTTAAGGTTGATATTGTCTTTTTTGTTTTTTTTAAGTCCACTTGATTCGCAAATAGGTTAAATCGCGAACCGACCTACAGTTTAAAGTGCGATCCGATCCACTTTGTGCCTCCATTGAGTATCGACGCGAGGACCCTTCATTACAAGACCTCGACGTTATTACTACGCTATCGGGGAGGCACCCAATTTACACAAATATGTTGATTCCAATAACACGTTATATGCATAATCTGATAATGATGCACTTTTGGTGCATCTAAACATATTTTTTTCAACTATAGCATGTCTAAAAGAATAATTGAAGTTGGGATTTTTATAACGTCAGGAGGCAAGGCTCTGTAAACGTGCGATATAAAATTAATGCAGGTTTGCCTTCCATACGTGGTGGTTTTGTCACGTTTCTTCGCTTCGTAAAACATACACTTTTGCAGGAAAGGCTTCTTGCATCCTCCTGGGACCTTGCTCTAGCTAAACAAAAAATATATTTGTTTAGCATAATCGAGGGTTACATATTCCTGCCGAACGTACTAGAAAACAAGGATTCTATTGGGACCATACTGCTTTGAATGACAGTATCAATGAAGTTTTATGTGCGCTACTACTTATAATAATGAGCATAAAATACTAATCAGGAACTTCATTTTTCGTCAGCTGGATGTAACATCTTTTTTTGTTATTCAGCAAATATTCAATTCATCACCTTTTTTGACATTAATTTTCTTGCCAGGACAGCTGTTTTATGCAGATTTTGACGATCTTAACTACACGTAAGCTAGATATTAGCTAATATTCGTGCTGTTATATTACTATTCTTCTACCATCTTTGTAACATGTCATGCAATAACAATAATAGAATTGATTAATTTACATATTCAAGTGAATAGACCTATGAATTATATTAATGCATTAATTTAAACATTTGCTTAATTGTTGTCGTTAATGTTATTATTATAATTTTTTCTGAAACACTTGGCTCAGATACCCTCCCCCGACATATATTTCTAGATGCGTGCCTGCCGAAGGATAAATTAGATCAAGCGGTGGTGGTACCGGACTTAGAGGCTAAAGGGGAAACAAAGAAGATGTGCGTCATAAGCTGAGCATAAGAAACAGCACAATATCACAAAGAAACACTTTTCGAAACTTATGTCATAGAAGATGTTTAACAATATTAAGAACAATAAATGCTTTCTATTTGTAATATGCTAAATATTGAAATTTTAAATAGTCTTTTGTGTTCGTACTACACATTTAAAAACTTTTTTGTTGCTCCCCAGCGCCAAGCTTAGAATTTAAAGAAAAAATGTACATTTTCATAGTGCACGGAAGTTCGACATTCAGAAAGAAAGAAGGTCTATTGGAAAACATTTCAAGACTTCCAAAAGGTATAGCAGTAATGAAAAAGAGCACTCACTTATACCGTGTTTGTTACAACCTGTCCGCCTTCCCGCGGGCATATATGCCAATCCCACTCAGTTCAGCATAGGCGATTTGATTCTCCTCTCCGATTGGCTGATTTTGCGGATGTGACGTCACACCAACACAAAAACAATTGAATGGGTAATGCGAATTGATAAACAACGAAAATGCGGAAGTGTGTGCATTAAATATATATTATAACATTAATGTAACAACGGTCGAAATTGTGTGTAGTGTGTGCAAAAAAAAAAGTCACTTTCGTACTGTAAACAGGAGATATAATTAGCTATAGTGCTAGTTGAGTTAAGAGCAAATCAAAACGAGAAGAATATCTGTATGTATTTAAAAAAAATCAACTCAAGCGAAAACTTAAGACTTTGAAGTGAAAGTGAACCATGATATTCTTTATCACCTGCTAAATTTTAGTTTCGTACAGCAGAGAAATATTGTAATGGTGTAATGTGCAGAAAATAAAAACACGTTGTTAAGTACGAAGCAGTATCCTTGATAACTTTAATTTTATCTTTTAAATATTTCTTTCCTGCTATTTTTACACTAAAATGCGTCTAAGTTTTGACTGTGTAATCATTTTAACAATTTGTATAGAAGGGTGGAAAATTCATTTACATAGGTCGCGACTATTTTCACCAGGTGGTGAGAATAGTATATGAGGCTACTGTCACCAGGTTGTGAGGATAGCATGTGGAGCTATTTTCACCAATTTATGAGAATAACATATGGGACAGTGGAAAGTGCTGAAAGTGCACAAATCACATTATGATTATCAGGTAATGGAAGTATTTTTAACGCTAATAACTCAAAACCTGACCTGTCTAACCTAACAACAAAAGCATTTGGGAATGTGTTAAGTACACATTCGTACCTATGTCAATTGACATATTAGCAGTAGCAGTGAATGTCAGAACACCTTGTGGTAATTTTTCGGTAACACTTTACTATACCGGAGACGGATTTCTTCAAATTTACAGAAGAAAGTACTTACGCAAATCATTTTCTGTAGCGTTGTTGATGTTCGGGAACGTAGTTTTTATCCATTTTAATGCGAATGCATGTGGTTTTCTACGAAAATCTCTTTCCGACGTGCCATTTGCTTTCTGCACGAGAGCACAATACATGTTATTGCTGCTGCTACAAGATGATGTGTCGAGGATGTTTCGTGAAGTTGTTGCCGGGTGTGGAAGATGCCGTGGAATTTGTAATTCCGAAGTTGGCCATATATGCTAAATTGAACAAAAGGAGTGCTAATGGAACCTAACCTAACCTAGTAGGCATACCTCGTCCCCGTGATGGTTCGTGGGGCTATCGTATGTAAGAAATAGACATTATTTTTGTTAGAAATCCATTATTTCACCTAAAGAAATGTTCCGCAATGCAGAATAGTACGTTAGCAATGTAAAAAATAGCGAAATAAATCATTGATAGGTGTCTCCGGTATAGTAAAGTAGTACCAATTTTTCCAAACAAATAGTGTGCAGAGTAGAAGTACTTGTCACCCAAACGAAAATAAATGCAAACTGACGTAAGCTTGATACATGCTAACAACTAAAGAGTACACATATGCATATAACAGGCCAGGTTAGGTAGATTATGCACATGTGCAGCTTAGAAACCTGGTCACTTCATTTAGAATATTGGAAATGTGTGCAGAAGTAAGCTTCAAGTTTGGAAAAAGCAATTTGCTAATTTGTTCAGTATATGCTGGTTTAACTGATAGGTGGTTTTAGCTTCAGTTCATGCATGTTTGTGGGGAGCTTTGGGTAAATATGTGATATCGCCCGAACATATTTCTTCAAATTTACAGGAGAAACTACTTACTGAAATCAGTTTCTGTAGCATTGTCAAAGTTCTTCGAGGCATTTTCTTTCGCGGAAACTGAAAACTTCACCATAGAATGCTGCAGAATCGGAAATAATCACTTTTTATGTAAGGAACTTGCATTTTCTGTAAAGCGACAACATTATGCCGTTGTTTCCAATATGTAGGCCTACCTGCAGATGGCGCGAGTGTCGAAAGTCACGCGGTATCGCCAGTATTTCCAAACGTGCCTTTTTCCTATGATTTTTTTTTTTTTAACTATGCTTACCTAACCTAACCTTTCCGGAAATGGTTCGTGGGGCTATCGTGAATGGTTTTTGGGGCTATCCGTCAATAGTTTGTGATGACATAATGAACACGAAAGTAGGTATTTTTTTAGTTAAGAAGGTTGAAACACTGGATACCCACTCCAAATCGACAAAATACAAGCACGACACGCGATGATCCGTGACGGGTGCACGGCATATTGTCTGTTACCCAAGCAGAACAAGGAAGACAAATAATGACAAATAATATGAAAAGTTAACACTATTTTATGGAAAAAGGCATAACTTCACCTTAAAGAATCTTCCGCAATGCAGAATAGGTAAGTGTCAATGATAAAATTAACGAAATAAACGAGTGAGAGGTGTTCGGGCGATATTGCATAATTACCCAGCTTTATTTAATTCTAAGTAAAAAAAATACACATCACTTGTGTTTTGATGTGAAAAAAATTGTACATGGAAAGTTCTTCTGATACACAGTGTAGCACACTATGTAGAAGTGTAGAATGGCTAGCCATGTGTGTGTGTTTATTTAATTTTGATGTAAGCTTGAAAAAGTTCTGGGAAACCAGACGAAACATTGCAGGAAAAATAAAAACCACTAAAAATGTTATATTTTTATGCCTAGACAATGCCCATTCATGTTGTGTGCATGTATACAATGTGGAACACCATGAAATGGTGCATAATAAGAGTTTAAGTTTAATGGTGCACTACCAAATCCCATTAGGCGAGTTGTTTCTTCCACTGTGGACTGTGAAGCCAGGAATTCTTCATTACAATTCTCAACAAGTATAAGACATGATTGTTTCTTAATGTGTGTTCATTGTGTGTTTCAGTATTTAACATTTATTGTTCACAGTCACAATGCAGATAGGGAACATAAATACATTGTAGTTTTATTTTTCTCACTTGACAATGATTTTCTGTCGCTTTTGGCTAATAGTGGTGATGAAGATGAAATGGTGATCACATGAAATAGATTAAGGAATACAAAGTAACTTCCATCTGCAGGCTAGATCTCGACCAAAGGAAGTTTGGTAGCGAGGCTGTGATTTGACTGCTCACCATGCATAGCCACCTAGGTGGTAGGAAATATATAGTACAAAGTATAAAATAGGATTAAGGTTTAAACAGCATTCCATTCATGTTACCATAGCCATTGCCAGATAAACTGCCGCAAAGGATATATTTATTCTATCCATTATCTGTTTTAACAGTGTGGTATTCAAGTCTGGTTTCAATTTCTAAATTAGGCATGCTCTTAATTTTGAATATTATGGTTAAATATGTCACACCAAACTAACATTAGAACAAGAATGGTATTTTGTTTACAAATGATGTCATAATGTGTGCAAATAAAAAAGCAGTCATTGGAAAAACTAATCTATTTCCAAATATATATAAACTACATTTGACAGGTCTCATTAAATCCATTCAATATTTTTAAATTAGCAAAGACAAGAACTTTAATTTTCAATAAACTTCTGATTTTTTTTTCCGATATCATTTGGTATGCATTGGCAGAGCGAAGAAATTCGTTATTGCAAACCAAAAAATGAAACTTTAAAATATGTGATAACAGGTTATGTGTTTCCAGGAGTTTGTTTTTGTGTCATCCATATGTGTTTGTGATGATCCCTTCATCGCTCTCATCTTATCATCATTCATTTCCACCTTCGTGATTAGCCAAAGTTGCGGATAAAAGTGTCGTAAAATAAACAAAGTGTAACCAAATCAAGAAATAAAGATAAACTACAGGGGGTCATGTATGCGAAGTCCAATAAACCAGTTAAAGGGTTCCATCTTGTGTTCTTTGGGTGTGTTAATTAGGATGGTCATTTATCAAGGGGTGGATAAGATGTTAACATTTCAGCTGCTTTGGTGATTGTGTCAATGTGTGTTAGAATTTTAGTATAAGTGTATATCTAACTTAAAATGATAATTTTTGTCACCTTAAAATTTCTTATGTTCGCACTTTGATAAATATAACCCAATAAAATAATTAATTCCCCATACCCTTATTCCAATTCACACTAACAAAAATAAAAAACAACCAAAAATAAGTGCAACCTGAAATGTGCTACTTTTGAGACTTTCACGCATAAAATGTACATCCACTCTTCTTAAACATTATAATATTTTTGGGGAAAAGTTTACTTAGTTCTACATCTTTTTGTTCTTTGCTTATATAGCATGTGGTCGCAGCTGGTAGATAGTTACTAGCGATACATATACATTACATGTACAGTCAACGGCAAAGATAATGGTAGGCAAATTGTCCACTGCCATTTTCATTACTTCTTTATTCTACATCCTGTGTTGTTTTAAGGAATGAAACTACGTTGGTTCGAAGCAGGCATTGTTCTCTGCTTATTGAAGTCATTATTTCAATTCGTCTTCATCACATTGTGTAATTCAGACCGAATGAAAATGGTGGTGGACGATTCGCCTACTGTTTCTTTCGCCGTTGGATGTACATGTATATATGTGTTCTGTATAGGATGCCAAATTAGAAAATTAAGTAAAAAATAGGGAAAATATCATGAAAATAGTTATATTTCACATATATGTAAGCAGTAACATCTCCCATTTATGTATGAAAAACAATGTCGGGCATATGTCCACCCCTACTGAGTATGCATGCATTTTTTATACTCTCCACAAAATTATTGATAACCCTCTCGCAGATGTCTGTCCTGATGTCTCCAATCACCCGTATGATTTCCGCCTTCAGTTCCAAAAGAGTTTGTGGTTTGTTGGTGTACACCTGTGATTTCACAAACCCTCATAAGAAGAAATCACATGACTTTGCCGGCCATTCCTGGGCACCATGCAAAGAGATCACTCGTTGCGGGAATTTTTCATGGAGTTCCATATCGTAACCAGAACAAACGAGTCAAAACAATTGAGGCTACATTAATCGGCATAACAACAGATACCAACATTGGTAAGAACAGGTCTGCCAACCTCGAAACAAAACAATAGCACTCGATTCAAATTCGGCATCCTATACGGAACACCCTTTATTACCTGCAAATTATTGTGGTATTGTTATTTAATTTCTCTTCTTGTGTCATTTTGGCTAATCATGATGAGGATAAGTGATTATTGGATGAAATTGATGTAGACACACCCATGAAGAATATCTATGAACAGGTTGGGACTCAAACCTGGGAATTTCAGTGACACTTTTGAAATGTGATCACCTAATATATTCAGCAATCGAATCGACTATAAATTGCCATTCATTCCCATTCATAATAATTGTAATCATAGGAACAAAGATTGATGGAAAATAACATAGAATATATCTTGCCACTAGTGGTCCTCTCGAGTCTCCCTATCATCAATGGTTGAAGTGGAAATTCCTAGCTGGGCTGGTGGAATGCTTGGGGATAGAAGGGTGCTTGTATGAACCAACATGGAAACAATGCAGTAGGTGGGAAGATGCCTGTGCAAATTATACAAACTGAGGGATGCTTTATGGAAAATTTTCCATGTTACCCGCCACTTTGAGCACTTGTAACAATTATAGACACAAGTGATCCTGGATTAAATACACTCATGCAACATCTTGTTAGGTTGTAAATGAAAGTAGTGCAAATGCTTCTCTTTTGTATTGAGTTAGAGAAACATGTGTTTTTCTTCAAATTTGAAACCAATGATGGATGCATACAAATCTAGAAAGTCCTTTACAATGCCATGTTATGAACAGGGCTTAAAGTGAGCTGGAACTCCGTTCTGGTAAATTACTTTTGTGCCAGAACTCGGTTCCTGCCGGTCATCCATTTTATTTATTTACTACACTACAAAAGTCTGTCCATTGTAACATTATTTTTTGAAAACAAATAGATGAAGATAAAGTTCTTGTACTAAATTTGTCTTTCGTCAGTGAGCAGTGCAGAAATTTTGAAAAAAATATTATACTTGGGCAAGTGCTCTCTTTTATAATCCAAATGACAACTTAAATTTTCTGAAGTAACAGATGTAATAGTTTGTTTATATTTACTTTGTATGCAATAATAATAACAATACCAATCACCATTATTATTGTCATCATTAGTAGTAGTACTCATGTTAATTCATTTGTGGTTGACATTCTGGCTATTGACTGAAACCACTTAAAGCACTGGTCATGAAGGGTCTACAAGCAGCACTAGAAATCAGTGCATTAAAAGAGCAAGCAGTTAAACAATACATGTTTGTAATACCAACAAATTGTATTTGGCATGCTGTTTCTTCTATTCTGCACTGTGAAACCAGGGATGCTGACTTTCAATCCTGGACAAGGCATGCATGTTTCTTCTGGTTTGCAAGAGATGTAGAAAATAAATATAGATACCAACTTTCTGTGTGTGTATCGACTTTGCGGGCGAGAATATTCACAACTAGGAGATGATGTGCTTTGAGATGGGCACTATGACCTTTTAGGTTACTGCCCTGTGGAAAAGGGCATTCAGGATGGATAGGAATTGTTCCTTGTGATGGAAGCTACGGACGGGTATGGGGAATTTATTTCAGAAAGGTTGTATTTTACATCACATATTAACACCATAAAAACAACCAAGACAAAGTTCGTTGTGACTTTGCATTGCTTGTTTTTTTAGGGATATTTTTTACACTGAAGCAACATGTGTCAATTGAGGATGAGACAATCCAATGGTGGCTTGTGCAGTGGATCAGTGTGAATTGTTGCTATTCATTCCAAGTGACACATCATTTTAGTGTGAAGTCTCTCTTTAGTTTCCATATGTGCCAATGTTTCAGAAACTGGTTCTGCTCCCGTTTTCTGGGTAGTGTACTGTATTTGCTTCCATGTTGTCCCATGTAAGAGTGAGACAGAACCAGTGTCTGAAACATAGGCACATACAAACACTAAAATCAGTGGTTACATGTAGAAACAATTCAACATGCCACTCCTGACCACTTGACTGGAACGTTTGGTGGTGAGATCATGAGTCAACTTAATTTAGCCTCTTCATGAAGTAAAGTTAAGTCACATGTAAATATATGAAGAATGTATAATGAAGTTTATTGGTCTGTACAGCATGTTATCTCTTGAAGTTTCTTAATATAAAATCTTCTGTGCTCTCCATCCTCATGCCTTTTCTGCATGGCTTAGTATTTTCCAGATGTTTATCATTTACACACACATTATATTACCATTGAAAAAATGCAATTTCTTTGGTATTTTCTTTTTTAAACTTTAGGTGGGAGTTTTTCAGTTAATGAACAAGTGTAAAAAATAAAATAGTAATGAAGACAGCAGAACCACTTGAAGTATCACATTAAAATCAATCATTTTTATCCAAGATAAGAATCATTTCTAAGTTCACGTCTATGAAGCAGGATATTTGAATATTAACATTCGTTACCGTTAGCATGCTTCTTTCCATGTTATTATTTGTTCACCAAATAGATTCTGTATAGACTCCATATCAGTTTTTTTTATTCACGAACAACAATTTATGAAGTGCGAAGGTAATAAACCTCCAGCACTAGTGGACATTTTGAAATTATATAGTTGCAGTTGCAAACTAGAAATCAACAGTGGCATGTCAGACACTCTGGAGAAACGGTTCTCAAATCTTGGTATGTAAGGTAATGGTGTGTACAAATTCTGAATAAGAATTCACTAAATAAACTTCATTAAATTTTAGGAACATTTTTATACAAGGTTTCTATAAATATTTTGAAGCCGCTGATTTTTTTCCTGAAAAAATGTACAAATAATTATGTATGTACCATCTCACGATTTACATTGAAACTTGTAAATTATTTATTTCATTTATGTGTCTTGGCATGGGAATTTCAAATTAGCTATTCAAATTTGCCAGAAGCAGGCATTATTCCAGTAATTTACAGTACTACTGTACAGTACTTGATAAAATATTCCAAGTATACCTATGTTGCTTTCTCTCTCGCAGATAGAAAAATGAAACTCAAATCAAAGGACGTACAAGAATTATTTTGCTTACAAAGCTTCACTAAGTTCGAAAATTTAAAGATTAATTTGACGATTTAAATGAATGGATTTTATTTTCTACTAGCTACAGTTACCTTCCGATGAACGTACCATCAGAATAAAAATACGCATTTTCATTATTTTTTTTAGAAAATAGTGTACATTTTACAATTCTCATTAGGCTACATTTTCAACAAATACATCGTGTGGCTACAGAATACGTGTCTTGCTTTCAAAATACCAGCAGAAGACAAGTGTGTTAGGTCACTTCCGCAAAGTCGACCAATCAGGAGCAAGAATTGTTCCTCCTATGCTGAACTGAGTGGGATCCGTAAATATGCTTCCCGCGGTAGCTGATCGCTGGCTTTTCTAGCATAAACCAAGCGGTGTTGCTGCTGAAGACCGCCTGAACTCCGTGCTGGGGAAAGCCAAAGCCAGGCAGCAAATTAAAATACGCAACGTGGCAACAACGTCTACGTAAGCTCCTCTCTTCTGGCTTCCATTCGCTCCTCGCTGCCCAGCAGACGACTTTTTTCTCGTTTCTCATTGGCACCAAAACTGTCGAGCGATCGCTAGCGCGGGAAACGGGACAGGTTCTAACAAACTTGGTATAAATGTACGATGGATAGACAGTTGTATGAAGCGAGAAAAACCACAAGGTAGATTTCATAAGATACCTAGCAATCAGTAAACAACAAACTGCATTTTGAATATTAATGTCCTCATGATTAACGAACCTTATTTATTCTCACCACGCAATGGGTAAAATATTTGGAGCTTTATCCCACTTTCCGGAAAAATATTTCGTGTTTCTGTTACTTTTGAGTTTTGTTGGCATGATATCCCGGATCATTTTTACGAGACGAGACGGGAGAAAACGAGACGGGACGAGACGAGACAGAACCCTTCGAGACGGGACACGAGACGGGACACACGAATATTTTCGAGACGAGACAGCATTTTCACGAGACGGGACGGGACAGACCAAAGTCTCGTCTCGTCTCGTCTCGTGGGCAACACTAAACAGTTGATATCTCATGTAAATTCGAGCTGTATACAGTCCGTCCTACAATTTTCATTCGACTTTAAGGTTTTTCTATTTTACTCTCCTAGTATTTTATCCACATATAAAATCGAAACATACACCGTATAATTCTTGTACATATTATATTTTATTTTATACTACGCGTGGTAGTTATGATAATGAACCGATTTCAACTCAGAAAGGTTGAGTTGGCAAAAGTATATTTAGAGAGAACTCTCAATACACACTCAGAATTTCAGACGTCGTTAAAATACTAGAACACATTACACACGTTTGTTCGTGTCCTTATGCATCTGATTAAATGAACAGACAACTTGGTATGTATTTAAATATATGTTAGTTTATTTACAAAAAAAATATCATTTTACACAAAATAATAACAAATGCACCAAGAAATACTTGAGAAAGTTCGACTGAATGAGTGAAGTTTTCATGAAGTACTACCAAGTAACAATCGTAATACCAAAAGCGTACTTTGTTCGGTGGTTACAGAGATGAAGCATATGAATTTCTGCATTCACTTCTTGTACAGTAAGCGTCAAAAATGTTTGCGGTCCTGTAAAAAGGCTGCATCCGTGTAAATAGTCAACCCTTATCACACTGGATTGTACAACACATACAAGTAATACTTCCAATAGAGCCAACTGTGAATTTTTTTCTGGTACTTAAATACAAACACTTTTGACGCTGACTGTACAAGGAGAAATGATGAAGAATCGAGCAAACGTTTGTTGGAGTTGTTTTGTTCGAGAATGTACTCCAACTATTGTTCGTGATTGTAGAATGGTCCACTTTATGATAAAATTTTTTTACGATTTGTGTTCCAAATAAGTCGTGGTAGTGGACACTGTAAGCACCATAGTTTCATAAAACACATGAGTTAGGTTAACGTTCAAGCAATGAAGGTTATGGAATAATGATTTAGTTAAAGCATTTGTTTGTCAAATACTAAGTATTTTGTCAAATGATGAATCAATGATACACGACATGGTTATACGCAGATGATACATTAAATTACTGATGAAAAAATTAATAATGATCCAAAAATACTTCGTTTTAGGATGACATAAAGCAGTCTTATATGTACTAACGAGATGGGTTGTTGTGGTGTGTTGCTATTCACACAACATATTTGTACCTTTGTAAGTTGTATGTATTATGCGCGTACATACTGGCCGACCATGGTCCTCTTCTTACAACAATAAATTATTTTAAAAGTGTTTTGGCATCTGTGAAGATCTGGCACATGAAATGAATGCCCGTTGCATAATACTACACTGCGGATGCACACACTGGATATACGCACACACGGGAACACACACGCAGGTTCAGTCTTCGCTGTCGTGTTTGTCAGTGTCTGTGGACGAGGTGCCTTGCGTGGTGCCGCTGGAAAAAGAGCTCCGACAGGTCTCGACGTTGAGGGCGCTCTCGGGGATGAAGTCGCACGTCGCTCTGTCCGACGACTTGTTCCACTTTGACCTGCCGTACACGGTGACCAGGAACTTTCTGCAGCTCGGTCTGGAGCTTCCGGTTAGCTTGCCTTCCGTCAAGCTGGACAGGAGCTCCAGTGCCGTGTGGCTGTAGTTCCTCGGAGGGCGCTGATTCTGCTGCTTCGGTTTACCGCGTAGCCCGAAGAGTCTACGAACCTCCCTCTGGAGTCTACGGTTCCTGTAGGCGAAGAGGCAAGGCGAGACGAGGCCTCCTGCGGCGAGGAGGGTGAGGCTGACGGCGTCGACGTAGTGAGGGACGACGGTACTCATGAGCCCAGCGTGGAGAAGCACCGTTACGAAGTAGGGCAGCCAGCAGCCGAGGGCCATCACGATCACCAAGGCAGATATCCGCGCCGCACGCGCTTCTTCGCGGTATCTGAAGAGACTAGCATTGGAAATGCGGTACTTCAAAGAGTTCACAAACTGACTAGAGGTGCTGCGAACGCTTGCAGCGCGGGAGGGGCATCTGGAGACCGTCGGCGTGATCATCGTCGCGCCGGGACTGTTGCTGGGGGATCCGCCGGCATTGACGACCTGCAGCTGGATCAAGGGTTGGGCGTTGTTAGGAACATCCACCGTCAAGTGCGACAGTTCGTGACCGGTGGGACTAGATCCGTTCCTCCTCGCCCTTTGACTGTTCCGATGCGCCGCCGAGTAGATCCTCACATAAATCCAACACAGGAGGGACACGGGCACAAGGAAAACGACCACCGAGAATGCAATGTTAAAGCAAGTCCTGTACAGCGTGGTAAAGCTGGCCGACGCCAAGTATGCCGACGAGGACGGCGCCGAGGGGGTCAACGATGCGTAGTAGCTCCCCTCGACGCCGCACGCGTGCCACATGCTCGCCGGGTTATCGACGTCCAGGGCGCCCAGGGCCCCCATCACGAGGGCGAGCACCCACAGTCCGAATATCATGAGGGCAGAGCGGAGCTTGTTGATCCGCATTTGGTAATGCAAAGGGTCCACGACGGCGAAATACTGGTCCACTGCGATGAGGAGGACTGCGAGGATGGACGCCGTGCACAGCCCCGAGGAGACGCCCTCGCTAAGGGCGCAGATGGCGCGGAAGGGCTCGTCGTCATGGCCTCGGAAGTTGTCCAGGAGCACCAGAGGCAGAAGCACGCAACAGGAGAGCAAGTTTGTCACCAGAAGGTTGATGACGAATCTGAAACGAGAAACAAGCAACAGCCATTAACCACATGAACAGTTGTAATTGGCTAATGAATTAACATCTGTGCTTTAAAATCAAGAAAATCGTATTCAAAGTGGGACGAGATGATGTTGGAGACATTGTATTTGGAGGTACACACTAAAGTACTGCAGCGAGAGGGTTTCGCTAGAGCGCCAAATAGTTCGCACGGACGACGCTAGATAGCGTGCCGAATTGTGAGCTTCTTCGTAACGCTCGAACAGGCAAAACAAAGGATATGCACTCGAAGCACAGCAGTGCACGTATAACCGTAATTTGTCTGTGATATTGGGCACTCGAATATGGATCGTGAGATGAAAGACGCAGTGAAATTGAAATTTAAGTAAACATAGTCATCACTCCATGTTAAAATATACCTTAGTCTATCTTATCAATACAGTGATACATGATAATGAAACAGATGATTGTGGGCTGAAACTACCAAGGCGGATATTTTACGTATACTAAGATTATTGTCACATTAAAATGATATTCCGTCCTATACGCTCGAGGCAATAGTCTAGCACAGCATAATCTGGTAGGCTTGTGGTTACATTGGATCTAGTCTCTGTTTGATATTTGCACCACCTTGCTTGAATGACAGTTCAGGCGATGTGGTAACCACATTGCATGAGTTGTCGTCTTGTAATCAAGGGGTTCCTGGGTCAATGCCCGGTCAAGGAATTGCACAGGGATTTGGATCCCATGTTAGACTGTAGGCCCAGTCCCGATTAGCCTATATGTGCACAAATTGGATTCAAATGTTGAATTGTTGTTTTATGTTCACTTTGTGCAGATAGAGTAATCGAGACTGGACTTAAAGTAGGGGAAGCCCCGCGTAATGTGGATTTATAAACATATTCAACATTGCATGACGAGAATCGTCAGTGTGCTGTAGGAGTTGGGTGTGCAAAGTTTATTTTAAGTCTGCTTTATTCACAGGTAGGCTAATCGGGACAGACCGTACAATTTAAAAGCGCGATTCTAACCTTCACGTGCCTCCACCGGGCTTCGAACCCGGGACTTCTAAATTACAAGCCGATGACGTAATGACTACGCCATCTGGTAGTCAAACTTGCTGTGAAGAATTCATCGAAATGTTACTGTTGGAAAATACTTGATTGAAAAGGTTATTGGAAAGAGTGGGTTGATGAGTTTTTGGAAGTGAAGTGTCACTCCCTCGCCTCCTCCCCTCTTCACACACACACACACACACACACACTTGAATTGAATTTCAGTTTGAATTGATGTTTTAAGTCCACTATATGCACAGCTAGGCTACACGGGAATGGACCTACAGTTTAAAGTGGGACTCGAACCACTATGCAATGTGCCTCCACCAGGTATCGAACCGGGATCTTTCGATGACGTTACATCATTGCATGAGGAAAATTGTCATGTGGTAATCAAATACACGAGAAAATACTCTTTTCAAGGGTCGGTCTTTAAATTGGGTAAGTTGGAATAATTGCTCAAGTTTTGCGTGAATTCCTTCCCCCACGCAAAATGTTAGGCATGTAACATATCGATTGATTTGGTTTATTTTACCTCGCATTTCTGCAACTTTTGGCTGATCGCGAAGATGAGAAGTGATGATGTGATGAAACTGATTGACTCTCACGAAGAAGACCCATGAACAGGCCGGGATTTGAACCCGGGATCCCTGACGTCGTAGTGCGCTGAGCTAGTTTCTGTTGCATTTGCTTATATTTCCTACATCCAACATCTTGATAGTTTACATCAGGCTTAAGCGACTAACAAATCGTCCAATGAGAAACTTCTACGCAGAATTGGTTTCTGTTTCCTGGCCTGAAGGACTGCGACAGACATGTTGAGTTATTGCCTCGCAGATGACGCGCAGTCTGGTTGTGCCACGCAGCGTCTGGTACGGCAGTGGGCATTGGTGCAACCTCGTGGCATACACTCCGTCGCATCGAGGCTCTGGCAATTCCTGTCGAATGCCACTCGGGTGGATTTTTCCATCCGATCTCCTGGCACGCACTTATCTGCCTCTTCCATGTGATCTGCCCACGTGCGGAGGTGTTTTGACGTCAAAATTAACGATTCCAAGAAGAAGAACGTGGATTAAAATGTAATCGTGTCACCAACAAGAGTTGGGAAAGGAATTGCATCTACTGGCTTAAAAACTGCGTGTGGTTGATCTCATTTGAGGCAAGAGATAAGCAAGTAGTCACTCTGAAACTAGACAGGTTTGTGTGGCGGCGCCCCCCACTTTTCGTCACTTTTGCCCCCGCACTATGCTAAATCTTATCTACAAGGGAAATATACTGTCTTTGCCCCCCCCCCTATTTATGTCCATTATTGGAAATACCAATTTTTGACAACTTAGCTACTACGTTTTGTATATCCAGAATCTAGTTTTGGTCACGCATATTGCATATCCAGATTTGTATGACAATTAGATATCCGTGTTGGACCAGATCTGGAAATGCATTGGATATCCAGAATTTGATGAGTTTCAGTTATTCAGTATTAGACAAGATATAGCTCTGATTTGGATATACAGAATTTGATTTTTGGATAGCCAGTTCTATACACGCTTGGGCTACGTATTGGATATCTAGAATTGGTTGAGTTTCAGATATCCAGTTCTGGATATCCCACAGACGTCCAATGGATATCTAGAATTGGATATCTCTAACTGGATATCTAATGTATATCCATAATATCCATGGATCTGATCTGGACATTGTAGATATCGAATGGTTAGAGATTTGTACTCTATGGATTGTAGTAGAACATAGCGTACAGTCTAGGTGGCTGATCGGGTTGTGTTGGAACCCCCAAAATTCAATTTACATGACTACAAAGGTTCCTTGAAAAGCATATATCCTAGATCACTAGAACAACTATAATTATGAACTATACTAATTGAAACCGACCTCCGTGGAGGAGTGTTTAACACCATTGTTGTTGAAGATCAAGGAACCCTTAAATTCTAATTGGTTCCGTAACAGGACCGGAATCTTTTTTCATGCACAATTTAAATTCGGTCCAAGTTGCGTATTGTTTCATTTCAACACCGAACTTGGACCGGATTTTTGGACCGGGAACTTTTCTAACGTTGGAAGCGGCTCCGGCGCCCACCCAGCGTCGAATAACATGGGTACCTGGGGGAAACCCTGGGGGGTAAAGGCGGTCACGGGCGTGATGCTGATCACATCACTCCCACTCACGACCGGATCAAGAAAGTGTGGGGCGTTACCCCCACACCCCCTATACGCCTTCATGGCGTTGTGCTAAGCACAGGGGAGCACTTTACCTTTACCTTTTTTTTTTTGGACCGTATTTAAATTGATCCGGAAGGATGGTTCCGGGACCGAATTTAAATACCTTAAAAATAAAAAGTTTATTTACGGTAGGGATGGGCCATATGAAATTTTGGGCGATACCGATAAAGTAACGATATAAAATTTACCGATACCGATAACCGATATTCTACCGATCCTGAACCTGAAAGGTTCATTGACCTCCTTAATAAATGTGTCTCAAGGTGACTGCAGTGAAAAAGAAATTGCATATTTAGACATTTAATTTTTTAGAAATTAGGGCATGGAGATTATCCATAAAAATTACAACAAAATGGCAGAATTTTGCACTAAATTATCAGATATTTATCGATATATCGGATCGGTAAAATAATCGGTAATTTTACCGATATGCCTATGTCGGCCGATACTGATAGAGTACCGATTAATCGGTCTCATCCCTAATTTATGGTCCACAGCCCATTTCCGCTTTCTGATTTTCTCTCCCGGACCGGAATCGAATGTATTTACAATTCCTGAACCTTTAACAACCCTCGTGGACACATCGCACTATGACGTCAGGGGTCTCGGGTTCGAATCCCCGCCTGGGCATTGGTGAGCTTTGTGAGTGTTCCTTCATCAATTTCACAATGTCGTCGCTCATCCTCAACTTCGCGATTATCCAAAAGTGGCAGAAAAGAGAAGTAAAATCAATCACT
This sequence comes from Lepisma saccharinum, assembly GCF_977018435.1. Taxonomy (NCBI): domain Eukaryota; kingdom Metazoa; phylum Arthropoda; class Insecta; order Zygentoma; family Lepismatidae; genus Lepisma; species Lepisma saccharinum. The sequence goes on from NC_139246.1 coordinate 3,083,113, forward strand.
CAAAACAAGGAAGACGTTTGGATAAGACTCAGTCATTTTTCGGCCTTTTAAAAGTCATCTTATGCATTTTTCTACATTTTGGTGAAATAAGGGGCATTTTACATGCAAATGTAACCCTTTGAAGGAGGGAAGTTCCCGACTCTCGTCTCATTTCCTTCAGCGCAGTTCTCAACGACCGTGTTTGAAGAAAAAAAGAAATTCTGTGTAGTATTGTTGATACAAGCTGTTGTGTAACAATTCAGCTCAAACAATGTGATTTCCCTCTCTATCAGTAAATACATTGTCGCCGAACGGATCATTGTTGAAAAACAAGGGGTACAAAGTTTTGTGTTCTGTGCAGTATTGTTGATACAAGCTGTTGTTTAACAATATGATTTCCTCCTCTATCAGTAAATACATTGTCGCCGAACGGATCATTGTTGAAAAACAAGGGGTACAAAGTTTTGTGTTCTGTGCAGTATTGCTGATACAAGCTGTTGTTTAACAATGTGATTTCCTCCTCTATCAGTAAATACATTGTCGCCGAACGGATCATTGTTGAAAAACAAGGGGTACAAAGTTTTGTGCTCTGTATCGGACATTTTGTCAGGGAAGCAATTCGCACTCTATGGAATTGAAAGTGACTTAACAGCAAGTGATATTGTTCATTTCAAGTCAAGTTCATTGGAAGTCGAGAGATGTTTTTCCATGTACAAGGTTCTCTTGTCCGATAACCGACAATCATTCATTTTCGAAATTTACCATATGATTTTTATTGCGTACTGCAACTCAGTATTTAAAAGTGTAAAAGATGACAAAAAGTGAACTTTCTTACTTGTACCATACGCAATGAACATGTGATAGATACTGTAACGTTAATTTGTAATTTGCATTTCTCTTGGTAGTTGGATAAGACTCGCTCACCTGTTTGAAAGAGTGCGCAGACCGGGACGTCTGTAGAAGACTATGAGGACGATAATGTTCGAGGCCGTCCCAATGAAGAAGACGATGACCAGGAGTATGTCGCAGAGGATCAGGACACTCGCCTCCACAATTTTGCCATGGGGATCCATTCCATGCGGAAGAAACGTCTTGTGCCTGCAAAGACATCGGAACATCTATTTAGCCGATTGCAAACATCACGAATTACGCTTCATTAAATGTAGTAAATCACTGTATCACTGCTTTGTGTAATTCCTGCGTGTGTTTTCTACGATACACTAATGTAATGTAGTGTACTAATATGACCCAGTGTGCCAGTGTGCTTTTTTTAAAAAAAGACTTAGACACAGAAAGCAGATCTATACAAGCCAATCTGTTAACAGAAAACGTGAAGTAAATAAGAGATTCATTCAACTATCAACAGATGGCAGTTTAAGGTCTAGTGATGAAGGAAACAGCTGCTGTGTTGATCAGCAAAGTGCTGTGAGTCAGACTGTTTTTCTTTCTAAAAAAGTGACTTACACTACTGTAACTTAAACCCGTCCGTGTAATAAAAACTCTTCCATGGACAGTGTAAGATCAAAGTACTTCTTCTTTTTAGAACAATTGTTAACTAACTAACTCTCTAGCCTTCTCTAACCCGAAGGTTTATGGCTGCAGCAACAAAAGCTTTCCATCTGTCCCTATCCCGGGCAAGATCAATCCAATCTTTTCCATCCTTACACATTTATTTTAGGTCCCTTCATGTTCGTCTTGGCCTTCCTACAGGTCTACCATCAGGTTTCCCAGCAAGAATCCTGTAAATCCTTTTTTCCTCTCCCATTCGTGCCACCTGGCCTGCCCACCTAAGTCTTCTTGATTTAATCATTCTAATAATATCTAGAAAAATTGCAATTCACTATTTTATATCTAGGATGTTCCCCCCTCGCCCCGTTGCGTACGCCAGTGCCCATATGTCTTCACGGAATGACGCAATGTGTAGGGGGGCAGGGCTGGCAAGGTAATTTACTCGTTACGTTTTTTACGTAAATTACACGTAATTTACTTTGCGTAGAAAACCAGCTTTTTACGCAGATGTAAAAAAAAACAATCTTCTTTCGTAAGTTAGTAATGTAAAAAGTACTTTCATTATCTTACATTTTAAACATTTTCTAACATATTTAAGCACAAAATCGATATTTTCTGAAGATTGTTTATGTAGCCACCTCACGCCCTCACCTTCACTAACAGATATTTAAAAATACAACCGTTCTTTCACATATTTTTAAAACAATGAGAAACCTGTTGATATATACGTCTTGCACAAGTACAACATAACGATTAACGACAATTTATTTGGATTGGATTTCAAAGTTTTAGCCGAGCTTCAAATTGCTTTATATCCTGAATGAAGAATTTGAGCAAGCACTCAAAGAAATGAGGAATGGGAAAGCAACGGGCACTGATGAAATTCCTGTTGAACTTATCAAATGCCTGGGAGATGGAAAAAGAGAAATACTGCACTTATGCAATGAAATCTATGAGAAAGGGGATTGGCCACAAGATTTCACGGAGACTGTTTTGATACCTCTGCAGAAGAAAAGCAATGCCAGAAAATGTTCTGAGTACAGGACAATCAGCTTGATATCTCACTCGGCAAAAATTCTTCTAAGAATTCTGAACAGACGCCTATACTCGAAGGTCAGTGGCGAGTTAGAGGAAGAACAGTTTGGTTTCAGGAAAGGAAGAGGTACAAGGGATGCAATTGGTTTACTGAGGACCATTGGGGAAAGATATTTAGAGAAAGGAAAGGAGGTGTTTGTAGTATTTGTAGACCTGGAGAAAGCCTTTGATAGAGTGAATTGGGTTAAACTTTTAGAAATTCTGAAGAAAATTGGTGTAGATTGGAAAGAGAGAAGACTTCTAAGCAACTTATACATGAATCAACGAGTTAAAGTGAGAACAGGAGACGAAATGACAGAAGGCTGTGAAATTGGAAGAGGAGTACGACAAGGATGCTGCCTATCGCCTACTTTGTTTAATATCTATTTAGAAGATATAGTGAAAACTTGTTTCCAGGGTACAGGAGGTGTCAAATTGGGAGGAAGAAGAATAAACTGCATAAGATTTGCTGATGACATGGCATTATTCGCTGAGGATGAAATAACCATAAATAGTATGTTAGAAGAGTTAAACAGCAGCTGTGAGCAGTATGGAATGAAGATTAATGTAAAGAAGACAAAGGCAATGGTTATAGGACGGAAACCAAGGAATATTAATGTGAGAGCAAACAGTGAAAGAATCCAGCAAGTGGATAGCTTCAAGTACCTCGGATGCACTATAAGCAGTGACATGAGCTGCAACCAAGAAGTGAAAATGAGAATCGCAATAGCAAAAGAAGCTTTCAATAGAAGAAAAAATGTTTTTTGTGGACCCATGGACATAGGTCTAAGGAAGAGATTAGTGAAATGTTTTGTGTGGAGTGTAGCACTATATGGTGCAGAAACCTGGACATTGAGAAGAAATGAAGAGAAACGACTCGAAGCTTTTGAAATGTGGACATGGCGAAAAATGGAGCGTGTAAAATGGACGGACAAGGTAAGAAACGAAGCCGTACTGAAAAGAGTTGGTGAAAAAAGATCTATACTGGAGACCATCAAGAAGAGGAAAAGAAACTGGTTAGGACACTGTCTAAGAAGAAACTGCCTGCTAAGAGATGCCTTGGAGGGAATGGTTGAAGGAAGAAAAGTCCGTGGAAGAAAGAGATATCAGCTTATGGATGACATTAAATTAACTGGGTCGTATGCTATTACGAAGCGTAAGGCAGAGAACAGGGAAAGCTGGAGATTGCAGTGAAAAACCTGCCAATTAGGCACAAAACAATGAATGAATGAATGAATACATAACTATATTACAAAAAACACGTTGATTGTTAATTGTTATACGTTATATTTAAAAACACGCTACTGATTGGAAAGTAGAAATAGTGCGAAAATATGTTGTTCATGGGGACAATTAGAAATGAACGCGTGCTAGTATAATAATGTATTGAAGTGATAATTTAACTACTTATTTTTGTTTGTAAAATTTCAATCTAAGAACACATACAAATTTCGAAGGAAAGATTTTTAAATACTTTTTTGGTTTTCTGCTTCTGCCAAACTGCCATACATAACAATAACCAACGGAAAAACCAAGTTTCCTTTTAATTCTTACGTTTGATTCTAGTTTTTTCGTTCTATATGTATTTTACGCGTTTCTTACGCGAAATTTGCGTCATGTAGAAAACCTTTGTCTACGCGTAATTGCACAACCCCGATTGTGGGTATATTTCCCTTTTATAAAATGCTAAGAATTCTCCAACCATCTATGTATGTGTTCACGTGTCCATGAATGTGTTTTTATGTATATTTCCTTACTTTTCTTCCGTTACATGTTTCCAGCAACGTTCGTGAGGCGTCATAGACTTACTATAATGGTTCTGGTCAATCAACAACTTGTGTTACTGCAGACCAGGATTATTCTAAGTGCGGCCTTGCATCCTATCCAAGGACTTTACACAAGCTGTCGTAAGCAATGTCATCATATGCATCTGTCAGATGAGACCACTCACGTTGTCCACTCACCAATAAAATTTCCATACAATACTACTCGCTGACCAGTCCATGTCCCGAGGAGAGAATCACACCACCACGTAATGAACTTTTGCACAATTTTTTATATTCGTTCATCAAGTGAATGGTGTTCTGAGACACTTAAACATACTTCAAAAGTCTACTGAAATTACAGTCGGTAGCTAAGATACTAATAGGTAAAATGTTCAGAGTTATTTTTGTTCATCTTTTCTTCTACCATCATTTGATTTTGTTACGGAATAAAAGTGTGGTGATGTTGGATCAGCGATTGTCTCCTCGTGCTGCCATCTGTACATTAGCTTTTGAACTTCATAATCCATAAAATTGAGTGATTGAACATGGTAATGGGAACATTTTCCTAATATTCTCTTCGTCATCGACCTTTGACTTTATTTTAACATATTGAAAGTATGTTTCGTCAAGTGTACTATTCAATTTGTTCCCGACCTAGCCAACACCTTCTTATATACAAGGCCTGTTGCAGAGACGTGCAAGGTCATCTGTCGTAGGTCATGGATAGCAATATCGAAAATGTGGGTTAAACTGGCGGTAAATTGGCGTGGTTCGAACGTAGTATTTCTTGTGCGTGTACAACGGTTAAAAATACACAGTAGTAACGGCAATGCTGGTAGATATCGCGTTTTCATGCATGACACCTACGTTTGCGTTTACTTTGAACGTAAACAAAGCATTCATGTAGTCGAAGTGAAGGCACCTGGGGGGGGGGGGATCACAGAGGGCGGTACACGAACGTAAATACATTTCCGCCTCAAAAAAATAAACTGTGAATTATTTCTTTTCAAAACTGTGTTACATTATTTTATTTTGGTTCACATACCAGTAGCGAAAATCTGCACCAGGGTTCTAACCAGGCTCTCTGGCATATCGTACCAGTTATTTCGTTCATTACTGCAACTTCTTTATGTGTCTAACGTAATATTCACCTCGCGCTACGAGAGAAGCGGTCTTTATAAATTAACTCAATGCTTTTTAAATGACATTACTAAGGACTTATGATAAAATTACAGATACCTCTTCAAACATCACTTCACATTAAAGGTTTGTGATGCAATATTTTACCGCTGTGTGACAGTAGCGTCGGTGGTAGGATGTCGTTTTCATGTGGTGGAGGACCAATTACACGGCCAGCGAGGTCTCCGAACCTTACACCATGTGGTGATCTGTGGAAAATACCGTCTACGTTCCTGTCCGACCGTGGATCATAACAGAATTGAAAACCTGAATTGGAGATGCACTTATCTAGTAGGTCAACAGGGGCACGTTAGCCAAGACCTTTGCAGAAGTTGATTACATGTGGGGTGTGTACCGTGTTACCGTCGAAAGTCACAGAGTACCTGTAAAAATTTTCCATGAAACTTGGACAGGTACTGAAACAGTTGTTACAAGCTACATATCCGTGTATTAATTCATTAAAAAAAGGCCTAATTTGCGAAGACCCTGTACTTAACACCGCCTACGTCATCAGCAGGGAATGGATTTATATGTAGTAAACATGTGCTAAATATGTAAATACATATGTAGTATCTTTTTAATAATACAAGGCACTACACGACGGCATTGTAACTATTACCGTAGCTTGATTGATGCAGTTGGAGTTTTAAATCCACTTTATGCACAGTAAGTCTAATTGGGACTGGAGCTACAGTTTAATGTGGGATCCGAACCATTATATGCCTCCACCGAGTATCGAACCCGGGACCCCTTGATTACAAGGCGACGACGTGACTGTGACTGTCTTGAAGAGAAACCAGAAGGGAATCCTGTACGTGTGCCACAAAATCGTTGCTTCTGGCGCTACTGTCCGGCGAGTAGCTAGTAGCGAAGGTGGGGTTAGCAATGTCCTCCTGGAGCTGGGACTCTCATCCAACATTTGTAACAACCAGGAGCCGATGTTTGGGCTCTCATTCTCTAAGGTTGACATCAATTGTAAATAAACATAAATTTCAAGCAAACAGTTGGGAGGTAAAAAAAACAAAAACAAGAAACAAAAACAAAACAAACAAAAAACAACATTATTGTTCGGATGACAGAAAACTGAGGACGTCATGGTATCAAGCCGTATCTACAGGGACGTACGAATTCAGTGAAACTGGGAAAAACAACTGGGAATAATTTGTTCTACGACCAGCACGCACAGCTATGCATACGATACGTGTGGAAGGAAACATTATCGTTTTCCATTTTTTAAAAGAATAACGAGGAAAGAAAATGGCGACAAAGGGGACAGAAGTCATGCACAAGATAATGCCTGCAAACGGGAACGGAGTGGACTCCACTTTCTCTTTCAGCGGAGCAGTGGTGCCAACCCTGCAATAATACGTCTAGCACTGGTTACAATTTAACAAGTGTCGCCAACCACAAGGCTGTGTAAGCTTATGGGGTAACTTTTGGTCACGGTTATCTCGAGAATCAGTCGACAAAAAACAAATCAAATTCTACCCGACCACTGAGAGAGGATGCTTCTAGAGAACCACTGATTGATATTTTCATTTACTGCTTCAACGTCGCGAAAATTAATTAATTTATTTCAATCTTGAAATTTCGTATTTTTAAACTATTCTTTAACCCTGCACTTGGCTCTCCACGGAACCTCCTACTGCACTTTAGGACATTCACAATATAAGGGGCAGGCCCCCCTGGCGGAGTGGTTAGCACATCGCGCTACGACGCCAGGGGTCCCGGGTTTGAATCTCGGCCTGGGCATGGGTGTTTGTGAGTGTTCATTCATCAATTTCATCATATCATCACTCATCTCCATCTTCGCAAATTAGCCAAAAGTAGCACAAAAGCGAAGTAAAATAAAGCAAATCAATCATTCAACATGTGGAGGTTCTATTGAAACCGTTTTGAAGGTAGAGAATTTGAATTTTAATTTTATTACTCCATATAAACCATATACATTGATGTTTGGAGGGTTCAGTACAATTCAGACAAAAAGTTTGGTTACAAAATTTGCATAATTTACAAGTATTCACTAGCGTAATAATATCCCTGATTTAACAAAAGTTTGCTTTTGAACCTTGTCATATTTTCTGCTTTTATGTCATTTAGTAGGTTATGGAATATTGTGATTGCCATCTATTGGGACCTTCTTGAACTAATGTTAGCCTGGTGAAGTATGGCTTTGGAACATGTTTATTTCGGGTATTATATGTGAGTTCTATTGAACTTCGTAGCATAATACTTTTTCTCGCATGTAATGCAATTTCATATATGTACATTGAAGGGAGGGTTAATATTTTGAATTTCTTAAACAACGTTTTGCACGATTCCCTAGGCTTTATGGCTGGCGTTTGTTTTCTAAATGCTTCTAAACTTGTCGGTGAGTTCACCTAAAATTATATTGCGTAATTTATTAATTTATTAGTGAATGAAACATTGCATTATATACCTGAATCAGAGAATTTGTATTAAGTGTATGTCTTAATATCCTCAGTGCAAATATTTTGGAATTTAGTTTTTTAACAAGTATTTTTAAGTGGTTTCACCAATTTAGATTTTCATTTATAGTTACTCCTAAAAGTTTTGTTTCGCTAACTAATGTTACTGGAAGGTGGCCATTCTTTACTACATCTTTAGTTTTACTGTTTTGTTTAGTGTGAAAAAGAAGGTAATTTGTTTTCTGTTCGTTCAATAGTAATTTGTTACTGTTAAACCAAGATTTCATTTTTCTCATTGTTTTTTCCAATGTTGGTTTTTAACTCGTTCACATCATTTCCCTTCCCTTTACTATGGCGCTAATATCGTCTGCATACAACAAAATCTTTGTATTCTGTATACTTAATGGTAAATCATTTATGTACAAAAGAAAAAAAAAGAAAGATGCTCTGCGTTCGAGTGCTGGGCTGAGCATTCATGTTTGAAGAGTTTACGAACACGCTAACTTGTCGACTTATGGTAAGTGATGTGCCGTAGACTATAAGTTTACGTCTACATGCGTTGTCTACACGTAATCTACGCGTAGATTACATTGGGTTGTAGTTTACATAGAATACGTAGACAATCTAAAGAGCATTAAAATTAATTTTCAAGTGTTTGATGAAAGGAAATTGACATTTTCAACTATATTGGTTCCTAACGAAATGAAAAGAACCCTATTTACAACAAAATTTCTCTTCTCTATTATTATCAACTATGGAAGAAGATAAATAGTGTGCAAAAACAACAAAAGATGGCAGTCGTGAGGCAAGAGTGGTCTTTTTCGCATAAAACACTAGAATATTTCCTATATTAGGTTTCTTCCTAGGTGAAAAATTGTTCGAATTTGGAAAAAAGAGTATGAAAAGTTCTTCTTACACATCAGCAACTGATACGCAGTATAATTCTCTTTTTATTCCACGGCGCTCTTTGCTAAGTTATCACCTTTCGCCATGTTGTTTACATAGATTACGTCATCTACGTGTATAAAATAGTCTACATGTAGAATGTAGACTATCGTTGTTTACACGTAGACGCACATCACATGGTCTTGTCAAAGAAGGTCTCGGGTTCGGACCTGTAGATGAAAAGTTTTCGTGTTTTAACTAATAACGATTCATCCTTATCGTTACGATCAACCAATTAGTCAAAATTGGCAGAATAGCGACGTTAAAATAAAAAAAAATTAAATACGAAAATACATCACAACATAATATTTTTAGTCAACAATTGATGATAACCATAATTTTGATATTTTCGAGGATATTTCGTGGCGAGGGGGGTAGGGGGGGCTAAAGTCTCCAAATAGATCGTCCTGTATCTGCACCACTTTCACAGTGGGTTACTGAAACTCGTTGCCACTGCTATGCAGGCCCGTAGCTAGAATTGATCTCCAGGGGGGACTCACGGGTTATCGGGGGGGGGCTTTGTAAACCAATTCCATTTTTTAAAAATTTAACAGTATTAAATTAAGGTAAATTGTATGTGTTGGGGGAGGGGTCATTACGTTACATAAAATTTATAAATATCACACAAATACTACATTTTTCTACATCTTTTAAAATATCTCTTGAAGTGTTAATGTACTGGTACTGATTGATTTGGTGTTTTAAGTCCACTTTATGCGCAGTAAGGCTAATCGCGACTGGAACTTCAGTTTAAAGTGGGATCTGAAATCATCCCTTACACACTCCATACTGCTTTAGATGATACAGATATTTATATCACACAAAAAATGCACAGTATTCAATCACAGTGCCTACAGTACAGTCCACCCCCGGCCGAAGCAACTTCGTTCCCAAAACTTGGGAGCTGTTGGCCCTTGATGCAGATGCAAAGGAAATTCGCATGATGACATCAAAGTCACAGATTTCTGTCTAAATGGAGACCGAATCAGGGGCAGTGAAGGTACAGATAAAGAAGCTCCCGCATGAAAGGACTTACAAAGTCTAGATAATCTTCTAAATACTTGCAGATACTTAGACGTCAGCTCATAAACAAGATGAGCGAGTGTAATAGTAATAGCTGCTGTTCATGTTCTGTGAATTTATCCTTAAAGTTGTGAGCTGTCTAAATTTTCAGTCTTCAAATTATACAAAATAGTGTTACCTAATGTCAAGGGGTGCTGATGACAGTGCCGGGGGGGGGGGTTAAGGCCCCTGCCTGGCTACGGTCCTGCTGCTAAGATCGTTAATATTACCTGCTCCAAAGCTTGAATTTCGCATTCATTTTAACAGAGATTTTTCGTCGAGAAGGTTAGCAACACTGGACGGAACACATTGACTTCTTGTGTTCAACTCAATGCTCTGTTCTCGACGAATGAAAACAGGTTATCGCTGTAGAGTACCAAGCGCCACGAAGTTTGGAAGAAACTCGTTGGCGAAAATGCACACTTCAACCTTGGAGAAAATATTCCGATCAAATGCAAATCTATCCTATTGTTTGTTACTTGTGAATCGGCGGTTCAAGGTCAAGTTTTTCAGACACCCACTCGCCACATGGTAAAAGACTTCCGACCATAACGGGCAGATTTTTTCAACCTCAGACTGACATGCTAAGGCCAGGATTCGAACCAGGAGGATACGTTCCGATAGAAGGCGAAAAATCGTGATGAACATTAATTTACATTTGTTTTCATGTGGCTGTCGGAATTGACTGATTGATTGAGTTGGTGTTTTAAGTCCACTTTATGCACAGGAAGGACAATCGGGACTGAACCTACAGTTTAAAGGGGGGGTCCGAACCACTATGTGTCTCCACCAAGATGACACACACACACACACACCCATACCCAGGGCAGGATTCGAATCTGTGACCTGGGGTCCCGGGTTCGATACCCGGTGGAGGCACAAGTGGTTCGGATCCCACTTTAAACTGTAGGTCCAGTCCCGATTAGCTTTACTGTACATAAAGGGGACTTAAAACACCAAATCAATCAATCAATCAATCTGGGACCTCTGGCGTCGTAGCGCATTGTGCTAACCACTCTGCCACGGAGGCCGACAGCTGTCGGAATTGTTCTATGCACGCACCATAGTTTTTTTGGGAGGATAAAAGTTTGTGGAAAACGTGTACGTTATGTGCATTAATAGGTAAATTTTAGATTTTAAAGCCTAGAACACACGGAATGTTTTTTAAACATAAAATGTGCTGAATTTCGCAAAAAGGGCCACAATTCACATTTTATGCCAAATCTGAGTTGTTTCGCGATTTCAAATGCAGAAAAAAATCGTTTAGAACATTACACTCCACATACATAAACAATCTTTTTGCCCAATCGCCGCCACTGCCCAACACTGTTATCCATTATTTTTCTTACATTTTGTACAATTAGTGTATACATTTATAGTTATTGTACTTTGTAATTAACTTTTGCACATTCCTTTAAAGAAAAGCTTTAAAAGTTTGGACCAAATTTTACTCATAAAGTTTATATTGTGTGACCTCTCACAAAGAAAACTATACATTTTGAGAGCTGTGGATCCATTTATTGTTTGGATCAAATGGTTCCTGTTATACACTAACATTTTTTCGATCTAATGTTTATTTCTGCTAAGGAAGTAAAATTAATTACCACTATACACTATTTGAATTAGATATTTGTATGATTTCGGGGGAGAGCTTCAGCCCCCTAAGTCCTCCCCCTGGCTACGTGCCTGGCTGGGAACGCCACTGATGACATTAATACAATTATTAAGAAGCGCACAACTTTGCTCCTCGAACTCTGCAGATGAAGGATGAATGACGCGGCAATTCGGGTGCAGCGTAAATGCTTCTCGCCCATTGGCAGGTGCATCGACCAAACAATGCTCCCAGTGATGTGCACTTTTCATGAATAAAGTTTACATCATCATCAATGACTAATTACCACTTCTACAAGTTTCGTTCTTTTGTGTGGTAATGGAAGGAGCGGAGGTATTGAGAACGACACGACCTGTTCGCAAAACAAGTCTCGTCATGTCACAAAATGCGGAATATGGTTCATGGGGAGGGGGGAGATTCCAGCATACAATACGCCAATTGGCTTTCGTACGTAAGCAGGAAATGTAGAATCATTTTGAATGGAACATATCTTCTTTTAGTAAATGTTTAGTGCTTTTATCATAACCATCATTACAAATAAGTGTCAGATGACAAGAAATTACTGCTCTGATCGCATTTTGTCTTGTTAGAATAGTCTCACCTAACTCAGGACATAGTTGTACAGTACAAAGAACTTGTAGCATGTGAAAAAGCATTAAACAAAATGGTTTAGAATATATAAATATAGAATTAAGTGAAAAGATTTTGCAAGTAGGTTGTATTAATATCACACACACAAGCAAATAGGTTTATAAAAATAATGTCATTCCATTAATGTTAAACGAAAAACATTATTCCTATGTAATTAATGTAGGACAGGATACGTATATTCAAATTGTTTTGAGATCAATTTTATTGGTTATAATTTAAAATGGTTTTTTAATAGTTAATAAATAGCAACGATTAAATTATAACTATTAAAACTGAAACAGTATTTAGTATAAGTAGAACGCCACCTATTATTTGTGTATAAACAGAAATAGGATATTGTCAGACTAATATATTCCTGATATCAGAGTGTTCAGATAATCTGTGTCTATCACAGATCGCTATTTAATGTTTCGAGTTCAGTAAACTATTCTGGTAAGAATGGTGTCTGAGATTAAGAAAATAGTTACCGAATAAAGGATAGGGACACCAAAGTGAGAATGTTATATGATAAAGAGTATCTTATTTGCGTCTTTTGTTACGGTGGAAACCTTTGGGCATTTATACTTTGTAAAGCAGAGATCTGCTATAGGCAGAAAAAGGTAAACATTTAAAAAATATGCGTAGAATTCGTAAAACGAATAAACGGACAGATTGGATGGAGGACTTACAGCCAGCAGGGGGCGGGGAAGGCAGTTGCCCCAAACTTTTTGCCACATTTGCCCCCTCACTATGCTAAACTTTATCTACCAAGTGAAAGTAAACTGTCCTTGCGCTCCCAGTTTTGGAAGCCAATGGCCGCCACTGATAGCCAGTATATCAGAAAAACGATAAAGCTATCCGAATAATGAACACATTTGAATGTTTTGGATAATCAGAATATCAGATATTCGGATAATTGATCTAGATAGCAAATTATCAGGATTTGGCCATCCTTACTATTTTCGGTTTGTTTTTGTTCTTCGTTGCGAATAATTTGAGATAAAAAGGAATATGTTAAATGCGAAAAAAATACAAAAGCAACAACTGAACTGGATATTTGCCCATGTTCGCGTATTATATGTTGTATATGATAGCTGTCACCCCTAGGGGGGAGGGGTTAGTAGAAAGTACAATATTCCAACCAAGGGTGACTGCGGGACTTTTTCTCAGGGGGGCAGACACAGAAACTTCTTTATTAATATTATTAGTAGTAGTATTACAATAACACTATTATTATTATTGGCATTATTATGGTTTTCATTTTTGATACTATTATTATTATTATTGCATTGCTATTACTACTATTTGTTTTTTTTAAATTACATTCATTTGCAATTCCCACATTCTATATATTTATATACAATTTGCATACCTGTATACTTAACATTAATTCATGTAGGACAAAAAACGGTTTTTAATAGATAATCAGTGTAAAATAGACTAAGTTTAAATGTAACCCTACTTCAAATAGTAATAATAATAATATTTATTTAAGTGATGAGCACAATTTTACAACCAGGTACATCACTATATCACTATGTCAAAATTGGTCATAGAAAATTACAGAATTGAATACATAATTATTAAAAAAATTACAGTGGATCCTACAATTTTATACATCATCATAAATTCAAATTGTAAGTTTCACCAAGATCAGCTACTAAACCTCTTGCCTTGTTTAGGCATGTGAGAATTGAGATATACCTATGGGAATATCTGGGAATTTTATAAGATATATTATTCAAAAAATATTCACTGTGAATTTGTAAAGTTGAGATCTTCTGTACAAAATTAATCCTTTTCATTTTTCTTCTTTCTTCTAAGGTAACACCTTGTTTCCATGATTATAAAAAACTAAGTATGCTGACCAAGGCAGTAATTTATTTTATTAAAAACATAAACTAAAAGTAACGTTTCAACCTTCTAGCAAAGTCTTCATCAGACTCTGTATCAAGTTGATGAAGCCCTTGCTAGAAGGTTGAAACGTTATGTTTAGTTTATGTTTTTAATAAAATAAATTACTGCCTTTGTCAGCATACTTAGTTTTTCTAAGGTAAGCATATTCAACTGCGTTAATCATTCAGAGTAATGTTGGTCATAGTAATTATCTTTAAACTTTGTGCATAATAACCTGATAAAAAGTTTTTGAACTGATTCAACTTTTTGAAGGTGACTGGTGGCTGTCAGAAACCATAATAATAGTTGCTGTAACTTAGGGCCTGTAAGTCACAGAAAACAATACTTTTTGCTTTAAAATTTCGCTACAATTACACAATTCGAATTACATTAACTCTTTCCTGTGGGCGTCCATGATTCCAACACGAAACACAATAATTTATCAAATAGCGTTCTCTGAAATGGGTGTCTTGGAAGCACAAATAGTAAAATAATTTTAAATGTGTATTTTTATGGCGATCTCTGATGGTTTTTCCCAGTTTTGAAACTTAGTTTCTAAATGCACAGAATAACACTTACAAATTGTCTCACCAATCAGTGCCATAAAGAGCCTATTTCTTCCATTAAGGCAAGAAGCCACTTGAGGCCTGCATCCGGCTCGTGACAGAGGAATGCTCAAACAGACGCCAGGAAGGACGGTGTGTGTAGCGCGTGTGTACTTGTCGTGACGAAATACACGATCATTGTTTGTTTATCGCTTCGCTGGGAGCATCTTCGTCGCTTACCAAGCCATTTGTAATTTACAAGAACCGTGTGAAGGCGGTTGGGAAGGCGAATCAGCGGTTGCGTGTTGGCCCGTGAAAGTATTTGGTGTTCTGGGAGGTCTGGTTTGGTATTTCAGCTGTACATGAATTGTGCACCACATAACTTCATGCAAATTCATTGTTGTCGTTCGTAGTCGGAGTTTTATGTCGAGCCTGGTCGTATTCGTGGCCGAGGGCAGCGCTACTGAAGCATAGTAAGAAGCAGGGATGCCCATCCCCCCAAAGTCGTTCATCAAAATCCCCCGAAAAGAATTGTTCATCATACATTGGATTGAATTGTTCATCATACATTGGATTGGTTCGATCCCCGGCCGGTTCAAATCCGGGAACTTTTCTAACGGTGGAAGCGGCCCCGGCGCCCACCCAGCGTCGAATAACATGGGTACCTGGGGGAAACCCTGGGGGGTAAAGGCGGTCAGGGGCGTGATGCTGATCACATCACCCCCACTCACGACCGGATCAAGAAAGTGTGGGGCGTTACCCCCACACCCCCTATACACCTTCATGGCGTGGTGCTATGCACAGGGGAACACTTAATACATTGGATTGATTTGGTGCTTTAAGTCCACTTTATGCACAGTAAGGCTAATCGGGACTGGACCTACAGTTTAAAGTGGGATCCGAACCACTATGTGCCTCCAACGGGAATCGAACCCGGGACCCCTCGATTACAAGGCATCGACGCTACCACTGCGCCATCGTGGAGGCCTAATTGTTCATCATACCCCGTCCCCCCAAATACACACACGAATATAGTTAGGATAAACTCGCAGTTATTGATTTTTGATTGAATGTGGTTACTTTCATTTCATTTTTTAAAAGATAAGTTTTTGAAATACGTAAGCTTTAGACAACGAAAACTAACAGTATTTTACAATTATCCAGTCAGTTGTAGCACAGGAACACATACAAGCGAAACTAATCGTGCCTGACTAGACTGAAAGAAAACACCAGACATTATTTACGACTGGCCGAGATGCCAACAATCGCAGGCGCATGACATTCGAAACCGTTCATTGTAGTTGAAATTTCATAAAAACTAAAGGAAGAAATAGCACGGCTCACTTTCATGTTTGCTACAGGAAATACGTAGTATTCTTGTGGAAGTTGTTAAATCATGAAGTAGATGCTGAACATCTAATAACAATAACTAAAAATCAATAAGAAGTCAATCAAACGAAACGATCCCCACATTTTTGTGTGAAGATATGTAGAATTGGTATAATCGACGCGCTAGCTTCGTTAACGACCGGCTGACTTGGTGTCGACGGAGCGCGCTCACCAACTACAACAATCACATTCAACGCACAGTGCTGCCACATCTACTCTCCAGCTGCGAAAGGAGAAAGGTCTCCACATTGAAGTTGCAAACAACAAATTGACACGACAGCAACAGCGTGTCCGCAGTCATGTGACTTGAGACTCCACGTGGAGTAGACGAGCAGAATGACAGCTGCGCCCATTGGGCTAAAGGTTGAATGTGATTGGACGCGTTCATGGCGGCGGCTTTCTTCAGATCTTAAACGTTAACGAAGTAAACGCGCGGACTTTAGGTAAACTATGTAATTTTGCCCCTGTGGGCACCCCTGGTAAGAAAGACGAGGAAAGGAGCGATGTAGAAGGCTTAGTCGGTCGCGTTCCACAATGGGAAATTCCCTCGTCAAGTGCAACAGTTCAGTAAGGCATTACTGTCATTTTTCTTCTTGAGTGGACGTATTGCTTGCATTGTAGAATTATTTATCTTGTAGTTTACGATTGCTACAAGCAAAGAAAAAAATAAATTGCTGTGATGTTTCAGAAGAACACACGCTCCATTCATCAAACATTTATTCTTAGCTTAATTAATGTTACAATTATAACAATGGGATACATTCAACAAAAGAACAAAAAGAAGCAGTTATACAATGAATCTTGACAATAATTTTACATTGTTGGAACGTAGCAACTCAACTGGGAGATAAGATAATAATAATATTGATATGAATAATAACAATAAAAAAAACATTGCTTATTTCACATTTGACGTTCGGGTCTCCCCGAGGGCATAGTGGTAATGTTATAAACGGGTCCCGGGTTCGATACCCGTTGGAAGCATATTGCACAGGTTCGGATCCCGCTTTATACTGTAGGTGCGGTCCCGATTAGCCTATCTGTGCATAAAGTTGACTTAAAACAACAAAAATTCAACAATTCGAGCACATTTGACGTAGCATCCGCTGTTTTACCTGTGTGGAAATGGCCTCAGTGAGTCCAACGAAATGTGTTGCCTTTGAAACACTTTACACATCCGTTGAACAGATTTTTTGCTACCAAAAGTCTGGGGATGCACAGTTATCATGTTTTTATCAAAGAATCGTAGCTTGGAAGACACAAACGACCCACGCTATCAAGGGCACCCGCAAGCGGAGGGGGGGGGGGGGAGTTAATGTAATTGGAATGGTGAAATTGTAGCGATATTTTATAACAAAAAAATATTGTTTGCTGTGACTTACAGGCCGCTAGTTACAGCAACTATTATTATTATAATTATTTGAAGTAGGATTACATTTAAGCTTACAGCCTATTTTATACTGATTATCTAACTATATATTTTTTTTTCAGTATACAGTTATGCAAATTGTATATGGATTTACAGAATATGGAAATTACAAGTGTGTAATTTTAAAAAAAATACAAGTAGTAATAACAAATAATAGCAACAATAATAGCAGTAATGATAGCAATAATAATAATAAAAGTTTCTGTGACCCTGCCCCCTGCACGTTATATATAACCGAAACGGCTTCCTTTGAAGTCGGATACGAATTTCAACATGAGCTTATCTCCCTCCGGAAACATATCAGATATGGATCTCGTGGATATTTCGAAACTGTAAGGAATTTAAAAGCATGTATCTCAGTTGCGGGATCTGTTGTCGGAATTTCTTGCCGAAAGATTCAGAATTTCGACATTTCTGCTTCTCATATGTCACGATGTGATCTGCATGTGTAAGAGATCCGAAATCTTCGACGACTCTTGGCAAAGGAATCTTCTTTGACCAACACAAGCAAGGATTTCTCAGTGAAATTTTCATGAGAAAACAAGCAGAGGATTAGATAGGTTCTGAATTTCAATGTGTACTGGTACGAAAACAAGAAAGATATTGTTTTCTTTTCCAAAGCCTAACCGCACCGTAGGCTTTCCGCTTGTTGCTCTGTACAATTATATCATCATGTACTCTTATTCACATTGTAAAAAGACCTTCCGATGACGTATTGTAATCAAGGGGTCTCGGGTTCGATTCCCGTTGGAGGCACATAGTGGTTCGGATCCCACTTTAAAGCTGTAGGTCAAGCTTCACTGTGCATAAAGTGGACACAAAACACCAAATCAATGAATCACATTGTAAAAATACATGTTCGCGTTATACTCCGGCACGCTATTTCCCCGCCCCCCATTCACAGCGCCGAACGGTTATTTTTTCACAATTCTGTTTTCCTGCTGGTCGCTTTGGGGGAGGAGGGATTCTTAGGTTACTGCTTGTTGCCCAAACAGGGGGGGGGGGCAGCAGTAGGCCTAATTGGCCGCAAGTTTCTTGTAGGTAAACGCGGCAACAGCGGGTCACTGCCTGCGCCGGTTCTTAGCTTGGCAGTACTCTAGTATTTAGCTCTTCTGGTGAAAAGGCAAGCCCTGCGCCTGTTATTGACCCCTTCACCTCCTTCGAATGTTGATTTCTCTACATAAGATCGTGGAAGAACATTTAGCGGGTGAATTGTACCCAAGTTTGAAAGTAATAAGTTGTGAGCAGTAGCGGCGATTGCGTGCCAAAACTGGGGACGGGAGGGGGGCAAAGACAGTTTCCTTTTTGTTGAGAAACAAAGGCCATAGTGTGGGGTCACAAAATCGGGGGCAACTTCCCCCCCCCCCCCCCCGTCCTCCTAATCGCCACCACAGGTTGTAAGTAAAGAAAATAACAAGATTGAAAAATCGTCACTGTAAGGAAAGGAAATTATCCTGCAAAGTGTAATATTGATCCTACAATAATGACTCTTGTATCACGAGACAGGAAATTTTATTGATGATTTATACAAGAAGAAAAATGTTGGTACTTACACTACTAAGGAAGCTATATTATTTTCCAATATGGCCGCCAGGTATTTATGTATGCAGCATGAGCCAACATTTTGACATAAACACGTAGGGTGCAAGAGAAAAAAATTGAGGTTTTATTTCAATTCCGGATGCTCTCATTGGGTAAAACAAAGTGCATGAACATGATCAGTTGCGTGCCCAAGGGGGGTTATATCCCCTCCCGGCCCAGTATTCCAAAAAAGAACATCAAATGCAGGAAAAGATGGTAAAATTTGGGCTGACTACTAAAATTTGTATACCTAACCCCCACCTTTCGAAAATCCTGGGCACGCCACCGAACACGATTATGGACAATTTGCTTGGTATTACTTATGGATCCCACTGTACGCCAACGCATAGAGTGGTAGACTTTTGGCCACTGTTGGCTCTTGTTATTTGGCTATATGATACCGTTCGAAGAAATTCCTTTATAACCGCTTCTACGTTCATCCGTAAAATGCCTAGACCTATCAGTTTTCATCGTTCCCTGGTGTCGTAGTGCGCTACTCTAACCACTCCGCCACTGAAGGTCGACAACACCAACGAGACACATCCCACAATAAATTAAGAAAATGCAAAAACATGCATACCTGCTCAGAAAAAATGCCGTTTGTCTTAGGATCCCGTGTTCAACTAACTCGCAACACCAACTGCAAAATCTCTCACATCCAGACCCCAGCTGGTAATACCTCGCAAGAGATTAGGTGAACGGGCCAATAGAAACTACGCGTCTGGCAGGAACGGGAAAATCCGGAGCAGAATTCGTGGTAAGGATTACAGGAAGCGGGTGGGCTAAGTCGCCAAATGCTTTCCTGCGGACCCAGTGAACACGTTCCCGCACTTCAACAGTATAGCAATTATCTCCCGCGTGTCAACACTGGACCTCGAATTTTAGCCTTTAAACTATTTTTTGCCTTTGGAGGTAAATAAGAAATAAGCTAAGTCAACGTTTCATTAAAAAACACAACTAATGAACTTTTATAGTGCATAAAGTAACCTATTTTGCTTGTTGGAACCTATTTAGGCCTCCTGCACTGTAATTCAAGCCTTTCTTAAGGTTTTACCGTGTTTTTATATCACATACAGGTATTTGTTCTGTTTAGTGACAACAAAAATCACTAAAGTCCTGCCGTTGTATTTGTCGGTGTCCAATCACAGCACAGAACGGTTATTTTGACAAAATGCTGGGGAGGGGGATTTTTAAAGTTGCCGCTTCTTGCCCAAGCATAAGGCCTAATTTGGTTGTTTGACCGCGAGTGTCTTCGTAGGTAAACGCGGCAACAGAGGGTGACTGTCATAAAGGCGGTCTCCGCGCTGGATATAAGGACAGCAGAGCGGGGCTGTAACTTGTTTGAAACATACTTTTGTCAATTTCGAGGGGAAATTCCAAGCCCATGAGGTTCTTTCGAAGTAAACGTTTTTTCCAGACAAAGCAAAATGTCTGGCGCGACTGTTGCCTACACACAGTGGCGTGCCTGAGATTTCCGAAAGGAGAGTGGGAGACGTATGCTTAACCGGTTAGCATTTTGACATTTTTTTGTCTTTGCCCATAATTAAATATTTTTAGAACATATTTTGGTATTTTTCGAGCCTATTTTGGTATTTTTAGAGTCTATTTTGGGATTTTTAGAACCTATTTTAAGATTTTTAGAACCTATTTTAGAATTTTTAGAACTTATTTTGGAATCTATTTTCGGATTTTTGAAACCTATTTTAGGATTTTTAAAACCTATTTTAGGATTTTTAAAACCTATTTTTGGATTTTTAGAGCCTATATTGGGATTTTTAGAACCTATTTTAAGATTTTTAGAACCTATTTTAGAATTTTTAGAACTTATTTAGGAATCTATTTTTAGATTTTTGGAACCTATTTTAGGATTTTTAAAACCTATTTCAGGATTTTTAAAACCTATTTTGGGATTTTTAGAGCTTATTTTGGGATTTTTAGAACCTATTTTAAGATTTTTAGATCCTATTTTAGAATTTTTAGAACTTATTTTGGAATCTATTTTTGGAAACTACTTTAGGATTTTTAAAACCTATTTCAGGATTTTTTAAACCTATTTTGGGATTTTTAGAGCTTATTTTGGGATTTTTAGAACCTATTTTAAGATTTTTAGAAACTATTTTAGAATTTTTAGAACTTATTTAGGAATCTATTTTTAGATTTTTGGAACCTATTTTAGGATTTTTAAAACCTATTTCAGGATTTTTTGGAACCTATTTTATGATTTTTAGAGCATATAGTTAGGATTTTTAGAGCTTACACTGTCACGTACACAAACTGCATTGCTATTCTTTGAAATAAAGGACCATAGATGGCAGCATGCAAAAGGAACAACGGTTATATGAGGTGATGCATAAAGCAGTTTAGAAAGTGGGTAAGAGATGGCACCACCCAGGAGAACTTATACGATTGTAAATAGAGACAACGGAAAGAGCAGATATGATGAAATAGTGATTGTATATATTAATACTAATTATGAGGAAATAAATAAATAAATTTAACATAATAACAGGATATAAATAAGGAGAAAAGTGGAATTATCATTCAGTAATGGCATAAGTGATTAATATACAAAAGTAATGAAGTCGAGTTGTAATTTCGATTTTGTGTCTATTACAGTTCCCACGAACTGAGAGTTTCGTGTGGCTTTTGGGTTGTTTTTCCCCTGGTGTAGCGCCATTTCACGGCAGCACCCCAAGCACATTTGGAAGCGCATACACTGTAGCTCCAAGTTAAGGTTAGCGCCGGCTAGGCGGCGATCTTTAACTAACCCCTTTATCTTTGTTTGTCTGGGGGATTGATTTTATTAATATTTCCGTCAATTTGGATCGACAAAGAAAGGGAAGAAGAAAAATTATTGATTACAAGAAGGAGAAGCCTTAGCGATTATAAGAAGAAGAAGCCTTATCAATTGCATGAAGAAGCCATCTTAATCATTATAAGAAGAAGAAATATTATTGATTATAAGAAGAAGATGACATTAATTATAAGAAGAAAATGCCATATTAATTATAAGAAGAAGATGACATATTAATTAAGAGGCTGTAAGAAGAAGATGCCATATTAATTATAAGAAGAAGATGCCATATTAATTAAAAGGCCATAAGAAGAAGAGGCCATATTGATTACAAGAAGAAGAAGCCTAAAGAAGATTAGCTACAATAGAAGAATAATATTGTATAAAAGGATTTACAAATATATTAATACTTGTATATAATTATTCAAGAATATAGTACGAATTGTACCCTCCGTAGTGTGTTAAATCTGTTGTTTCCTTTCATATATTCTTAGCGTTAGTAAACTTGGTCTGTGCCCAGAGGTATCTCATTGTCTCTCCCCTGTGCTAAGCTGGTAGGTGCTTACGTGAGAGGACGTGGCAACACTTTTCAGAAGCTAAAAGTCCGAGGTCTAATCATCACACACGCGGTGTGATATACCGGCGGCTTTTGTGTTTCACGGGCCGTGCCTGGGAATTATCTGAACAAGCAAGATTGCGCATTCCGAAGTGCTGGGTACCAAGCTATCTAGAATTCGGCATTTCCGCTGTGTATTCAGGACTAGAGCAGATAAGTGGTTCTAGAATTCGTTGCCGTGAAGGATTTGACGTAGACAGATCAATTACGAGACGGGAGGGAGCCACGAATGGGAGAGGGAAGAAGAGTTTACAAGATTCTCGTTGGGAAACCTGATGGTAAGAGACCTGTAGGAAGGCCAAGACGAAGATGGAGGGACAACGTTGAGATGGACCTAAAGGATGGAAAAGATTGGATTGATCTTGCCCAGGATAGGGATAGATGGAAGGCTTCTGTTGCTGCATCCATAAACCTTCGGGTTTAAGAAGGCTAGAGAGTGAGTGAGGGAAGAGAGGAGACCGACCATTGATAAAACTTCAATCGTAAAAATAATAATTATGGTGGTCATCATACTTATGATACAATAATAGTTATACAATATAGCTACACTAGTGATTATATAATAGTAACCGGGGCCTTCCCGATGGCGCAGTGGTAGCGTTGTCGCCTTGTAATCAAGGGGTCCCAGGTTCGATACCCGGCTGAGGCACATAGTGGTTCGGATCCCACTTTAAACTGTAGGTCCAGTCCCGATTAGCCTTACTGTACATAAAGCAGACGTAAAATACCAAATCAAGAATAGCAACTCTTAATAAAAGTTTTATTGCAAATTCATCAAAATCATTATTAATATAATTAGCCAACCTCGTGTAACATCGCGCTACGATGTCAAGGTTCCCGGGTTCGAATCCCGGCATGGGCATCTAGCGACATGCCAAAAGGTGCAGAAAAGCAACGCTAAATAATAATAAAAAAATCAAATTATATATCGGCACTTTGTCGGCATAACCACGGGGGGGGATAGACCTTACAGGTTTTTTCTTGAAGAATTGGTAACTGGTTGTTTCATAATGTTCGCGAGCTAGTTTTTGCGTACGCCTCACTTGAAAATAAGTTTGTTGGCATTTACTTCTACAATAACGAACAGAGAACGCAAGGGGAGGGGGGGCATTTTCCTCCTACCAGCCTCTATTTAACCAATTACACTTTTTCTCTGAAGAGCGGCTTTGAAAGGATACAAGGAAGTCGCCCAGCTTCCTGGATATTTCTCTGCAGGCAGCCTCTGGTATTGCTGGAATATGTTTCCGTACGACCTTTGGCAATTGCCTATAGCCCACTTTACTCTTCAACTGAGAGCGTTGGAGCTACCGTTGCGGTATCACGTGTTCGTATTTTACGTTCCTTTGATGCCACCTTTGGTTAATCGTGGTGATGATGATACATGATTGATGTCTAAAAAAGACACCAAAATCGAAATCGTGGCCTTCGGTGGATAGCCGGTCACACAAAGGTTTTGGAACTGGGACAAAACATATAGTTTTTTGGAGAGCTAACGAGCTTGTACCTCAGGAAATGTTAATTAAAAGATTGTTTATCAACCCTTGTGGATCAATATTAATGTTTTTTTGTAAGAGACTACCTTTATACGAGGGCTGGGGCATAAGTAATGACAACTTATATTTTTCTCAAAGTTAAACTGTGGTAGATACACCCAACGGCGAAAGAAACCATAGGCGAATTGTCCACCACCGCTTTCATTCGGTCTGAATTACACAATGTGATGATAATTAATTGAAATAAAGACGTTAATAAGCAAACAACAATGCCTGCTTCGAACGTAAAACAACGCAGGATGTAAAATAAAAACATAATGAAAATAGCGGTGGACAATTTGCCTACCATTATCTTTGCCGTTGACTACCACAATATGATTGTGTGGCCCGAAGAATGTGGCACCCGTAGTGTGTGAACAGGTCACTAGATGGCAGTGTGATCAACGTATAATGTACAGATAAGGGAGCAGTGGTAAATTCTTTGTTGAGCATACAGAGTTCATGTATCAAAATAGACTTCCTTCGGAGGAGAAATGCCAGAGAATGCCACAGGAAGCTGGTGGAAACGGAGGGAAACAGTGTCTACTACACTACGTCAGTTATGATAGATATATTGGGGTTCCAGCAAATATTAAACCGACAGTTACAAAATAAGGTCGAATGGATACACGACACAATTCTTACTCCAGGAAGTGATTCATGAGGTAAATTTATCTCTTTATTTGAAAATATAAATATAAACTTCTCATGCGTGAAGTGTCACGCATGGAAGTGTTCCATTGCGGCTCTCTTTGAATTCGTGCGTCATTCACTTATGAACTGTGACGGCACCGCGAAGTTTCATTAAGGACGATTTCTTGTAGTGCATTTCCGTTCTTTTACGTCGCTTTTCTGCCCCTTTTGGCTAATCGCGACGATAAGGATGTAAGAAAGCCCTGGCCGCGACACGAACATGGGAACTTCAGTAGCGAGATCGAAATTCGACCACTTAACGCTCTCGGCAACCTCTTTCCTTTGCATTTAACATTGCTTTTGCATCTTTAACACGATTCTGAGGGTGGGGACAATAAAAGATTTCGTAATTACGATTTTTAACCTTAATTTAAATCGGGGTCATTTTGTGGGGGCCATTACCATTTTGGTTTTACTGCTTCATTTGAAAATTTTGTTTATCTCAATTTCGGAGGGGGCTATAGCCCCATCAGCCCCTCCCTGCTTACGCCAGTGACAGTAATTGATGAAGTTTTAATGAGTTAATTTTTATAAAATATATTTATGGTAGCCTACATGCAATTTATAATTATTATCTTCCTTTATGCAAATTAAATTTCTTCAAAATTAAATACAGCCGAATTTCAGTGTAAAATGTGATCTGTACTCTGACCTAAATCACAAGTTGTCATCCTATGTTACCGTAATGCTGGTCCTATCTTTTAACCCAGAGGTGCAAAACTGTGACGCAAAAACCTAAACAAAGTAGCGACATAGATTGCGCATTTCTGTGAAACTTAATACACAACCGCCTTTACATCACAGCTGTTTGCACTCGTGCACTTCAGAACCACGGTCCGCTGGCTCTATGTATCCAACGGCATACCGAGTTACACAGCGTGTACATTTACAGCTGTTAAATCTCACGGACATTGGCCAAGGTCAGCGCCATCATACAAGACATTGCACGCGTAAGTTACCGAAATCCCGCCTGATGCCGCCACTGTACTTGATAACCTATATTCCAGAATTGTCACTTCGTAACAGCCAGTTTTGTGCGAGTATTTTCGTGTTTGCTGCATTCTTAGGCAAAGAAACAAGGCATGAGTCTAGAAAGTAAGCGAATGCCAGTGGATACTATGGTTGGTTTACATCTCTGAACTCACGAGATTATTACTATGTGATTGATTGTGACAAGAATCGCATTCGCACATTTCGAGTGAATAATTTCGTTTCATCGTTCCACTGTTTGTGTGCTGCATACACGAGCACGTGCAGATTGTAATGAAGTTATTCCGGGTTCGATCTGAGGGTGGGGCATTTTCTGATCCCACTTGATACTGTAAGTCCAGTCCCGAATCCCTTGCTTCCAAGCCCACGACGTTACCACTACGTTATCGGGGAGGAAACCTCACAGCATATTTAAATCTCTGTCTTCATGGGCGTATTTTGGGTGGTGTAGACGCGGAAACCTTTCCATCCCATAAAAATAACGTCCAGGATTCTTTACTAAATAAGCGTTACATTGGCTAAATCATAAATATAATTCTGAATTACTTTGCTCACCAAGTCCCAGGAGGTAGACAAAAGTAAAAATTGAAAATTTTGGAGGGACAAGTGCCCCTCCTTGCGTCCGCCAAGTTACGCCTATGCTTGATTTTGCAGCATGATGAGATAACCACAACATTACGGACAACATTCTCAACGGTTATTTTTTAAGGCAACTGCACTGTATCGTGCCATGAAGGGGGTGGCAGAGACCCACACATTCTCGATCGCGGACATGGCGAAGGTGATGTAATCAGCACCAGGCTCGGCCGCCTTTACCCGCCAGGGTTGCCCCCAGGTACTAATTTATTTAAGGCTGGGTGAACCTCAGAGACGCTGCACAGGATATTGTCGGAAAATTTCCACATCGGGAATCGCACCCACCCGCGTGGCAGTCAGACGCCCTACTGACTTCTTAAAATTTGAAATAAATCGCTTACTGTACTGATTTCATTTTCTTTTCTCCGCACTTCAATTCTATTTCACTTGTTCTGTTAATTTTTGACCATGAACAACACAAACATTTGTCTTATTCTGGATTCGAACCCAGGACCCCCTGCGCTAACCACTCAGCCACGGAGGTCTACAATTGGTTCACTACGGCTCTCTATCACATCAATCAAATATTCACGAAAATATGTACACTCCTGTTCACATAAAGTGGCGCATTTTATAATGTATGTGCCACTTTATCTTAAAAGGACTGTATATATATAACCTTTTGTACAATATTGTTAAATAACGAGCTAACGAACGCAATGAATAAAGGATTGAATAAATAATGAAAAAAAACGGAAGGAGATATTAGTGATTGTATTATCACAGTTTTCAAGCCAGGAATCGAACCCTCGACGCACAAACTCATGAGGGATGTTACCGCTGCTTTTAGACTTGTCATCCCTTGCACTGAAAAAAGTAATGAAATGAGAGCTTTCGCAAAGGAAGAGTTATCAAGAGAAAGTGGAGAAAGTTTGCTATACGATTCTACGCAAGAAGCCCAAGAAAAAACATGAAAATTGTTCAAATGTTTCTTTCTTTAATTCCTTTGAGGCTTGTTCCATGTGCGTATTCTCAGAAAACTACATGAGAGGTAATGTCGTCCGTCAAAACGGGCACACAGCCATGTATGATTTTCTGTAGATAATGTTCGAAATGCATAAAAACAATCCTGTGGCACAGTTAACTCTTTTAAGTGCTGCATTGCAAATCAATTGAGCTTGTTTTTTCTCTTTCTGTCTGTCTCTCTCTCTTCCTTTCTCTATTTCTTTAACCTTTTCTCTCTTTCTAATTTTCTTTCTCTCCATCTCTTTCTATTCTCTCTGTGCCTCCTCTTTCTTTCTTCTGTTCTCTCTGCCCTCCTCTTTCTCTCATAATCTCCCTTTATTTCTTCTCTCCTCTTTATTTAATCTATATTTTCCTCTGTCATCTTTTCTCTCTCTTTATTCCTTTCTTCTTTCTCTACTTTTCCCTCTTCTCTCTGTTTTATTGTTTCTCTTGCGTTCTCTCCCCTTCTCTATATTTTCTTCTTTGTCATTTCTTTCTTTGTTTCTCTTTTTCCTCTCTTCTTTCTCTCTTTATTTTCCCCTCTTCTCTCTGTTTTATTTCTCTTGCGTTCTCTCCCCCTCTCTTTATTTTCTCTATACTTTCCTCCTTGTAATCTCTTTCTTTCTCTTTTTCGTTTCTTTCTCTCTTTATTTTTCCTTCTTCTCTCTGTTTTATTTATTCTCTTGCGTTCTCTCTCCTTTTCTTTATTTACTATATATTTTCCTCTTTGACATCTCTTTCTTTCTCTTTTTTCCTTTCTTTCTTCTTTCTCTTTATTTCTCTCTGTTTTATTCTTTCTCTTGCGTTCTCTCTCCTTCTCTTTATTTACTCTATACTTTCCTCTTTGTCATATCTTTCTTTTATTATTTTTTCCTCTCTCCTTCTCTCTATTTTATTATTTCCCTAGCTTTTCTCCCCCGCTTTATTTACTCTTTGCATATACTCTATTTTTCTTCCTCTTTCTAGAGGTAAATTTACATCCATTTTTCCACCAATCGTGATAATCGCGACGATGAAGATCAACGGAGGAAATGGAGGATGGGACAAACACAATGAGACATCCATGTCTTGTCCAAAGTTCAAACCAGTGACCTCTACACTCGTAGCTCATTATTCTCACCTTTGCCGGTCCCCGTGGCGGAGTGGTTAGCACATCGCGCTATGACGCCAGGTTCCGGGTTCGAATCCAGGCCTGGGCATGGATGTTTGTGAGTGTTCATTCATCATTTTCATCAACGATCCCTCATCCCCATATTCGCAAATTAACCAAAAGAGGCACAAAAGCCGAAGCAAAATAAATCAATCAACAATTAACAAAAGTTGCATAAAATCGGTTTAAATAGGCGTTTGCAAAATTGCTCGCACAGGAATGCCAAATGTGTCTACGTGAGCTTTGACAAGAAATTCCGCCAATCCCAGTAGCCGTAACGGCAAGATGTGCTTCCTGCTTTTTTTTCAACCGGAAACTGTGGCTTGTGCGATTTTTGCACCGACCCAGCAGATAAAAAAAAGTCTATTGCGAAATGTCCCAGACCAACGCAACACGGAAATTCAACTCCGCATGAAGCATTTATCGCAAGAGGAATCCCCGCGAGTATGAAGATAGCGTGCGGTAACCCCAGATTGCTTCACTATACGTGTGATTGCGTGCGTTCTCATTATCACACTTGACACAGTTTGTTCACAATCGAAGACAATACGCTTTGCAACAAATGATAAAGCAGAGAATATGGATGGTTATCAGAGGCAATAACGCGTTGTTGATACAATATAAAAACTGCAGTTATCGTGTTGGAGAGGTTATATCAGGTTATCAAACTGATGACATCTGGTTGTACCCTTCCCAAGTGTCTGAAGTCCTTGAAAATGAGAGTGGCGCTGGTTACTGCAAGCTTCAATCCTGGCAGATAGCAGAATCAGTAGATTTCCACAAATTCAGTCTCTGCGTGTAAGATTGACATTAGCTCTGTAGAGTTTCAGTCCTTTAGATAAGAGGGAGAGTAGCTCTTCTCCACAGTTTCAGTCCTTGTAAGAGAGGGTTAGCTTTTAGAGCTTCATTCTTACACATAATAGTAAGATTAGCTCTTTGGAGAGTCAGTCTTTCCACATAAGAGAAAGATTAGCTCCTTGGAACTTCAGTCCTTGATTAGCCCTTTGGAACTTCAGTCCTTGCACATAAGAGAAAGATTACCTCTTTGGAGCTTCAGTCCTTGCACATAAGAGGATTAGCTCCATTGAGCTTCAGTCCTTGCACATAAGAGAAAGATTAGCTCCTTGGAGCTTCAGTCCTTGCACATAAGGGAAGGATTAGCTCTTTGGAGCTTCAGTCCTTGCACATAAGAGGATTAGCTCCATTGAGCTTCAGTCCTTACACATAAGAGAAAGATTAGCTCCATTGAGCTTCAGTCCTTGCACATAAGAGAAAGATTAGCTCCTTGGAGCTTCAGTCCTTGCACATAAGGGAAAGATTAGCTCCTTGGAGCTTCAGTCCTTGCACATAAGAGAAAGATTAGCTCTTTGGAGCTTCAGACCTTGCACATAAGAGAAGATTAGCTCCTTGGAGCTTCAGTCCTTGCACATAAGATAGAAATTTGCTCCTTGGAGCTTCAGTCCTTGCACATAAGAGAAAGATTTGCTCCTTGGAGCTTCAGTCCTTGCACATAAGAGAAAGATTAGCTCCTTGGAGCTTCATTCTTACACAGAAGAGGGAGATTAGCTTTACAGTTTGAATTATAAAAACTGAAAAAATAACAGTAACCATCCCAAAAGCATGAATAATGCTAACAAAGTGAGGCAAATCACGTTATGTTCGCTGTCCGGAAGTCACTCGCTCTTGAATCATAGTTCTTCAATTCCTCATTCGTACGTCACCCAGGATTCGAACCTGTGACTTCTGGTTTCTTTATCACGTTTCGCTAACCATTGATAAATCAGTAAAATATGTAATTACTAAGGAGTAACCAACAATGCCAGGGCTACGAAAATATCTAAACTTATTGTTGTGTATTCATTGTTACATTCACCCCAGTGTACTCGAATCAATATTATAAAACCTCATTTACAGCTCTTCTGACAATAAAACCACACTGTTGACATTCTCGAGGCTTGGAGTACAATAGCCTTCCGCTGCTGATGGGTTGTAAAGTCCAGTTATACCTCGACTCCATTGTTCTTGCTTAATTGCTCAATTACCTACCTTGCTGACGTCATGCACGCTTAACGAGTGAATTTACTGTTCGCTTCTTTTTGTAACTAATCAGGAACATTGAAAGAAGTGTATTCATGGGAAGGTCGTGCCAATCTTTGCAGGTGAACTGTGGTTATGAACTGATAGCATAAATGATCTATGAAAGACTCGTTTAGCATAACTCCTACCATTGGCGTAACTTTGGGGAGGCAAAATCGAACTTGTGACTTAATATTTGGGGGGGGAGAATCAAACTTGGGACTTTGGGGGGGGTATCAAACTCTGGATTTAACTTTGGGGCAGAAAGAATCAAACTAGGGACTTAGGGGACTTCAATTTGGGGGGGGGCTGTATCAAACTCGGGAGTTAACTTTGCGGGGGGCAGTATCAAACTCGGGACTTTACTTTCAGAGGGAGAATCAAACTTGGGACTTTGGGGGGGAGGCAGAATCAAAATTGGGACTTAATCTTGGGGGAGAATCAAAATTGGGACTTAATCTTGGGGGAGAATCAAAATTGGGACTTAATCTTGGGGGGAGAATCAAAATGGGGACAATCTTGGGGGGAGAATCAAAATTGGGACTTCATCTTGGGGGGAGAATCAAAATGGGAACGTAATCTTGGGGGAGAATCAAAATTTGGACTTAACCTTGGGGGAGGCGAGAATCAACATTGGGATTTAAGGGTGGAGAATTAAACTTTGGGGGTATCAAACTCGTGACAACTTGAGGGGAGCGGCAGAATCAAAATTGGGGGGGAATCAAAACTTGAGACTTAACTTGGGGGAGGCACAATCACACTTGGGACACACTAGAATAATGATGATGGCCCTAATGATGAAATGGAAAGTCCCAATGCGGCCACAAAGAAACATAAATGCTTCATGGGACAAGGACACGACCTCTCTCTGTATGCAAAAGAAACAGTGGGTGTTGATGAGGACAGATAATTAACTTTTGACACCTTTACCTCTCACGCCTATGGAATCTAGAACGAGAAGTCCTCCAAGCAAGATCTGTGGAACACTTTCGTGTGAACCCAGCTTCCGACAACAGCATCGTCGTTCCTCAGACAGCGTAGCGGACAAAGCAGTTGCAAAGGTTGGATTGTCCACAAAGCCTCGAGTGTGTTTTGTGCAAACTTTCACCGCTCCTGCTTGCGGGCTCAATCTAGACTCGCCTGGGGCTTTCACCAACCTGCCTATTATCCCATTCTATTTCGTTTCCTGCCAATCTCATTTTGAAGAAATTCGCTCGAGGGAATAAAAAAATACCCTTTTCTAATACAAATTTCCCTGTTTCTAAATAAAATCCAGTTTTCCCTGTTGAACAAGAAAAAATCAAGTTATAGAAATTAATCTTTGTAATAAAATTTGCCTTTTGCAGGAGAACATCTCTGTTTGGGAGTTTCCGATAGAACAACGGTTAATGCTATCGCCTTGTATTCAGCGGATCCCAGAAACTCGATTCTCCATATCCATCCGAACAGTGTAGTGCTTTGGATCCTACCTAGTTTTCGTAAGTCTGGGCATAAAATAGGGACTTAATTCTAAAGAAAAAAAAATAACAAATTAGTTTAATGTTCCAATAACAATTTCCCCTTTCCAAGAAATGTATGTTCCTGTTTTAACAAATATTAGAATAAATATTTCCCCCACGTTTCACGAAAACTTGCCTGTCTGAAGAACTGTTCACTCTTTCAAGAAGTATTTTGTTGCTTCATGAAATTTTGCCCGTTCCAGAAAGTATTTCGCAATTTTCAAGAACTATTTTCCAGATTTAAGAAATACTTTCCTGTTTCAGGGAGCAATTATCCCTTTCCAAGAAGTACTTTCCGACGAAATATTTTCCAATTAAAAAAAAATACTTCCACGTTTCAAGAAGTATTTTCCGGTTTCACAAAATATTTTTCATCTTCAGGAAGTATTTTCCCTCTTTCAAAAAGTATGTTACCATTTCAAGAAGCACTTTACTGTTTCAAGAACTATTTTTATGTTTGGAGGAGTAATAGTTCGGTTCGAGGAATATTTGCCAGTTTGAATGAATGTTTCCCAATTTCAAAATATATTTGAAGAAATATTATCCTCTTCAGACTCATCAGTGAAGTGGTCATGAATTTCTTAAGGGGGCTTTCGACCATAAGGGAAGTTGCAGTTTCTATTTTCTGATCAGTGCTAAATTGTACCATCATTAAACTTATGTGACGTTCTGTTTTGTAAGGAAATTCTAGCCACAAGAGGGCACAATCTACGAGGGCGGACTGAAAAGTAATGTCTGCTATTTATTTGTGACTGATAGGTTCGGAGTGAAGGACATGGTAATGTAGATTAATACTAAGTTGCACAAGATAAAAACCAGACGGTGAACAATTAACTAGAGCGAGGAAAATGTTCTCAAGAAGTTTTTTGTCACACACGTTGAGAGTTCCTCGGCAGGGGTTTTCATTGTGAGCATGAACATCACATTCATTGCCATAAAAAGCCTTCATTCTCTGATGAATGTCAATTGGGGACACATTTTCTGCAGTTAGAAACTCTGTCACCACACGCAGTTTCAGATGCACCGACATAGTATGGTTACATACTGCCATTTTCCTCGCTCTACTTCAGCAACCCCTGGTGATAGAAGTTTGAAACTTGGGATAGAGAAAGGGGGGGGGAGTCTGAAGAGTACAATGCATGGTTGCTCAAAATAAAAAAATGTCTTTACACTGCACCGTCACAAAAAAATACCGAGCAATAATTTTCAGCCCGCCCTCGTACATGGTCCCCTGGATACCACTCAAAGCCAAACTGAACTGAAAGATTATTGAACTCGCAGCTTTTTTTTTTTAAAAAAAAAGAACTACTGACTCGGTGAAGGTAACAACCTTCTACCTATTAATACATGTAATGTTACTACAAGTGGCTACTGACAAGTTCTAAAACCGAGCCAAGTACAGTACTTAACACTTAAAAGTTGCAAATAGCGCTGCTTGGGAAAGAAACCAGCTGTAGCGATACGATAGCTGCAATTACATAGATTACGGTGCAACGGTTACATCTTCTGCTTAAGTGCCCCGATATGTTTATGTGCCAGGTTCAACGCCTACGAGAAGCGTTAAATTAAAACATTTGCATAGAATTTCCCGTTAAGACGCCCACCAGGGAGCAGTGTTGCCAGGTCTTAATTATTTATCGCATTGTTCAAAGTTTTCAGTACTGCTTACGTGGGTGTTTTAAAAGTTTTTGACGAACAGGGATGATATATCCGAAAGGGTGTATTGCAGTTACTCTTTGTAAAGCAACACTGTAAATAATATCGTTCTTTCCATTACTAATGTTGAGTTGATTGATTGATTTAGTTTATTTTACTTCGCAAGGGAGCCGCCATGGTCTAGTCGATAGGGTGTTTGACTGCCACGCGGTTTTCCGGGCTTGTCCCCACATAAAGCGGCTCTGGAGCTCACCCAGCCTCAAACCAATTGGGGGAAACCCGGAGAGGGGGTAAAGACGGCCTTTGCGTGGTGCTGATGGCCGAGATCGAGAATGTGTGGCGCCTTACCCCCCATATCCTCTAATTGTGTTTTCATGGCAAGGTGCTGCATGCACGAGGAACTTTACATTTAGGCAAATCGGGACTGGAGCTACTGGAAGACCCACTGTGCCTCCACTCATGGCCGTATTTAGAGGGGGGTTTCTAGGGTTCAACCCCCCCCCCCGAAACTTCTGAGATGTTGGGTTAATGGAAGTTCAGAAACCAAAATCTGTAACAAATTTTCAATTTTTTTTCGAAGCATCACAAAAGTACAAGGAGACAATGTTGAAACGATCGAGCTAGAATTTTCATACATTTGGAATTCTGAAAGTTGAGTGAAACAGGATTTATTCTCAGAATCGTAACCAACCCGCAACCCCTCCATTTTCACTTCTGCTGTCATCTTTCCAGTGTTGCCCCTGCGTCACAAGGAATATAGACTGAAGATTCCCTTATGATTGTCCCAAAATTCCCTTTCCAGCTTTTAAATTCCCTGTCCGATAAAGTCGAAAATCCCCCCTTGATAGGAGTTCAAACCTAGGATCTCTAGTTCTGTAGCGCATTACGTTCGCGATTGAGGTTACAATCCACGCACCAGGCTAAGTTTTTAAAAATAATAACTGCTTCCACACTTTTCAAAATTCCAAAAATTTAATTTTAAAGTCAAACAACAAAAACTTTATGACTAAAATTTCCATCTAACTTTTAAAGCTTTTTCTTGAAGGTGTCTAAAGTTTAATGACGAAGTATAATAATTGTGCATTTCAGTACACACTGTATGAAACGTAAAAAAACAAAAAGAAACTTGTGCTGGATATTCACTCATCTGCTGGATTGAGTAAGCCCCCCTCAATGATATAACAATAATATAATAATAATAATTATTAATAGTATTATTATGGAATAAAATTGTTTTATTATTATGAAATTTTAATAATTATTGTACAATTATTGTTATTATTTCTATTAGTCAAATTTCTGGCGACGCCCATGGGAACAATTATGAATGAACCCCCCCGAAACTTTTTTCTGCCTACGGCCGTGCCTCCACTGGGTATCCAACCCTGGACCCCTTGATTACAATGACATATATGAAAGGACAGTCACAAACATATGCAAACGACACAGCACAAGCCCCACAGAGCATTATAGTGGCGGTGAGTCCAGACGCCAAAGACTCGTTAGTCTGCAAATTGCATCCAGAGTGGAAGGGAGGTTGAGATTTGGGTCCCTTTGAATAGGGTCACTACTTTACCCCACTAATGATTGGGATGTAAGCGTTGATCTCAAAAAGCATTCGAATGTCAACCTCTCTTTCACGCAGCACGGCCTTATCTGCATTTACATGCTTACGAAGATCTGGCGCCTGCACCCACAACGAGCATAATATTCGGTGGAGCTTGGGTTGTGTTGCCCCTAATGTTTGTCCCTTCATCCATCTCATCTTCTCGCCATTCATTCCCATCGTCGCGATTAGCCAGAGGTGACAGAAAACTAAGGTAAAATAAATTAAATCAACAATAACAACTTCTACTGATGACGGTCTACAATCAATAGTAATTTCCATTAATTTTTATAACTAATCTCATTTTTAAAAATGAGAATCAAGAAGTAACGGAATTCAAATATTAAATAACATTTCGTGTGTAGTTCCACATTTCTTATTTCTTTCGGAAACTAGGACAAAGTAGCACACTGCATAGATTAACATCTACGAGGGTCCTCGTATGCCCAGAGCGGTCAAAGATACCGGGAACAGATGACCAGATGAGACAACGCGCTGAAGAATGAACAGCCCATGTCCCAGACGAGTCTACGACTAAGGTAGGGTATCACGTCATATCTTTTCATTTCATGTTTTTATGCATTTTGCACTATGAATGTTTTGTCTACTCACTCATTCTCTAGCCTTGTGCCCGACCCTGTGGCCGAGTGGTTAGCATATCGCGCCGCGACGCCAAGGGTCCCGGGTTCGAATCCTGGTCGGGCTTGGTTGTTTGTGAATGTCCATTCATCAATTTCATCATTTCATCACTCATCCCCATCTTCGCAAATTAGCCAAGAGGCACAAAACGCGAAGTAAAATAAACTAAATCAATCAATCAATCAATCTAGCCTTGTTAAACACAAAGGTTTATGGCTGCAACAACACAAGCCTTCCATCTGTCCCTATCCTGGGCAAGATCAATCCAATCTTTTCCATTCTTACCGATTTCCTTTAGGTCCATCTGAACGCTACCCCTCCATCTTCGTCTTGGCCTTCCTACTGGTCTCTTACCATGAGGTTTCCCAACAAGGATCCAGTAAACCCTTCTCTCCCCTCCCATTCGTGGCACAGGACCTGCCCACCTAACTCTTCTTGCTGGATATTATTTTGATCCCGGTACTGCAAAGCAGAAAAACTAGACGCCTTCAATACATGGACATTCTCCCCAGCATTCATAGTAGCATAATCCCATTCCAACACATTCAAAAAATTTCAATTCTTTCCAAGCATCTAACCAACCAAAGCCATCAAAACTAAGCTTATCTTCTGGCACTAGAAATAGTCTAATTCAGGCAGCTCTGAATCTTGTCTAGAATGTTCTTTTTAATATACCTCCACACTTGCTGCTACAGTTATATATGCTTCTCTCTCATTTTTCAATGACTGCTGAAACTTGCATCTTGTTATCTCTCTATTAAAAGGTAGCAGATGTTGAATCAATAGATATATGTTTTTAAGTTATATTACCGTGTGTAATCCCACATTTCATATTTCCAGCCCACTGCATAGATGACCATACGAGTTGTTCGCAGCACAGAGGTGTGCACGCCGTAGATGACGTTCCGAAGAATTCACCGGACAGATGACCAGAGGAGCCAACAGCGAAGAAGAGTGAACAGCCCATGTCGTAGAGGACTCAATGGCCGAAGTAGGG
Source organism: Lepisma saccharinum (assembly GCF_977018435.1). NCBI lineage: Eukaryota > Metazoa > Arthropoda > Insecta > Zygentoma > Lepismatidae > Lepisma > Lepisma saccharinum. Next base: position 3,119,967 of record NC_139246.1, read on the forward strand.
TATGTATCTTATCTTGTCATGTTTTCATCAATTGTGTTTTGTGTTCTCCTGTGACGAACATAATACCATTCCGACACCTTCAAAATATTCCAAGTGTTCCGAAGCAACTCGCGTGTACAAGAGTCCTCAAAGCCAAGCTCAACTTCTCCCACTAGGAATTGTCTAAGTTCTGGCATCTCTGAATCTTGTCTAGAATGGTTTTCATTTAATATATATATATATATATATATATATATATATATACACACACACAACTACACAGCTGCTTATGCAGTTATAGTATTTGCTTTTCTATTTGTTTAATGACTGCTAGAACTTTCATCTTGTACTATCCTCCACCTTTTTAAAGCTAGCAGATGTTGTGACTAAATACAGTAAAACGTCTCCTAACGGACACCTCTGAATAGCGGACAGTTTTAAATTCCCCGGCAGAAATACATGGGGTTTAATGATAATATTACTTCTGAATAACGGACGCTGACACTGAAAACTACATACTTCCCAATGCAAATAAAACTTCTTAATAACGGACAGCCTCAAAGAAAACTGTCGGAATTCCTAGAATTCGACACAACAATGGCCAGTATTTCGCAGTAACGAGCATTGTTTCATGTTACACTGAACGTATTTGTTTTTAAAAGTGCAGACAGAAGACCGTATTCTTTGTGGTTATCTTGAGAAGTGTGTCATTTTGAATGCAGTAATTTAACAAAGGATTACACTACGTCTGCTGTATTTTTATTCTTGAACTTTGTAATGTATGCAGGGATACTTTAGTAAATTTAAATTTACCGTATGTAGTACAGTATTTTGTTCCTTAAATGTTCGTAAATTACGTACTGTAATATGCTTATTGTATTGTGTAACATCCTACACTTTTTCTGAATAGCAGACATTTATTTTTCCCCCAGTCCTGTCCGTTATTGAGAAGTTTTACTGTTTTTTTTAAGATTGATTGATTTGTTCATTTTACATCGCGTTTTTACCATTTTTGAATAACTCTAAAGATGAGAATGGTTTGTGAGGAGATGAAAAAATGAAGAGACAATCATAAAACATATGGACAGCACACTTTAAAACTGTAGGTCCAGTCCCGATTAACCTTACTGTGCATAAAGTGGGCTTAAAACACCAAGCCAATCAATCAATCTTGACGCCAGAGCCTCGTTAGTCTGCAACAATGCAGTCCAGGGTGTACTACGTGGAAGTGAGGATCACATTTGAGTGACTTGAGAAAGGGACATTCATTGCATTGCATCCCAGGTTTCTAAGATGAGCGTAGTGATACCTCATCTTTTGTTTACCAAGCCCATTTTCGCTGGTAAGCTCCCAGTGACCGGGCCAATTTTGAGGAAATTACAGTGTTACCTTCAAACGACTGTAACTTGGAGACTAATTACAGTAGATGGATCATTTATATAGCGTTATATGCGGAATGAACCAGAGAATCGAACGATATAAAATTTATGCGCATTCAGTGTATTTGTGGGGGGTGGGGGAGAAACTTATAAATTCCAATATTTCCAAAAAAATGGGTTTTGCCCTCCACCCCTCCTCGGGCAACAAACTACAGAAAATTATCAAAATACACATGGAAATGATCGCTGGCATGTCTGGAACAAGCAAATAATTGCACTATTATGATATGAACAATACAACACGACTTGTACTCCAAAAACGATATGTCTGTACGCCACTGGTCCGAAGCTAATTGCCCTAGACGGACGAAACAAGTACCGTTATACGCGGAATGAACCATAGATTCGGACTACATACAATTTATGCACAATGAGTGTATATATGGATGCGGGGGGAAGGGAGGAACCGGAAAATTCCAACATTTCCAAAAAAAATGGGTTTTGCCCCCCCCCCCCTCCTCGGGCAACAAAGTACAGGACATTGTCAAAATACAGAAGGAAATGATAGCTGGCATGTCTGGAACAAGAAAATAATTGCACTATTATCATACGAGCAATTGAACACGACTCGTAGCTCCCTCAAACGACATGTCTGTGCGCCACTGACTCAGTTTCAAAGGAAGCTGCCATTTTCCCGCCATTCCCCCTTATTGGAAGAACAAGTCTTTACGGTGCAGAATATGTGTTAACAATAATATAAAAGAAGACAATCGCAATTCCAGCGAAAAATAGCGACATTATGACGTAAAAACTACGACCTTTTCGAGGTATCTATATATAGATAGCTGGTAAACAAGGGGTATACCTAGACATATCTATTTATAGATAGTTGGTAAACAAAAGGTTTTAAACACATGAGACTTTCTTCATGGAATGGTGAGAACCACGCCTCTCATAGCGCTCTACGACGCCAGGGGTTCCGGGATGGAACCCTGACCTCAGCCTGGGTGTTCTGTGTGAGTGTCCCTTCATCACATCATCCTCATCGGTTAGCCAAACGTGGCACAAAAGCGAAATAAAATAAACCATATCAAGCAACAAAGCCTATAATTCCGGTACGCATGAATGCAGTAGCCATTACGTATTGTTTATCCAAGAGTTGTACTTCTCCAAGGCCACCCACCGCAACAATAGATTACTTGAAAATCCGGTACCGAGCCCACTCACGAACAACAATGGAAAGACATTCATACATTGCATTCAGAATAACGTGGGTAAAAATAAGCGCCAGTCGACGCCATATTGTCTGCCGCTGCTAGAAAGGAACAATCGTTCCTCGCATTTTAGTACATGCTTTTCACACGTCTCGAGCCATTGCTACAGTGTTGCCAACTCTGCTAGGTTAGAACCATATCTGGTTGATTTCATGTTTTAAGTCCACTTTATGCACAGTTTAAAGTGGGATCCGAACCACTATGTGCTTCCACCGGCTATCGAACCCGGGAACCCCTTGATTACAAGGCGACGACGCTCCCACTGCGCCATCGTGGAGGCCCCAGAACTATATCTGGCTCCTAACAACTACACACTGATAACAGACCGCGAGCAAAAGGACATTTGAACCTTGGGCCTGTTAACTTGCCAATAACCTTTATATAAATTGAATAAATACAATAATTTGAATATTTTTGGAAGAGATGTCAGTTGTCCTTTTATTTTCCAATTATTGTCCTTAACATATATTTCCTTCATTGCCGTCTTGTGTATAATAAAATCCAGGTAAAAAACATTGTTTTCCCCTTTGAACCGTCAATCAGTGTTGCCACAATCTGTAAGCACAATTTCCCTTTCCAAGGGGTAAAATTTCCCTTTTTCGCCCATTTTTTCCCTTCATCTAAAGAATTATTATTAATAATAATAATAATTAAATATTATCGTTGACCCATGTTCGTATGTATGTATAAAATGTTAATCAATTTAACTTTTAAATGCTACGACGCCAGGGGTACCGGGTTCGAATCGCGACCTGGGCATGGCTGTTTGTGAGTGTCCATTCATAAATTTCATCATATCATTACTCATCCCCATCTTTGCAATTAGCCAAAAGTGGCAGAAAAGCGAAGTAAAATAAACCAAATAAATAAACAATAAAATCAATAACTTTTAAATGTTTTTTGGAAGATTTATATTTTATTTCTAAACCAAGCTAATTTTTTTGTTTTGAGATGAAAGCTAAAACTATATTATAGTTGGCAATTGAAGATTTTCATCAGTAAAAAGCAAAAAACACAAAAACAGAGATTGGATTTAGGGAGGCCAATGCCCCTTGTCTTCATCACATCATCAGAAGAAAATTAAAAATATTCTACACAAATAGTAAGACGCACATATGAAGAGTTTGTGTGGAAAATCACATTTTTGTGATCCGCAAACGGTAGCCAGATGTGGGTCAACCCAAATTCCACCCTTCCTCTCAGAACAAAGTATACGACAAAATAAAAAAAATAATAAGTTCTCATTTTCAAAACTGGAATCTGTTATCATGTTTAATATAATTAATGTTTAGTCTGTCTTAAAATTTCCATGAAAATTCGCTAGTTCTCATCAAATTTCCCTTTTCACTTAAAATTAGCTCCAAATTTCCCTTCAAAATGGGAAATTTCCCTTCATGCGGCAACACTGCCGTCAATGATTGGTTTGCTTTATTTTACTTCGCTTTTGTGCCACGTTTGGCTAATTGCGAAGATGGTGGTGAGTGATGATATGATGAAATTGATGAATGGACACTCACATTCATGCCCAGGCCGGGATTCGAACCCGGGACTCCTGGCGTCGTAGCGCGATGTGCTAACCACTTCGACACGGGGGCCGACTTGAGCCGTCAAGTTGACGCTACAAGGTATCGATAACGGTATTTTCTCTATGTAGGCAACCACGTAGCACAAAGTCACATTTTTTCATTGATGGGTTAACTTGTAATTGTAGTGAACCACATACAGAAAACTACAAATAAACTGTGCTTTAGATCAAATCTTAAAATAACGTTCATTCTCGTTTACCAAAGTCTCGAACAAGACGAGAATCTCTATTTCGTCTCGATTTTACAAGAGTCGGGCTCGTTCTCGTTTGAGAATTGGCCCCATCAGTACTCCGGCTCCATGAACATAAATTTCAGTTTCGTTTATCGTGTGTGATTTAGCTCCTTTACGGTGTTGGGCGTTGGCAACACTGCGAAAAGAAAGTTCGCCGTGGAGCGTATTAGTGTCACCTGAGTTAACCTCAGCCCTGTCTTCGCAGACAATGTAACTGAATTATGCTGTCCTTTTCTTGCTATGTCCAGGATGTACACTTCGACACTTCTCGTACAGAGGATGTCCCTTGCAGTGTTGGCAGGTCGGTGTTTAAAATTCCACCTTTCCATGAGGAGAACCTTTTTCGGTCAGGGACGTAGACAGGATTATTTTCGGGCTGGCTGAACGTTCGACAATAACAAAAGCGTGTTTCAAAATTATTACGGAAAAAGGTACCAAGTAACATCTATTCCCGGGACGTCGTACTAGCAGGTGTGCAATGACAGCGCAGAACGGCTATTTTGACAAAATCCTGTTTCCCAGCTGGCTGCTTCGGGGAGGAGGGATTTTAATGTTGCCACTTCTTGACCAAGCACTGTTTGACCGTGAGTATCTTCGTAGGGAAACGCGGCAACAGAGGGTCACTGCGATAAAGGCGGTTCCCGCGCCGGATATAAGAGCGACGCAGGAATAGCAACATATGTTTGGCTTGGCTTGGTTTCTTTGCTTTATTTTTACACTACATTTTGATATTTCAGTACTACTTTTCCCTAACAACACTTTGTGTGTTTGCAAGGGGCCTAAGTTCGAATCACAGCCTGAATATAGGAGTTTTTTGAGGGTTCCACAATTCATCAGTTTTATAATATCATGACCCATCCTCATTTTCGCGTTTAGTCGGGCCTTCCCGATGGCGCAGTGGTTCGAATCCAACTTTAAATTGTAGGTCCAGTACCGATTAGCCTTACTATGCATAAACTGGACTTAAAACACCAACTCAATCAATCAATAAATTCGCGATTAGCCAAAAGTGGCAGAAAAGCGATGTAAAATAAGCCAAATAAATCGTAAATCTTTTAGAAGGTTGATCCAACCTAGTTGTGCCGGCCCCCGTGACGGAGTGGTTAGCACATCGCGCTACGACGCCAGGGGTCCCGGGTTCGAATCCCGGCCTGGACATGGATGTTTGTGAGTGTCCATTCATCAATTTCATCATATCATCACTCATTCCGATCTTCGCAAATTAGCCAAAGGTGGCACAAAAAGCGAAGTAAAATAAAGCAAATCATTTAGCCAATCAAACCAACACAGTTGTGTATCTAAGTAGGAATTCAATTAGACAATGGAATCCCCTGTATTTTGCAACACAGCCCTGTACATTTGTTAGGCTGGCTTTGAAACGTAAGTAACAGAGGATCCTGGTATGTGGCTGAGGGCTGCCTGTTCCTGCACTTCCTCCTGCCTGTCCGTAGGCGGAGGATCTGTCGACAAAGCCGGTCGTTCAGACGGAAGACTGGTGCAGGAACCGAAAAGCCATTGAACCAGATCAAGGAGCGAGTTGTTCCAGTTGAGGTATTTGCACTGGAGAAGTGCGAGCGGTCAGTTGGGAATACATCTTGGGCCGATGGAGACAATTATGACGAATGAAAAAAGTATGTTTGTCAAATTTAACTTCACTTTATCACAGACGATACTGAAACGTGCCATCATATGAAATCCTAACGAAACACTCAGCGAGAGGGGGCAAATACCCCCTCATACATAAGAAACAAGATAAAAGAGTGGCCCTTTGGCCATAATACAGTACTTAGCATTTTGTCGTATTTATTATTGAGCACCGCTTTTCTTCATCGCTGTAGACGAGAGTATATGGGGGGGGGGGGCATAAAAATGAGTAGATTTTTGGAAAACACTTTACATTCAGTTGGAGAAACTCGGGGTTTACATATTTTTATACACGAGTAGTAAATTAAGTACAGTTATACATATATATATATATATATATATATATATATATATATATGTTTGTAAACGTCGTCCTAGTTGGTAAAATGCTAGTAATGTGTGCGAATGTGTGGTTAGAAGCCGTCACTGATTGCATTTTGTAAACATCGAGTGCTTTACTCCTTGCGCGTTCCGAGGTTTCCTCCTTGTTTACAAAACAGAACATTTCCGAGAGGTGGCGTTGTAATCAAACAGGATGGATACAATCAGTACACAGTCTAATCGTGTGGGAGTGACGCCAGTTGTGCTGTCCTGCATAGTGAAAATGGAACCTTACAGCAACGAAGAATACATTTTACCAACTAGGACGACGTTTACAAACAATGAAGTCAGTGGCGGCTTGTAACCACACATTCGCAATTATCTCGAAAACGGCTCGTTTGCAGACATATGTTTACTGAGACTTTCTTGCTTCTATTACCGTGTACTTTCAACTGTGTCAGTTTGCGCTATTACTTATGATACACCCTGTATTGTGCCCTGACGACTAATTCGTGCTATACATGCATCAATGACCCTCAGGGATATGTTCGGTGTCAAAGGATCTCAAGATAATATAGTAAATAGTATGAAGTTACGAAGAACAATAATTTCACGCATGGTTACATCGGCTGATGCACTCAAGATGCATATTTTGATGCGCGAAACTCCAGCTGTTTCCTATTGTTTCGTCGAAGAACGCATTCAAATGTTACGTAATTCGCGCACAAGTTCTTTCCGATAGTTTCCAAGAAGCACGTTCTGGCTCACGGGGCTAGACCAGGGTTGAACAGGTTGTGTATAACCTGTCCCCACGGACAAAAACGTGCAGTAAGTCAACGACAACGAGAAATTATTATGGCGAACCCATTGCTCTCTTATGTAATGTTTCTTGATTCTTGGAAAACGCTCAACTTAGTCTGTACTAACTCACGGGTGGTTGGAAAAACTGATAATCTTCTTCCTCTCTCGCCCCCCCTCCCCCTCGCTCCTTCCCTCTCCCACACACGCATGCATTGACCGTAGCCAAACATCTCTTTTCGGGAGTGGTCGAACTATCTTATACTCCGTTCCGTTTTTTCTGGAGGAAGGCCTCGCATAAGCAGCTACTTTTGCCATAACCTGAGGGTACAATTTCCCTTTCTAGCTTAATTTTCCCCTTCATCTAATAAAATCATAGTAATAATACAAGTAATAACAACAAGAGTGTTTTCGTTTGTCCATGTTCTTACATGTGAAATATGTTAAACAAATTCATCATATACATGTTTATAGTCAGCTTTTTTGCTACTGGGCCACATATCCGGGTTCGAACCCTGGTCAAGCATGATTGGACAGTTATCTTGGCTTGTGCTGAAAGGAGTGCAAGTAAGAAATAACACAATATGTATAGATATGAAACTGGCATCTATATGCTGGGGCAGTGTTAGCGTCGTCGCCTTGTAATCAAGGGTTCCAGGGTTCGATACCCGGTGGAGTCACATAGTGGTTCGGATCCCACTTTAAACTGTAGGTCCAGTCCCGATTAGCCTTACTGTGAATAAAGTGGACTTAAAACACCAAATCAATATAACCTGAACAAATGTTGAGTCCGATGTCTTCAAATTTCCCAGAAATTTTTGCATTTTTCAATCGAATTTTCCTTCAAAAAGGGAAATTTCCCTCCATGTGGCAACACTGATAGTGATAGCGGCAGAGAAAAGGGGGGGATCGAGTGGGCAGACCGAAGCTGTACACGCTGCTGCGAAGGCTGGTAACAGCAGTCGCCTCCTCCTCCACGCAATCCCGTTCCCTCGCACGTGTTCATTGGTGGAGCCGTCTAGCGTCACCACTTGCGCAGAGACTTGTTTTCGTTCGTTTGCTCCAGAGATAACCGGGACGGAGTACATAAAGTGTGTTTTGGAAATTTTCTAGGGAAATACTACTGATATAACTATTTCCAACAGTTTTCATCAATATTGTGCAACAAGTGTTGCTAGAATCTTACCAAACTCGCATCGTTCTTTAACGAATAGATAGGTGTAACTTGGGATGTTAATGTCAGTGTCGTAAATTATATGACACTGGCAACCGTGAATCTGGCTGCATATATACAGGATGAAAAGTGCTATTTTTTAAGGGTTCGTAGCATCAAAATTAACACTTTTCAAGGGATTCCCCGATGGGGCAGTGGTAGCGTCATCGCCTTGTAATCAAGGGGTCCCGGGTTCGATACTCGGTTGAGGCACATAGTGGTTCGGATCCCACTTTAAACTGTAGGTCCAGTTCCGATTAGCCTTACTGTGCATATAGTGGACTTAAAACATCACATCAAACCAAACACTTTTCAAACTTGCACAAAGAGAGATTGAATTACTACAACATTCTTCAGAATTTGAAAAAATGAATAACAAAAGAATTTTAATGTAACAGTAATCGTATACATCCACCTTGGTAGTTTCATCCCATACTCATAAACTAAACTTTAACATGAGATGTTGACTTAAGTTTCAATGTCACTGCATCTTTCACTTAACGATCCATATTTGAGGGCCCACTACCACAGACAAATTACGGTTATGCGTGTAAATATCGCTTGAAGAAGATCTCGATTCCGTACGCTATCTAGCGTCGTCCGTGCGAACTATTTGGCGCTGTAGCGAAATCTTCTTTATCAGAACAACTTAAAGACCTCAACATTGTTCATACTTCTACAAAGCGAGTAAAACACTAACATTTGAATGGGACCATACATAATTCTTTGAGCATTCAACGCAGAGAATTAGAAACATATTCGGGGACTTTTACAGAGATCAGAGGTTCGCATGTCGTATTGCTTACTGTTATCAACAGGGTTGTGCAATTACTCGTAAAAAACTTAAAGTACGTCAAAAACTAGAATCAAACAAACAAAAAAAAGAAAACATGTCTTTTGCGATGGTTATGCATGGCAGTTGGCAGTGGATGAAAAAATAAAGGCTTTAAAAAACTTTTTTTCAGAATTTGTATGTACTCTCACATAGGAATTTTATAAACAAAAAATAAGTAGTTAACTATTCTCTTCATTACATTTTTACACTAGTAGGTAGGCATTCATTGCTAATTGTCCCATGAACAACACTTCTTCCGCTTTACAATCATTACTTTCTTTTTCAGTACATAACGTATAACAAGTAACAATCAACGTGTTTTGTTTTTTAAAAAAAGTTCTACTTGTATGTACGTATGAAATAGGAATTTGAAAGTGTTACTAAAACTTTGAAATCCAATCCAAATAAATTGTCATTATGCTATGTTATAAATACAAGTACGAGGCTCATTCAATATATAACCGGAAATATGTTGTAACAAATATTTATTGCAAGTACCAGATGAACTACAGTACTATGTTTCAACATTGCCCCCCCCCCCCCCGTAGTTCAATGCACCTACGCTAGCGCTTGATAAGGGCACTGATTCCCCATGAAAAAAAATATTTTGGACGCGTGCGTAACAACTCATGCACTACTAACTTGACTTTGCCGTCATTCTGGAACCTCGATCCACTTAGTGCATCTTTGAGTGGACCAAAGGTGTGGAAATCGGAAGGTGCGAGATCGGGCGAATATGAAGGGTGGGGTAAGGACTCAAACTTTAGGTCCTCGATGGTAGACAATGTGACACTGGCAGTGTGTGGTCTCGCATTGTCTTGAAACAAAAGCACACCAGTGGACACCAGACCACGTCGTCTCTACAGAACGGTTGGTTTCAGTCTTTCGCGCAAAAGGTTGTAGTAGGTGGTACTGTTTACATTATGACCTCTGGGTATGTAATGTTCAAGAATTGTCCCCTTGTGGTCCCAAAACAAAGTTAACATGACCTTTCCGGTACTCCCTTGAGCACTCGTACACTTGTCATCGACTAATACAGTTGTTACCGTCGTACTAAACTGTCATGCGGCGATGAATTTCTATTGGTTTCACGCCTTCACTCAACAAAAATCTCACGACACTTCCCTGCTCCAGATTGGAGCACTCCTGTAAGGGTGCCGCCATCTTGTGTAACTGTTTCCCAGCGTCCCGTGCGCGAGGCAGGCGTGCCAGCCCCAGCTTTGAATACGTTACAGATGCCTTCACAAAATAACTTAACATATAACAATCACGGTCGTATTTTAGTTTGTTTACATTATTATTCCGGTTATTTATTGAATGCACCTTGTACAAGTGCAATACGTATATATCAACGGGTTTCTCAATTTTTTTAAAAAAAAAATATTGGGAAGAACAGTTCTATTTTAAAAAATCTGTCAGTGTGGATGAGGGCGTGAGGTGGCTACAGAAACAAATCTTCAGAAAATAAAGATTTTGTGCTTAAATATGTAAGAGAATGTTTAAAATGTGAGATAATGACTTACGAAAGAAAATTGGTTTTTTACATCTGCGTATAAATCTGGTTTTCTACGCAAAGTAAATTACAGTAAAACCTCGTTAATCCGGACTAATGGGGGAGATAAGTTGACCGGTTTAACGAAATAACCTAAAAGAACAGTAGAAAGTGCATTAAAACTCCGTTTATAGCAACGAGACACATTTATTATGGTGTATTTAAAGGGCATAGGTTTCTACGGCCACGTATTATAGTGACCAGAGTTTTACGAGAATATGCCGAGGGTATTACTGTGTCAATGCGACTTCTTCCCGAAAGTCTGCTGGAAACAGAATTTCATCAGTGGTTGACTGCCTTTTCTTTGGGAAGTTCTCCCATGGACATTGGGTATACGTATTGTTACCCGTTACGGAGCAATATGACGAATGTGATTGTTGACTTCTAGCCACATTCAAAACCTTGCATTCTGTTTTTTTTTTTTTTTTGGCCTGTCCGGATTAACGCGGTTTTACTGTACTATAGCTCTTTTCAGTTGTTACGGCGTGCGCTCTAGAAGCTGGCAGGGGAAGTGGAGAGCGGGGAAACGACCTATCCAGCGCAACGAGACAGGCCGGTTAGAGAGAGAGACTACAGCGTTGCCAGAGTAGCGGGAAAGAGGAGTTGAAATCGAAAGAACCATGAAATACAGACGTCCCATTGTTCGCGTATGGCCTGAGAATGCGTATTATCTCCATCTTGTGGTCAGTAGAATACCGATAAGTGTATGATTTCAAGTGTATACGTTGTAGGAATTCTTTCCAACTGTACCGAATGTTAGCTAGCATTGTCCATTACAATCACTGCGTCTTTGATGTTCCTTTCGTCAAGCGTATCTAAAAACTGCAAAAACCACGGAAAACTAATTTACATTCCTGTAGAAAACCAGTGTGACTGGAACCTACGTGACAAACAATAATGCGCCCACCTTTACCCGCGGGCACAACGCGTAACGTGTTGGATATTCATCCTTTACATAATACCCGAGGATAATTCTTCTTATTATATCTTTATCGCAACCGTCGATTGCCTTTGTGATACTGTTCCTTTTGATTCGTTTGCGCGGTGATTCAAATGACATGGAACCCGACGCCTCAAGACTGTCTTTGCCTTCCCTAACAATACGCTGCACAGTTCGCGTACTCACTCCACAAGCTTCCAACACTCTCTGTTGCACTTTGTGCACACTTACCAAGGGGCCACTGTTTTCTGCTTCCTTTTGAAAATATCCATGAACCCTATTGATTATTTTCCTGCATTGGCTACAAACTACCTCTTTCCTGTTTGCCATCGTACGATACTTACTGCGTTAATAAGCACAAAGCTCCCTATGGAACAACGAGAGTACAAATAAACGTCACATCACATGCCACATACATGTTTATCGAAGAAACAATGCAGTTAGGCAATACACGACGCGACAACAATTACTCCCACGTATGTTATTCCTACATTCCGCTCATAACAAACAGGAATCAACACTGGGGCAAAACACCATCAGCAACGCGGTGAATTGGCAACACAGCAACGTGCAGAACGAAGTTAGCGCTGCAGCTTCCTCCCGCAACTGCGTAACTCTCGGCTCCACCGCCAGGTGGTCTGTTCTCTGGTTGGTCAGCGGCATGTTCCCCGCTCCCCACTTCCCCTGCCAGCTTCTAGAGCGCACGACGTAAGAACTGAAAAGAGCTATAGTAACTTACGCGTAATTTATGTAAAATTACCTTGCCAACCCTGATTATCACTATTCATCCTCAACTTTATGTTAAATATGTTATACAATTTAAGAAATGAATATTCTGCAGAGATTGTAACTCCTTGGATTAAATGGAGACATTGACAAAGAACAGAGAAGCATTTATGGAAGGCATACATACATCATTTCCTGTGAGACTTCTACAACAAAGAGGAAATAACGTGTGAGTCTTCTGTGGAGAAGACACACAAAGAAAACAACGTCTCGTGAAGCTTCTAACAGGAGGCTACGAAGAAGAGAAAAAACATGAATGGCGCTCCTAATACGTGAATGTTTCTCAGACTGCAACTTTCCCCGCGAGGCCTTGGTACACATACGTGAACACATCGCTTCCATTCGCACTTCACGCACAGACTGCGTGTGGCTTTCCTTCCCAACAGAAAGAGCAAACGCGGATGGCATTGTGGCATTCCGATCACCAAACACACGTGACCAGCATCTATTTGTAGTTGCCGCTGTCCATGTTGACACGACGCGCCTTCTGGCATACTCGCTTCTATTTGATATTTCGGTATGATTGTGGGATTACCCTACAGTACGGCTGTTCGGTAACGACTTTCGATATATCGAACATACTAATGTCGATCATGATACGATGCATCGCCGTATGAGAACAACAGGCATGGGCGTAACTTGTGTCCTAACTTTGGGAGGGGCAAAATCGACCTTGAAACTTAACTTTTTGGGGGGAGGGGCAAAATCAAGCTTTGGACTTAACTTTGGGGTGGGCAGAATCAAACTTGTCTTGAGAGGGGAGTCAGAATCAAATTGGAACCTTGGGGTGGCAGAATCAAACTTGGAGCGTAGAATCAAATTAACTTGGGACTTAACTTTGGGGATAGAATTAAACTTCGGCCTTAATTTTGGGGGGGGGGGGTAGAATCAAACTTGGCCCTTTATTTGGGGGTAGAATCAAACTTGGGACTTCATTTGGCAGAATCAAACTTGGGCCTTTATTTAGGGGGCAGAATCAAACTTGGTACTTATTTTTGGGGGGTAGAATGAAACTTGGGCCTTAATTTGGGGGGCAGAATCAAACTTGGGACTTAACAGGGGGAGGCATAAGTTTTCCATTCCACAAATATAACGTCGAGATCTATTTTGCTAAATAGCTTACATTTGCGCAATTATAAAAATATACTCTTCAATACTTTGCTCCCAAGGCCCCAGGAGGTTAACAAAACTAAGTTGTAAATTTTTTAACCTGAAAATTTTGCGGGGCAAGTGCCCGTTCCCCCGCCAAGTTACGCCTATGACCACAGGAACGTAAGTCTAAACATACGGTTTTCAGTCTTGTATAAATAAACTCCTCTGAATAGCTCTATTTGGAATCCTTAGCAGTAAGGTGGAGTCACGTATGTCCCATTTACCTACTCTCTTTAAAAGTCTGATGTATTCCTAAAAATTAATTATTTCCTCTCTCCTGTAAATTCGATAAATTGGAGTTTCGTCACTTTGCTTCTCACACAACGATATAAATTAAGGATTTCTGACATTTGTGGTTTCTGCGCCCCGAGGCACATGTTATATTACATGAAGCATCGAAATTTATCAATTGAAAAGAATTGCCCATAATTCTCGAAGTGGGGTACAGTCCGTCAATACATTGAATACATGCAGTGTGGACATAGAATAACGTAACCGGGCCATCCAAAGTTAAAGTGGGGCCCAAGATATTGAATGGTGTCCATGCTGGGAATTGAACTTTGAAACACTCGATGGCAAAGACTAGGAACGGGTTTTAAGTTGCAGCATCTTTCCAAAATATAGATGTCTTCATATTGATCGTTTGAGATATTTTAGGACATGAAATCAAGTAAAATGGACACACTTTGTTCTACCTTTTTGCGAGATTAGCACATTTATTCACTTTTTACCTCCTCTTTGCTTCAGCACCTTTTTCATTTCTTTTCTTTCATGTTTTGTTAAAATCTTGGACAGAAAAATAAATGATTTTCACTCTTTCTTCTTGAGCAGCTACATAAACTCCTATAGTCTCATTTTGTAGAGCAGAACGAGAGCTATATAATGGTGTAATATAATCATTGCAGCCCCAATAGTTCCCAAGATAATGTAGCAAAACCCGCGAGAGGAAACACAAACTTCAACAAAACAGAACAACAGTTCTCTATGCGGTCCGCGCGCAACCACAGTTCTCTATGCGGTCCGCGCGCATTATATACAGAAGGCGCAGAAAAAGAAAGCATTGAATAAAGACATTTTATCAGCATATTTTTGAAAACTTTTTCAGAAACTTTTTTCCCCTTTCTCGACCATAATTTTGCACCTTAAAATCCTTTCCCAAGCAATAACTTTGATAGTTCCTATAGTCCCAGCTCAGAGAGTACGGTTTACAAGTTTAAAAGTTACAGTTAATGCAAATAAGATACATTCTTAAAACACCCTACATAATTTAATTTCAAATGTGGAGAAATATATTACGAGAATGTAGAATAGTTTAAACGAAGTAATTAATGGATTCCTGAAATATAACACTTCAAATGTAAGACTATATCGCGAAATACGAGCCCATATTTTGTACATATTGTCCTACAGTTCTAGCTTATTGTTCCTCTGAATAACTGTAAATATACCGTGTGTTCATTAGCGCTATCTATGGAGAGAATTACTTACTTCTTCACAATAATATTTACGATCGCTTTATTTTATTCTTGGGGTCGATAAGACTGGAACAGGGTGTCTACCAAATAACAAATCCATAATTCTTGACATTTTCTCGACACATCTTTTTCGTAACATTTATTTAATCGACCCCTACTTAGCCGGCCCCGTAGCGGAATGGTTAGCACTTCGCCCTACGCCGCCGGGTTCGAATTCTGGCCTGGATGTTTGTGAGTGTCCATTCATCAATTTCATCATATCATCTCTCATCCCCATCTTCGCAAATTAGCCAAAAGTGGCACAAGAAGCGAAGTCAAATAAAGCAGATCAATCAATCGTCCCCTACTTAGGTATAATTGCAAAATCAAGAAAATATATGTTTTTATTTAATGACAAAGCCCTACCACAAGGCCGAAGCTGTACTTGCTTTAATTAATGGATGTAAAAATTACCTCAGACTTCAACCTGGATGGGGAATAGCCACATTCCTATATTTAATATTTTACAAAACTTCACGCATTCAAGAATGTAATTCTTAAGCAAAGTGAGCAAATCTAAACCACAACTCAACACAATTTTTTATTTCCAAATATTCAATTGGATCAAATGCCAGTACACGTATGTAACCAGGCACGTAGCCAGGGGGAGGACTAAGGGGGCTGAAGCCACCCCGGAAATCATACAAATATATAATTTAAATAGTGTATAGTGTGGTAATTAATTTTAGTTTGGAATACCTAAGAAGCTTGTAAAATTCGTGTGGATATTAATATGTCTGACAAATTTACAATTCATGATGGTTCAAAACAAGGAGACGCATTATCTCCATTGCTCTTTAATTTTGCCTTAGAATACGCCGTTAGGAAGGTAAAAGAAACTAACGAAGAACTAAAATTAAACGGTGTGACTCAGTTGTTAGCATATGCAGATGATGTAGACTTATTAGGGGATGATATAAATACAATTAAAAATAATGCTAAAATTTTTCAAAACTGCTAAAGAGATAGGTTTGGAAGTTAACAAAGAGAAAACTAAATATATGCTTACAGGCCGAAACCAAGTGTTAGGTAATAATCAAAATCTAATTATTGATAACAACTCGTTTGAACCAGTTTCCAAATCCAAATACTTAGGAGTAATATTAACAAATGAAAATTATATTAAAGAGGAAATAAAAAGTAGGCTTAATTCAGGAAATGCATGTTACTTCTCTCTTCATAAACTTTTGTCTTCTCGTTTAATATCTAAGAAACTAAAAGTTAAAATATACAAAACAGTAATTTTGCCTATAGTATTATATGGATGTGAAACTTGGTCTCTTACATTGAAAGAGGAACATAAATTGAGAGCATTCGAAAATAAGATCCTTAGGAAAGTATTTGGACCTAAAAGGGATGAGGAGACAGGTGAGTTACATAATTTAGAACTGCATAATTTGTATTCATGTCCAGATATTATTAGAATAATTAAATCAAGAAGACTTAGCTGGGTAGGCCATGTGGCACGAATGGGAGAGGAAAGAAGGATTCTTGTTGGGAAACCTGATGGTAAGAGACCTGTAGGAAGGCCAAGACGAAGATGGAGGGACAACGTTGAGATGGACCTAAGGGAAATCGGTAGGGATGGAAAAGAGTATATAGATCTTGCTCAGGATAGGGACAGATGGAAGGTCTGTGTTGCTGCAGCCATGAACCTTCGGGTTTAAGAAGGCTAGAGAGTTACTTAGTTAGTGGTAATTAATTTTACTTCCTTAGCAGGATTAATTATTAGAACGAAAAAAATAGTGTATAAAGATGAACCAGGTTGTACGTATTCTTGTATTCTACCATTTAATCCAAAAAATAAATGGATCCACAGCTCCCAAAAATTTATAGTTTTCTTGGTGAGAGGTCACACAATATAAACTTTATGAGTAAAATTTCGCCATAACTTATAAAGCCTTTTTTTTACCGGAATGTGCAAAAGTAAATAACAAAATACAATAACTATGAATTTCAGTACACGAACTGGACAAAATGTAAGGAAAATAATGGACAACAGTAGTCTGTGTTGGATATTCACTCATGCGGTGGATCTAATACCAAAGCCTCTACATTTATATAATTATAACAATAAATGTGGATTGAAATTGGTTTATTTTTAATAACTTATAATAGTTATTGTTGTAAAATGGCAATTATATTACCGTGGTAATAAATATTATTGTCATTATTATTTTTACTAATCAAGTTTTATTAGTGGCCTGCTCCCTCTACAAATATTTCTGGCGACGCCTGTGCCCATAAGGGATGAGCCCACTCCCGAAATAAAATCCTGGCTACGGGACTGTAAATTCAGTGAAAAAAAAAAAATCCTGACTTTCTTGGTTTACCTGTTGATTTCTTGGCTCTCTTGACTGGTAGAGACACCGTGTAAGCAGAAAGGTGTTTCAATGGCAAACCTTACGGTAAAACCTCGATCGACGAGTTGCAGGCGGTCAGGTTACAAAGAACCAGTAAAAGAGGACAGAGAGAGAGATACTCACCCTTGTGCACTCCGAAAACGTTCCTCCACGAATCTCGCAGGTACGGTTTCCTCCACAGGAGCACATGCACAAAACAGTAAACAAAAACACCACTTCACACACTCGCCCACATCTCCGCGCACCTTTGTTCCTTCCGTCCGCTTCCACCTTATCTCTGTTACTGCTCTCTGGCTTGTCCTGGCTCAGCCTTGCTCGCACACAACACTGTGACATGTCAGCCGCGTAGGCACCACGTGATCCGGCGCGGCAGGTTCTGCCGCCTACCGAGCTGTGACGTCACGTGTCGGGGTTCAGTGTGACAGACGGAGGGAAAATCGAAGGGGGAAAAAGGGATTTTTCTGAAAATTTGTACGAGTAAGTCCACTTGAAGCGAAAATAGGCTAATTTGGCATGGAAGTTCCAGTGGGATCCGCACCAGTGGCGCAGAAACGCGGGAACAGGTGTGCATTGTACCCTTTAAATTTTAGGGGTCAAAACATTTTGATCAGAATTGCACCCCGTCCTTCAAATTTTGCGTCCCCACCCGAGAAAATGGCCATCTGTGCTGTGTCTGGGATTTTCTCTCTTTAGCGTTGCTGCAACCAAAAAAATTTCAAAGACGTTTCAAAGACGAGAATAATTCAGATAGACAAGCTTAACATGTTTAAAACCAAGGTTGTTAAAGGTGCAGGAATTTTAAATAAATTCAATTCCGGTCCAGGAGAGAAAATCAGCAAGCGTAAATGGGTTCAGGACCGTAAAGAACCTTTTTATCTGTAAAGTATTTCAGTTCGGTCCAGGAACCTTTTTTCGATGAATTTAATTACGGTCCAGGAACCTTTATTCCATGATCAATTTAAATTCGGTCCAGGAACCTTTTTATCAGAATGAATTTCAATTCGGTCCAGGAACGTTTTTCAGGAACAATTAGAATACGGTCCAGGAACCTTTTTTCAATGAAACAATAAGCAACTTGGACCGAATTTAAATTGTGCGAGAAAATAGGTTCCGATCCTGCAGCGAAACCCAATAGAACAACCCATTAGAATGTATGGTTCCTGGACATTGAACAACCCTGGTTAAAACGAAGAATTATGGGACACTAAAAAAAGTTACTAATTAGTCTTTGTTTTCTTCTCGTTTCCCATGTGCCACTGGTGCGACGACATTCAGTATAAAGGTAAAGGTAAAGTGTTCCCCTGTGCATAGCACCACGCCATGAAGGCGTATAGGGGGTGTGGGGGTAACGCCCCACACTTTCTTGATCCGGTCGTGAGTGGGGGTGATGTGATCAGCATCATGCCCCTGACCGCCTTTACCCCCCAGGGTTTCCCCCAGGTACCCATGTTATTCGACGCTGGGTGGGCGCCGAGGCCGCTTTCACCGTTAGAAAAGTTCCCGGATTTGAACCGGCCGGGGATCGAACCCGGGACCTTGAGCATGGTAGTCAGACGCGTTACCGACTGATACTTTAAAAAATGGGTATGTTCAATACCAAATTATTAGTTTACCTATGAAAGTGACAATTTATATTCATATCGAATCTTTATTTATAATTTACTTTTCATTGAATTTGGTATATCTTTTTTTATAAAATAATATTTTCACCACGATTTCGTTTCACAATTAAACGAATAGTGGTGCATGTAAACTATTTTTTATAAATATTTGAACATTTTTTTTTATGTGGTACTTTGTTCAGTATTTCGGTAATATTGGACATTTCTAAGTATGTCAAAGCAATCCTCGAAGTCTGGAAAAATCAGATTAGTTGTTGGAAGCATCACAGTCCTACAAAACTCGTAATAAACCGTACATAAACATTTATTTTTATCTGGCGAGGGGGCGGGGGGTTGCCCCAGCCCTCCATGAAATGGGATTCACCCACAAACAAAAATCAGACGAACGAAACGTTAAAGAAGGAAAGAACAAGATCGTATTATTACAAAGTGATTGAATGAGATAAAGAAAGCAAGAATGGAAAGAGAGGGAGTGTGAAGGAAGAAAGTACGAAGAAACAAAGAAAGAAGGTGAACAAAGTTAGAAAGCGAGGAGAACGGAGAACTATAAAGAAGCAGGTCGTGGAGAGAAAGAAAATGGAGAGAAGCAGAGTAGAAGAAAGAAGATAAAGAGAAAACAAAGAAAGATAGAGTAAATTGAATGAGATAAACAAAGCAAGAAAGTGTGCAGGAAGGAAATACCAAGAACCAAAGAAAGAGGTGAACAAATAGAGTTAGAAAGATAGGAGAATGGAGAACCATAAATATCCAGAACGTGGAGAGAGAGAGAGAAGCAGAGTAAAAGAATGAAGAAAGAGATAAAACAAAATAAGAGAGATCAAATGTGCACTAAAGGAATTTCGTTCTGCTGAACAATCATTAGTACCGTATCTCTCCTATTTAAACAAATGTTTGGTTACGAGTTTGGTTTTTCCAAACTTTATTCTCTGCGACAAGTTAATATTTTCATTTGACATCGGACAGAAAAAGGTCCATATGCTCATCGTCACGCGTAACAAGCCAATCAAATGTTAAACGAAGTAATCGAATATTCTGATAATATCGAATAGTTCATGCTCCTACATTCTGATAACACGTACATTTCCTCTCATGTTTACAACAATAACGGTACTTTACATTATCTACATGACACGTAAATTACGCGTAAGATATATAAAAAAAGTGAAAAGCTAGAAAAAAAAATTAAAATAAATCATTTCTTTTGTAAAAACTACTATAATCATATTACATTTTAAACTTTAATTTTCTGATATATTTCAGCACTAAATCGTTATTTCTGAAGATTGTTTTTACAGCCACCTCACGCCCTCACCCTCACCAACACGATTTTTAAAAATACAGAGCATTCCCTGACATTCGCTACGAGACTCGGCGGCAAGCTGTCCGGCATCAGCGCTTGTCTTTCCCGGCAAACGGGGTCGCGACAGTCGCTAGAGTCGGCTATTAAAATTACAGTTTTCATATTGTGTACTAACCTTGACTACAGAAGGCGTTGAAAATGATGTCCCTCTGCTGCAACACATTCCTGGCATCTCCGAAGGAAATTGGCATTTACACGTGCAAGTTCGTCTACTGTAATTCTCCCGATTTCTCGTACAATACTCTCTTTTAACTCACGGATGGTGTGCGGATTGTATTTGTATACTTTATTTCCCCATTTTTCTTTCCACTTTTATTCAGAACTGACCCTGTTACTCTAAACTTTTGTACGAGGTTTAATATAAGCGACTGTCGCGGACCCGTTCACCGGGAAAGACAAGCGCTGATGCCGGGCCGCTTGCCGCCGAGTCTCGTAGCGAATGTAAGGGAATGCTCTGTAGAACTGTTCTTTCACATGTTGTTTTTTTTTTAAAAAAATTGAGAAACTTGTAATTCTGGAGTTGGCAACCTGATTTCTTGAGAGTTGGAAACCTGATTTCTTGAGAGTTGGCAACCTGATTTCTTGAGAGTTGGCAACCTGATTTATTGTGAGTTGGCAACCTGATTTCTTGTGAGTTGGCAACCTGATTTCTTGCTATTAATAGAATTAAGTTTACCAACTCTCAAGAAATCAGGTTGCCATCATCTCCTCACATAACATAACTATTAACAATTTATTTGGGTTGGATTTGACATGTTGCTTTATTTTGCTATTATCACAATATTATAATGGATTTTAATAGTCGATGGTCATTGTCACTTCTGACCCTTCAGTGTCTCATTTTTCTGCGCCCCCCTTGAACTTGCGGCCCCTAGGATATTCTTGTCTAAAATCCCCCTCCCCCTTGTTACTCACCATTTATTTCAGAGTAAATTACTTTAATCAATCATCATTGTCGCCGCTATCAATATAAAGAGGCAGCAAAAAACGGGAAAATAAATGTTGTGCACACAGAGGGATTTTATGCGAAAAGGGAATTTTTGCGTTGTTTGAGGGAATTTTTGTGCAACACTGATTGGCATCGCGACATGACAGAGCGTTGCGGTCTCTTTTCAAAGGCTGCGGGAGAGAGAGAAGAAAACATCTGCTTTTCTTGTGCGAGCGACAGAGCAGCCACTACAAGGAAGAAGTTTCACAGACACGCTATCGCACCGTTCCAAAAATAAATGCATTTGTATCTTCATTTCACGGGAATCCATTAGGCACGAGGCCAAAAAATTAATTTCTGAGCGAAAGCAAAACGCCGGACTCAGCTGCCTACAGCTGGTTGAGTCAGACTATTGATGGAGTCGTTTACTTCGATGCTCTTATTGTTATTCTCAGAGAAGTCATGGTCGGTGAACGAATTTGCAATCGCTTGTTACGTTATTCGAAGTTGTCTGAATCGAAAAGCTCCGGAATAGTACAGTTGCCACTTTTCCGGCCAGGTGGCTGTACGGTCGTCATGTACGCGCTCTGAACTGTAGGCGCATAATACGGAAGCAGAAAGTATACGCCAACCATAATATTTTGCACTTATTTACGACTTGTAAATGGGTTATGCGATTTCGTCATTAACATTTTTTTCTGAATGCAATGGTATTGATAAAACGTCCAAGTACAACTAAGTATTACATGGTCTATTAAATAAATGTCGCCTCTACAAAGTCAAGAGGAGCCGCGTTGGTCTAGTCAGTAGGGTGTCTGAGTACCACGCGGGAGACCCGGGGGCGATCTAAGATCGGAATTTTTCAGACCTTACCCCCGCATAAAGCGGCTCCAGGCTCACCCAGCCTCAAACCAATGGGTACCTGGGGGAAAAGGCGGCCGGAGCGTGGTGCTGATCGCATCACCTCCAAAATGGCCGAGATCGAGATTGTGTGGAGCCCTACCCCCACATCCCCTAAATGTGCCTTCACGGCACGATGCTATATGCACGGGGAAGGTTGCTGTTGATTTCGTTCATTTTACTTCACTTTTCTGCCATTTTGTCCAATCCCGACGATGAGGATGAGTGGTGATGTGGTGAAATTGATGAAAGGATATTCACTCATCCGGTGGAATGATTACGAAAGTCTTCCCAAGAATGTATTAATATACAGGGTAATTCAAAATGAATTGTACAAAAAGAAACTATGCCTGTGACTGCTGTATTGAATGTAATTCATAATTATCAATATAACATCTTGTTTTGTTTCAGTGTTGCCAGATGAAACCTGCAAAGGTAAATTATCATGTTACGTCGATCTTTGTGAATTAAATTCATTCGAGCAGTCACCAATATGGTTTGTTTTGGTACCATTCATTTTGAATTACCCAGTATTTTATAATAATTATTATAATAAATTTGTAATGAGTATTAAAATTGGTTTATTTTGATTAGTTCATAATAGTTATTATTGTATATTACTCCCTCTGTCCCATAATTATTGTCCGGTACATTTTTGTTTGTTGTGTCATAATAATTGTCCGATGTTCAAACTGTGACATTGGTGTATACAGAAGAAGAACATGAAACACGGGAATGAGTCATACAACTTTATTACTCAAGGATCAGTGCAAATTGTGCTTTCCATCTGCCTCTTCGTCTGTCATTCCTGTACTACCATTTTGGCATACTGGACTATAATTATGGGAGAAAAATACTATACAAACATTTGTGGCGACGCCCATGATGTCTAGTCGTGACCAAGACTCCTCGAAGTCTTGTCTCGATAGAGACAGGCGATTTCATGTCAAGACCATCCTTAGGAGAACTTGTTTTCAAATCTAATTTTTATGTTACTTCTGTACAGTTATCTTGTCATTATTGCCAGAAGTTATTCGAATTTGCTCCAATGATCTCCATCGAGAATCGAACCGGGGACATCGTTGTCGAGAGTGCTGGGAACCTAAAAAATCAGATGAGGGACAGCGACGAAGTGCAAGGTGACTTTTCCACCTTCTGAAAGGAACTAGATCATTTCTCACCTGGGGTCTCACGTGGGCGGTGGAAAGAAAAACAGTTATGCTCGTATGTATTAAATTAAGTGTGAGTGTGGAAGGCTCCCAACAGGTTAATTACACGCGTGTGATTGATAAAGACGCCGAACGTCCCATTGCGTGTTCAAGGTCAGCTTTAGTCTCCGCTCTGCCTTTGGTTTCCAGCCTGATTTATGGCCTCTTGGTTCGTTCTTCTTTGGTGTCGATTGAAAAGAATGTTCGTATCGGAGCCAGTTTCCCCTTCTACAAGTTAAGCTTGATTTGTATCACATTGTTGCAAGAAGGCAGACAATGTTCTTCCTGCACATGTTATCCACACTAGATCCTGGAAAGGAGTGTGCTGATGCTGGACTGGCAGAGCCGGTTCTATGTCCATCAGTTGTGTTATCGGGTTGAGCAGACCTGGTCAGAGCTGTTATGATTCGATTATATGCGTGGTAAAGTCACAGTCCTCATTGGAACGCCCTTCAATGTAAGTTTCCCCTCTGTCAACCATATGCAAGTCAACGTGCAGCCCAGTAGATCCTACCATCAAACCTTTCCGACCTATAGCGTTCGTCTTAGGAACTGAGACAGTACTTGTCAAGTCCACGTGGAGTAAATACGATGTTGCCAATTCATAACGTGTGGTTGCATGAGGACTAGAACCATACCACATGATCGGCTTGGTCCAACATGTTAATACTGGATAGGATGGATACGAATTTTCCAATACGTATCAAAATTGTTTCGGCTGAAAATTCTGGAGTAAGAATTGATGAAGCGTCACCCGAACTCGAGATTCCGTTAGATTCGAGATCCTGGTCCAAGATCTGAGATTCTGGCAGCTAGTAGTCCAGGATGCAAGATCCTGGAAGCGGTTAGTCCAGAGTTAGAAGTTCTGGTACATAGTAGCTCAGAGTTAGAGAATCTGCTATCGAGTAGTTCAGAGTTTGAAAGTCTGGTAATGTGCTCTCCGATGGCTCAGTGGTTACGTCGTCGCTTTGTAATCAAGGGGTCCCGGGTTCGATACCCGGTGGAGGCACATAATGGTTCGGATCCCACTTTGAACTGTAGGTCTAGTCCCGATTAGCCTACCTGTGGATAAAGTGGACTTAAAACACAAAATCAATCTTTCAGTCAATCAATCAATGAAAGTCTGGTAACTAGTAGTTCGGGATTTCAGACATTGGTAGCGGCAGTTCGGAGTTTGTGATTCTGGTAGCGAGTAATTCGGATTTGGAGATTCTTGTAGCGAGTAGTTTGGAGTTGGAGATTCTCGTATATAGTAGTTCAGAGTTGGAGCATCTGGTAGCTGATAGTTCGGAGTTCGAGGTTCTGGTAGCAAGTATTTCGGAGTTGGTTATTATCGTATAAAGTAGTTCAGAGTTGGAGCATCTGGTAGCGGATAGTTCAGAGTTGGAGCATCTGGTAGCAAGTAGTTCGGAGTTGGAGATTCTCGTATATAGTAATTCAGAGTTGGAGCATCTGATAGCGGATAGTTTGGAGTTCGAGGTTCTGGTAGCGAGTAGTTCGGAGTTGGAGATTATCGTATAAAGTAGTTCAGAGTTGGAGATTCTCGTATATAGTAATTCAGAGTTGGAGCATCTGATAGCGGATAGTTTGGAGTTCGAGGTTCTGGTAGCGAGTAGTTCGGAGTTGGATATTCTCGTATATAATAATTCAGAGTTGGAGCATCTGGTAGCGGATAGTTTGGAGTTCGAGGTTCTGGTAGCGAGTAGTTCGGAGTTGGAGATTCTCGTATATAATAATTCAGAGTTGGAGCATCTGGTAGCGGATAGTTTGGAGTTCGAGGTTCTGGTAGCGAGTAGTTCGGAGTTGGAGATTATCGTATAAAGTAGTTCAGAGTTGGAGATTCTCGTATATAGTAATTCAGAGTTGGAGCATCTGATAGCGGATAGTTTGGAGTTCGAGGTTCTGGTAGCGATTAGTTCGGAGTTGGAGATTATCGTATAAAGTAGTTCAGAGTTGGAGATTCTCGTATATAGTAATTCAGAGTTGGAGCATCTGATAGCGGATAGTTTGGAGTTCGAGGTTCTGGTAGCGAGTAGTTCGGAGTTGGAGATTATCGTATAAAGTAGTTCAGAGTTGGAGATTCTCGTATATAGTAATTCAGAGTTGGAGCATCTGATAGCGGATAGTTTGGAGTTCGAGGTTCTGGTAGCGAGTAGTTCGGAGTTGGAGATTATCGTATAAAGTAGTTCAGAGTTGGAGATTCTCGTATATAGTAATTCAGAGTTGGAGCATCTGATAGCGGATAGTTTGGAGTTCGAGGTTCTGGTAGCGAGTAGTTCGGAGTTGGATATTCTCGTATATAATAATTCAGAGTTGGAGCATCTGGTAGCGGATAGTTTGGAGTTCGAGGTTCTGGTAGCGAGTAGTTCGGAGTTGGAGATTATCGTATAAAGCAGTTCAGAGTTGGAGCATCTGGTAGCGGATAGTTCAGATTTGGAGCATCTGGTAGCAAGCAAGTAGTTGGAAGTTGGATATTCTCGTATATAGTAATTCAGAGTTGGAGCATCTGATACCGAACAGGTCAGAGTTCGAGATCCCTGATGATAGAGGAAGTAAAGATAGGGTAAAAGAGAAAGGGGATATATATATATATAGGA
Source organism: Lepisma saccharinum (assembly GCF_977018435.1). NCBI lineage: Eukaryota > Metazoa > Arthropoda > Insecta > Zygentoma > Lepismatidae > Lepisma > Lepisma saccharinum. Next base: position 3,146,150 of record NC_139246.1, read on the forward strand.
GAGAGAAGATAGAAATAAGAGAGAAAGGGGAAGATAGAAGAATGTAACGAGATATATTGCAAAGACAGAGGAGGGAAAAATAGAAATTAGGGAAGAGAGAGAAAAAGAAATGAGAAAAAAGAGAGAAAGCATAAAGACATATATTAAAAAAGCGAGCAAAAAGGACAGAAAGAGATATGGTAACAGATACAGAGAAACTTAGAGAAAGAGGGAAGTAACAAATAGACAAAATGAAGGACAGAGAGGGAGTGAGCGGGCATGGCAACCGGACGGAGCCCACATCAAATATATATTTATAGCCCGCCCTTGCTCCCAGCAGAAAGTAATTCTCTGGCAAGTTCTGCTATTGGAAGATTCCTGTGGAGTCATCCTCTGGGTGTCACGCTCCACTGTGGGACTTTCTCCCCCGACCAGTTCCTTCCGCGGTAACGTTTGCTTTTGGGGCAAGGTCCTCACTCCAAAGATAGATTTTTTACCCGCCGTGGGCGAAAGTTGCAAACGTCACTCTGCCGATGCGTTTTTGCTCAGTGACTGAACACGGAAATGCTGGAAGCTGAGGCTGACATCTGCGCCGGAGCCTCACATCCCGCCGACATGGCTCTTCTCGCACCTCATCTCGGTGCGTTGAACTCCATGTGATGCTGCTACACACCCTTTCCTTCAAGCACTGGTCCCAGGATGCAATGTCCATTGTCTGGTGCTTCTACTTCTTGCACCTATCCTGTGTTGACCTGATAAGACACTCGAATGTCCTCCACGCTATACTTCCTCGACTGCATTCTTGCAGACTAACGGGGCTCTGGCGCCTGTACCCACAGCCGGTATAATTCTCCTTGGAGCCTGTTCATCTGTCTGTACGTTTTTAAGTCCACTTTATACACGAATAGGGTAATCGGAACGGGATCTACAGCGCTCTGTTTAGTATTTGTCATGTTATTTGATCTTGTATTGTTTAATGTGTGAGAACGTATGGTCTTACTTTATATTATAATTCTTGTTATTTACACATTTATGTACATTATTTGGAGATGAGACGGGTGAGAGTTTGAGAATTTCCCTTGGGAACTGAAGAGAGTTGAGACTTTCTCTTTGCGACTGAGATGAGATTGAGATTTTGATTTGGGGGCCGAGAGGGGATTGAGACTTTCCCTTGGTGATTGAGACGAGTTGAGACTTTCCCTTGGGGAGAGAGGATTCAAGATCTTTCCTTGGAGATTGAGACGAGTTGAGACTTTCCCTCTGGGACTGAGACGATTTAAGACCTTTCTTTGGAGACAGACGAGTTGAGATTTTCCATTTGAGACCGAGAGGAAATTGAGACTTTGACTTGGGGATTGAGAGGAGTTAAGACTTTACCTTGGAGATTGAGACGAATTTAGACTTTCCCTTGGGGATGAGACGATTTATCACCTTTCCTTGGAGACAGACGAGTTGAGATTTTCCATTTGAGACAGAGAGGAGATTGAGAGGAGTTGAGACTTTTCCTTGGTGACTGAGACGAATTGAGACTCTCCCTTGTGGAGAGAGGATTTAAGACCTTTCCTTGGAGATTGAGACGAAAATAAGACCTTTCATATGAGACAGACGAGTTGAGATTTTCCATTTGGGACTGAGAGGAGATTGAGATTTTGACTTGGTCATCGAGACGAGATTGAGATTTTGACTTGGGCATTGAGAGGAGTTCAGACTTTCCCTTGGTGACTGAGACGAGTTGAGACTTTCCCTTGGGAACTTAGACGATTTAAGACCTTTTTTTCGAGACTGAGACGAGTTGACTTTCCCTTTGAGACCGAGAGGAGATTGAGAATTTAACTTGGGGACCGAGACGAGATTAAAACTTTCTCTCGGATAACGTGACGACATATAGACCGTGACCGTAACAAAACTGGGATATAAGTACGAGAACAAGACGCTATTCCTATTTCCCGAGAGGAGACGAGTTGAACGAAAGCGAACTAAAAATGAAAAAGTAAAAAGTTTGGCAGTTTTATAGCCACTAATGGTGTCTGGGGAACTGTGACGAACCGCACACCCGGAACCAGTTTGAATTTATTTATAGGAAACGCCTCACGTGCCTCTGTTTACACGCGCTTGGGACTTTTACGACTTCCCCAAGTCTGGCATTAAAGGGGGAAAAAAGTTTCGATGTACAACGGAGCCTTTGTTTTCTACAGAAGGCGTGAAGCGATAATTAAATGCTTTCAACGCTTGAACAGGCTTACGTAAATTGCAGAAGGTTTTCTTAGCTTTCATAGGACTATGACTGGCAACGCCACCTATTACTGCTTTTAGCTGTAGTAATCATCAAGTAATACTTGAAAAAAGTACAATTGTCACGGTCTTACGTGTTCGTCATATGGCGGCTTCTCGGAAACTACCAGGCGTATAAGACCGCATGGATTATAGAACATTTTAAGCTTTTAAGATTTTACTTATGCAACGTTAGAGTTGTTCTTTGTAAAGATAAGGGGCTGGACCCCGTATAATGTGACGGGTGCAAAATAGCCTAAGTGCTGACGCACCCAAAATTTTAAAATCAAATCAAATCAAATCTCTAGCCTTCTTAAACCAGAAGGTTTATGGCTGCAGCAACAGAGGCCTTCCATCTGTCCCTATCCTGGGCAACATCAATCCAATCTTTTCCATTCTTACCGATTTCCTTTAGGTCTATCTCAACGTTATCCCTCCATCTTCGTCTTGGCCTTCCTACAGATCTCTTACCATCAGGTTTCCCAACAAGAATCCTTCTTTCCTCTCCCATTCCTGCCACATGGCCTGCCCACCTAAGTCTTCTTGATTTAATCATTCTAATAATATCTGGACATGAATACAAATTATGTAGTTCTAAATTATGTAACCTTCTCCACTCACCTGTCTCCTCATCCCTTTTAGGTTCAAATATTTTCCTAATGATTTTATTTTCAAATTCTCTTACATTATGTTCCTCTTTTTATATAAGGGACCAAGTTTCGCATCCATATAATACTACAGACAAACTTACTGTTTTGTATATTTTAACTTTTAGTTTCTTAGATATTATACGAGAAGATAAAAGTTTATGAAGAGAAAAGTAACACGCCCTTCCTGAATTAAGCCTGGTTTTAATTTCCTCTTTAATATCACTTTCTTTTGTGAGTATTACTCCTAAGTACTTAAATTTGAAAAACTGATTCAAACTAGTTGTTATCAATAATTAGATTTTGTTATTACATAATACTTGGTTTCGGCCTGTAACTGCTTTTAAAAATACTTTAGCATTATTCTTAATTGTATTTATATCATCCCCAGTAAGTCTACATCATCTGCATATGCTAACAACTGAGTCAGACCATTTAAGTTTAGTCATTCATTAGTTTCTTTTTCCTTCCTAACAGCATATTGTAAGGCAAAATTAAAGAGCAAAGGAGATAATGCAACTCCCTGTCTTAACCCATCATGAATTGTAAATATGTCAGACATATTAATATCCACGAATTTCACTTTGTATCATTATTGCATACTTTTATCATATTAAGAAGCTTCTTAGGTATTCTAAATTCGACTAATATATTACATAATTTATCTGTTTTAACGGAATCATATGCTTTTTTGAAATCAATGAATACCCGATGGACATTTTGATTATACGAGTATATTAGGAGCGTATATTCTAGGCTAGCTACGCTATCTGCGAAGCCAGAAGTCTAAAGAATAAAATACAGGAGAAAAATAGATCAAAATTGTAAATAAAATTATTCATATCAGTGAGATGATGATGGTAATTCTGGAGTTGGCAACCTGATTTCTTGTGAGTTGGAAACCTGATTTCTTGTGAGTTGGCAACCTGATTTCTTGTGAGTTGGCAACCTGATTTCTTGTGAGTTGGAAACCTGATTTCTTGTGAGTTGGAAACCTGATTTCTTGTGAGTTGGCAACCTGATTTCTTGTGAGTTGGCAACCTGATTTCTTGTGAGTTGGCAACCTGATTTCTTGTGAGTTGGCAACCTGATTTCTTGTGAGTTGGAAACCTGATTTCTTGTGAGTTGGCAACCTGATTTCTTGTGAGTTGGCAACCTGATTTCTTGTGAGTTGGAAACCTGATTTCTTGTGAGTTGGCAACCTGATTTCTTGTGAGTTGGCAACCTGATTTCTTGAGAGTTGGCAACCGGATTTCTTGAGAGTTGGCAACCTGATTTCTTGAGAGTTGGTAAATTTATTTCTATTCATAGCCTAGGACCACGTGACATAATCAGATATCCCAGACCTTAGACTGAGTATACGCCACCGGAGTATATATATGTCTGATGTGAAAAATTTGATCTACAAATGATCTTCTACGTTTAAATCCAGATTGATAATCACCTATAATTTCATTAGCATATGGGGTTAGTCTTGTAAAAAGAATGTTAGATAATATTTTATATGATGTTGAGAGGAGAGAAATTCCACGGTAATTATTTATTATCATAACTGATAAAATTATATAATGAACTGATTAATTCACTTATATAACTGATAAAAACTCCAATGGATAGGATGATGTGTTGTGAGTTTTGCTCAGTATGAAGTAACAAGAGACAAACGATTATTACTATTAGAGTTATAGTAGAAAATCGTGTTGGAAAATTGATCTCCGTCCCTTTATTCTATTGGGTTGGTGCGAATGAAATGTCCGCTTTGACGTCTGGTGGGAAACTCACCTCAACAACACAACACATAGATTGACTGAGGTTACAGGTCTAACGTCATAAACTCTGTATACGTCCAGCAAACAGGCTGGATCACCCAGACAGTCAGGAGGCAGTGTGTTGCTGAACAGGGTCATCTGAAAGTGCACCATGGAGAACACACAATTGCGAGTGATTTGTCTTTACGAATTCAAACTGGGACATTCTGCTCAGCAAGCCGCCAAAAACACTAACAGTGCATTTGGGCCAGGAATGGTAAATGAACGCACCATTCGCCGCTGGTTTGTCAAATTTCGTTCCGGTGACACAGCATTGCAAAATGAACCCAGTGGCCATCGACCAACATCATGTTTGGATGAGCTCCTCAGGAACCCCGTGGAAGCGGACCCTCGGAAAAGTGTTCGTGCCATTGCAGACGAGTTAGGCATACACCATACCACTGTCGTTTGGCGGCTCCGTGTGATCAGTAAAGTGAAAAAGTTGACTCATGGGTACCACATGATTTGACACCGGTCAACAAGACTCGCCGTCTGGAGGTGTGCAGTTCTCTGAGTGAAAGGAATAACTGGGATGGTTTGCTGCATCGGATTGTCACTTCAGATGAAAAATGAATTTGCTATGACAATCATAAATGATCAGGACTATGGTTGGATCGTGATCAACGTCCAGGGCGGTTTCAGAAACCACGTCTCCACCCACGGAAGGTGTTGTTGCTGGTATGGTGGTCTATGGTGGGTGTGATCCATCATGTCGTTCTCAGGCGAGGTGAAACCATCAATGCAAATTGTTACAGTGCTGAATTCCATGAAATGCACCACAAACTTCTCCACAAGCATCCAGCAATGGTCCACAGACATGGTGTCCTCATGTTGCACGACAATGCTTGCCCACATGTCCCGCAAAGGACGGTGCAGGCTCTCCATGAGTTGCAATATGAAACCCTTCCTCATCCAGCATATTCTCCCAACCTCTCTTCCAATGACTACCATCACTTCCGGCATCTCGATCACTTCCTGACGGGGAAGACCTTCGCTGATGATCGGGCGGTGAAACATGCCGTTGAGGAGATCTTTGCGTCGCAGACTCCAGACTTCTTTCGCCATGGAATCCAATTGTTGGCTGAGCTATGACAAAAGTGTGTGGCTGCAGACGGCGACTATTTTGATTGACCAGGTATTGTAGTTTTGAATTTTTTGGCCTTTGGCAATGACACACCTGGGCCGGACATTTCATTCGCACCAACCCAATACATCTTACGTATTTTATTCCAACAAATTCCAATGCGTCCTGTTTTGTTGTCTTGCATTTCCATCTGAAAGTCGCAATTTCACAGGACTATCTAGGGAACAAGGACGTATTTAAGGAGGATCCAGTGGGTCCGGACCAACCGAAAGACTAAGTAAGTACTAATGTTAAATCATGAAAATAATGAAATAATAAAATAACTAAGATTAAATAATGAAAATGTACTTGTTGTTTCATCAAAGGTTATTTATTTCCACGAAACTAATTGGAAGGCAAGGATTATATTGATTATACTGGAATCATACGACTTTGAATGATACTAGCAAAGAAGATTTATGCAAGATCTATACTACAGATACTAATATGCATAAAATATTACCAGGAACTTTACTTTTCGTCAACTGAATCTAACATCATTTATTGATATTCAATAAATATTCAATTCTTTTGAACTTAATTTACTTGCCAGGGCAGTATTTTTTTTTTTTACAAATTTTGCCGACCTTACGTAAGCTGAAAACGTGCTGTTATATCACTATACTTAGAAAAAATAAAATATTAATTTATTTGAATATTTTAACTAATGATACTAATTATAATTATTTTAATTTAAACTACTATTATTATTTATTTTGAGGCACTTCGTTCAGACTCCCCCCGAAATATATTTCTATACGTGCCTGCCAGGGAACACTGAACCATTTCGCACACAACCAGAAACTGTCAGCAAAAGAGGCCTGAATTTTGGAAATTTCAACTATATGCACAGCACGACAGAGAACAACAATGTGATATACACGCCCCACAATTTCCCAAAGCAATTTTCTACCAACTGCACTGCTGTTATCACGCATGATCGTTTTCTAATTTCACTTCAATTCTGACGTTTCCTGCAGTCTGTTAGTTGTGCACGTGCTTCCTCTTTTTGGCAAACTCTGGCAGTTCCCAGAAATGCAAAAGTTCCCTGGAATCATGAAGATCATGTAGACGGAATAAGTAGCGGATATATGCATTATGTTATGCAATGTAATTGCAGTTTTTCAGTTGAACCAATGACTTCGTGACTTCCGAAAGACGTGAAATTCTTTCAAGGCAGAATATTAGTCACTCGACAGCGCTATGGCCGATGTCCGTGCAAGAGAGCGCTGTGACGTCAAGGATCCCGGGTTCGAATCCAGGCTAAGACATGAATGTTGTGTTTGTCCTGAAAAGTAGAGAATGGAGTTTAATTTATATTAGATTGATGTGTTGGGAAAACTGCCGTTGAAAAGTTTGTTCATTTACTTTAAAAAAAGAGTGGTTAGGACAGCGCACGACATTATGGTTCACGGCTTGGAATCCTGGCCTGAGCATGGGTGAGTGTGCCTTCGTTAATTTCATACATCATCACCCATCATCATCATCTTCGCGATTAGCCAAAAGTGGCAGAAAAGCGAAGTAACATAAAGAGAATCAATCAACGAATAAATCGGGCAGCGATTAAAATTACCACCTGAGCGCTAGTATCGCTTCCAATATGGCCGCTCTACGTAGGATAGATCTTTGTTTACATTCAGTAGTAGCACGTAATAGCAGCGTGTTGTCATGACTAGTATGGGGGAAACGTTTAAATTACGCGTTATATTTAAATATTTCGAATGCGATGTGAATTCCAGGAACTATAACAAAGGTGAAGCTGTGCTGAGAGCGACGCATTTAATTATGATAAAAAAAATAACACGGAAAAGGCAAACGAAACTAATTTATACGCACGGGTTTTTCAAGCGGTGCTGTTTCATCTGCACTGCACCTCGGTTGTAACTGCCTAACTGGGCTCTCAGAAATGATTTGAAAATAAAGCAATTCACCTGTATTTCAAAGCATGGGAGGAAATAAATGAAAATATGCTGTTGCTGTTCCCCCAAAGAGGCAGGCTGGTTTAATAACAACACCGGATAATGATGATAATAATAATAATAACAATAACAACAATTTCATTGATGCTATTTTCAGTCTTCACTGAAAATTGACATACTGAATGAAACAGCAACATTAGCATGTCAATTATGTTTTTCTGACTTACCTTTATGATTACGGACATTAATTAATTCTTAAACTATTTTCATCTTTGCACTTAATCGACTTGCACCTGTTCCAAATTACATACATAATGCATTGTTTTCGAAAAAAAATGTTATATTCACAAATAACAATTTAAAACTTACTTTCGTGGCAATAAAATCATCTTTCCGAAAGATTATTTCGGAAAATAGAGTGAACAGACTCGTACATGCTTCGTAATTTCCTTACCGCATTTCAGTTATGCCAATCTTGTCAATCAGTTCTGTTTTCCCTGATTTATTTAAACATTTTATTTTGTTGATTCCACGGGGTGGAAAACACATGTGAGCATTTCACTTGTCCTGAACCACAAAACGATTTAGAGCAAAAAAGTGAACAGTATACCCTACTTTTTCGCATGCTCCCCATGCTTTAAATGGCTTCAACACGGCGAAGCGCAGCGAGGTGTCCTACGTGGAGTTGTTCCTGAAAATCTCACCAGATGGCATATCGGATAATTTTAATCGCGAATACCTACATAAGTTTGAAGCAGACTTTAGGAAGCGGGCGCCGAGACAAAAGAACAAATGCTAAGCGTAATTTTTGATGTTGCTTTCTTGTCAATTTTCGTGACGTAAATCTGAACAAATTCCAGGGATGTAAGGCTCTTTTGGAAGATATCAAAATGTCAGCCTTTCTTCCACGTAGTACACTTTGAAATGCTTGTTCAGACTAACGAAACTCGGGCGTCTGGACTCGCAGTCTAAGATGGAAATTTTGCCCGCAATTGGCACATTTTACAGCTTTGCTGTTGTGTTTAATTTGGTCGGTAAAACAACATATATCGGCCATGATATATTTACTTCGTTCAGTTCTTAAGCTCTCATTTGATATTATCAAGGAAACTTTGATTGACCTAGACCTATAAGTATTAGTATGACATTTCTATAAATCTCAAAAAGGCTTCTCAAAGTTTACACACTAGAGTACTGCATTGGACCACTTTCGCTCGAACAAACTCAATCGAATCTCCCACGCTTGGGTGTGATTCGCTCGAATATATAGAATATCAAATATCATTTCAATGTGACAATCCCCAATCTCACCAGTCACTGACATAAATGTTCTCCATGAAGGAAGCCCCGGAGGCCAAAAATGCCCGATTACGACCCCCCATGAAATTGTCCCAAAAGACCGAGAAAATTAAGAAATCGTTCACTTTGCCCTCTTTTAAGGGTGAAAATGCCCTTTTTCACGTCCTTAGCAACTGTTTTCACGGGCATTTTTTGCAGTACACATTGTGTCCTTCAATTCTTAATTGTCTAGCTACATTATACAGGGTGTCATTTTAATGTCGCCCACAGACCACAGATTCGTATAGAGGACATCAAAACAAAGAACTTTTCTCAGTAACATTTTTCTCGTTGGTGCATCATTTCGGCGCTACAACCGTTCAAAAAAGACCGTTTTGCCGCCTGGATGCTGGCAATCCAACACAATATTTGATCGTATCTGTGATGTCATTTCCTGCGGCGAAACAGCGCCCGGCAGGGTTGCAAGGAACACACAAATTTTGTGAAAATTGACAAACTACCAACCACATGATTAAGTGTAAAACGAAGCGAGAAACGCGTCCAGTAGACCGAACATCATAGACTACCAGCCAGAAGGTCAGCAGTCATCTGTTATCTCAGGGAAAGGGGGAAGTGAACCAACGATATGAGAAATGGTAAAAACTTATTCAAAATGAAGTGTCAATATCAGATTTTGTCTCAGCCTACATGTCAAATATCAACAACAATACATTTTATTGGACTTACAGCTTTTATGTCGCTGTTTACGCCCAGTTACATGTAAAAATATTTGCAAATCTCGTTGCAAGGTTGATATCTACAGGTTTGTGTCCAGATGCCCTGTGGTACTTTTGTGCTGATAACGGAAGTATCCGAGGTTCACGTTGTTACATTACGGCTAAAACACGTACAACCACAGTAACAATCTAATTATGAATCAGTGGCGAATATACTGCCCTGTTCAGAGTTGCAAACTATTACATTACATGTGTATCCGGTGCATAGATAAACACAGTCGTCGGAGAGCTTGTATTACTACTACTTATATCCCTGTTTTTTCAACCATTTTTGTTACTTGCCTCATAATGCCCTGAATATACATTATATTATGCGTTGCTTACCTTTGGAATTTTGAGTTCTTTCATTTCTATTTTGTCATCTGTTCAGTGTGTCACAGACAACTAGTATCAGAAGGACGAAGTGGATAGGCTAAATTGTAGGTGCCAACTTGGTAACTAGATTTGCAAATATTTGACATCTAAGTTGAGACAAAATTGGATATGACCACTTCCACTTCAATTCTGTTTTCTTTCTACCAGTTTTCGTGTCGTTTGTTTACTTCCTGTTAGGTTAAAGAACGTGTTTTCTCGTTTTCTTTTACGGTACATAATGTGGCTGATTGTAGCTATGTTATTTTTCACAGAATATGAGTGTTCCTGGAAACCCTGGAACGCATCTCTTCAGGACGGGATATGACGTCACAAATGCAATCAAATGTTGTGTGTGGTTGCCAGCATTCAGGCGGCAAAACGGGCTTTTTGGAACGACTGTAGCGCCGAAATGATGCACCAACGAGAAAAATGTTACTGAGAAAAGTTGTTTGTTTTGATGTCCTCTATACGTTTCCGTGGTCCGTGAGCGCCATTAAAATGACACCCTGTATTTCTCACAGATCAATAGCACACAAATGAATGAACTCCTGGTTTTGAGAATGTGCCTCAAACAAGTGTGACATCTACATAAGAACAAGATTCAAACAGGCATCTCTTGAACGCATTTCTACATTCTAATTTCTTCATATAGGAGAAGTATTGATTTTAGACGAGAGCGCTCAACTAAGATTATATTACATTTCTTGGATCTGAAGTGACGCATGCGTCAATTGTGGGAAAATAATTATTACTTTCTTGCACTTCCGATCCAAGAAATGTAATATAAGCGTAGTTGAGCGCTCTCGTCTAAAATAAATACTTCTCCTATATGAAGAAATTAGAATGTAGAAATGCTCATTTACGTCGTCGCAGAGCAAGCTGTTCTTTTCCCATAATTGACGCATGCGTTCAGGAGACGCCTCCAGATATAATTACGTATACATTGTTCTACTCAATGCGAGAAAAACTACATCGTGCTTGCTTCAACTAAATGTTTACGGGTATAACAACAAACAATTCTTAGTTTGCCGTGCATGTTGTTGTCCGTGGAAACAAACTAGGGAACTTAAAGAACGTTTATTTTCACCCCGAAAACTACTGTAAGGGAATTATGCTAGACTTCTCGAATTTCAAAACATGAGCATTAGAATTTATTACAGATTTATTACAATTATTTTTCAATTACGTTTACAAATGAAGGGCCAGGGGGAAAAACGATGAATGTCGATTTTTCGCACATTTTGAGATCGCAAAGCCATCTGATAGTTCAGAAGCTGTACTATAAGAATGAGAACGGCCTTGGTTGGGAAACGATGAGAAGTGCCTGAAAAACGCATTATTATTTTGGCATATATTAACGTTCTTATGGAAAGAAATACTTTGTTTTTCATTTCCTGGCAAATTGTCTCGAATGAACATTCATCGTTTTTCCCCCTGGCCCTTCAAATGTGAAAATGACAAAAGACGTAAATATTGCTCTTTCCAATTTAATGTCACTATTGAATTAGTTTATATGAAACAACTAACTATTTGGAAACTGACAATATTCACCAAGTTTATTATTATGGATATAGGCAATAATGTGTTGAATATTTGTGCATCATTAGAGTACACACATAAAGTTATTTTCTAAACTTTTCTAATTAGCGAACCTATGCACTTGTTCCCCTTCATCCAATACAACATGCAGATATTTTCAAAGTCATTAAGATCATTGAGGAACCCCATGTATAACGTGACTGAGTCCACAACATGGCCGAAGGTCACGCATGCGAGCGTACAAGACGTGGCCAAAGGCCATGTCGAAAGTACGCGAGTCGTGCAAATATATGTGTAAAATTCGTGTCGGTAGTTTCAGCCCATAATCATCTATTCATTTTCATATATTGCTATGTATCGATAAGATAGACTAAATTACATTTTAACATGGAGATATGGCTATGTTCGCTTTAGTTTTAATTTCACTGCGTCTTTCTCTTTACGAAGCATATTTGAAGGCTCATTACCTACAGACAAATTACGGTTGTTCGTGAACTACTGGGCTTCGAGCGTATACCGATCGTTTGCCTGTTCGAGCGTTATTCGCTCGTGCGAAGAATCTGTAGATTCCGTAAGCCATCTAGCGTCATCCGTGCGAACTATTCGACGATCGAGCAAAAAAGCCTCTATTACGCACATTTAAAGTATTGACAGTCTAACATTTCGCTAGGACTTGAATTCACAACCCCTCTCTCGGCATCCTTTGTTAGAACACGAACTCCACTTATCAAATTCTCAAGCGATAAAACAAAAACGGTTCCGTTACGTTCAAAGATGAGAATCGTTTTTCTCCTCGCCTGGTTAAACATCCGTTGCGTCATTCGAGTTAAGATGTCACTGCAGCCGCGATTCCCACCGCTGAAGCAATTGTTCACGCTGTACCGTTGCTCCTTACGTAACAATATAACTGATTTAAAGCCTTGGAATTATAATGTTTCGCTGTGTGCACGGCAGGTGATTATTTGCGATAATCAGTGGCGTACCAATGAATTCTGCAAAGGGGCAATCTGGCCGTAAAGTGGGCTGAAATCATGTTTGACGTGAGTGACGTCTGTTTGTCAAGCCACACTCAAATGATGAAACATATTCAGTCGTGGCGGAGTGGTTAGCACATCGCGCTGCGACGGCAGGGTTCCCGGGTTCGAATCCCGGCCTGGGCATGGATGTTTGTAAGTGTCAATTCATCAATATCATCACTCATCCCCATCTTCTTAGCCAAAAGTGGCACAAGATGCAAAGTAAAATAAAGCAAATCAATCAATCAATGTTCAGTAGTCATTAACACAGCACTTGTATAGTGGTACTGCATAAAAAAACAAACAAAAAAACATTAATGTCTAAACAAACATTTTCTTACTGAACAGAATCTACAGGTTAGGTAACAACAACTTATAAAATTACACAATTACAGCACATACTAGAGTTAACGTCATTCGAAATGTATATGTTACAATTATAGCAGTTTACATGTACAACAGGTCATTATGAGGAGACGTAAGAATTTGTGTCAACATCACGAAACTGTTTGTCCTAAGAAAGAAAATGTGGGGAAACAAATGAGGGAAGGGATTTTCTTGAAGCGAGTCTCATTTAATAAACCCCGGGTTCGAATCCCGGCCTGGGCACGGCTATTCCTTTTAAGTGTCCTTTTATCAATTTCATCATATCGTCACTCATCCTCATCTTCGCGATTAGCCAAAAAGTGGCAGAAATGTGAAGTAAAATAAATAAACCAAATCAGTCCATAAATTATTTAATACACTATAAATACATTTTTCTGAAATTACTCTTCTATTATCCAGTTATTTCATATCCAGGTGATTACATAACGGGTGAGTCAGTTAGGCATGTCTTACGTTTGTGAAAACATTCGAATGTTTTTCGCATGTGATCTATAATGGATATAATTTACTAATTAAAATAAAATAGAGCATTACTACGCCTTTTTAATGAGACTAGTGAGTTCTGTACAAAAGCAAACCATGCAGTTATTCCCATGCCTGGATTTAAAGGGGGCTTCGGGGTTATGGCCTCCATCTACAAAGGGCGGCAACATGTGCAAAAGGTCACGAAATGGGATATATATACAGTGTATATATAGTGGGTGAGTCTGTTAAACGAGGCCCCTTGGAAAATGTGTAATTTGCATGTAGGCAACCCTTGTACACCGAAGAGAAGAGCGTGATTGTGGTTCGGTGGGTCACCATGGTGTTAACGGTGCTGCAGCGTGTCTTTGTTGTTCTTGGAAACAGTGTGCAGATTTGTTTACGACGGAGTTCGCGGTGAATGAAGTTCCAGCGAAGGCCACAACCAAATCAGTAATGCAAAAACTGATTGCAAAATGGCGGGAAACCGGATCCGTGCTGAATAGGTCAAAAGTGCATCCAAAGACTGTCCGCACTGAGGCAAAGGTGGGCGACGCAGCGCAGCTAATGATACGCAGTCCACGAAAATCATCTGTCCAATATTGCTCCGGAGGTGCTGCAGGATGGTTACTTGTTCATTTCCGATGAAGCATGGTTTCATCTGTCAGGCTACATAAACTCCCAGAACACGCGACACTGGTCAGGTGACAATCCACACGTGTTCATGAAGGTTCCACTGCACGCTCAGAAACTCAGTGTTTGGTGTGCCGTGTCGTCACGCCGCATCATCCCCGTGTTCTTCCATGAGACTGTGAACTCTGCTCGTTACATCAGTAACATATTCAACGTGTTTGTTGAACAACTGACTGAGGATGAGCGAAGGAACGCTCACTTTCAGCAGGATGGAGCCTCGGCGCATACAGCATGTGCAACGATCACGCGCATTGAGTCAGTGTTCCCGCCTGATCGCGTCATCAGCCGTAGCACGAACCAACCTTGGCCACCTCGTTCTTCAGATTTATCACCCTGTGATTTCTTGTTGTGGGGAGCTCTAAAGGGACAGGTGTATAGCACGAACCCTCACACACTCGAAGAACTCCAGAAGAACATTATCACAGCTATCCAGGCCATCCCGCAGGATGTCCTCGCACGTGCTTTGCAGAACATGTGGTATCGTCTGCACACGTGCCTCGACGGAGAACATTTCCAGCACCTCCTCTAGGTAGGTTGTTGTCTCACTGTACTGTATTTACATAAGAGATGTTTCACTCATATACGTTTATGTCAATTTGTCTAAACTGCTTGGCACAGATATCCTGGACTGTTCTCTACCCCGCTCTTCTCTTCGGTGTACCAGGGTTGTCTACATGCAAGGAGCACATTTTCTTGTCCTGAAAGTTTGAAATCAAGTTTCAGAAAGCCGGTGGTGGTGGGGGGGAAGGGGCTTACAATTGTGTTAATCTCAGGCCTCCACATAAATAAATCCGGGCATGCTTATTCAGTTCACTATATCGTCAATGTGCACATGAAGATTAAACAACTGGAACAGGGCCTTCCTGAAAGCATAGTGTAAAGATCGTCGCCTTGTAATCAAATTGGTCCCTGGTTCGGTACTCGGCGGAGTCACATTGTGGTTCGTCTTGCACATTAAACTCTAGGTCCAGTCCCGATTAGCTTACCTGTTCGTAAAGTGTACCAAGAACTAAACATTTAAAAATACTCGAACAAGTTTTGTTGTTTATGTCTACTTTATAGGCCACTTTGGACTACACCTACGGTTCAAAGTGCATTGTTCACCTCTTCTAGGAATCGAACCCAGGAGCATTTGATTACACCGTTAGCCACTACGCTATCGGGGTAGTGAAGTACTCGTACAAGTATGAAATGACAAACAGTAATAAATATAATATCAAAATACTTTTTAAAATGATCATTAAATCCCTTTCGTTTCGTTTTTTCCTTAGGAGACGGTGACGTCATCTGTTCGTCCGTGTCAATCAGGATATAATTCTAAGTAAGTACAAGACTTAGATAGTATCAATTTCATGAACTGGTAGACTTAGAGATAATAGGTCAATTAAACATAAACAAACTCATCAGTGGCGGCTATTTAAAGGGAGGGTGCACTTTTTGTCACTTTGTCCCCGCACTATACTAAACATTATATTATCCCCTACCCCCCTCCCCAAGTTTTGCAACCCAATTGCCGCCACAACTCAATTGGTCCGTCTGTCCGACCATGAGAGAAGCAATGTGTGGCCACTGGTATTTCGCCCACTCATGAGCGCAGGTCGATCGACCCCTCTGGAATTTGTCATCGTTCATTTCAAGTTACAAGAAAAAAGCATAAAGTGTGTAATTCTTATTGTAACTAACAGGAATAATGTTCAGTTAGCGTTCGAAAAGAATAATCAAAGTAAAAGTTGCATTAGATCAAATGAATTTAGTTTACAACCCAGGAACCACGTTTTTTTGTATTTTTCCATCTTACCACTCAATTCAAAAAAATAAATGTTTTCACATTTCACATCCACAATTTACAAACTTCCAGAATTTAGAGTTTTATGTGAGAGATAAAACAACATAAACTATATGAGTAAAATTTCCCCTAACTTTTCATGTTTCTTCTTGAACAAGGTGTATAAAAGTTAATAACAAAATATAATAACTCTCATTTCAGTCCACGAACTGTATGAAATGTAAGGAGATAATGAATAACACTTCTGTCTGCTAGAAATTCATTCCTCTTACGGATCAAGTATAAGTCTCTCCCAGCGCCATAATAATAATAATAATAATAGTTTATTTTAAGTGCTGAGCACAGGCACTACAACATTACAGCGATAATAATAAAATAATGCTGAGTACATAATAACAATAATAATATTTGGAATAAAATAGGTTTATTTTATTAAATTATAATAGTTATTGTATAATAATCATAAGCATAATAATAATTATTATTATATTTCTATTATTCAAACCACAGATAAATGCATATTATTATTATTATTATTATTATTATTATTATTACTATTACACATTTATCTGTGTTCAAAAATAATTAAGGTCTGACCCACATCCCCTACAAACATTTCTGGCGACGCCCACACGAAAGCTAACAAAGTAAGCACGCGAAATTTTTGGAACTGCTGCAACTTCAAAAGTACATCAAGGGTCCCGGGTTCGAATCCCGGTCGGGCTTGGTTGTTTGTGAATGTCCATTCATCAATTTCATCATTTCATCACTCATCCCCATCTTCGCAAATTAGCCAAGAGGCACAAAACGCGAAGTAAAATAAACTAAATCAAATCAAATCAAAAGTACATCGCAGTTCAGGAAATATACATCAGGGGGCATTGGTTACGTTGGCGTGTAACAGGCAGCTTATCATTGCTTATCATGTAGGAAATAGTAGCCATTATACCTCTTGGCCTACGAGGAAACGCACACAATCTACTACACCGCTTCCGCTTTGGGGCAATGCGATCGCTTGATAGCTCAAAGGTGCCTTCACACCTCTGAAACGTCTTGTGCGCATGCGTGCATTGAATGAACACTGCAGCAGACGCACGCAATGGGGCTGGTCAACGAAAGTTATTGTAGGTGGCAGCACGATAGTTGTCCCCACGCTTTTGATGGACAACTGCTTAATTTCATCTTAACCTCATAAATTATATCGGAACATGATAGATGAAAAAGCAGTGCTGTAGAAATCGGATTTTTAAAAAATATATATGATCGTCAACAACAGAAAAGATTTCGGAAATCAAAAAAACCTTTAGGGCCTCCCCGATGGCGTAGTGATGACGTCGTCGCCTTGTAATCAAGGAGTCCTGGGTTCGATACCCGTGGAGGCACATAGTGGTTCGGATCCCACTTTAAACTGTAGGTCCAGTCCCGATTAGCCTTACTGTGCCGACTCAATGAATTAACATAACAAAGCAGAACACGTATCTTCATGTTCGGAGATTTCTCTGATTTGAAAAAAAAAACTCCCTTTCAACAAGTTTAGACGAAATTGGATTTGGCGACAGGGGATATCCCGTTTCGCCTAAAATTGCGGCCAGGCCATAAATCACATTATATTGTGCTGATATGCAATTAGGCGAAATTGTATTTAGCGAAATGGGATATGACACCAATCAGTAATGGAAGATGGATAGTAAGACCGCTAGCGCTTCGTTCACAAGAGGAAAATAGTTCACAATTTATCACCGAGAGGCATTTCGTGTTTTGCTGGCAGCAAAAAAGAATCGCTAGTTTCCTCATTGTCCACGCGTAGAGAGTCCGAAATTCTTATCGGCGCTGGCACGTGTTGCTTATGGTAAGTAATACAAATGTGCAGTATAACTACCGGAAGACTGCGCACAGGGTTGCCAACTCAATATGGCAACTCTAAACCTGGAGAATGTTTCAATTTGTCTGTGCGATGCTCTCCAATAGCTCACTGCTGCGGCTCTTGAACAGGGGGTACATTCTATTCCTTGATCCAAATTGTACCCCTTGTAACACTCTCAAATAATTTAACACACGCAAAAGCTGCCATTAGAGCCACGTATTTATGGTAAATAAAAGATCAAGATTTCGGTACAAAAACGGCACATTTCGAGATCAAAAGCGGTGTATAAAATTACATTTCGGTGTAAAAATGATTAATAAGAACCTGAATTTGATGTAAAAACTATACTTATACAAAATTAATATTCACTTCTAATAGCACATGTATATACTATTAGTTATCATAGTTGCAACGTCCACCCCGGTTGTACACCAGTCGTCACAAAGTTAGTCCGCTACTCCTTTAGTCGGGAACATGAGAATCCTTGCAAATCATCAGGGCTTGCTGGGTAGAAAAGAAACACAACACTGTTTTCAAAGTTAAAACGCATTTTTATAATCGCGTATATTTCATAATCACTTACCAATAAAACACTAGAACATTCAATACTAACGTTGGTCAATTCCCTCATATATAGCGAAAGTCAAAGTACATAATAAATTGCTTACTTTCAACTTATCGGCAAGAAGGAAACTCGAAAACCCAAAATCTATTCTTGAATTCTCTCCGTTTCCAAGTTCTTATTGATTCTACACCTTCACCTGTTTTTCAAACTCAGTCTGTCGTCAGGTGAGAAACATTCAGGTGGGTCCACTTCCTCTGCTGAGATGAGAAAGTGACGTCAACGCGAAAAGATTATGACGTATTTATAAACATATATACAAGTTCAAACCACAACTGTAACAATATAACCATATTTGTCTGTGACAAATTGCACATTATTTGAAGTAACAAACATTTTAAAAATCTTAACTTCTTACAAATATAAAACCTTCAACTCTCAGGTTTGTTACATAGTATTAAATGTATCCCTGTATAAAGGAGTCCAATTTTACTTCTCAAATATTTACAGTAGAATTAATCAATTTTCTGCGATTTCCATAACTCCTAGGATAATTCAGATCTCAGAAGGTGTCGCGTCGGTAAATAAGCGCTAACTTTCCTGTTTAAGAGCCTATCTCGCATTTTGCAGTTCATACAATGTATTATTTCACATTTCGTGATTCGTCAAAAACGAAATATGCATGCCCCTAGAGGGCAATTCAAAGAATCTCGTTTCGAATAGCTAACTGTAAAATTGTTTAGTGTGTCTTAAATCTTACTTTCAAAAATTCAATTCAAAGTACTGCAAAACTACTCTGTTGCCTTGTACTCATTAA
Source organism: Lepisma saccharinum (assembly GCF_977018435.1). Lineage (NCBI taxonomy): Eukaryota > Metazoa > Arthropoda > Insecta > Zygentoma > Lepismatidae > Lepisma > Lepisma saccharinum. The sequence continues at coordinate 3,165,452 of NC_139246.1, forward strand.
CTAGCTGATCGTGAACTCTAGAAACTTTATAAGAAAGTAAGAACTGTTTAAATCTGTGCCAAAGTGGTGGAGTGAGATCTAGAGCTTATCTGATCTGTGTGGACTTACATGTGTTTTTGCTAGAAGGGTAGCATTAGATAGGCATAGAGGATGAACGTGATTGGTGGACTAGAATGTAATGGTCGGTGTATCTCCGCGTTTATACCGAAGGTCACGAGCTTCGATTGACAGACGTGTTGTGCAGTCATTAACCTAACCTAACCTAACTTTTGAGTTTGAGTAAATTGGTATGAAAATTGTTTCTTGAAAACATCAATAGTGACTTGCTGTATTATGTAAATTGGTATGAAAATTGTATCTTGACTTGCTACATTTACTGGTAAAATTATATTTTTCATTTAATCCTTAAGAGATTTACTATTTTATTTCTAATTTCTCTCTCTTCTTGTCTAAAGAAAAGAAAAGTTTTGCGCACAGACTTCAAAGCTATCAAAGTGGCAACGTTGGATCAAAATCTGTGCGCCAAACAGGTCAGTGAGATTTGTGCGCAATCCTGGATCTAAAGTGTGCGCAATTCGGTTGCGGCGGTACGAAACTTCGATATCTTACAGAATTCGAGGCAGCCAATAGGAAACCGTCATATAGTGCATGTATACCTCAAGAAGAAGAATATTTGGAATCTGTGTAGAGTCACTTATGAGCCAGCGCAATGGTCTTTCCATCCATCTGCGTTCGGACTGAGGCGATTGTCGAACTTCCTCCTGTATTTGTAAACTTGCTGCGTACGGACTGAGACGATTGTCGAACTTCCTCCTCTATTTGTAAACTTACTGGCATGGCAAGCATTCATAGACATTGAATTTTCATTTGCTGTAGAATATCTATGAGTTTTAGGCTTGCAGAGGGCAAGAAACTACTTCTCTTCGCTGGTGCATGTGTAAGCAGGAGACGCCATCTTTAAAATGACAAAAATGGTGTTGTGAAGCTCACTTGATCAGTGTTGCAGCCTTGAAGCCGTTTTACATATACGTATATCAGTTTACAGTCTGTCTAGGGTTACCAGACGTTCTCTTTTCCCGGACATGTCCTACATTTTAGCCTAATGTCCCGCGTTCTGGAGGAATTTGAAAAAAGTATAAAATTTTTTTAAAAAATGCCAGAAGAAAGATCGATACAGAACAAAGTTATTGAACCATAAACCACCCAAATTAAACTTCTGGAACCATTTCAAGTTATCGTAAGGACATTATGTTTCATATTATTTCATGTTATGTAAATTTCTGAATATTTATTTGTTATTCCAGGTAATAATGCAAATGTGTAGAGAGTATTTTCATTAATGTCAGCACAATGTAGTGATGAAAGAATGAAATTTCTCACAGAGTCTGTAAGAAGTTTGGTACTGGTTCAGTATCATTTCAGAGAGTTCAGAGTTCCATGAGCATATTTTGACTAAATCTGAAATTTTAAAAGAAATTGGCTCGTGCGAGAAATGTGATGAAAACACGTGTGGTAAGAAACGTATTGTGCATTATTGATTACAAGTTTGGGAATTTTGAATATAAAGAAATCCTTAAAATGGTATTATTTTTGAAAATTGAAAACGTGTCAGTTTTTATATTATTTAATGACATGTTCTAGTAATGTGTATTATTTACTGCGAATGATTAATGCTCTACATTTTGACGTTAAGTACTACTTTTTCCTTTTAATGATCTGTTAACCATAAGTCTGTCTTGTAATTTTTGCCGGGTTTTTACGGTTTTCGTTTGACTCTCCCTCGTAGATTCATCCTCATCGCCGCGAATAAAGGTCACACGGAACTGGATATCCAGTTAGTTGGCGCTGAACTGGCTACCTGCCCGGAAGTGACGGCTGCCTAACTGATTGGTTTTGAGAAATAGGTTTTGTCTGTGGTTACCAGTGTTGGCTGTTTTTGTCAGTTTTTCGATAAATGTAAAGGAGAGAGTTGACGTGCAGTGCATTCGTGTTCAATTCATTAATTAATGCAAAGCGATGAGACGTGTACGTGACAAATATGAATAGCCGAAAATGAAAATCCTTATTATTACAAGTGTAATAAATGTTTGATACTTTTTTTGGTGAATGAATCCTGCGAATCTCATGTATGAATATGCACATCCGAGTTAATTAAAAAGCTTGTTCGGTACGCATTGATTACCATATATTTTTCTAGCTAATTTATAGTCCATACTTTTCTTTCTTAATTTTTAATGAAAGCACAAAGGAGTCATTCTTCTACAACATTATTCAAATTGCTCGTCCAACTTTACAGATTGTCTGCTCTGCGCAATGTCTTATGGGAACAAAAGTCTATCGACAAGTGCGGTGACAAGTATCATGCGAGGCGAAAACTAGCAAATGGGTAGCCAGTCCAGCGCCAACTAGGGCATTCCTACTGGAAATCAAGTTCCGTGTGATTCGGACTTAACCCAAGCGGTAGGAAAGCGACCTAAAATAACAGAAATAGAATTAAAATGAAGGATAGTTGTTAAGAGGTGCGTGTAAACGAACTAGTTGAGATGGTACGTTGACTGCAGAGCGCTGTGTCAACACCTGTTCTTCCCCTGCGCTATTCTGGTCCGTCCTTCTGGAACAAAGGAGTTACCCAGGAACCCCCAGATAACAACACTTCCTCTACTCCATTGACGTAACTTATTCCGTTCTTGCGTACTACGCTGTTATCGGTGGCAGAAGCCGGTTGTCGCCAGTTGCTCCAAAAAGACTGCAACACGCGCTCTCGCATTGTTATAATTCTCATGCAGGCTCTAACTGGTTAGGCTATTGCAGGAACAATACTTGTCACTACTGGTTGTGCTAGGAATATTTGTAGACGGGTCAAAGTCATGGACGTTACTTTTGGCCTATACCGTGTCCAAGGGCGCCCGCAGGGAGGGACCACGGAGCGCTACGTTGCCAGGGGTCCCAGGTTCGAATCCTGGCCTGGGAATGCGTGTCCTTTGTGAATTTCCCTTCATCAGTGACAGTCTCTGGAAACCAGAACAAGCTTGGTCAAAAAAACATATCCCACTATCACTGTCATTATAGTATTTTATTTTGAAGCAGTAAAGTTTACACACACAAAATAAACGGGGAAACCATTATTCAATGGAACTGAAGTTCTGGTTTATTATTAAAGGGACTGAAAGTAGGCCGGTGGAGGTAGGCTTTTTTCAGAGGGTTTGCCCCCCTTTATTTTATTGCTACTACTATACCTGCCGCAAAATTAGTTTGGTATTGAGAGCTGAAGGAACACGCGTCACGATGTTGCCATATCATGCGGTACTGTACGGTACGCAGTGCAGCCGCCGGACGCTGTGTCGAGGAAAACGTGTTATGAAAAGGAACAACAATGATGAAATGTGTTATTGTTCTCTCTCTTCATTTCCATTTCCCTTACAACATGAACGAATTAACGAAACGAGCATTGTTTATAGATTACCTTTTCAATCCATTCTGAAAATATTAAATAACTTGCAATAACCAATTCTTTCCGAAGTCGCCGTTAAAGTCTGCCCATCTTTCAATTATACCGCAACTGAAGTGCACAAAAGTCCAGTTGGCGGGGCGTCTGGCTTTCATGCGGGAGAACCGCTGAGGTTTGTGGACCTTTTTCAAATATCCCGAGCGGAGCCGGGGTCGATTCAGCCCAAGTGAGTACCTGGGGAAAACCTGGGACAAAGGCGGTTGGTGAACCACGTCACCTCCATAATATGGCCTAGGTCGAGGTCGAGAATGTGTGGATCCCTATCTCCACATCCCCATATGTCTCCACACTTTACTTTATTTTGCGTACATTATTTTTTTTTATGAGAATTGCAGAGATTTTATGACTGTCCTTAAAGATGTTTTCCCACCTTGAAAAAGTCCCGAATCTTTTAACGAAACGCGCCGTTTCCCTACAGTGGGATGAACTTTCCTCCTATAATAAGAGTAAATATGGCGACGAATAGCGTCTTGCTGAAAGGTATCTAAATTTGACACGCGTTTACTGATATTCCTCTTCTTTCCTTGGGTTTCCAATTTTGAAGCCTCGCATTTATTTATTTATGTATTTCCACCACATTATATTCTTCTTTCCCCATGGTAACAATAGTGTTCTTAGACACGCCGACAGCAGCAGCAGTCCTGTTCAGAACTTTATTTACAGAAATGATTGGACCCCCATTGTTTCTCTCTTGCTCATAATATTTGCGCACAGAACAAACCATCTCCCGCGTTTGGCCTTTGAGAAGAATTCCTTTACCAAAGGCTTTCTTTCATTTAGTGCATGGCCTCTTTGGTACATTGTCATCTCGAGTATTGTCTCCTGTGTTTGACATTCTTCACAGAAGCACACAACACACACAAGCAGAACACAGAAAATTATGTACAAGAAAGTAACACACTATATACAACAAAGAATACGCTAAATTCAGTAAACACTACAGAAACGCACCGCTTAAAATATTACAGCAGCGCAACACAACAAACAACACGTCCTCTCCTAACAACATGAAAACTGATCTCAGGAAGAATCGCCCGATAAGCGGCAACACCGAGATAAACGTTTTCTGTTGCTAGGTAACCAGGGCTTGGGTGAAGCACTGGAAAAATTTTGATTGACTCGCATGCCAGCAACCCACCCTCCCGCAGTGACGTAGACCCGCTTTCTCCACGTGCTTCACAATCGTCAATACCAAACTAATTTCGCGGCAGGTATACTACTACATATGTTTTTTTTAAAAAAAATTACATACATTGATAATTTCCATATTCTGTATATCTCCCGCTTGACCAGAATTAAAGTTACCCAACTCAGAGCCCTCTGTAGCCTGTTTGAGGCATTATACAACTCTGAAATTTGGTGAATCCACAGACCATAGGAAAGAGGATGGCGATAAAAAAATAGTTCAATTTTCCGACACCAGGTTGAAATGTGGCGCTGTACTTCCATGATGGGTTGCAATAATGACGTAAACTGCTCCAATTGGTTATGGATTTGCCTTTACCTTGCAATCTTGCAATAAACGAGAAACCAGACACTAACAAATGTATTTCTAATTAATAACTCAGCTAAATCACTTCACGTTTTTCAATATTCATTATTACAGCGCCACATTTTAACCTGGGGGCGGAAAATTGAACATTTTTTTTTATCGCCATCCTCCTCCCCATGGTCTGTCTAGTGGATTCACGAAATTTCAGAGTTCTACGATGCCTCAAACAGGCTACAGAGGGCTCTGAGTTGGGTAACTTTAATTCTGGCCACCCGGTATATACAATTTGCATAACGGTATACTTAACATTAATTCATGTAGGACAAAAAGCTGATTTTTATAGTTAGATAATCAGTGTAAAATAGACTGTAAGGTTAAATATAACCCTACTTCAAATAATAATAATAGTTGCTGTAATTTACGGCCTGTAAATCACAGAAAACAATACTTTTTGTTATAAAATATCTGTATAATTTCACCATTCCAATTACAGTAATGCTTTACAGAAATCTCAGGGGGGGGGGGAAGCGCATGTGTCAGCATGCTGGACCAGTAAGTCTGGTACCAACACATTGTTACAAGTGAGGGTTGCCACTGGGCATTAGGGCCAAGTCATAACTCGTTCCTTGAGGAGTGTACATAATGCTTCGTAAATTTGATGAATCCACCCACGCCAATAGTCCCTGCAACAATATCCCTTCCACCCGCGAGGTCAACAAGGACAATACCTTGCAGCAGAGCTGTTCAAGGACACCGGGGTCTTGTATTTGGAGCGTGAAAGCGAAGTCGAGAAATTCTCAACCGAAACATTTTCCGTTTTTTTTCTCTCATCATACGTACGAGGATATGCTCCACGGGAAGCAATCAGTACACCCAGTTTATCATCACATTTTTGCTAACATCGAGTACTTTAAGAAGCCCTTTTTTACGCTTGCTTAAACAAATTACACGTAATTTGACAAATTTACTCTACTCCAACATCGAACTAAAGACACATGCTGAAATTACAAACAAAAACAAAAATTTTACCCGCCGAAGTAATGCGACGGTTGGGTCTGCCTTTTCCGCATTAGCTGGGGTTCGTTGGGTTCAATGGTGGTTGACTTAAGTCGTAAATCTAAGTGCGTGAAGTATATTTCTCTACTTGCTTTTCACTTGAATCAAAGATGAATATCCATTTTCACACAGGGCCGGATTAAGGTGGGTGATATTTATGCTGCAGCATTCCTGAAATAGGTCCAGATGAAAACAGACGAGAATTTTCCAAAAGCTGAAGTTTTTTTTTTTTTTTTTTTTTTTTGCTATATTAACCTGAAAATAAATCTTAGTTTGAAGTTTGGAGCCTCAATTTCGGACGCCTAGACACAGCGTTACTTATTATACAGTTACTATTATTCTTTGCGCTGTGACGTAACTATAACGTCGTTGTGTTTATTGTTCACCGAAGATTTCAAGTATCAGACCCAATTTCGTCTTAATCCGGCCCTGTTTTCACACACATATGGGTTGGAGAGACCCACCGAACGCTCCGTCGGGACTCTAGCAGAGTCGCGCCCCATAGGTTGAGAAACGATGCTATTAATCCACTGCGGCGGATGGATTTTTGGGGGAGCACACTATGAATGAGTAGGTGTTTTAAATCCACTTTATGCACAGATAGGCTAATCGGCACTGACCGTACAGTTTAAAATGGGATTCGAACCACTGTGTTTGCACCGGCTATCGGTTACAAGGCCACGACGTTACCATGAGGGAGCACTGAATATGTTGTAAGTGTGTGATAATATTGGAGATTATAATCTGTCATTTTTGTATGTATTAAACGCAGCCCCACACACACACACACGATCTTGAATCAAACTTGCAGGGTGGATGGAGACTGACGCAAGTACCTATATGACATCAGGAACTCCGGTCCCGAAACGCGCCATCAAAAAGTTGTAAGGCAAAACGATTGTGAGGACGGCCTGGGATCCAGCTTGTTGACCGCCTTTATGGCAGTGAGCCTCTGTTCTAGATTTAATACGGACGTTACTACAGTGGCGAGCGTGACATTTTTACGTAGTCATCTCAAGATTTGCCAAACGTCAGGGTCGATCTTTCAACGGAGAGGCGGGGGGGGGGCACAATATTTCTCTGCGATAAACGCCAAGGTCATTGCCAATGCAATGTAAAAGCTCATACCACAGACATTACGACTACAAAAGACACATAATTCTATCCCGTACGATGAGAATTTTTAAATATGATGGAAACTCAAATGTAAACACCTCAATTGTCTCGTTTAAAGGTAAGAAGAACCTTTATGGTTCGCCGTCAATTGTTGTTTTGATAATGAAAAGCAGATTCATATCGTTCAATGTGTGCTTTTCCTCTTAACAAGTGGAAATCGCAGACATTCGAGTGGTGTGCCCAGGATTTTCGAAGAGGGGGGAGGGGTTACGTGTACTTTTTAGTAGTCATTCCTGAAGTCCTCATTTTGCCATCTTTTTCTGCCTTTTCTTCTTTTTTTTTCAAAGAATATCGAGCCTAAGCAGAATTATGATCCTCACCACCCCTCCTTGAGCACGCCACTGGACACTCGGAAGAATCTTGATGACTCCCGACAAACCCTGCCGTGGCTGTAAACATGGGGATGGGGCTTGAAAAAAGGGCCTGTTTTGACTCAGACCTTCAAGAGTGGGGGAAAGTACAGGTCGTTGGACCTGGCTGTTCTCGGCACCGGCAGAGACCAGAGAGATTCGCACCATTCTGCGATGAGCTGGGCCGACGGACACCATTGCCTTCAATAGGAAACTTGGCGGGAGGGTAGTACAGTTGGAAGCTGAGAAGACTGCAAGTGCGGGGTGAGGTTCGGGGGTGAACGGGAAGGAAGTGTGGGGAGGGAAGCTTCGACTTGGTGTTCAATTTTTCAGTGTTGCCAGACATGCAGAAGTCTCTGTAGGAAAGGGTGAGAATCTGATAATGGAATCGGGACTTACAGTGTGAGGTGCAGTCTGGCGTTCCGAAAAGTTCGGAACCATTCGTGAACCTCCACGGATGATGTCAGCCACGGGACATTTCAAAGACCAGCAACGGCATAGGAATTCACACTTCTTCCGTGTTTTCGGAAATAAATTTGTTTTAAAAATCGAATGAATGTTCTGGCGTGTGTGTATAAGTAAATGTATATGTATAGAGCATACTATATCTAGTAAACTGGGTCGCTGAAGGTTAACTATCAATAGAATTAACATGCAACGAAAAGCGGGAAAGCCGGCTCGGGGGTTGAGCAAAGGTATATTCAGATATTTTTTTTATTTGAGGGGCGTAAGTTTGTGTTTATGTGTGTGAAAAGGTATACTTAGAGCCAAAATGACCATAAATTTGTCCTTTTATAAAAATTGTGTGGGGTGTTAGGGCGTAGTTGGTGGATAAATCACTGGGGCCGAGACATTACAACTTCATGTTATAACATTAACAGGAGTATTTTGCTTACGAAATGCGTTTGCCTGCTTTCGTTCAAGATACAAGCAGGATTTTTCAGTTTTTTTTACAAAACCTGATTAAATGAATGAAGCAAAGATGAAAATTACATTTCACATGTTTTTATTACTCAAATTCTATTTTTACTTAAACAATCGCAAGGAGGCCCTTGTTAAGTCTCCTTCACCTGGTTTACACCGGAAAATCCAGATACAGGGATATACAGAGAATGCCCTGATTGTCTCGGTGAAGTTTCAATGTATACACTTTACAAAAATGAACACAAAATTAAAATGTAACACATTGGAAATATTACTCACGGTTTTAGCTAGCTTTTTTGTAGTTCAGCGCTGTACTTGTTACCTTATACTGATCGACGCTAATAATCCATAAACCATATTCACGAGAGCTCTCGACACTTAAACAAGGCTCACTTATCACTGACAAAACCACTGTTGTCGTATCTTCCTAATTTCTGAAATGCACTTCCTGATCATTCCGCTTGAGTCTGTAGAAGCCACCTCTCGACGATCCGATCCGGTTACGATGCAACCCTTCTTCCAGGCTGCAAGTTCACCGTTCAAGTTCCTTTTTGGGATCGAACTCACTATTTAATTCAGCGTTTCAACATAACGAAATATAAATAATGTCAACTGCTCGTGTCACTGCAAATTTTCCAAGTTTTGCCAACAACGAGCGCGCGAACACGAACCGCAAAGACGCAACATCATAACATCTAACCGCCGACTGCAGTCTTTGTGCGCCAAAAGTCCAGAACAGTCTATTACTTAAGAGGGGTGTGAAGTGTTCTTTCTCCTCATTCGTTCCGGAGGAAGAGTATTACAATAATCGGTTATAGATGCCCCTTCCCCAAAAAAGGCATTAGATGGACTGATCAAGGAGAGCTAATGTCTTTACAAGTCTCTTTATCTCCTTAAATATTTGACCAGCCCTTGTATATACATTTTTTTTCTTTCAAAATCCAGGTTACAATTTCAAAATATCTTATAACATAGTAAACACATATAGATTTTCCTTCAATTTCACATATTAATTCTGTTCAATCGTTTCTTACAATCACATAGTAAGAATAATCTCAAGAAAATAATACACAATTACAATTTGTAAACATTGAAGCATAATAAACATATTACTCAATTTCTTTTCATTACATATATACCTTCATAGATTACATAAAATCAACTTTGAATCATTACTACATAATTTATCAATATACTACAAGTAACTTTAATCATTTACATATTGTCTTGCAGGTTTCCGAATTGTTTCAACTGACTTACATAAATTTCTCTCTTACTGTTACTACAATTCCATAATCTTTTATTTTCCACATGTTGTGATTCGAAATAACTACTAGAGCTGGTACAGACGGGTAAGTATAGAATATTACAAAAGTATTTTGATTTCTATCTTTACAAAATATCATCATACTTCATGAAATTAATCTAACAGTAAACCTCCTTTCTCTTGCAATGATCTTTACCTGTCATTTCTTCTTTCTTCTTTAGTGTATCAGCATGCTCAAATTACTAATTTCAGGAAATTACATCGTACAATACGTCGCTTATCTCTTTAACAAACTATTTCTTAACTTGCAACAGAATTCTGGACATGATCTTTCACTTAAATATCAGCATGTTCTTTATTACATAACAACAATGATTTTCGGTTCGCCTTCGACCTACTATTTTTCATTTTTTGGTCCGCCTTCGACCTTATATTTTTCAACATTTCCGGTCCGCCTTCGACCTCATATTTATGTGCCTCTCTCGCACTATATCTTAATACATACTGACTTTTACCTCATATAGCTATGTCCAAGAACTCTCATCACTTCATCATTCTATTAATGCTATTTAACATTGCTTTCCAAAGAATTTCCTCAAATAACTTTCTTCTGAGCATGACTGTTCTATCTTCTTTCTCATTTGTTCTTCATTATTCTTAACGATTTTGAGGCTTACTTCCATTTTTTCTATCTTATTACTTTTCTTTTTACAAAGCTATTTTTCAATTTTACAATATCTGTCCGCTCATTGACAATAATAATATTTACCAGCACTTTTACCAACCATCAATACTTTTTTTTTCATCGAACCACAACTAGTTTTCACATAATTTATACAAAACAACTGACATTAAATAACTTTTTCTTTTCATTTTCTCAATTTTCAATATACTTGGCTCATAACAACATACAAACATTTTTTTTGACAGCTTATTTACATTTGAACAATTTCCATCATTTTATCAAAATTTACATAAACTAGTGATTATCAACATTTCTACAAGTGAAATGGAAATTTCGATATTTTACATAAAATTTACCAACTTTAGGAAAACATCATTATCAATCGACTACTCAAAATATCTCTTCTTGAATTATGCGTCTTGGTTGTTACTTCCACTTCTAAAGATCCCTGTTCGTCGTAGCTATCATGCCTCTTTTTCATTTTCTTCTTCTTTTCTTTCTTCTTCTTCCAACTTTCGTGAAGTAGAGAAACTATTAGTCTGCCAAAACTATTTGTATTATCTCTTTTTCTTAAAATCTTTTCTTTTCGTTTCTTGTTGTCCATTAGTATATTTTCCTCACTGTGAGAATCATCACTAGCAACTTTCTTCTTAACTTTCTTCCATTCTATCCTGTCTCGTTTCTTTTGGGACTTTCTTTCACCCTCATCAGATGAATGCATTGCTCTCTTTTCTTGTTTCATCTTTTTCATACTTGTGTCTGATCTTTCTGCGCTAACATTCTTAGATGTTTTACGAACTTTCTTCTTCACTTTCATTGACGCTTTCTCAACTTTCTTTGCAGATTTCAATTTCTTTCTCTTCGTTTTCTTCTTTTTCTTTACAGAAATATATCTAAGCCTCATTTTACTTCTCTTCCTTCTACTGATCAGAGTCATTTCCGGTACGGTCACGTCTAAAGTTACACATTCTTTCAGTTCAGGAAACATATCATTTTTCTCAGGTTTTTCGTGAAAAGTTTCTTCTTTACTTATCACTTCCTGAGATTGCTGTATTCCGAGTGACTCATCTTCAACTTGTTGCTTTTTCATTCCCAACACGCAAACTTGATCCTCTAGAATCTGTACTTTCCAATCTGTCTCTCTTTGTTCATTTTCTATAGCCACTTGTACTTCATCAGAATTATCTTCTATCTTTTCACTGTTGTCACGGACCTCATTACAATCATCTTTTACTTCATCAATTCCAGCCTGAAATTGACATGATTCTTTATTTTCCTTCTTAACGTCCTCCATTTTTTCTATCCTACTGACTTCCACTTTCAAAACGCCTAGTCTTCCCTCCATCTTGTCATTTATTTTTTGCATGGAAGCATTTATTATTTCATTGAGTTCCAATTTATTCTGCTCCAATTTTCTGTATAAGTCTTCCTGCACGAGCCTATCTTTTTCCTCTTTCTGTCTCCGTTCTAACCTATTTTGTTCCATTCTTTCGTATAATCTCTCCCATTTTAGATTATCTTGTTTCTTATTTTCTTCCAATTTTAGGCAAAAGCTCTCCTGCGCTAGCCTACTCTGTTCCATAAGCGACAAAACTGTACTTAAAATTTCATTTTTCTTTCCCCGATCATTGTCAACTTGACAACCAAATTCGTCACTTTCTTTCGAAACACCCTGTTCTTTTTCCGATATTTTTACTCCAACGGCAGGTTCTTTCTCAACTCGATTCTTGCATCGTTCACATAAAAAGTCTTTACCAATGTTAGTTTCGTGTTCTTTATACTCTTCCTCACTCATTCCTATACAGTCTTTATGCAGCCATTGTTTGCAACCCAAACATTCTATCGCTCCATCTACTTTCAACAATCTTCCACAACAATCCAATATTTCCTCCCACCCCATTTCGGGTGCAAAGTCCTTTTCCAACGGAGTCTTTCCTTTTGTGCGAACCATGTTGCCGACACACACTGACCAGAGTTACAACACAACGATAAATGTTTACATAAACATTGCCGACAACGACGCAACACAATGCCTGTTACCCCTTTTATTTCTTCTTTTCTTTCACCAAGACAATCTAAGGCAACTCCCGGGTTTCGGGCACCATATAACATTAACAGGAGTATTTTGCTTACGAAATGCGTTTGCCTGCTTTCGTTCAAGATACAAGCAGGATTTTTCAGTTTTTTTTACAAAACCTGATTAAATGAATGAAGCAAAGATGAAAATTACATTTCACATGTTTTTATTACTCAAATTCTATTTTTACTTAAACAATCGCAAGGAGGCCCTTGTTAAGTCTCCTTCACCTGGTTTACACCGGAAAATCCAGATACAGGGATATACAGAGAATGCCCTGATTGTCTCGGTGAAGTTTCAATGTATACACTTTACAAAAATGAACACAAAATTAAAATGTAACACATTGGAAATATTACTCACGGTTTTAGCTAGCTTTTTTGTAGTTCAGCGCTGTACTTGTTACCTTATACTGATCGACGCTAATAATCCATAAACCATATTCACGAGAGCTCTCGACACTTAAACAAGGCTCACTTATCACTGACAAAACCACTGTTGTCGTATCTTCCTAATTTCTGAAATGCACTTCCTGATCATTCCGCTTGAGTCTGTAGAAGCCACCTCTCGACGATCCGATCCGGTTACGATGCAACCCTTCTTCCAGGCTGCAAGTTCACCGTTCAAGTTCCTTTTTGGGATCGAACTCACTATTTAATTCAGCGTTTCAACATAACGAAATATAAATAATGTCAACTGCTCGTGTCACTGCAAATTTTCCAAGTTTTGCCAACAACGAGCGCGCGAACACGAACCGCAAAGACGCAACATCATAACATCTAACCGCCGACTGCAGTCTTTGTGCGCCAAAAGTCCAGAACAGTCTATTACTTAAGAGGGGTGTGAAGTGTTCTTTCTCCTCATTCGTTCCGGAGGAAGAGTATTACAATAATCGGTTATAATGTTCCATAATCCGAAAGTTGCAGAAAAGCGATGCTACATACCAAAATGTAAATACAAACGAGGGAGAAAATGTACTACCCTGCATAAGTTAAAATTAATTGATCCATGTCCAGGAAAGAAGCATTAACAAGACGCTAGGAAATACACAAAAAGCACGCACACACCCTTACTTTCTTAGTCACGTTGGAAGCAGATTGCTTTGATTTGTCAAGTTTTACTCCATTATTAGTATTTCTTTCACATGTTACTATGTAATATGTTCCATTCATTTGCAATGCGTTTTCGTACCATGCCTTTTTTATTTATGCCGCTGCCACACTGAAAGGAAGACGAGCTGGCTGCACAGGGCGACAACAGGCAGGTCAGTTTCGCATTCTTCAGCCTCGCAGTCTTCTCAGCTCCCAACTGTACTGGGGCCTCATTTCGATGCACTAAGATTAGCGAATCTCTTGCGTATTTCGAGCTGTTTCATGCTGGCGCTTGGCTTATTTCGCACAAATATGCGGGTATTCTGACTTATTACTTTTACTGCTTCTCTAAAATATATAAAATACAATATTATCATTATTTTGCTTGGTCATCGCCGCATCTCCCGATGACCGGACGGCTCGCCTCTGCACCCAGCGTCGACGGTGGATAGGAAGCTTGCGTGAAGCCAGTGGCAACTATGCTTTACGGTATAGGACGGTTGCACGACGGTTCCTGCGACAGAAGCAGTTGCCACCTTGTTGCGCAGATGGCATTGGGAGGCATCTTCCAAGACATGGGTCTTTCTGATTTTCACTTGTTTCCACGGTCGAAAGAACCACTCGCAGTTCCCAGATATCAACACTCCAGTAGGAGTAAAAATAATCTATAACGTGTTTCTCAATGAATCTTGGCTAATTTGTACATCCACGTTACTCCGATTTCCACGTATTGCAAAAATACACATTCGTCATTCAATCTATTCCACCTGCGTCATGATTGTTTTGAAATGCTTGGCTTTCGAACAAAGGATTCTTTGAAACAATTCGTTTCCTTCGTCCAGTCAAAACATGGCAATGGCCTCCAGTTTCATATCTGTTATGCTTGGCCAGTTGACTCTTAATCCGCCATTGTAAAATCATGTTTTCATTATCCTTCCTCGCAGTTTGGCAGATGAAATTTGATAGACACGTCCAGCGGAACAAACACAGTGTTGCCCGTTTGAAATCAGCATCACGTTCAATGTTAAAGGTGCACAGTTTTGGTGCAAAGACAGATACTGGATAATGTCCAGAAATACGCAAAAATTTCCCTGAAACCTTTTTCTCTTCCCAAGATCAAGTAACATCAGAGGCGTCTCGTGAACGCATGCGTCAATTGTGGGGAAAAGGACATCTTGCTCTGCGACGACATTCATGAGCATTTCTACATTCTAATTTCTTCATATAGGAGAAGTATTTATTTGACACGAGAGCGCTGAACTAAGCTTATATTACATTTCTTGGATCTGATGTGACGCATGCATCAATTGTGGGAAAATAATTATTACTTTCTTTCACTTCAGATCCAAGAAATGTAATATAAGATTAGTTGAGCGCTCTCGTGTAAAATAAATATATGAAGAAATTTGAATGTAGAAATGCTCATGAATGTCGTCGCAGAGAAAACTGTCCTTTTTCCACCAATTGACGCATGCGTTCACGTTTTGGCAAAGCAGGGAGAGCATTGCATGGCAAGCAGCTGATTGCATCTCCCTTCGCTCGCTTACACTCTGTCGAGAAGAAGTCGGCAGCCGCCATCTAGAGGCAAAAATAGGGGTTAGGCAGAAGCCCTGAAAATGTATTTCTCAGTATATTACAACTTATTATTCAAGATGATTAATCATGTTAAAGGAGACCTCCCCGATGGCGTAGTGGTAACGTCATTACCTTGTAATCAAGGAGTTGCGGGTTCGATACTCGGCAGAGACACATAGTGGTTCGGATCCTGCTTTAAACTGTACGTCCGGTCCCGATTAGCCTTTCTGTGCGTAAGGTGAACATATAACAACAAATCAATATCAATCCCGCTAAGGAAGTAAAATTAATTACCACTATATACTATTTCCAAAGAAACATTTGCAGAATTTCAGGGGGGGGCCAGCCCCCAGAGCCTACCCCTTGGCTACGTGCCTGCCTACAGGAATACCCCGAAAAGAACCTAGTACAGCATGTGCGCTAAGAAAAGTGCCTAATTCTAAGGATGGTCTGCCACGATAATTTAAGAAGGAAGCTTATTGCAAAATTGCAACCAGTTTTTGCCCAACCTCACAGTGAACCAAGAAGCTTTACGCGGAGCGGAACAATTGACAAAGTAGTCAAGTCGGTGGGTACTTACTACGCAGACGATAGTGTCAGTCACTTTGCTTCATGCATACTTGCATAACCTGCCTCGGCTGGGAACTCACTGTGCTTCTTGGATAGGCTTCAAGAGTCGTTACGTAATGGTGTGAACGTTCGCTGTAGAAGAGCTGTCTTTTATCTCTGTCTGTCACTAAGCTGTCAGCTACTGCTGGATTTGCTAGTGGCGTCGAGGCTAAAGCGTTTTACGCTACGCTAGGTTAACAGTTATAGATATAGTTCCAAAGGTACTACTTTACTATACCGGAGACACCTATCAATGATTTATTTCACAATTTTTTACATTGCTAACGTACTATTCTGCGTTGCAGAACATTTCTTTAGGTGAAATAATGGATTTCTAACGAAAATAGTGTCTATTTCTTACATACGATAGCCCCACGAACCATCACGTGGACGAGGTATGCCTACTAGGTTAGGTTAGGCCTGTTAGGTTAGGTTCCATTAGCACTCCTTTCGTTCAATTTAGCATATACGGACAACATCGGAATTACAAATTCCACGACATCTTCCACACCCGGCAACAACTTCACGACGCATCCTCGACACGTCATGTTGTAGCAGCAGCAATAGTGCGTATTGTGCTCTCGTGCAGAAAGCAAATTTTGGCAGCAGCAATAGCGCGTCGGAAATAGATTTTCGTAGAAAACCACATGCATTCGCATTAAAATGGATAAAAACTACATTCCCGAACATCAACAACGCTACAGAAAATTATTTGCGTAAGTACTTTCTCCTGTAAATTTGAAGAAATCCGTCTCCGGTATAGTAAAGTGTTACCGTTCCAAATCATAACACAGTTCACTAGTGCATATATTTGATTGATTTATTGATTGATTGAATTGGTGTTTTACGTCCACTTTATGCAGAGTAAGGCTTATCGGGACTGGACCTACAGTTTAAAGTGGGATCCGAACCACTATGTGCCTTCACCGGATATCGAATCCGGGACCCCTTGATTACAAGGCGACGACGCCACCACTGCGCCAGCATATATTTATTTATCACTAAAATGCATTAACGTTCATTCCGTTAATCGCGATTCGAACTACACAAAACGTCTTGATATCTCGATTCAGTGTCTGCGATTAGGGGAGACTTGAGGGGCACTTGCCCCTCCCCCCACTTTTGCCCCCGCAATATGCTAAACTTTATGTTCCAATGGAAAGTAAACTACCCCTTGCCCCCATAGTTTTGGCACCTTGACACCCCAGTTTTGGAACCCAATCGCCGCCACTGTCTGTATCCATTTGTTTTCAATAACTCGTTGCTTAGCAACCAAAATGGTTACATTGTCTTATCTTCTTTTATACATGTGATGATTGGCATGAGAATCGGTCATGTTATTTATACAATTAGATTGGATGATTATGCTTATCTTACGTCGCTTTTGGCAAATCGCGAAGTAGAGAATGAGAAATGATATGATGAAACCGAGGAAGGGACACGCACCTGGTGCCGTAGCGCTCTGTGCTAACCACTCCGTCATGGAGGTCGGCTTTATATAATTTGTCATAGGTTGTCTAACAGGATGGTTGGTTGATTTGTTGTTTTAAGTCCACTTTATGCACAGTAAGGCTAATTGGGACTGGACCTACAGTTTAAAGTGGGATCCGAACCACTTGTGCCTCCACCGGGTATCGAACCCAGGACCCCTTGATTACAAGGCGACGACGCTACCACTGCGCCATCGGGGAGGTCCTTGTCTAACAGGAGTAGGGTAAACCAACCTGAAAAGCTTTCATAAATGCGAGGGAGAACTGTTGAACCTGAACGATATTAATTCGCTCACAATATAAGGATATTTTCTATTCTATGTCCAAGGTAAGAACGAAGTCAATATAAACAAAATTATATGACTTATGAGAACCAGTTACCCCCCCCCCCCGTTGATACCTAATCCAGCCCTTTCATAGATATATTGACTGCATGCATGAGAGAAGGAAGGCCTCCAAGCTTAGTTGAGTGGTACGGCTTTATCTGGATTTCGTATTAGTATATTTGTTATTTTACGTCGCTTTTTGCCACTTTTGGCTAATCGCGACGATGAAGATGATTAGAGTAGATTGAGGAATGGACGCTGTCATTCCCAGATCGGGTCACGAATTCTGAAACTTCCATGTCCCTGAATAAAGCGGCACTGGAGTTCACCCAGCATGGTGGTGTGATTGTCGATGTGTGGGGTTGGCTTCTTTACACCCTTTTAGTACTAGGACTGTTAATGATGGTGATATCAAATGGAGAGAGAGAGAGAGAGAGAGAGAGAGAGAGAGAGAGAGAGAGAGAGAGAGAGAGAGAACAAGATAGAGAAAAGAACAGAAGAGAAAAAGGAAAGAAGAAATTCAATATGGATATAGAGAATTGGAAATTGAATTTAGAAAGAGGGAAGGAAAGCGATATGGAAGAAAGAGAGAATGAAGAAAGTTGAAGGGAAGAAAATAATGAAAGATAGAGAATGATGAAAGAGGGGGAAAGAGGTAGGGAAAGACAGAGAGAGAGAGAATGATGAAAGAGGGGAAAGAGAGAGATTGATGAAAGGGGAAAGAGAAAGAGAGAGAATGATGAAAGAGGGGAAAGAGGGAGAGAATGATGAAAGGGGGAAAGAGAGAGTGATGAAAGAGGGGAAAGAGAGATTGATGAAAGAGGGGAAAGGGATAGAGAAAGAGAGAGAATGATGAAAGTGGAAAAGAGAAAAAGAGAGAATGATGAAAGGGGGAAAGAGAGATTGATGAAAGAGTGGAAAGGGATAGAGAAAGAGAGAGAGAATGATGAAAAAGGGAAAAGAGAGAGAATGATGAAAGAGGGGGAAAGAAATAGGGAAAGAGAGAGAATGATGAAAGGGGTAAAAGAGAGAGAATGGTGAAAGGTAGGAAAGAAATAGGGAAAGAGAGAGAAAACGAATGAGAAGATGTATAGTAAGGATAGAGAGAATGGGAGATAGCATGAAGATAAAACGAAAGAAATAGAGAGAGAGAATAAAATGAGAGAAAGGAAAGAAAAAGTGGAGAGACCGGGGATCTTTACCCACAACCCTTCCTTTTTACATTTCCCTCTTTCTCCCTCTTCCCTTCCCTCCCTTTCTTCTTTTTTCATTTCACTCTCCGTCTCTGTTTCTCTCCCCCTCGCGGAGATAAATATGGGAGAGAAAGCTAGAGATAGAAGGCTTTGCTTGCAAACACAACTCGCCATACCTGAATCCAGGAAAAGACAGCAACTCTCCCAAGCAGCAAGAGATACGTAGTGTGACAGCAAGTAGCAATGAACAAAGGAAAAACAACAGAAAAAAAGCAGGAAACACACCAAACTCCACATCGTGTGTAACCCGAACCGGTCTTCCTCATATATGGAGGATTCCGTCTCCGCGACCACCAGGACAGCAACAACCGCTCATCTGACAGCCGAGCTGACGCAGAGACCCACACACGTCCTGCAACAAGGTCTCACTACTCCATAACTCCCAGGAACAGGATAGGCAGGAACAAATGTTGCTGAATCCATTTACTCCCGCTTCTATAACAGGAACCCCATTATTTTCCCCACCTTTTGAACCTGTATTTGTTACCAAGCGAAATCTGACATTTCCATTGTTGTAAGCGTTGGAACAGTAAGGACGAATTGCATTGTTGAAAAGTCAATATGACATTCATTACGATACAAATTTCTATCTTGTATACAAGGTGATTCACAATTATTGTCGGGTTTTTCTTGGCCTACACCTTTGAAACCGGAAGTAACAAGATGAAACTGCCCACAGAGTATGAAAGGGTGACACAAAAGGTTTTATTGCCTGTAGAATTAGCACTGAAGGACTTTGTGGCAGGTAGCTCGTTCAATCGATAATCAGTTTTTGTCCAAATGCTCTGTAGTGTTTTGTGGATAACTGATTCAGTTTTAGCAACAATTCTCGTCTTAACCGAAGAGTGACAGTGTGCATTTATTTCAATATCTTCAGGATGGGCAGTGTTATTTGTAAGAAACCCTACTCTACAATAGGGCATGAATTTCTCCCCATGTTGCAAGTGGAAGCGATTTTTCAAGCTTATTATTAAGCTGGACACGATGTTTGAAAAATGGGAGTTTTCGACTTTTCCTCCTACAAATTAAATCTTCAATATGTTCTCTTTCTGTTCATGTGTTTTTCTACGCCATCGAAAGTTTGGTATTCCCAAAAGAAGAATTAATATAATACTCCCATGATCGTAATGCTAATGTTTCTCCCCTTCCTACAACCGTCCAGCGCACAGACTTCTCTTTCTCGAACTCTCCGTGGGGAAAGGTTGGTGGGGGAGGAGCAGTTTAAGGTCCTTGCGTCTGACTGGACACAAACTGTTCCTCCTGCCCTAAATATCTTCAAGAGATGCCACAGGGGACTCGTAAACCATTTGCTCAAATCCTGTCTTATCCAGTGTTTAAGCTTTGGAGAATATCTTGCTCAGGTCTGTGCAAAATATCTACGGAATCATTGAGCAAAAACTTTTCAAATTTTGTCTGAACATTTGGAAAGGACTTTTGTAATAACCCCTGGTTTCAGAATTTCAACTTTGCGTTTATGACTTTGGTTTTTCTAAAGTTATTTACTGCTTATATTTTTAAAATATTAAATTTCTTAAAATTTTGAGATCTAGCCCCATCAGCTCCCCCAACAAACTGCCAACAAAGGATCTGGATTCGAGTCCTCTCCTCACTTGGGCGTGAGCTTTCCTTCGTGTTTGTCCCTATCTGTTTTGTATCATCATCGTCGCGATTAACCTAAAAAGATGGGAAAAGCCAATGTCCGCGATGGAGTGTTAGCACAGCATGCTACGACGCCAGGGGTCCCGGGTTCGAAGCCTGGGAATTCATCACATCATCATTCATCTTAATCTTCGCGATTAGCCTAAGAGCCGCGTGGTTTAGTCGGTAGGGCGTGTGACTGACATTAGGGAGACCCGGGTTCGATTGCCGGGGAGGGTGATCTATGGATTTTGCGCGCATAAAGCGACTCTGGGGTACACCCAGCCTAAAATCAATGGGTAACCGGTGGGGAGGGGTAAAGGCGACCGGAGCGTGGTGCTGATCACATCACGTTCAAAATGGCCGTGGGGGGCTCTACCCCCATATCCTCTAAATGTGTCTTCATGGCACGGGGCTATTTGTACGGGGAATATCGTGAGCGTGTGTGGTCATTGACACCAGAGGAAACGCCATCTGTCTGCACATTGTCTGCACACTTCCTTCTAGAGCCTAAGCACTCGGAAGTGTCGGCGCATTCCTCGCGGGGAGAGGTGACTCTGCGAATTGTGCCTCTCCCAAGGCAAAAACCCTGCCTGCCATATATCATCCTGCTCATATGTAATCCTCACAACGCGGGGCTATGAGAACCTGTTATGTGTTTATGGCACGTGGATGCACCAGGCCGTGCCATGCCTGTTCAACCTTTTCCGTCGCTACCAGAGGTTCAAGGTTTGAACACACTGGGTAATGCATTATAGAGGTGGAAAAGGACGTTGATGTATGCATCAGTGGCGTATACTGAGTCCAAGATCTGGGCTATCTCACTATGTCACGTGGTCCTAGGCTATGAATAGAAATAAGTTTGCCAACTATTAAGAAACCAGGAAATCAGGTTGCCAATTCATAGGAAATCGGGTTGCCAACTCATAGGAAACCAGGTTGCCAACTCATAGGAAACGAGGTTGCCAACTCATAGGAAATCAGGTTGCCAACCCATATGAAATCAGGTTGCCAACTCATAGAAAATCAGGTTGCCAACTCATAGGAAACCAGGTTGCCAACTCATAGGAAACCAGGTTGCCAACTCATAGGAAATCAGCTTGCCAACCCATATGAAAAATCAGGTTGCCAACTCATAGGAAATCAGGTTGCCAATTCATAAGACACCAGGTTGCCAAATCATAGGAAACCAGGTTGCCAACTCATAGGAAATCAGGTTGCCAACTCATATGAAATCAGGTTGCCAACTCATAGGAAACCAGGTTGCCAACTCATATGAAACCAGGTTGCCAACTCATATGAAATCAGGTTGCCAACTCATAGGAAACCAGGTTGCCAACTCATAGGAAATGAGGTTGCCAACTCATAGGAAACCAGGTTGCCAACTCATATGAAATCAGGTTGCCAACTCATAGGAAACCAGGTTGCCAACTCATAGGAAATCAGGTTGCCAACTCATATGAAGTCAGGTTGCCAACTCATAGGAAACCAGGTTGCCAACTCATATGAAATCAGGTTGCCAACTCATATGAAACCAGGTTGCCAACTCATATGAAACAAGGTTGCCAACTCATATGAAATCAGGTTGCCAACTCATAGGAAACCAGGTTGCCAACTCATAGGAAACCAGGTTGCCAACTCATATGAAATCAGGTTGCCAACTCATAGGAAACCAGGTTGCCAACTCATAGGAAATCAGGTTACCAACTCATATGAAATCAGGTTGCCAACTCATATGAAATCAGGTTGCTAACTCATAGGAAACCAGGTTGCCAACTCATAGGAAATCAGGTTGCCAACTCATAGGAAACCAGGTTGCCAACTCATATGAAATCAGGTTGCGAACTCATAGTAAATCAGGTTGCCAACTCAAAGGAAATGAGGTTGCCAACTCATATGAAACCAGGTTGCCAACTCATATGAAATCAGGTTGCCAACTCATAGGAAACCAGGTTGCCAACTCATAGGAAATGAGGTTGCCAACTCATAGGAAATCGGTTTGCCAACTCATAGGAAATCAGGTTGCAAATTCATAGGAAACCAGGTTGCCAACTCATAGGAAACCAGGTTGCCAACTCATAGGAAATCAGCTTGCCAACCCATATGAAAAATCAGGTTGCCAACTCATAGGAAATCAGGTTGCCAATTCATAAGACACCAGGTTGCCAAATCATAGGAAACCTGGTTGCCAACTCATAGGAAATCAGGTTGCCAACTCATAGGAAGAAATGAGGTTGCCAACTCATAGGAAATAAGGTTGCCAACTCATAGGAAATAAGGTTGCCAACTCATAGGAAATCAGGTTACCAACTCATAGGAAATCAGGCTACTAACTCTCAAGAAAATAGGTTGCCAACTCCAGAATCACCATCATCATCTCACTGATATGAATAATTTTATTTACAATTTCTGATCGATTTTTCTTCTGTATTTTATTCTCTAGACTACAGGCTTCGCAGATAGTGTAGCTAGCCTAGAATATACGCTTCTGGTATGCATAGATAGAGTGCTGAAAGTAGAAACTCTTAGCTTGGTCGATTTAGTTTGTTTTACTTCGCTTTTCTGCCACTTTCGGTTAATCGCGAAGATGAGCATGAATGCTGATAACATGAGATGGATGAAGTGACAATGACAAACATGACAGAACGACACGACACGACCCTCAGTCTAGTCGCCAGAGCCTCGCTGGTCTGCAATATTACGTGGAAGGGAGCTTGACACTTGGGTGTCTTTACACCCCTAGGGTGAACCAGTTTGGAGTTATGTTGGGGAGGGAGGGTGCTTATATGGATTAACGTGAAGACAATGCAGTAGGTGGAACACTGGCGAAAGCAGGGGGAGAACTGATGCGGCTACAGCCTCTGCAGAATGTTGAGAAAATCAAAATTTTCAAATGAAAGCACAAAGTGGGACAGGGGTGCCCCCTCCCCCTCAGATCATGTCATAATCCCCATAAAGTATTTAATCACGAAATTATATTTACTTATCCTATTACTGTATTATGAGTGGAGAAGGTTACATAATTAGAAGTACATAATTTGTATTCGCGTCCAGATATTATTAGAATGATTAAATCAAGAAGACTTAGGTGGGCAGGCCATGTGGCACGAATGGGAGAGGAAAGAGGAGTTTACAGGATTGTTGTTAGGAAACCTGATGGTAAGAGACCTGTAAGAAGGCCAAGACGAAGATGGAGGGACAACATTGAGATGGATCTAAAGGAAATCGGTAGGGATGGAAAAGAGTATATAGATCTTGCTCAAGATAGTGACAGATGGAAGGCCTGTGTTGCTGCAGCCATGAACCTTCGGGTTTAAGAAGGCTAGAGAGTTATTACTGAAAGTTTCTCTTTTTTCTTAGGCTTACTGAATACATTACTTCATCTGCACTCCTCGTTAATTCTTCCTATTTGCATCTAACATCCCCCCCCCCCCCGCTGTGGCTGCCCCTGAAATGGTAAATGTAAACCCGTTTAAAATGACCCCGTTCACCACTTTTGTCTTGAACAACTTTTAAATCGAAGGTTAAACTATGTAATTTCAGTCCCATCCGAAAAACTTTCAACTTACACTAGTGAGGTGATGGAATGCTCATGCAAATTATCACATCTGGGAAGATGCATTATGAAAACTTTGTAGTGTGATGTGCTCACCTCTCCGTCGCGGAGGTCTGCTAATGTTTTGGATAATTTCATTATTAGCCTCAAATATCCTTTTACATTATACATTTTTATCTTACTATAGAGGAGAAGGTCTAAATATGGGCGAAAGTTTAAATATGAGTTTTGGAGTTATCAGCGCTCCCCGGTGCTGCATCCTGGCAGAGGCTATGGGAACTGGTTTCTGTCAAGGACAAAGGTTGCGGCGCCAATTCACAAGAGAAAGTAGTGGTTAGTTTCGGCCTTGGACGCTGTTATAGAATTGCAACCTCCGAAAACTTTTTGCAGATATGTTTTCATTTAGCGTTTTCTCAATTCTCTTCTGCTTTGTATAGGTTATGATATTAGCGGTACATAAAACAAATGTGGGCTTTTATAATGCCATGATTTGTTTGTGAAATATGTACCACAGAGAGCGAAAATAAATTGAAGAAGAATAATATCGTGATGGTCTAAATATGGGCTATGACATGAGGTCTAATGTTGAAATTACATTTTCAACAAACATTTGGATGTTTTTCTTAATTTTGATTTTTCCCATTCCGCGTGATTTTCAAAACAACAAATTATTCATAAATATGAATTTTATAAATGTTTTAGCGATAAATGACTGTATTTTAAATTTTAATTGCTTTTTTGTGATATTGCCACTAGTAGCCCATATTTAGACCACAATTTTGAAATACATAATTTTACCATATTTTGGAAATTGCTTTTTTATTAAAAAAATGGAGACTTTCTATACTTTAACATGCTATTACATTTAGGTAAATATTTCATAGGTATGCATTTTATAGACAGGTGCTTGATATATAATTTTTTCCTCCGAAAATGACAACATAAAAAAGGGGGGGCCCATATTTAGACTTTTTCCTCTATCTGTTACATTACGTCGCTTTTCTATCTTTTGGATTGATAGCGACGATGAGGATGAATGAGTAATGGAACAAACATAAATCCACGTCTTAACCAGGTCGAACCTTAAACCTATGGCTTCGTTTTTTCGGCCGATATCCTCCATACTTTGTCCCGGACCGTGGGACTACGGGACGCGCGGTTGTCCCAAGTCTCCCAGGAGAAGCGTAACAACTTTTCTCCTGAGATTTCAGCCTCTGTATAGGACCAGTGGCCACCCACCACCGTGAGGAAATTCGGGAGCTTCGAATGAGAAGCGTGACCCGGTCATGGAAACCTACAACATCGTCTTGGGGTTCGTCGTGCTGACCACACGTCACCCTGTAACTGGTTGAATCGCCCATCTCTGTTGAGGCATGTGGATTGTTGGCAGTGATGTGCAGTAGACTATAAGTTTAAGTCTACATGCGTTGTCTACACGTAGATTACATTGGGTTGTAGTTTACATAGACTACGTAGACAATCTAAAGTGCATTAAAATTAATTTTCATGGGTTTTATGAAGGGAAAGTGACATTTTCAAATATATTGGTTCCTAACGAAATGAATTTCTCTTCTCTTCTATCATCAACTATGAAAGAAGATAAATAGTGTACAAAAACAACAACAGATGGCAGTCATGAGGCAAGAATGGTCTTTGTCCCATAAAACACTAGAATATTTCCTATATTAGGTTTCTTCCTAGGTGAGAAATTGTTCGAATTTGGAGGAAAGAAATGAAAAGTTTTCCTCACACATCAGCAACTGATACGCAATATAATTTCCTTTTAATTCCACGGCGCCCTTTGCTAAGTTTTCACCTTTCGCCATGTTGTTTAGATATATTACGTAATCTACGTGTATAAAAGAGTCTACGTGTAGAATGTAGACTATCGTTGTTTACGCGTAGACGCACATCACTGGTTGTTGGGGCATCAAGGGCTGTTGCGTCACGGGATTTAAGAGATAAAGTTGTGGGCCGCTGTGAAAACGTTTAGGGGCTGTAGAAGGAATTTTGCGAGGGTGTTGGGAGGTGTTGGAGGAGTATGGATAAATCGCTTGTCCCGATTAGCTAAAAGTGGCACAAAAGCGACGCTAAATAACAAAAATTGAATCAAATCAAATGCAAAGCATGCTTCCGTCACTATCTTTCTTTCGGCAGACATCTTAGGTACATTTTCCAATTCATGATATACCGCTAACCATTTTGAAGACCCTATTCTAATTAAATTTATCTGTTTCAAGTGCACTGCGCTTTATTTTATTCGCTCAACTGAAGGCCTTTGCTCATTTCGATGCACCGAATGCACTCCATTATCAACCACGTGACCTCCCTTCTTTGAAGCCGTTGTCTGTAGGCATCATTGACAAAACCCACGTGGCTCTACGGCTGATGGCAGTGAATATTCCAAGAGCTTTCACATCGTGATGCCATGCGTATTTGTGGCCTCGGCGGATACAATCACTCTTTTTCGTGTTAGCGACGTCATGTAGTAGAGCAAGGTCCACACGAAAAGGTTGACAACGAAGTAGCTTTGTTTAATAACAACTAGATGGCAGATCTTTGCATTAATTTGTTTCTTTACTCCATGAAACTCTACTTACATTAAAAATATACTCTCTGTTGCAACTAATTTTAGGAGTTTTCAAATGCTTTCACTAGAATTTGAGATGTTTCAATTCAAAATGGTAATTTGATACATATTTCAGTGCACACGTAGATTCACACAGCTATGAGAGTAAGTAATTCTGGTTTCTTTGAAATGTTAGTGTGGTGCCTGATCTCATTTGATGCATTTTGGTGACAGTGCTCATAAAATCACCCTTTGATGCTTTTCTGTATGTATTTTGATGCACTAGTGGAAACAATTTGGGTTATGCGATTTGGGTAATGTACAAAAATGCACATTTAAGAGAAATTGTGGGAGTAGTTTGCTTTGGCTAATTTGCAAAGATAGGGATGAGTAATGATATGATGGAATTGATGAATGGAAACTCGCAAACATCCATGCCCAGACCTGGCGTCGTAGCGCGATGTGCTAACCACTCCGTCACCGGCTTCTTGTTTATGTCTCCTGTAATTATTTGGTTAGGCACAAGGATGGTTCAGACAATTTCAAGGTGGGATTAAGCCCCGTATCAAGTGACAACGTTATTGTTGAATTGTTAAGTCAAGTTCACTTTATGCACAGAGAGGCTAATTGGGACTGGACCTACACTTTCAAAGTGGGATCCGAATCACTGTGCCAGGTGCCTCCACTGGGTATGGAGCCCGGTACCCCTTGATTCCAAGGCGAGGCAGCCAGTGCTACATTAACCACCCCTCCATTTCGAAAGGAATTGAAGAGCACATAATTTTCTGATATAAGGAAAAATGGAAATTGAAATATTAACACAGAGAATAAAGACTTCTCCATAAATTGTCTATCATTTTCTGTGCAAACGTCGAGGTCAGGGGGAGTAAATGGGCGTTATCTGTCATTCAAAGAAACCGGCGGCTGACGTGATGAAGATATTTTCATGACACAGAAGAATCAACCTGCTTATTTGCAAACATTCCACAAAATATATATATATATATATATATATATATATATATATATATATATATATATATACAGGGTGTTTCTAAAGGTCGTTTACAACGCTTGGGGGGTGATTCCTCACACGAAAACAAGCAAGAAGTGTGAGTAACATTTTTACGACTGAGGCTTCGTTTCCGATATAGGAGCCTCGCAAAAGGTGACAAAGTGAACGTCACACTTAACTGGGACGAATACTATCGCAGATAGAGAGGCGGTTCCAAGGGAATCATAAAGGAATCGTATGTGCTCAGTCCGGAAGTCACTATGAAGAGTTCACTGCACGCATGCGCAATGGAGTCCTCAAAGGAATTGGGGATTTCCAGCAAGAACAATGCATGGAAAGGGTATGTAACGCAGCAAGAAGGACCGTGACAATGAGAAATGCGTTAAAGACAACACATTCCGACCTCAAACATCAAAACATGAGCACGGAACACAAAATCCGAAAAGTTGAGCACGGTTGCATACCCCAGTTACACGCGAGGAATGAACGAATCATGTCATGTGACATACGAGAGACACATTACTCCACCAGGAGGAGGAAAAGAAAAACCCAATATCAGATGATTGCGACAACGTGTATTTTTACACGCGACAACTACGTAATACCCCCTCCCGACACGCACAACAAACAACAAATGGTACAATGTCTTACGCACAGACACTGTACACCAACTGAAGATGTCACTTTCACCACACAAAGGGGGTGGGGAGCAATACCAAGAGTGTTCTCACTGGGATTTGCCGAGGGCTATAATCACAGCCGGTTTTCAAAATGTCTGTCGTTCACTTCTACGCAGAGATGACAGCGACGAATCAAGGATTGTCGAGTACGAGCAAACAAGCCAGGTGCATCTGCTACCGTCGCGGCGGCGACGTTGATGAGAGCAACGAGATCCTCAGCTGATGTGACAGGTGTGTCGTATACGAGGGTTTTCATTTCTCCCCAGAAGAAAAATCGAGAGGGTTGAGATCTGGTGACCTCGGTGGGCAAGGCACAGGCTCATTCCTACCAATGAACCTATTGCGAAGCACATCATGCAGGAAATGTACTACATTACGATCGAAATGAGCTGGTGCCCCATCGTGTTGGTACCACATTTCTTGCCGCAGTGGCAAAGGTACGGTCTCCAACAGTTTCGGCAGAACCTCACTAAGACATGCCTGATACGTGCGACCATTCAGGCGAACAGGGAGAATGTATGGTCCAATTAAATGATCATGTACTATCCCGCATCACACATTCACTGAAAACTTGTGCTGGTGATGGGCCACAAAAAGTGCATGTCGGTTGTCAAAGTCCCAGACATGACTGTTTCTACTAATGAAGACATCCATCCCGGTGAAAATGGCTTCATCTGTCCACAATACCTTTTCCCCGAAGTGAGGGTTTGTGTCCAGCTTATGCACGAGGTAACAGTTCTTGTACTTTCTGCAGTTTAAAAGGGTGCATTCCTTCCTCTGACAACACTCGCCAAACATTCACATGAGACGTGTCTCGTGCCCGAGCGAGTGCCAGAATGTTCTGCTACCGCTGTTAACACATCTTCTGCAAACTGACGTGTGCGTACACTTCGGGGTCTTCCAACTTCTTGCCGCGGTGGTAACACTGACCCTGTTTCACGCAGTCGACTGCCCACTACCTGAAAGAAGGCGTGAGACGGTAAACGTCTATGTGGAAAGCGTTCTCCATAAAGACGCCTCGCCTCACGGCTATTACCACGTGCCTCCCCATACATAAGATGCATGTCTGCTAGCTGCTGGGTCGTATACGCAGCAATCTGCGTAATATGGAGCTGGAACTACAAAGTATCGTTTTTGTTTAACACTGACACACTGCACAAATTGGCCGTATCACCGTACGAACATCACAGACCAATTGTTGCGATATTTGACTTGCCCACCCCACCACGTCAACTTCTTTCAATACAACATACTAGTACTTTTCA
The DNA here is from genome assembly GCF_977018435.1 of Lepisma saccharinum. NCBI lineage: Eukaryota > Metazoa > Arthropoda > Insecta > Zygentoma > Lepismatidae > Lepisma > Lepisma saccharinum. The sequence continues at coordinate 3,195,054 of NC_139246.1, forward strand.
ATGCGTATGACAACCTAGAGCGAACTGCTGATCATATCCCAGCACCTGCAACACGTCTGGGACGACTGAAAGTGACGTCTTCAGTTGGTGTACAGTGTCTGTGCGTAAGACATTGTACCATTTGTTGTTTGTTGTGCGTGTGGGGAGGGGGTATTACGTAGTTGTCGCGTGTAAAAATACACGTTGTCGCAATCATCTGATATTGTGTTTTTCTTTTCCTCCTCCTGGTGGAGTAATGTGTCTCTCGTATGTCACATGACATGATTCGTTCATTCCTCGCGTGTAACTGGGGTATGCAACCGTGCTCAACTTTTCGGATTTTGTGTTCCGTGCTCATGTTTTGATGTTTGAGGTCGGAATGTGTTGTCTTTAACGCATTTCTCATTGTCACGGTCCTTCTTGCTGCGTTACATACCCTTTCCATGCATTGTTCTTGCTGGAAATCCCCAATTCCTTTGAGGACTCCATTGCGCATGCGTGCAGTGAACTCTTCATAGTGACTTCCGGACTGAGCACATACGATTCCTTTATGATTCCCTTGGAACCGCCTCTCTATCTGTGATAGTATTCGTCCCAGTTAAGTGTGACGTTCACTTTGTCACCTTTTGCGAGGCTCCTATATCGGAAACGAAGCCTCAGTCGTAAAAATGTTACTCACACTTTTTGCTTGTTTTCGTGTGAGGAATCACCTCCCAAGCGTTGTAAACGACCTTTAGAAACACCCTGTATAATATGAATGCACTGGAATACACGCAAGAGGCATTAAACACAATTAGAAATACAGGAAAAGGGACGGAAATGTTACAACAATTGGAATAGCCGGAAAGATCTAAACCGAAGATTCAGTTTCACACGTAATCGTATAATGATTACAGTAGTCCAAATGAAACCTTTACTCATTAGTGAATATCTTTAAAAGGATGACTACATGTTGAGTTACGAGTCGAAAGCGAACAATGACTACATTAGTAAGTACCGGAGGGAAAATGTCAACAATTGAAGCATTTGAGAGGAAGCAACGAGTATTCAGTCAGTAATTCGAAGAATATATCGACTATTGAGTCAGCAATCGGAAGGAAACAATAACCGTTCAATTCAGCATCTTTGAATGCAAGTATTTAGTATTGAATCAATAGTGGGGAAAGAAATAAGTGTTATTTTGTCAGTATTGTTGAAAGAAAATATAGACTATTGAATTGAGTTGACTTTTTTAAGAATCCATTTTATGAACAGAAAGGCTAACCGACACTGAACCCACAGTTGGAATTCGAACCAGCCTCCACCGTGTACCGAACCCGGGTTCCTTCGCCTAAGAACCACAGTCAGGAGCGTCCTCTGTGGAGCTTGTGTTTTCTCGTGACTCTGTCCCCTGATCCATCTCATCACCATTTCGCAATTAGCCAAAAGCGTCATAAAAGTGACATAAAGTCAACGAAATCACCTTTCGACTATTGCCTCGAAAGTCAATATTTCCTTCCACCAATAATGACTAAACAGCAAGTACTCACTGTTATATTTCCATTACTGACTCCATAGTCGATATAGTATCTTTGCAATAACTAACTGAATTATAATTATTTCGACTCAGTTGACCTAAAGGTCAATATTTTCATTCAACTGCTCTCATTGTTTAGTCATGGTTCCTTTAGTTCATGGTTTACTTATTATTTGCATTGGTTTATTGTTTAGTTATGGTTTGCTTTGGCACATTGTTTAGTTATGGTTTGCTTTGGCACATTGTTTAGTTATTGTTTCCGTTGGCACATTGTTTAGTCAATGTTTCCCTTGGCTCATTGTTTAGTCATTGTTTCCTTTGGCTCATTGTTTAGTCAGTTTCCCTTGGCTCATTGTTTAGTCATTGTTTCCCTTGGCTCATTGTTTAGTCATTGTTTCCCTTGGCTCATTGTTTAGTCAATGTTTCCCTTGGCTCATTGTTTAGTCATTGTTTCCCTTGGCTCATTGTTTAGTCAGTTTCCCTTGGCTCATTGTTTAGTCAATGTTTACTTGGCTCATTGTTTAGTAAATGTCTCCCTTGGCTCATTGTCTAGTTATTGTTTCCATTGGCTCATTGTTTAGTAAATGTCTCCCTTGGCTCATTGTTTAGTTATTGTTTCCATTGGCTCATTGTTTAGTCAATGTTTCCCTTGGCTCATTGTTTAGTCAATGTTTCCCTTGGCTCATTGTTGAATCATTGTTGCCTTTGGGAAATGCATAAATTATTCGATGGTGCTCCAAATTGAACTTGGCTTGTAACTGGAAATGTTCAATTTAATGATGAAACTGTTGTATGTGGCAGGGTTCGTTTAGAATTTAGAAGATATGAGGGGCGTGATCATTAGTGCGGTATAAAGGTAGCCTAAAAGAATATATTTGTTATTTTGAACATTTTATTGTATACTTAATTTGGTTTATTTTACTTCGCTTTTTCTGCCACTTTTGGTTAATCTTGAAGATGAGGATGAGTGAGGATATAATGAAGGATCACTCGCAAAGAACACCCTTACGCAAGCCGGGACTGAAAACTGGAACTCCCGGCGTCAAGGGTGCTACGAAATGTTTTTGTCTTAAGGGGAAGAGGGACAATTTCCCTAGGTCCTTCTCTGTTCGGCAGCTGTTAATCACTGTTGCCAGCCTCGCTCTTTTGGAGCCAGATCTGGCTCTTTCGTGCACTCGTTTGGCTGAGAACTATGGCACCCACCCCCCTGGCCGACTATGATGCCATCACTGCTCCGGCTTACATAGACAACTTCTGTCATAAGTAACTATACCTTTGGCACGTGACGTGACGTGATATTGTTATATTGGCTGCGTGAAGAGGACGTAATATTGTTATCCGGGAACACTTTACATTCGATTTCATACGACCATCGGATGATTATTGAGATGGGTGATGCCGCCGGATCTAGACGGTGAAAAATAAGAATAAATTGCCATCATTTTAAAGCTAACGGCATTAACAGCCCCCCCCCCTCACCCACACCCCCACTCATTTGACACCTAAAATTATCCCAGGAGGCACTTTATCCAGTTTCGTAAATCTAGCTCCTTCAAAGTTTTTACTCCGTTTACGGTGAAATTTAGCTCTTTTATGTGCATCAGGTTTGGCAACACTGCCAGGATGACCGTAGGAGGCAAGGAGAAATGCATTGCTCTTATGGAAGTATTATTTTATTTGTTCTCTTGCGAATATCAAACTTCCGATGGCATAGAAAAATATATCAACGGAAAAAGGACTGACTGAAGTAATAATTGACAGCCGGAAAAGTCGAAACTTCCATTTGATTAGCCGTAACTTTAAGTTGAAGTTGATTCCCCATAAGGAATACATGGATTTCTGAAAATTCTTATTCATCATATTTTTCAAACATCGTATCTAGCTTAATAATCAACTTTAAAAAAAAAATTAACTTGCTACATGTGGAGAAATTCCTACTCTATTGAACACCAGCTTTTTTTCCTCAGTAGCACTGCCCATTCGCACGATATTGCAATAAATGCACAACTGGTGCGAAATTGTCCCTCATCCCCTTAAGGTGGGTGTTTGAGGCGTGTTGATAAAACAGTGCTTACGGAAACTATATATTTTTTATGTACACGTTTCAAGGCCTGTCCAACCAGAAGCAACTCTCGCAGGTGGCATGTAAAAATACCTAATTGCTTTGTCTGCATACTTTGCAATGCGGGAGGCGCAGATGATGCACAAAGGGGGTCACAATTTTTCAGGAACAAAGCAAAAACTTGAACCCAGAAGCCTTCGCATGACCCAGACGTTCTTCAGTCTGGTCTTCGTGAGCTCAATGACCTCGAGCTACCATCAGCAGCTAGTGCCACCGATAAAACAGCAACAAAGATCTTCAGCGGGACATTCTTTCACCTTTCCAGTAACTTTTTTCGCACACCTGACGTGCTATCGTCACAGGCTGCCTATGGAGAAGTGTACTTGGAGGGCTTTGGGTACGAACCAATCACGGATTCTATTCTTGAAACATTCTGATGGTCTTGCCTACTAGCGGGTGAGGTTGGGTTTGCCCATGGGCAGGCACGTAGCCAGGGGGGAGGGCTAAGGAGGCTGAAGCCCCCATAGTGTATAGTGGTAATTAATTTTACTTGCTTTGCAAGATTAAACATTAGAGCGAAAAAAGTTTAGTGTAATATAGAGCAACCGGCTCATATTTTAATATTCTACAATTTAATCCAAAGAATAAAAGATCCACAACTCCCAAAATTTATAGTTTTCTTTGTGAGAAACTTAATGTGTAAAATTTGCCGCTCACTTTTAAAGCCTTTTTTTGAACGGAATGTGTAAATGTTAATAACGAAATACAATAACTATGAACTTCAGCACACTAACTGTACAAAATGTGTAACGAACCTGAGAGTTTAAGATTTTATATTTGTAAGAAGTTAAGATTTATAAAATGTTTGTTACTTAAAATAATGTGCAAGTTGTCACAGACAACTATGGTTAGATTGATACAGTTGTGTTTGGAACTTGTATAGATGTTTATAAATACGTCGTAATTTGTTCGTGTTGACGTCACTTTCTCATCCCAGCAGAGGAAGTGAACCCACCTGAATGTTTCTCACCTGACGACAGACTGAGTTTGGAAAACAGGTGAAGGTGAAGAATAATAAGAACTTGGAAACGGAGAGAATTGAAGTATAGATTTTGGGTTTTCGAGTTTTCTTCTTGCCGATAAGTTGAAAGTAAACAATTAATTATGTAATTTGACTTTCGCTATATGTGAGTGAATTGCCCAACGTTAGTATTGAATGTTCTAGTGTTTTATTGGTAAGTGATTATGAAATATAAGAGATTGTAAAACTCCGTTTAACTTTGAATACTGTGTTGCCTTTCTTTTCTACCCAGCAAGCCCTGCAAAGATTCTCATGTTCCCGACTAAAGGAGTAGCGGACTAACTTTGTGACGCCTGGTGTACAACCGGGGGGACGTTGCAAATGTAATGAAAATAATGTCACTCATACGGTGGATCGAGAAGAAAAGTCCCTCCATTTATATAATTATAATAATAATAACAATAAATTTGGATTAAAATAGGTTTATGGTTTATTATTATTTTTACTGTTGTAACAGATCTGAAGTTCAGTTAGTATTCGAACAGAATGATCAAAGTAAAACCGAGACATTTGAGTATATAATACAGGAACTAGGTTGTTTTTTCATATTCCACCACTCAATTCAAAGAAGTAATAGTTACAAAATTTCAAACTTTGCGTTTTAAGTGACTGGTCAAACATCAAGAATTTTATGAGTAGTATTCAGACAATTTGTAAAACTTGAATAATGATAACAACAATTATTATTATTATTATTATTATTATCATTGTTATGTTTATTATACAAAAAGTATTGTAACATGATACAGGTAGAAACGAATGTAATATTCAACCGTACCGGATTATCTCACCTCGGAACAGCGGGTAGGAGGTGAATGGCGAAAGTACACTAGCACCCACCATGGATAGGCAAAACACTAATGTCACAAGGAATAACAGTCTGTGTTACAGAAGATTAATGTATTAATGCACTGATCACTTATAGAAGTAACAGCTAACTTACACAGAAGATTACAATGAAGTAATAACTATTTATAACTATTTATAACTATTTATGAACAAAGTCCGCTACCCGAAACACGCAACCGTCTCTTCTGAGTCCTCCATTGGCACTCTCGAGTGTTGCCAGGTCCTATTTGAAATTATTTCCTCTTTTTATATCTACAATATTACTAACACTAAGAAGCAGTATAACCTATCTGGTTATAGTATTATAAACTCATGAAAATTAACCAGTTTCATTCCGAGTTTTATTGTTACTTGGGGAGACTTACATTTGATCCACCAGATGAGTCAATATCATTATCTTTTTACATTTCATACACTTAGTGCACTGAAATGCATAGTTATTCTATATTTTGTTGTTAACTTTTATACGCCTTATCCAAGAAATAGCTTTAAAAGTTTAGAGGAAAGTTTAGTCATAAAGTTTGTTGATTGACCTGTCACGTAAAACTCTTAATTTTTTAAGTTTTGAATTTGGAACCATTTGTTCTATGGTTTCAAAGATGGGATACGAAGAAATGTAACGTAGTTCTTGTATTGTACATTCATTTTTTTCTATGGAACGCAGCTTGGTTATTTTGTTCCAACTAAAATTTATTTCTGTTATCAACAATGGATGCTATTCAACTTGACGTCATCACACAGTGAACTTTGGTGAAAGAAACATCATAAAGTCACTCAAATTGAAGCCTTCTTATAGCGAGAAATTTGCGATATGTTACACATACACAATCATACGATCGTAATATTCACGCCTTGAATCACTTCGACAAACACCATACGCAAAATACTTACCCGGCATGTTTTCAACGCAGGATCTGATCTGTTTGTCCGAAATATGGCGGCGGGGCGTGAGTTCGCGCAATGAATTGTGGAGGATTTGTTCGCTGAATATCATGAATATAACAAGCTTTCTGATTTTTTGTAACTTCAAATGAAGGATTCAATTTCTTCTAATCGTGATTTACCGTTATGGTTGGCCTAAAGAGGATCAAAAACTAAAAAAAATACGTATTTTAAAATCTAACCATATTTGTTTTACATTTATAAATGAAACAACCGTAACTAACTCACTCTCTAGCCTTCTTAAACCCAAAGGTTCATGGCTGATGCAGCAACATCCTGAGCAAGATCAATCCAATCTTTTCCATTCTTACCGATTTCCTTTAGGTCCATCTCAACGTTGTCCCTCCATCTTCGTCTTGGCCTTCCTACAGGTCTCTTACCATCAGGCTTTCCTGTAAACTCTTCTTTTCTCTCCCATTCGTGCCACATGGCCTGCCCACCTTAGTCTTTTTGATTTAATTATTCTAATAATATCTGAACAGAATCAACCGTGTATTTTACACTAATATTCATCAGAATCCACTTTGATAAGGAAACCTTGGACATCTTTTTCATTGCTTTTGTAATATCACCCCTCCAATCTTGTTTGAATATGTATCTGTTCTTGGATGACAATTTGTTCATTGCTTTGAAAATATTATGACATCAGTTCTTTCAATCACTACTTTTTTCACTTTTTTTATATGTCTTGACCACTATACATAATCCTCAGATTTAGAAATCACCAGTGGTGAAGAAAAGTCACAAGTAGTGACTCTCTATGACCAGATCATCGTGCAGTGACGTCGACGTGGGCGGTTAGTTATGATATCTTGTAGCAAGCGACAGCCTATTGGCTCTTCGGATGCGGAATTTGAGGGAGATTGAAGAATGTCTTTTCTCGACTAGGCAGATTGCCATCTCGCCACGCTCCTAAAAGGAAAGAAGTTGTCTGGCCGGAGTCAGAAGTAACTCATACATCCTGCAGAGACCTTGTGGAGACTCGCCTTTCTGGTTGCTTCCAGAGAGAACCAGTTATTTGGTTCCTTAATAAATTTCGCTACAATGGTCCGTGCAGTTCGGTTCTACTTCGCAGCTATTGCTGATCTTTTGCTTACGTGCCAAGCATCGTGTCCATTGTCCGTTTCGTGTTTAATAGCACGAGGAACTAATTTCTTGTAGGTTGAGAAGACTGCTAAGGAGGTGGAGGAAATCGCAAAGCTTCTGAAGATGTCATTCACTACATAGAGGAAATCACAAGCTGCAGGACCGGAACGTTCTTTCTCGCACAATTTAAATTCGGTCCAAGTTGCGTATTGTTACATTGAAAAAAGGTTCCTGGACCGTAATTAAATTGAAGCGGGTAAAAAGGTTCCTGGACCGAATTGAAATTCATTTTGGAAAAAAGGTCCCTGGACCGAATTCAAATTCATCCGGGAAAAAGTTCCTGGACCGAATTTAAATTCGTTCAGAAAAAGAGGTTCCTGGCCTTATTTAAATTGTTGCGGGAAAAAAGGTTCCTGGACCGAATTAAAATTCATTCTGAAAAAAAAAGGTTTCTGGACCGAATTTAAATTCATCCGGAAAAAAGTTCCTGGACCGAATTTAAATTAATTCAGAAAAAGAGGTTCCTGGCCTGTATTTAAATTGTTGCGGGAAAAAAAGGTTCCTGGACCGAATTAAAATTCATTCTGGAAAAAAGGTTCCTGGACCGAATTAAAATTCATTCTGGAAAAAAGGTTCCTGGACCGAATTAAAATTCATTGTGGAAAAAAAAGGTTCCTGGATCGAATTAAAATTCATTCTGGAAAAAAGGTTCCTGGACCGAATTAAAATTCATTCTGGAAAAAAGGTTCCTGGACCGAATTAAAATTCATTCTTGAAAAAAAAGGTTCCTGGACCGAATTAAAATTCATTCTGGAAAAAAGGTTCCTGGACCGAATTAAAATTCATTCTGGAAAAAAGGTTCCTGGACCGAATTAAAATTCATTCTGGAAAAAAGGTTCCTGGACCGAATTAAAATTCATTCTGAAAAAAAGGTTCCTGGACCGAATTAAAATTCATTCTGGAAAAATGGTTCCTGGACCGAATTAAAATTCATTCTGGAAAAAAGGTTCCTGGACCGAATTAAAATTCATTCTGGAAAAAAGGTTCCTGGACCGAATTAAAATTCATTCTGGAAAAAAGGTTCCTGGACCGAATTAAAATTCATTCTGAAAAAAAGGTTCCTGGACCGAATTAAAATTCATTCTGGAAAAATGGTTCCTGGACCGAATTAAAATTCATTCTGGAAAAAAGGTTCCTGGACCGAATTAAAATTCATTCTGGAAAAAAGGTTCCTGGACCGAATTAAAATTCATTCTGGAAAAAAAGGTTCCTGGACCGAATTAAAATTCATTCTGGAAAAAAGGTTCCTGGACCGAATTAAAATTCATTCTGGAAAAAAGGTTCCTGGACCGAATTAAAATTCATTCACAAAAAGAGGTTCCTGGCCTGTATTTAAATTGTTCCGGGAAAAAATGTTCCTGGACCGAATTAAAATTCATTCTGGAAAAGAAAGGTTTCTGGACCGAATTTAAATTCATCCGGAAAAAGTTCCTGGTCCGAATTTAAATTAATTCAGAAAAAGAGGTTCCTGGCCTGTATTTAAATTGTTGCGGGAAAAAAGGTTCCTGGACCGAATTAAAATTCATTCTGGAAAAAAGGTTCCTGGACCGAATTTAAATTCATTCTGGAAAAAAGGTTCCTGGACCGAATTAAAATTCATTCTGGAAATAAAGTTCCTGGACCGAATTAAAATTCATTCTGGAAAAAAGGTTCCTGGACCGAATTAAAATTCATTCTGGAAAAAAGGTTCCCGGACCGAATTAAAATTCATTCTGGAAAAAAGGTTCCCGGACCGAATTAAAATTCATTCTGGAAAAAAGGTTCCCGGACCGAATTAAAATTCATTCTGGAAAAAAGGTTCCCGGACCGAATTAAAATTCATTCTGGAAAAAAGGTTCCTGGACCGAATTAAAATTCATTCTGGAAAAAAGGTTCCTGGACCGAATTAAAATTCATTCTGGAAAAAAGGTTCCTGGACCGAATTAAAATTCATTCTGGAAAAAAGGTTCCTGGACCGAATTAAAATTCATTCTGGAAAAAAGGTTCCTGGACCGAATTAAAATTCATTCTGGAAAAAAGGTTCCTGGACCGAATTAAAATTCATTCTGGAAAAAGGTTCCTGGACCGAATTTAAATTCATTCTGGAAAAAAGGTTCCTGGACCGAATTAAAATTCATTCTGGAAAAAAGGTTCCTGGACCGAATTTAAATTCATTCTGGAAAAAAGGTTCCTGGACCGAATTAAAATTCATTCTGGAAAAAAGGTTCCTGGACCGAATTTAAATTCATTCTGGAAAAAAGGTTCCTGGACCGAATTTAAATTCATTCTGGAAAAAAGGTTCCTGGACCGAATTAAAATTCATTCTGGAAAAAAGGTTCCTGGACCGAATTAAAATTCATTCTGGAAAAAAGGTTCCTGGACCGAATTTAAATTCATTCTGGAAAAAAGTTTCCTGGACAGAATTTAAATTCATTCTGGAAAAAAGGTTCCTGGACCGAATTTAAATTCATTCTGGAAAAAGGTTCCTGGACCGAATTAAAATTCATTCTGGAAAAAAGGTTCCTGGACCGAATTAAAATTCATTCTGGAAAAAAGGTTCCTGGACCGAATTAAAATTCATTCTGGAAAAAAGGTTCCTGGACCGAATTAAAATTCATTCTGGAAAAAAGTTCCTGGACCGAATTAAAATTCATTCTGGAAAAATGATTCCTGCACCGAATTTAAATTCATCCGGAGAAATGTTACTGGACCGAATAAAAATTCATTCAGAAAAAAAGGTTCCTGGACCGTATATAAATTGATCGAGAAAGAAAGTTCCTGGACCGAATTTAAATACTTTACAGATAAAAAGGTTCTTTACGGTCCGGAACCCATTTACGCTTGCTGATTTTCTCTCCTGGACCGGAATTGAATTTATTTAAAATTCATGGACCTTTAACAACCCTGATTAAAACTCGCTTCCAAAAAACACGGAACGGTCAGACAGACAGCCTACCGCCCACCTCTGATCGGTCTCTACTAGCCCAAGTTCGTTCTTCAAAAGTGATGCTCCCATCCCAACAATTTTACTAGTACTGTCAATAGCTATCTTTTTTAAAAGTTTATACATTAAGTTAATATGTGCACTTGAAATTTAGTATTAGTAAAATTTTGGCATAAACATAGAGAGTATTCTTTCGATTATATCTAGGTTTATTGTCTAATATAAAACTTGGTTTATATTAGTTGACAACGACTGAATCTAATGAAATCAGTTTCCTCTGGTCATTATCATTAAATTAACTTGGTAAGTGCTCATTTTCATTGGTTTGTTCCATTTCGGACACCGAAAAATTTCAAAATATAATATTTCCACTTCAATATATTTTTTAATGAAAATTGCTGCGCCAACTAAAAGTGACTCAGCCTCCAAATTTGGGGGTGGAGGGGTAGCAACCCCCACCGATTAGATCGTTTCATACTCACCGCCACAGTCGTGAAACCATTTCCTGTTTCCGCAGTCGAAACCCGAACGAAAGACTATCTTTCCATTTGGTTGCCAGCTCTGGCTGCAAGTCGCTTCACCTTTTCAGCCCCCAACTCGAGAACGGTCCAGGGTTGTTATTTAAATTTGGAGGCTACTCGAGTGACAGTACCTTCTAAGCGGCTTTAATTTCTCACCAGCACTGGAGAGAAAGGATTTCCTCTTATCGCTGGTGAACCCAGAATGAAAGGTCATCTCTCCATGTGGTTGCCAGTTCGGGTTGCAAGTCGCTTCACCTTCCTGCCGTAACTCGAGAAAGACTCAACCGCTAAAATTCGAATATGGAAGCTGCACCCTCAGTGGCTTTGAATTCTCAGCAGCACCGGTTGCCAGCTCGGGCTGCAAGTCACATTCTTCAGGAGAACTCGCATGGCCTGATATAATTGACGGCAGGGCCTGGTACCAGTCTGTGGCCCAACGATAGAAGAAAACTTGCCTAAGGTCTGGCTTTAAACTAGTTCTGAGCCGATACAGCTTTGAACCGATTCCGATGCTCTTGCTGATTCCTTCCGATACCGATACCAATGTTTGAAAATCGTAATAATTAAAAGTATTTCAAATTATTTACATTAGTTGGTGAGTAATGAATATTCCACTTCGCATCAAATTACCAGAGTCTTGCTTTGTATATAAAAAACGACGTATTATGTAATCACAAAATGCATTTATTTACATAACATTCGTACAAAATCAATGGAAACTTTTGATTTTTGGAAAACTTCCAGGCGAACGACCAAAACGTGCCACAAAAGTATCGGTAAATAAAATCCAACCTTTAAACAGATACAATCAATATTATCCCAATGATTGATTGATTTGCTTTATTTTTCTTCGCTTTTTGTGCCACTTTTGGCTAATTTGCGAATATGGGGATGAGTGATGAAATTGATGAATGGACACTCACAAACATCCATGCCCAGGCCGGGATTCGAACCCGGGACCCCTGGCGTCGTGGAGCGGCTCATCCCAATGAATAAATGAAATAGAATGGAAATACAGTGTAAAGGAAGGTAGAACTAAAAACTAAGGATGTTAGCACATGTTTGGAGAAAATGCTACATGAACAACACTATGAAATACCTTAAAACTTGAGGTTACAGGCTAATGGCCCCGTCTAGCTCGCTGCACTCTTTGCAGGTGTATCCCGGTGTGACGCTGGTGCAAGGAAATGACGTTGAACCAATCAGACGGATAGCGGTGTTCAAGTTCAGAAGATTCAACCAATGCCTGTCTGCTGCTTTAAACGTTCATTTGATTAGTTAGCACGCACCACGTTGCAACGTGCCACCACTCGTAACTCCAGGGTATGGAGATCCGAATTGGCAACACAACGCTCCTTGCTCCGGCTGGTCAGTTGGGAGCACCAGTTCTCACCCAGGGATCGGGATTAAGACGATCCACATTCCTCCAGGAAGGAAACCACCGAATTGCGACACGTGACCGTAAATAAAATTCAAATACTTTATAATTAAAATGTCCAAAATCTTTAATCACGTATCGCGTGCGTACATACTGATTCGCACAAGTTAAAATTATAATTTGTTGGGTCATGGACGCTCGTAGGCAGTGATAAGCAACTTATTTAACACGAGAATCCGCGCACCGCCTTCACAGTTAATAGCAAGACCTCAACTGCCTACCTCAAGCGCGAGGCGCAGCATAACAGATTGTTCTATCTTACAATAATACAAACTCATAACATAAAATAACGCAAGAAAAACTGATAATTTATATAACAGATCAATGTTAATTAGCGATGTAAGCTAAAGTTCAGGTTGGCAACAATTAAAATTGCCAACGTGGAAGTTTTTACATCGCCAAAAACACGTAGCGTGGTTCCCCCACTCCTAACATAAACGGCCAATAGGAAAACGATATTTTATTGAAAACAAGGGAGAAATACTTTGCTATAATATTACAATATTAAACTATATAGAAATAACTAAACTGATTTTATCAAATAATTCACATTTGCCCCTGCACATAAAAATGATTAAATAAAGATTTAGTTTATAACGAAAACAAATTACTTCAATCTTGTCTATTGTTGAACAAAAATCGATATTAAGAAGAAATGTATTTAACTTGTGCTTAAACAACAAAATTTGCGTGAGAGATATTAATAATCCTAGCCATTTTGGATTTGAAAAACACTGAAAACGTTGCATATATTATTTGGGATAATTATTAGCCTATAAATTCTGAATAAATGTTGCAAAAATACGCGAATAATATTGTAACATAAGATAAAACGTAAATATATACATGAATTATGAAAACAATTAAGTGTAAATAATTTAATCCAAGTTTTTAACTTGAAAGTATACGAATAAGATAAATGCCAATATACGACTGAAATCTGCCTAACATGGCGGTCGTTACAACGTGATCATACACCACATACTACACCACTCTAGAACGTAGTGCAAACGGTGCGGACACCAAATCAACGAAGGAGACGAGTTGGTGTTGCGCCTTGTGCAGAGAGAGTCAAGAAGTGCAGCGAACTAGACGAGGCTAATCAATCATCTTCTATTGACAATGTATGGTTTAATGGCCTCCTCCACGTGTATACCCAGAGCCCTTTGTTACTCTTTGACTTCCTACTTCCCACCTCCCCCTCGACTCCTGCTGCACACAACGCACCAGGTGAATGGGATACTTATTCGGGACCAGTCGGCGATTAATCTCAAGGTTATCTACTGCAAAAACGGGAAAGAGAAACGTGAAGTAACTTCAGTGTACCTGACTCGCCACGTGCGCGACAACTTTTTGTGCGGTCCTCGCAGATTTTCCGCTGCGTCATCTTCCCTTTGCACTTCGTTTTCTGTTCTAACAGGCTTGTGCACTACAAAAAGAAAATGATAAAGAACCTTATTTCACTAAGTTATCTCACATTTTCCGGTTATGGGCGAAATATAATTCTATTTCAGTGATTGATTCTCCGTGGCACAATCGTTTATTGAGAGCAAGGGTCTGCTAAGCGAGGTTTTATTGGGCGAAGCGTGGTCAGCTTGTCTACTCCCATCGCTGCTGTTTTTTTTGAGGGGGGGGGGTGGCGGGATGGGGCCTTTTATGACTGGAGTCCGGCAGTAACATTTCTCTTTCTCTCTTCTTCATCTCTATTCTTCTCTCTTCTTCATTTTTCTTTATCTCTCTTCTTCATTTCTCTCTTCTCTCCTTCATTTTATCTTTATCGCTCTTCTTCGTTTCTCTCTATCTCTCTCATCTTCATTTATCTTTTTCTCTCTTCTTCATTTCCCTTTTTCTATCTTCTTCATTTCCCTTTTATTCTCTTCTTCATTTATATTTTTCTCTCTTCTTCATTTCTCTTTATCTCTTCTTCATTTTCCTTTATCTCTCTTCTTCATTTCTCTCTATCTCTCTCATCTTCATTTCTTTTTTGTATCTTCATCATTTCTCTTTTCTCTCTTTCATTTATCTATATCTCTCTTCTTCATTTCTCTCTATCTCTCTCCCCTTCATATATCTTTACCTCTTCTTCATTTCTCTTTTCCTCTCGTCTTCATTTATCTTTATCTCTCTTGTTCATTTCTCTCTATCTCTCTCCCCTTCATTTATCTTTACCTCTTCTTCATTTCTCTTTTCCTCTCGTCTTCATTTCTCTTTCCTCTCCTTCATTTCTCTTTATCTCTCTTCTTCATTTCTCTTTTCTCCTTCATTTTTGTTTATCTCTCTTCTTCATTTCTTTCTTTGTGTATATTAAGTGTCCTGCTGTGTATCAGCGACAAGGGCAAGATTGAGTTGAACGGTTTTGGGCCCCTTAAGAGGGATTGCATTCTTGATTATTGCAAGTGAGTCATGGTATTTTGCTACGACGGGAAAGGTTGTAGGAAGGCAAGTGTTGTCATTGTAACGTTCTTGTTTGCTCAGGTCGTCTCTCAGCTGGTTGAAAGATTAGTTCAAGTGCGTCGAGGCGCCAGGTGTCTTAGGAAAATAATGTAGGCTGCAGCCTTTGCGATGATCGGAGGTTCAAGAACTGTTAGGAAGGGGTCAGGCGGGAGGGGGATTAAGTTCAAAGCTCTCGGAACACAGGCTGTCTGTAATATCATACTCCGAAGCACTGTGCGATTTGGGGGGGGTGCCTTCTCAGTATCGTATTTGCGATTTATTTTAGGTAAAGAATATATGCACATTGATGTATGTTACCAGTCAGTAAGCTAAACTAATCACACTAGTACAATCACATTCTAAGAAAGCCCAATCGATAGTAACACCGAAAACTTGACCAAGTGTTGCCAACTTCAAACTTAATTTGCATCTAGCCTACCCAAAAGTTTCTTGTGAACACTTTAATGCGAATACAATATCAGCCATATGCCATGAAAACGTAAGTGTAAACCGCGCACGCTGCTCCGAAGTAATCTAAACGGGATTTGAGTGAGAAGACAAGTTGAATGGGTTATTTACTTACTGGTTGATTTATTGATGAGTGATGATACAGTGCAAGCTTGGTAACTCGAACTTGAGGGGAAAATGAAGAAAATCGAGGTATCAAGGATTTCGACTTACAAAACTCGAGTTATTGAGGCCCAAAATCTCCACTTCGAGTTATAGAGGTATAAAGTTTACTCATGGCCGGATTAACCTATGGGAACTGGGGCAATTGCTCCGAGACCCCCACCAAAAGGAAGCTGTGAAGGGCCTCCACCAAAAAAATATTTTAACCAGCTGGCTATGCTTGAAAAATTACATAAGATGTTGTATTTTAAAAATAAAAATAAAACTTCAATATTATCGTATGTCTACACCCTTCTGGATCCAATTGTAGCACAACTTTCAGTGATCTGTTTATAGATATCTGAAGCTCAGTATACTTTATACCATGGATAAAAGGCAAGAAAAGTGTGTCTACTATAATTGTTAAGCCTTTGGGAATTTTCTTGAAGAAAGTGTAGTTAAGATGGTAACTGATGGTAAGAGACCTTACCTGTAGGAAGACCAAGACGAAGATGGAGGGACGACGTTGAGATGGACCTAAGGGAAATCGGTAGGGATGGAAAAGAGTATATAGAACTTGCTCAAGATAGGGAAAGATGGAAGGCCTGTGTTGCTGCAGCCATGAACCTTCGGGTTTAAGAAGGCTAGGGAGTTAGTTAGTTAGTTAAAGTGTAGTTACTACAATTTCCACAATGAACCTGTCGGTAATTGTCCAGTAGATGGACCGTGCATATGTAGCGACATATTTACTCTTAATTGTAAATAATATCATTTATAATAAATTATGTACGTAAGTACAGTCTACTGCTCAGTTCTCTGTTTCCGTCTGAACCCCTTTAGTATTTACTACATATTGTAGTTACGGTGTTCATTCTTCATAATATACTGTAGACATTTAGGCGCTACAATTTTCGTCCTGTAACTTTATTTTACTGCGCTATTCTCCCTGCAAAGCTATCTGCGATATGTTCGATTGTGAATGACTACTGATTCTAAAATCAGGTCTACCATTTCAACTGCTGAAAATTGGTGGTTAACAAATTGAGCTAATAAAGCTTCTAGTAAAAATAATTAAAAAATGGGGGGCACCCAGAAAACATTTTGCCCAGGGGCCTCCAAAAAATCTTGATACGGCCCTGAGTTTACTGACAACAAGTCCCGACAGGATTGTTGATCACCTGACATTGTACATACGCACCCTATACTTCGACTTATTGAGGTCCGTACGACTAAAACGTGGGGTCATAGAGGTGATTAGAATTTAACTTCGACTCATGGAGGTTTTTCATAGTCTATCTTCGAGTTATTGAGCTCGAACGGCATCCCATAAACTGTATAAAAATTCGTCTCATCAAGGTTTTATTCGAGTTGTTGAGGTAAAATTAATATTGAGTGTTATGGACAATTCAAGGGGTTCACAAAAAAATCGACTTATCGAGGAATCGGAGATGTTGAGGTTCGAGTAATCAAGGTTCCACTGCATGATGATGAAGATACACTTAAAGAGAATACCTATGCCCAGGCCTGGATTCGAATCCGGGACCCCTGGCGTCGTAGCACGCTGTGCTAACACCTGCACAGGTTGAACCCACGAAGACGCCATTTTTTAAAGGAAAACATCTACGTCTTCTCTTACGGTTAGATACGGACAATGGTCCGGTGGCGGCAAAGTGTGCCAAGCGCGCTGTGCTAACCACTAAACCACAAAGGTCGGCTTATAGTTTTGGACCTGTGTACCGTCACCAGGGGTAGACAAGACTAAATATTGGGAAGCTAGCTTTTTTTTCAAATGCGGACGAAATTAAACTAAGCTACAAAGTGTGATCTTAGATTTTAAATATATTAATTTATACAAGATTGGTTTACATGCAATTAATTCCTGCACAAGAGTGGCCTTCCAAAAGAAGTCTCAACTGGTAACATCATGAATAACTATGCAATACATTATAATATGTATGTCTGTCTAGCCTTCTTAAACCCGTAGGTTTATGGCTGCAGCAACACAAGCCTTCCATCTGTCCCTCTCTTGGGCAAGATCAATCCAATCTTTTCCATCCTTACCGATTTCCTTTAGGTTCATCTCAACATTATCCTTCCATCTTCGTCTTGGTCTTCCTACAAGTCTCTTACCATCAGGTTTCCCAACAAGAATCCTGTAAATTCTTCTTTTCTCTCCCATTCGTACCACATAGCCTGCCCACCTAAGTCTTTAATTATTCTAATAATATCTGGACAGGAATACAAATTGTGCAGTTGCTAATTACGTACAGAAAACACTAACATTAAAAAAACAAACATGTTGTACTAGTTTTTTTTAAAAATAATAAAGTTATGGAACTTTCCGTAATCGAACTCGAAGCATATAAATATACAGGGTGCTTGGAAATTCATCTTACAAACTCGTAGAGCAAGTAGAGGGGACTGCGTAGAGAATATTTGGAATAGGAACCCATGTGCTACAACCATGACAATGTGTCGGATGTGCCTGTGTTGGTATGCAACCGGGTAGGTAGTATTTGACGCCAGAAGATCACCTGATGGCACGTGACGTCTACAAATTGTTGCGTTCCACTGTCGACGCAGGTGTTGATCAATGAAAAGTACGTTTCGTTTTTGTTCCCTTGGCATTGTTACCAAATAAATTGGTTTGTGTTATGGACTGAGTCACACGTCATTCACTTCTGTACCTTACGTAACACCTCATTTCACATGGTTGTAATAAATGATGTCACTTTGGGTCAGGCAGGTGATCTTCTGAAATCATGTACTGCCTAGTCGGTTGCATACCAACACAGGCACACATTGTCATGGTTGTAGCATATGGGTTCATATTCCAAATATTGTCTACTCAGTCCCCTCTACTTGCCCTAGGAGTTTGTAAGGGGAATTTCCGAGCACCCCGTATATAGAACTATATTTAAAAATTTAGTCGGCAGGTGATACATTTTAATCACCCTGTATATTGTACCCCTGCCGTTAACAAACACATCACGGAGATAAGACAATTTCTTTGGTGGATGTTCCAAACATAGAAGCTGGTGATGTTTAGAAATAAGAAACGAACAGCATTGACGAGGACAAGCTTCAGAAAGAAGACGCGACCTACATTTTCTCGACAAAAATATTGAAATAATGCCGGCATTGATACGTCCCGTTATATCACTGCCAATGCTCTTGCAACCTCCACCCACAACTATTTATAATGGCACGACCTGCTTCCCGAGCAGGCATTGAAACCCTTCCAAACCACACATCTGGAAGGCCTTCGCTGCCGATACAGATGTGCCAAGGGTCGTTGGAGATGCTGCGAAGTGGAGAGATTCATTTCGCTTTCGTCGCGTAGTCCTAGACCTTCCTTGGAGGTTGCTTTCGGGCTTCTGGAGTTGGAACCTTCGCAGCTGCTGGATGCATCCATGGCGCTGCTCTATTCCCGTAATTTACGGCAGCCTGTTTGTTCAGTGCTAGCAGATGATTACCAGCGTTTCGTCATGATCTTGAACCGTGATTGTTTTTCAAAGCTGACAATGGGTGCCGTGTTCAAACTTAGAGCAGGAGCGGGCCCAGGGAGAGGGACAGTGGGGGCGACCAAGAACGTAATTAGGGGGGTGCAAGGGGTCCGGACCCCCAACCCAAAAAGACTTACTAAGTACTAAAATTAAATAATGAAATATTCAAATAACTAAAATTAAATAACGAAACATTAAAATTAAAATAATGAAACTATATATTTGTTGTTCAATCGAGGTTTATTTATTTCCGCCGAACTTATTCGTAAAGCAAGGATTATACTTTGAATGACAGTACCAAATAATATTTATGCAAGATTTATTACTACTTATAATAATATGCATAAAATATTACCAGTTTTCGTCAACCGGATCTAACATTCTTTTTTGATATTCAATAAATATACTAACTAACTAACTAACTCTCTAGCCTTCTTAAACCCGAAGGTTCATGGCTGCAGCAACACAGGCCTTCCATCTGTCCCTATCTTGAGCAAGATCTATGCACTCTTTCCCATCCCTACCGATTTCCTTTAGATCCATCTCAATGTTGTCCCTCCATCTTCGTCTTGGCCTTCCTACAGGTCTCTTACCATCTGGTTTCCCAACAAGAATCCTGTAAACTCCTCTTTCCTCTCCCATTCGTGCCACATGGCCTGCCCACCTAAGTCTTCTTGATTTAATTATTCTAATAATATCTGGACATGAATACAAATTATGTAGTTCTGAATTATGTAACCTTCTCCACTCACCTGTCTCCTCATCCCTTTTAGGTCCAAAGATTTTCCTAAGGATCTTATTTTCAAATACTCTCAATTTATGTTCCTCTTTCAATGTAAGGGACCAAGTTTCACATCCATATAATACTACAAGCAAAATTACTGTTTTGTATATTTTAACTTTTAGTTTCTTAGATATTAAACGAGAAGACAAAAGTTTATGAAGAGAGAAGTAACATGCATTTCCTGAATTAAGCCTACTTTTTATTTCCTCTTTAATATAATTTTCATTTGTTAATATTACTCCTAAGTATTTGAATTTGGAAACTGGTTCAAACGAGTTGTTATCAATAATTAGATTTTGATTATTACCTAACACTTGGTTTCGGCCTGTAAGCATATATTTAGTTTTCTCTTTGTTAACTTCCAAACCTATCTCTTTAGCAGTTTTGAAAAATATTTTAGCATTATTCTTAATCGTATTTATATCATCCCCCAGTAAGTCTACATCATCTGCATATGCTAACAACTGAGTCACACCATTTAATTTTAGTCCTTCTTTAGTTTCTTTTACCTTCCTTACAGCATATTCTAAGGCAAAATTAAAGAGCAATGGAGATAATGCATCTCCTTGTTTTAACCCATCGTGAATTATAAATTTGTCAGACATATTAATACCCACACGAATTTTACTTTCTGTTTCACTGGTGCATATTTTTATCATACTAACAAGCTTCTTAGGTATTCCAAACTCGACTAATATATTATATAATTTATCTCTTTTGACCGAATCATATGCTTTTTTGAAATCAATGAATAGCTGATGGACATTTTGATTATATTCCCACTTTTTTTCAAGTGTCTGTCTGATGTGAAAAATTTGATCTGTAGTTGATCTGTTACGTTTAAATCCACATTGATAATCACCTATAATTTCATTAGCGTATGGGGTTAGTCTTGTTAAAAGAATGTTAGACAATATTTTGTATGTTGTTGAGAATAGAGAAATTCCACGGTAATTATTGCAGTTCATTTTATCACCTTTTTTAAACACAGGAACAATTATGGATTCTTTCCACTGTTGAGGGATTTCTTCTTTATTCCATATTAAACAAATTAATTTATGAATTTGACATATTAATGAATTTCCACCATATTTAATTAACTCAGCTGGTATTAAATCAATGTCAGGTGCTTTGTTATTCTTAAGCCTTTTAATAGCATCTTTAAGTTCAGTCAAGTTAGGTTCTGGAACTAAAGGTTCTGCTGTGTGTACTTCATTTACTTCTGATTTATCTCCTACATGGACATTTAAAAGGTCATTAAAGTAGTTCTTCCATCTATTTAGAATATCGCTTGGGTCAGCTAGAAAATCACCGTCTTTATCTTTTATCAAGTTTACTTTAGGTTGCCACCCCTTTCTAAATTCATTTACACCTTTATATAAATCTCTGATATTTTTATTTTTGCTGTTTGTTTCAATTTCGTTAATTTTGCTTTTCAAGTAATCTCTTTTTTTACTTCTAAACGTGCGGTTAACTTCTCGCTTTATTGTATTATAATTGCTTAGATTTGTATCATCCGAGTTATTTAACCACCTAAGTCTAGCCTGATTTCTTATTTCTATTAGATTATGACATTCATTATCAAACCATGGCTTACTTTTTCTCGGTTTATGGTATCCTATACTTTCTTTAGCTGCTGATTCTATTGCATTACGTATGTCCTCCCAATTCTTATTTACGTCTGTTTCATTTATATTTTCATCACCATTTAAATCCTGCAAAACCTCAAATCTATTTGACAGTTTAATTTGGTAATCTTTCTTAATTCTTTCATCAGCAAACTTTCCTGTATCAAATTTTATAACTTTTAGATTTTGTTGCTTATGATTTATCACTGAGAGTCTTTTCAATTCTATATTTATTTGACATTAATTTTCTTGCAAGGGCAGTTTTTTTATGTACATTTTGCCGAGCTTAGCTATACTTAAGCTGGGTAATGAATACATGCAGTTATATTATCCTTATACCGTCATTTTACCTATCTATGTAATAACAATACAATATTAATTAACACATTAATTATTTTAATTTAAACATTAATAATAATAATAATAATATGAGACACGTGGTTCGGAAACCCCCCCCCCAGAAATATATTTCTAGATATGTAAATGGTGGCGACCCCCAGAGATCGTCATTGATCAAAATAAAAACCTCGCAATATCTCTTTCGTTTGTCTTTCTGATTTGATTTAGCGTAGCGTTTTCTTCCAATTTGGAAGTCCCGGCTCCGATACCCGGTGGAGGCACATTGCAAAGTAGGTCCAGTCGCGATTAGCTTATCTGTGCATAAACTTGATTTAAAACAAGAATTCAAATTCTTCCAATTTGGACTAATTGCGACAATGAGGATGAAATTCATGAAGGAACGCTCGCAAAGAACACAAAGAAATACAGTAGGAAATAAATAGAAGTAAGAAATGAAAGGAAGAAACAAGGAGGGAAAGACATGCAAAGGCCGGGTTTCGAACCCGTTTCTCTTTCTATAGGGTGTCCCAAAAGTAACGCAGGATTTAAATTATGCGCAATTATCCCCCGCAGTGTTGGCAGCGTTCTGCGAGGTCACAGGTTGTAATAAAGACGTTGCGGTTAGTTTATATGTAGCTCTATACGACGGAGGAGTGAATGACGATCGTTAAAATTCATTACAAGTACGGAAACTCAAATTATCTGACATTTCCGGTAGAGAAACGCTCTAAATCAGCGGTCCTCAAACGTTATTCTCATTGTACCTTTTAGTCGTATCTAATTGTCTAATGTACCCCCATCATAGGTTTTCTCCGAATAGTGGGTTTTGGGGAATTATTTTGGCTGACTGATTCCGCGTATCTGCAATAGAGAAAAATGGCATTCGGGCTGTATGTGGAAAGATGGTACACAAATAAACATTAGAATTCTACATTTATTATTTTATTGTGTTCGTATGATTACAATCTTTATGACTAGTTACAAAAAATAAAATGTGAAACATGGATGCTTGGAAATATACAAAAGACTTTAATTTTCATGTATTTTTTCAAGATTTATTGAAAAAAGTAAAGAACAAAAGAAAAACTCAATATGCTGACCAAGGCAGAAATTTATTTTATTATAAAACATAAACTAAACGTAACGTTTCAACCTTCTAGCAAGGTCTTCTTCAGACTCTGCACCAAGTACAAATGTAACAAGGTACAAAAACAGGACGATATATATACACAAACATTACTCCCCTCCAGACTATTAGAAAGTTGTTCTGGAACATTCTAGCAGACCTTGCTAGAAGGTTGAAACGTTACGTTTAGTTTATGTTTTATAATAAAATAAATTTCTGCCTTGGTCAGCATATTGAGTTTTTCATATCAATGGTGTTATAACAAAAAGAAGTTTGTAAACAAACTGTCAAGCACAATTTTGATTCAAGTTCTTATTCTAAATCTTTAGTGTTTCTAATGAGAAGGATTTGCCGGCATAGCTTGACACAGTTTCTTCATGTCTGGTTGTGCACTTGACACTTTCAAGCAGAGATTCATCTCCAAATTTAGTCTATATTGGTACTTGTTTTTTATATACAATTACTCTCACATACGTATGTAGTGGAGAAAGGGATCAAAAACGTTATTGAATCATGTTTACAAACTTCCCCAACAATATACTTAGTCGTACTCGTGACTTTTATACACTTTATCAAAGATGTGTGGGTTTTTTAGTTGAAGAATGAAATGGGTAGAGATTTCGAACGAGTATTTTATTTCAAAACGTGTGAAACTAATAGTAACAGTGACAAAACAACCTTATTGTTGTTAAAGATATGAAGTCTGAAACAATGAAGTCTGATACACATGGCCTTGGATTGATATATAACTTGCAGGCAGCATGTATAGTTCTTACACACAGCTCCTTTGAAAACAAACGTGTACGAGTTTCCCTGACATGTGTACAGGCACGTAGCCAGGGGTGGGGGCTCGGGGGCTGAAGCTTCCCTCTGAAATCCTACAACTATATAATTTAAATTGTGTACAGTAAAAAAAAAGTAAAGTAAAGTGTTCCCCTGTGCTTAGCACCACGCCATAAAGGCGTATAGGGAGTGCGGGGGTAACGCCCCACACTTTCTTGATCCGGTCGTGAGTGGGGGTGATGTGATCAGCACCAAGCCCCTGACCGCCAGAGTTTCTCCCAGGCACTCATGGGCGCCGGGGCCGCTTCCAACGTCAGAAAAATTCCCGGATTTGAATCGGCCGGGGATCGAACCCGGGACCTTTAGCATGGTAGTCAGACGCGTTACCGACTGAGCCACAGCAGCCACAAATTGTGTATAGTGGTAATTAATATTACTTCGTTATCAGGATTAAACAAGTTGTAATATACTGAGAAATTCATCTTCAGAGCTTCTACCCCATAAGTTTTTCGTCTTTCGATTGCAGCTGCGCCACCCCCCATCCCCCGAAATAAAATGCTAGCTACGGGCGTTCCTGTGTACCAATTTGATACATATGGTAGGTAAAGTGCTAAAGAAACAGCTTCTAAAATTGTGACCACCTCGAAAAGTGTGGACTTTCTTGAGTTCAAGATTGATTACGTCAGCGAACACTGGACTATTTCTGATCTACTGGTAATCCACGAAACCGCGTATGAATCTCAGATCTTCATTAAGAAGCTGAGTGCTATAATTAGATAGAAAGCTCGAGGCAAAGTCATTCGCCGACACGCTCCTCGGCTACGCAAAGGATGACACAATGGACAATGAGCGTGACGTCAAACAATGTAATCAGCAATTGTTATTAGGAGCTGACATAGTTGCTCCTGCTATTACGCGTACGTCTGAATGTGCATTCGAATGGAACACGTAGATGTGATGCGCGATTGCGGTGTCATGTGATGGCCACAGCTTGTTCACATGATTTGATATCCACGCTTCAACAAATTAGGTAAGGTGCGTTCTACGTTCGGTTCAACATTCAGGTTAATCGTGTCTCACGTGCTCAACTGCTATTGGTGGAGGCAGGGAATTTTCTTTCAGTGTCTCAAGTATGGAGATTTTCACATGTGGCCCTGTTGTGGTGGTCCTTCCTTTACCTTATCTCACTTCCATTTATTGCACGTTCTTCTCTACCTCATTGTATCTTTTCTTCTCCCCTGTCTTTGTTTGTTTATCTATCTTCTTGTGTTTCCCTATCATCTTTCTTTCTGTTATCCTACTCTTCTTTCCATTTTTTTCTCTCTGCATTTTGTCTCTTTATTCCTATATTTTTATCTTTCTTCATTTCTTTCTTCGCGTCTTCTCTCTTTCTTTCAATGTCCTTTTCATCCTTTCTTTCTTTGAAGCTTTTTTTCTGAACATTTTCTCTTTTCCTTATATTCTTCTTTTGTATCCATTTCTTCTATCAGTTTTTTTCTATCTTTCCTCAGGGTTTTATCTTTCTTTCTGTATTTTCTATCGTCCTACGAGTAGCATAATCTAACTTCAGAACAAGAAAACATGTCGTTTGTAATTGTTTGTAAAGATACCACTGCCTCTGTGGAGTTAATTATTTTATTCGAGTTGGTGTAATATCTTATTATTGTATTCTTGTATTCACTGCAGTAGCAGTTTCAGTCCATAATCATGTATCACTGTACCGGGTGGCCAGAATTAAAGTTACCCAACTCAGAGCCCTCTGTAGCCTGTTTGAGGCATCGTAGAACTCTGAAATTTGGCGAATCCACTATGCAGACTATGGGGAAGAGGATGGCGATAAAAAAGTTCAATCTTCCGCCACCAGGTTGAAATGTGGCGCTGTACTTCCATCATGGGTTGTACAAATAATCACGTTAAGTGATTTAGCTGAGTTATTAATTAGAAAGACAATTGTTAGTGGCCGGAAGTTGAGAGAAAATAATATCAAGATTGCAAGGTAAAGGCAAATCCATAACCAATTGGAGCAGTTTACGTCATTATTACAACCCATCATGGAAGAACAGCGCCACATTTAAACCTGGTGGCGGAAAATTGAACTATTTTTTTTATCGCCACGCTCTTCCCCATGGCCTGCATAGTGGATTCACCAAATTTCAGAGATCTACGATGCCTCAAACAGGCTACAGAGGGCTCTGAGTTGGGTAACTTTAATTCTGGCCAACCGATATATTGGTAAGATAGATTAAACTACATTTTAGCATGTTTTGCCTGTTCGAGCGTTATTCGCTCGAGCGAAGCAGCGTCCGCTAACAAGCGTCGTCCTCTTCCTGCAGCACTCAAGTAGCAACTATCATACGCCAGTAAATATTACACAGATGCTGTAACAACTGACACAGACCTTTGCATTCCATGCTAATGTAAGTAATTTCCATTTTTTGTACCGTGCATGAGTTATTTATAGAACTGAATCGACCCGTACTTTGAAGAGCAAGAGATATCATTCGCTTTCTTTCAAGCTATATTTAGAGCAAGTTCATGCGTGCATTAACCTCAAGTGACCCTTTTTGTGGTTTCGAAATTAAGCTCCAACTATCTAATAATTGTTTATATTTGTATATTTCTCATGTTATGCCGCTTTTCCGCCTCTTTAGACTAATCGAAACGATTAGGACTCGAACTTGGGACTTTTTTTTTTACCTTTAGTTCGTGAGTACAGCACGACCTCTCAAGCTGGTAATATACTCCTTGGGTGTATAAGCTATAATTCACAACACACTAACCATTCGCACTTGGAAGCAGAACTACAGGGTCACCATAAAGTCTGAAACCAATTAAGAAAGCGTACACAGAGAAAGGTAAATGCATGAACTGAAACAAAAATGCATAAGGTTTGTAGTTCAGACCAAACATTTACGTTTATCATCCAGAAAGATATATGATGTCTCGAGAGTAATAGCGCAAACTTACACAGTGGAAATTACACGATAATAAAAGCAAAAAAGTCCCAGTAAACATGGATCCGCAAACGAGCCGTTTTCGAGATAATTGCGAATGTGTGGTTACAAGCCGCCACTGACTTCATTGTTTGTAAACGTCGTCCTAGTTGGTAAAATGCTAAAAATGTGTGCGAATGTGTGGTTAGAAACCGATACTGATTGCATTTTGTAAACACCGAGTGCTTTACTCCTTGCGCATTCCGAGGTTTGCTCTTTGTTTACAAAACAGAACATTTCCGAGAGGTGGCGATGTAATCAAACAGGGTGGATACAATCAGTACACAGTCTAATCGTACTGTGGGAGTCACGTCAGTTGTGCTGTGCTGCGGAGTGAAAATGGAACCTTACAGCAACGAAGAGTAAATTTTACCAAGTAGGACGACGTTTACAAACAATGAAGTCAGTGGCGGCTTGTAACCACACATTCGCAATTATTTCTAAAACGGTTCCTTTGCGGACCCATGTTTACTGACGCTTTTTTGCTTCTATTATCGTGCAATTTCACCTGTGTCAGTTTGCGCAATTACTCATGAGACACCCTGTTTGTGTGTGTGTGTGTGTGTGTGTGGATGTGTGTGTGTGTGTGTATACCTTCTGTCAAAAAAGTACCGGGAATTTGTAATTTAAAAGGCCCGCGCAAATGATTTTTTAAAAATATTTTTTTCCGTAAGTTGGTAGCTCTGTACTTAATTACTGTGCCAAACATGAGCGCGATCTGTCAACCAGTTCGTTTACAGCAGCAGGTTGAATCAGTCCACTTCAGTAGTGCATCACGATTTTTACAATGAACTAAATTATTGAACAAAGAGTTTGCCTTAAATTTTGTGTTGCGAACGGAATTTCGTGTGCTGACTAGCTAAAAATGTTAGAAAAGACTTATGGTGAATCAGTTTTATCAAAAACACGGGTTTACGAGTGGTACAAAGCGTTCAAGGAAGGCCGAGAGATCGTCGAAGACATGCCTCGTTCTGGACGACCTTCGACCTCTTCAATCGATGAAAACATCGAAAAAGTGAAGTATATATTTTGGGCATGAGACGCGTCGCCGCACGGCTTGTTCCAAAAGAGCTGAATTTTCTTCAAAAACAGTACCGTGAGCAGGTCTCTTTAGGCATGCTGGATCGCACCAATTCTGATCCCACATTCATGGAACACATCATAAATTGTGATGAGACATGGGTCTACGAGTTCGACATGCAAACAAGTCAACAGTCATCAGAATGGAGGACAAAAGACGAGCCGAAACCGAAAAAAACTACGTCAAAGTCGCTCAAAAGTCAAGGTGATGCTCATTGTTTTCTTCGATATTCGTGGTTTGGTGCATCGTGAATTCGGTCCAGAGGGACAGACTGTCAATAAAGAATACTATTTGGCCGTATTGAAGCGTTTGCGTGAGAAAATCCGTCAGAAACGGCCAGATTTGTGGAAGAACAATTCGTGGATTTTACACGACGATAATGCGCCATCGCATAGAGCGACAGATGTGATCGAATTTAAGGCCAAAAACACAATAAATACCATCGAACAACCACCGTATTCACCAGATCTGGCCCCGTGTGACTTCTTTATGTTTCCAAAACTAAAATTTCCGCTCCGGGGTACCCGTTTTGACTCGATTG
This sequence comes from Lepisma saccharinum, assembly GCF_977018435.1. Lineage (NCBI taxonomy): Eukaryota > Metazoa > Arthropoda > Insecta > Zygentoma > Lepismatidae > Lepisma > Lepisma saccharinum. The sequence goes on from NC_139246.1 coordinate 3,223,334, forward strand.
AAGCCATAAAGCGAAATTCGTGGAAGGAGCTTCAGCCATACCGGAAAGCGCCTATAAAAAGTGCTTCCAAGACTGGAAAAAAACGCTGGCATATGTGTGTTGCATCAAATGGGGCCTACTTTGAAGGCGACAAAATAAATAGTGATGAATAAATGAAAATTGTGCGTTATATTTAACAATTCCCGGTACTTTTTTAACAGAATATATATATATATATATATATATATATATATATATATATATATATATATATATATATAAACAAATCAATTTATGCATTAATGTACAACTTGACTTAAACAGAAATACTCACTTGCTTCATATGATGGACTTTGGCGTTACCTTCACCAACGATGCTTCAAACTGAAAACCCGATTCTTGGCAAAGGCCAAAAAGACACTTTACTGCAACAATCGATGCATTTCTGGTGCAACAAGTAGATGTAATGCATTTGTTTTTCCGTGTATATGCGCCTGGCTGGATGACATGCTTCCGAGTTGCTGGATTGGGTGGAGGGGCCGTCAGGAATGGGTAACATGCTCACCTGATCTCAATCCTATTAACTTTGCCATTGGAAAATTTAAAATCTGAGGTGCATGCTGCGAAAATTTAGTATTCGGGATGGGTTAACCATTGCAACGGCTATGTCCTTTTGAAGAAAAGTTGACGAAAGTTGTTGAAACATTTGTGGCGCAGTTCATTTGTAGTCACCCTGTAAATTCTGCAAGAGAAAAAAAAATATGATACTTCCCAACATATCTATTTGAATTGACTGTGGTATTGAAGCACAACGCACGGAGAAAATCAATTTCAGTGGCAAGTTACCACACACATCACTGATTGAAACATCCTTAACAACAAAATTACTGCATGACATCTGATCTTTCCTTTTGAGTTTGCGTGGCTCTTTTGTTCTCAGAAGGTTGTTTGCGCAAAAACATTTCCATAGCATGAAAACGCACGCAGTGATATGCAAATTTCGCTATCAAAGAAAGCCGAAAGACATTGCACGAAAAGAAAACACGACTTTCTATGCTGAACCTTTTACAATTCATGAAAGATCACGTAATGGTCTTGACTTTCCTTGATTCCTCAATAAACAGTCATGACGACCAACCGAACAAAAGTTGTGAATAGAAGCCAACGCAGTGGCGGTCATTCATGGATGTCTTTTCAGACACGGTTCCTTGATAATAGCCTTCGAGCCAGTGATCCTTGACGCAGTACATGGACAAGTGCTTGTCGTGTGGTTCGGGTAAAGTTTGCAGATGCGTCTTTCCAAGTATTATTTAATGCGAGTAATTGTAAACAACCTTTTGTATTTGCTGAATACTCGTCTCTCTTGAGGCCAGTCGCGCTGTAACCAAGGGAAGGATGTCTTATCAATTGTTAAGCCTTGGTGAAGAAGGTAGCTGTTTTGTCCTTTCCTACACTCTGAACGAAAAAGACGAAAAAACTCCTGAATATTAGAATAAATCGTTCACCTTGGCGAAGTGGTTTCAGTGATGATACTTCATGATAACAAGAAGGGATTTGGTGTACAGTGCCATAGGTGCAACTTAGTGGGGCAAGGGGGGGCACTTTCCCCGCCACGAAATTTTCTGGTTTATTAATCTTCTGGGTAACCCGTGGAGTAAAGTAATAAAGGCATTTTTTGTGATTTCAGAAATGTATACAGGAAATAATACTGAATGGTATTTTTGTGGGACAGATAACTTTTCGATTCTGCCTCCCAAAAGTTGCCCCAAGTTCGATTCTAAACGCCCTCCCTTGCCCGGGAAAACAAATGCTACCACTACCAAGATAGAGGCGGCAAAATCTCCCTCGGACAAGCGAAATAGCGTTACGGTCCAGGTTGAGTTCGTGTGTAGGAACCGGTGACCAACAGTGCATAGCGATTAGCCGTATCGAATAAAAAAAACACATATATACTTTCAAATTACCACCTCTTTACCTGTAGCTGGGAAGCGGCTAGCTGCGTACCTGAAAAATCACGGGTAGCGACATGCGTACGAAATGATATAGCCCAAAATTAACATGAAAATAAAAAGTATATTCTATTCATAACCAACAAAAATCAATTTACTACATCTCCCCCTCTTTCACTCTCACTTTCACTCACAGAATCAATCCTCTCGGGGTCATCAACACAAAAAATGATACATGACATGTACAGGTTTTATGACGACAAGCCCTAATTATTGCATTCTCAATTAATTTTACCTTAATTTTTGTCTAATCAGGTCATTTGTGATTTTGCTCCAGTGCTACTCAAATCATAGCCAGCCCTTACTTAAGTTCACCTTTTTAAAAAGAAACTAGGTCGGTGCGGTGACAATACATTATGTGTCCGGCATAAACAAAGGCGTCTCAACGGCAATTACATTCACGTGGGCGGACGTTTTCCTTTTACACGGCCTCACGTGGTTCCAAACATAACAAATAACCTCCGTTGAGTGACGCAAACATATACTCTCTAGCAGGCGGGACTTAAACACTTCGCCGCGACGAGCAATTCATATTACCAGGCAAATACTTTAACAAATAATCACATATGCGACCTGACGTAGCTAGCAGCGACACAGCACTGACACATAAAAATGAACAAACCTCAGGTAGATTAAACAATTAAGTGGGCGGCGCTTTACTCTAATAGTATGCACTTTAAACAAATACAAAGGAGCACAAACAACAATGAATTTAAGATCATTAAAAATATCACAAGGAATAAGAAAAATTGACCTGAGACGAACAAATTACAAATGACAAGCGCGACGGCAGTTTGGTATGAAGTTCTGTTTAGTGGGCGTTTTCAAAATGTTGACGAATTTCAAGGGCGTTCTCTAAATCAATCGGGCCGTCACGTGCTGACAATCACACAGATGAATACATTACCATCTCTCAGCTTCCGAGGTGCATCCTGGCGTCTTTTTTGAAAACACATAGTATTCACACGAAAGCTTTCCTTGGTCGCGACGATGAAGATGCGAAGAGCGTTCATACGTCTGGTTCCTCGGCTTCTCTTCCTCTCGGGATCGGTGAACATCTCCGTGGGCTGGTAGGCGTCGTCGGCGCGTCGACAGGGCGGCGTTCAACATCTCTCTCTCTGTGGCGGCTGGTAGGCGTCGTCGGGGCGTCAACAGGGCGGCGCTCGGCGTCTCTCTCTCTCTCTCTCCGTGACGGCTGGTAGGCGTCGTCGGAGCGTCGACAGGGCGGCGTTCGACGTCTCTCTCTCTCTCTCTCCGTGCCGGCTGGTAGGCATCATCGGCGTAGCTCGTCGTTTCTTGGCATGTTGTAGGCATGGCTCGTCGTTTCTTCTGATATCGGGCGAATCGAGGGTAACGCCCTCATCTCTCTTCTTCCTCTAGCCCGCCATAGTTTTCGATGTTCCTCGTCTCACAAAAAACTATAAACGGCGTAAGATAATCACGGAAACACAGTCTCGCTTCAACTTCCCCCAGTAGTTGAGGTAAGCGCACTCGTGTAGACTTACTGCCTATCACACACTGGTGTTCGCAAAACACAACAAAGTCCACTGTATGCGGAGAGATAGCACGAAGGCGCTGTCGCTACAAGAATCGCGGCAAAACTGTATACGGAGAGGTAGCACGGAGGTGCTCTCGCTACAAGGATCGCGGTAAGACTGTGTATCGAAAAACCATGTCCTTCGTTTTATTTGGATTTTGAAAAATGACGCTAGGCGCTCGTTGAAGGGACGCTTCCGGAGAGGCGATTCCACTTCGCTCTATTGTCTCCCAACTTGGACGGGCCGTGCTCGAAGTTCGGTTTCTGCGGATTAAGCTTTTGCCTCGCTGTCGCCCATAGCTCAATCGCAATCGGTGCCCACAAACTGATCGATTACAACCGATTTGATCTGGCGTCCGTAATTGTTGCTTGATCGCGACGAAACTCCAAATATCCGTCCTTGCACACATGCTGCTGCGCTGGTAAAAGTTTCACATGAACCTGACCGCTGGAAACCGAGATATTTAAATGTTTGTCACTACGGTCGAATTTCCTAAGCTTTAAACGCATAACGTGACCTTTCAGGTGCTCACCCTTAAGACACGCGAACGTCTCTTTCCTCCCGTCGGCTTGGCAAATCACATATATATTCTTACAAATTAAAACACTCAACACTTTGATTGAACACATTTTTTTACCTCTACAGGCATGAATAATAATAATAATAATAATAATAATAATAATAATAATGACGGTAAATCTGACTGTCACAGCCTCCTAAAAGTTGCCCCAAGTTCGATTCTACCTCTCAAAAGTACCTTCAAAGGTACCCTAAGTTCTATTCTGTCCCCCTCCCAACATTAGGCCTCAAGTTACGTACAGCGTATCCCAAAATAATTAACCTAATTTCGGACTGTTAACCCTCAAACACAGTCGTGACGTCCGCGGGACAGCAGTATATAAATAGAACACCACAGAAGCAGATAATGCAACCTTTCCCTTCACGCTTTCACAGCACACTGAAGTTGAGGTAGCCTCAAGTCAAAACTAATGGCGGGGTAACAAGCAAAAAGAACATTTCGGTCCGTGGGACGTCACAACTGTAGTTGAGGGTTAATGCTTTTCACGGTTGTCACCGATTTTTTTGATTTTTCTCTCCAGGAAAGATATAAATATATTTAAGTTTTTGTGGCTGTTGTTTCAGTTTCCACCCGTCGCTTGGAGCGCTGTAGCTGCTTAATCTGTGAAGCGGCACTGGTATAGGAGAATGCCATACCCTCCCCCCAAAAAGGCATTTTAACCTTGAAAACTGTGGAAAATAAGGGATGGTTTAATTTTCTCAGTCTTTTGCCTCCGAGTTTCCCTTCATGGTGAACATCTATTGAAGCAAGAGGCCCAGGTTCGAAGGTTATTTACACATGGATGTATCATTGCATTCATCCTATTTACATTTAATTAATTCATCGCTCACAATCAAGCCAAGAGGTAGAGAACCGCCACACGAAAACCCAAAATAGATTTGATTTGATTTTTGTTATTCAGCCACTTCTAGCTATTCGCGACGATGAGGATGAGTGATGAGAGGATAAAATGGATAAAGAGACACGCAAAGAACCCGAGTTCCCTGACACCGTAGCGTGCTGTGCAAACGCTCCGCGGCGAAGGTCAGCTGACCAAGTTAGAAATAGAAAATGTCCACCCCCATTTTGGACGTCCATGACTGAAATGCTCACAGAGGAAGTAAAGAGCGAGAATTTAGGAAGGAAAAAGACTTACTTCCGTTTCGCGCCTTTTTGTGTCGTGAAGGCGGAGGCTCAAAGGTTCCGCGAGGCGAGAAGAATCGGGCGACCTCGTCCCAGAAAACGATTCACAAACAAATGACGGGCGAGAAAGACAAACACGCCGAACGTGTCGAGGCTGGAAAACAGTCGATTGTACATTTGTAACCGCAGAAGGAGACTCTTTTCTGGATGCAGGGCCCGTTCTCAGAAAACAATCGAAGGTCGCGTGTCTCATTCTCACAGAACTCCAAAAAGTTCAACAAGTTTTGGCTGAAAAGATTACTTAAGCCCGCATCACACGGAACTGGATTGTCCAGTAGGTATGCCCTAGTTGGCGCTGGACTAGCTACAAATTTGCTAGTTTTCGCCTCACACGATACTTATCAGCGTACTTATCGATAGACTTTTGTTCCCATGCGAGGGAAGTTGTAATGGCGGCCGTGTGAGATGTAAACAATGCATCACTTCACATTTTTAAAAGCCGATAACTTTTCAACCGAGAGGAATAACGTTTCGTATTAAATGGTTTTAGGTACAAAACAATGGCGATGCTTAAATACATACTTTACGACGTTTATTGTACACGTGTGGAAGAATATTTTAGTTGTTTCAAATGTAAACACCGTGCACTCAGCATAGATGGTGTAACTCAACGCGCCTTTCATGTTGTATACGTTATACATTGCTGGAGTAACACTCGGAAACCACAGACAAAAACGCTCCTTTGCACACTCACGGATTATCTTCACATGGCTAAACCTTGCTCTGATTGGCTGTTCCACAGAATACAGTCGAGGAAAGCAAGTAGCAAGTAGAACATGTCCTATAACTCCAAACCAGTCAGCCAGGCGGCCATGATTGCTACCTAGAAATTTAATTCAGCGCCAACTAGGGCATTCCTACTAGAAATCCAGTTCCGTGTGATAGGGGCTTTATTTCATAATACTGATCTAGCTATACTCTGTCCCAGCTCTCTCTGCACCAAGTATCTGCGCAAGTAGTGACACGACGCGAGACTGCTCCACCAATGAACAAATGAGAGGGAATGGGATTGCGTGGAGGGGGTTACCAGCCTTCCCAGCAGCGTGTACTGCTTCGCTCTGCCCACTCGATCCCCCCTTCTCTGTCGCTATGCGCGACCTGACTCCAGAGATAGCTGGGACAGAGTATAATATAAAGCACCCGGAATTTAATGCACAGCTCAACCAAGATGAGAACAACCATCCTATAATCGGTGATTACAGCTATATGTCTTCGTGTTCCACAGTACCAATGACGTATTTGGCCAGTGCCCCCGGCCCCCCAAAAGACTTAACCAAGTTCCAAAATTAAGTAATGAAAATACACTTCTTGCATCATCGAGGGTTTCTTATTTCCGCCAAACAGAACACTACTACTTACAATAATGTGCATAAAATATTAATAAGAAACATTACTTTTCGTTAACTGGATCTAACATCCTTTTTTTGCTATTCAATAAATATTCATTTCTTTATCTATACAATATTATTTTTCTTGCCAAAGCAGCCGTTTTCATGCAAATTTAGCGAATTTTATTACCATCTTTCACGGAATAATAGTCGCAACTGCATCATCGTAAACTGTAGGTCCAGTCCCGATTAGCCTTACTGTGCATAAGGTGGACTTAGAACACCAACTCCATCAATCGTCGCACCCTGTTTTTTTCAGTCTCAGAATCGGTCTATAACCTTTCATTGCGTAATCATCGCATCGGCGCGTCAGATAACAAACCAATGATAGCGACGCAAAATCTTCGGATGAGAAAATTTTCTCAACTGTAATATTTCGACTGTAATGCAAAAACCAATAACAACTAATGTGTTTTACTTTTTCTCAAACCGGGAAAAATGTTCTCTAAAGTCACGAAGAAATAATGTGCGTCGATTTGGGCTATTCAATTAGGAGTATTCCGCGCATTCTAATCATGTATTAAAGACAGTTTACCTAGTAATACATTATTTTTATGCTGCACAACTAAAAAAATCACAATGTTCGCATCCCCCAATTTTTGCAAAAAGAAATTGCATGAAATCTGCAAATATTATGCGATAAAATACGTTACACATAAGCTAGATAATTAGTACGTGCTGTTATATCTTTAGTTTTAAACCGTCTGTTTACCTATCCATGTAATAATAACAATGCAATATTAATTAATTTACATATTTTAATTATAATTTTAATTTAATATAAAACATCTTTATTATTATTTCTCGGACACTTGATTTCAAGATAAGTTCCTTTGTCACAACTTGTCCATGCATAAAATCTGGTTCTGGGCTGAATCTGCCACAAGGGTCCCTCCAATAGTATATTTTTCAAACACTAACAGTTACCGGAAACAGATGCTTGCAAGATACACAACAACAAACCGCCCTCTTTCGGGATTACCGAAGCTCTTTGAAGTTTTAATACAGGCCAGGCATCGCGATGATTCATGGGCAAAGACGCCGCCAGCGATAACGAGACCAGTGACACGGAAAATCCTAGATTTTTGCAAGACAATAAGCAGACTATTCGCCACGCGGTTATGTCGTAGATCCCGCCAAAGACGTCCACGATGTATACTTTATCTTGACACAAATCTAGTTACTATTTCGTCCCTGTGTACGGCGCTTGTTATTAAAATATAGGGCGTTTGGCAGATGTTTCTGCCGTTTTCGTCCGAAGCTCTTTCCGTGTTCTGAGAGTAGTTTTTGTTATAAATCCCATGAAAAGGATTTTGCTGAAAATATTCTACAAAGGCGCAGTCAGAAATTGCAAGTTCAGAAGCTATTTCAGATTTTCGTTTTTTCGCGTCAAGGCAACCAATGGAAGGTTTCGTAACTGGGTGCCAAAATGCACTCTCCGAATACCACGTGGCCTGGAGCCCGATCGAAGCGTCGGATTGAGGTGAAACTTGGTACAGAAGGTATGAAGACAAAGGGGAAGCGAATGCTGACGAAAAAAATAAAAGTTCAAATTTTCACCATCAATGGTCCCGGTACGGAACCATTACAAAAAGACATAGCTCGGAAACTACATGCAATAGAACAATGCTGTTGATTGCAAAATGAGCTACAACTCTCCACATTTATATGTCATACACCTCAATGTGCGCCCCCTCTAAAGTGGCTCCGGCGGGAGAACGGACTTGGAAATTCAATTTTTGTCTTTTCTGTCGAAAGCCAAGGAGGGTCACATGAACAGCTGAACCAATCGGTTTTGTCCAGTTGCCGTGGGGAGGGGGAGTTCCCGTGGTTTTCTGCGTTGCCAAATTTTTCGTTTTCGGTCATTTTCGAAACAGGTGACACCCTCATCAAAGCCAGCACGGCAAAGCTTAATGGTTGCTGCCGCGTAGCAAGCGAGTGGGTCTTCCATTTCCCTGCCTCTCCCTGAAATGCGAGCGAAGGGGGCTTGTTGACAGGAAGAGGTGTCGTGTACGACTGGACAAAAATCAGGCGTGTAGCAGCGTTGCCAACCCCTCAGCTACGAAAAGTGCTGTTCGAACTTTGAAATTATGCTAGAATGCCACCCAATTGTGCTAAGGCAGTATTATTATTATTATTATTATTATTATTATTAACAATATATTTTATTACTATTTTATCCCACCCTAAGATCTATTTATTTTAAGTCGCTTTTTTGCCATAGGGGTCTGGGAGTAAGTACGACAATGACGGTGAATGAAGAACTGATGAAATGGTCTATGGAGTATGGGATGGAAAAAACAATTACATATCCATACCTTACCAAGGGTCGAACTAGGGCATGTGGCTCAGTAAATTTGTAAAAATACTTCACATTTTTTTTCTAGCAGATGGGGAGAGGGAAGATGACATGACACAGTTAAGCGTCGTTACCTTTCAAGTACTGCCGGGGTGGGGGTCGGCATATAATTCACAAATATCTTTCATAAAGTACTGCATTTTTTTGCGATATATGGAAGGACGTATTAACCCATTTCCACCTCCAACAACACCTTGCTAGAGACACACATTTTTGTGCTAGTTCTTTATAACTTTCAAATGCTCATACAATGCATTTCTATGTAAACTAACATTTTTTCCAAATAAAATAAAGGAAAGGTAAGGAAAAACGGTACTCACCAAACGAAAAAATAAAAATTGCCTCTTTCCCACTCCTTTCTATATTTCTGAGCATACGTCTCCCATTTCTGGTTTAAATCCCCACGCCCACAGTCCTTTTTTTCTTTTCAGGAGCTTCACAGTTACTTCTTTTGCTATTAGTACTCATTTTTCGAAATTGTTCCAAATATATTTTAATATTTTATATAAAAAAATTAAAAAGCAGGAAAAACACTCATAGATACACTCAAACACACGCTCAAAAATACACTGAAAGACGCAAGCACGAAGAATTAAAATCATGGACAGGAACAACGCTTTTTTCGCCGCAGGAGACGGCTTCCGAAATGGTAAGATGTCGAATTGACTGAAACGAACCGAACACAAGCTGAAGACAAAGATGGTCAAAATTTGCCGACAAAGGAGGGCGCCACATGAGCTTTATTTGTCAATGAAATTTTCTACTAAACATTCCTCGCGAAAATGCAGGCACCGCAAATGGCTGACCCCTTATGTCGGTGCTAGGAAAGGACAAACGTTTGAGGATGGGCCGCCCCAACCCTCCTCTTTGATTTTATGGCAGGAAGATGCGGAAGAGATGAAAGGCATTGGTGGAGGACAGAATCCATGGGCCGGTTTACTCTCTTTTCTTGGAAACATGTAGAGTTACTTTTATTTTTACTTCTTCAGAGCACTTTCGTTTGAGGTCAATATCTACCGACGGCTGCAGATTATGCTAGATTTCGCTGTTGTGCCAAACACAGGGTGCTAGGTGCCAAAGACGGTTAAATTATGCTAGGTTTAGCACCATTATGCTAGGGTTGGCATCGCTGGCGTGTAGCAACCGGTAGCAACACCGCTCCCCCCTCCTCCCCCCTTGAACTGGAGGCGGAAAGTCTGGGTTTCCTCAAGTCCATTCTCTCGCCGGAACCACTTTCGTTGCTTTCAGAACATCAAGGCGGTAATTCACTTCTGCCCATACACGCACCAGCATATCACCAGCAACAGTTAGTATACTCTCCATTATTCTTCTTCGAAGAGTAGCAACATCTGGAACAGAAGTGCGGCAAACACAATCTTTGACATACCCCCAGAAGAAGAAATCCAAGGGTGTGATATCAGGAGAGCGCGGTGGCCAGGGAAGTTTTCTTTTTGTAATGTTACAGGGACATTATGAACACCCTGTAAAACGCCAAAGTATTTTCAATGCAATTTGAACAGGGCTGATTTGTAAAGCAGTAGTAGTAGTAGTAGTAACTAATAATAATAATAATAATAATAGTAGCAATAATAATAATAATAATAATAATAAGACGTTTCTATAACTCTGCCCTCCCTGAGAAAAAATCCTGCGAGCGCCCTTGGCCCTACCCCCCCCCACATCCCCTAAATGTGCTTTCATGGCACGGTGCTATATGCACGGGGAACTTTTACCCTACTTAACCCCCTACGTATATGTAAGCAAAAAATGGCGTTTGAACGAACGTTGCCATTGTTAAATTAGAGAGGTTCACGCCTAAATTCGACTTCAAACCGGATCCGTTCTTCTTTTTGGATCCACTCTATCAGCTGGCTTGTGTATTTGCTTTGGAGCCTTTCCCTGTGTGCTAATGGGTCGCTGACGGATGGGCTTATCTCCGGGCTGAGAGGAAAAGGACCGACCTCCTACTCTTCGGCGTCGATTGGCAGCTCTGGCTCCTCAAGAACGCACCGTGACGCCAGAGGAAACGTTACCGAGATACTGAATCAGCACTCTTGTTTCGAAACAGAAGAGGTCGGTGACATAACTGACTGGCTGATGGACAACGGGACTCGACGTTGCCAGAAAGACACGTCACGAAAACGAATGGCACATTGAATGTACGGGCTACGTAAGAAATATTTGTAGGAGGTCGATATATAACTGAATAGATACCCTATGCATCGCGGCGTGCCATGAAAGAACACAGAGGGCGCAGAGCCTTGGTCAGTACGTTCCGGGTATACCCCTCGTCCTGATTCCAACTTTACTTTACTTCAAAGAAAGTTCCGAAAGATCAGTTTTCCCGCTAACAACAACATGTCAGGTCCACGTGGAGTCCAATAAATCGTCCCCTGAAACATTTCCCACCAATAGCGTTCGTCCAAGAAATGAGAGCTCTCGTCAAGTCCACCTGGAGTAAATGAGATGTTGCTAATTCGATGTCCTTAGAGATTTCTAAAGCGACGTTGCGCTTCTTTATCTTTGCAAGGTTGTGTTATTGTGTTGTGCTTTTTTTATATATACAATATGTACACCTTGGGAGTAAAACGTCGCAGCGAATGAATAGATGTCTAAAGAATGCAGGCAAAAGTGGCAACAGCGCTTTGCCGAAAAACAGATGGTGGCTCGAAACCAGATACGGGCCCGGTCGGCTTCCTCTGGGGGTTGTGTCAAAGATGCCGAACTGGCAATACGTTCAAGCAGTGTTGCCACAATATGAGGGCACAATTTCCCTTTCCAAGGGGCAAAATTTCCCTTTTTGGACCAATTTTCCCCTTCACCTAAGCAAATCATACAATAATAATGAGTATTGATAGTGGTAGTAGCAGTAGCTGTAATTATTATTATTAGTGGTGGTGGTGGAAGCAGTAGTAGTAGTATTTCCGTTGGTCCATGTCCGTGTGAATAAAGAATGTTAAATTTTTCACATAGATGTCACTTTCATCGTTTCCTGACCAGATGTCCGAAGTTTGGATCCTGGTAAGGAATCCATTTAATCGTTAATCCTCATCGTTACTATTATCCGAAAGTGCAGAGAAGCGATGTACTTAACAGAAATATAAATAGATACAGGCTATATTCAAGGGAGCAGGAAAGAGAACAGAAAAAATGAATATGAAACTGGAACTTAACATAAACTGTAACAATGTTGTCAGATGTCTTAAAATTTCCCTGAAATTGTGGTATTTTTCAACGAGATTCCCTTTTCCCTAAAATTTCGGTCTGAATTTCCCTGCAAAAGAGAAATTTCCCTTCATGTGGCAACACTGCGTTCAAGACTTCATCTTTACAGCGCATTCGGTTTAGCCTGAGCTCCGGCATGCTCAAAGCGGGAAATGTTTGTAGTCTGCAGAAGACGTCACGTGACTCATTCGAGCAGTGTTGCAATTCGCGGAAGTTACAATTCCACTAGACATGAAACTGGCAAAGGCTATATGCTATGCTGTTGTCTCATTAAAAAAAAAAGATATGTCCTTCGTGATCGTCAAATTCGTCAATTGTTGTACGAATAACACACTTGTGGAATTGATCCACATCATTTTGTTTCTTCTGCGTGGTTTGTTCGGCGTTACTAATCCCTTCCCAGTTACTTCGTTGCGATCATTTTCATTTAAGATGCGTTTCAAAGTACTTACTGGCACACCAGTAGCCGCGGAAACACGCTTTTGCACTTGTTTAACATTCAACGCAAGAGCACGGTCAGCTTCCTTCTTCAGAAACTTATGGACGTTGAGATAATTTCTCTACCCTGACCGTGAATCACTTTGCGTGCTCCAATATTCTTTCCAGTTTTAGCTAATCAACACAGGTCAACAATCACCTTACTCGTGGTAACACGATCTGCCCCCTCACCTCCCCCCTCCTTCGTCCCCGGAGAGTAAAGGGAGGATGCCTCTTTCGCCGAGGGGCTTAATAACTGGGAGTTTCACCGACACAAATAATACTTTGTCATTCTTTCCCTTGAACTATCTATCACCTTCTCAAAGTGTCGCTTTAAAAAACAAAAACTAAATGCAGACAGTAGTAAGCACCAGGGGTGCCCATCCCCCCCCCCAAGGCCCATTACGCACCCTCCCAAGAAGGTAGAACATTTGCCCCCCCCCCGGTTATGCCGAATTAATTACTCAAATCATTTTTGTCAGACAAAATTTGCGGAAAAATATAATACCAGAGGTGCAATCATGATTTTTTGTCGGAGGGGGAGGCAAGTACCAGGATAAACGTACCAATAACAATAATAATAACATTAATAATGGCTTTATTATTATTATTATTATTATTATTACTACTACTACCAGTAGTAGTAGTAGTATCAAAGATGTTATTATCCTCATAAATTACGCAAAAATAGGGTAGAAGTCTGTGCTAAAGCATTTCAGGGACGGCGACAGGGGTGGGCACGGGTGGGCAAGCGCCCACCCAAAAATTCCTGTGCCCACCCGATTGTCCACCCAATCAAATTCAATAAGTACATATACTTGGAGATATACAAATGATTCGATAAATAATTGTATTCTGGTGTTCATAACATGTATATTTTACTTGTGAATATTATCTATGCTAGAAATGTTCACATATTATCAACCCATAAAAAGCCAATTTTGTCATTAGAAAGTGAAAGTAAATACTAGAGCTATTGAAACAAAAACTGTGATCAAATGAATACTTCCATGATTAAAAGCAGTTAGTAGGCTTAGGAGGCTCAAAATTATGCAGGGTATGATCAAGATTAGATCAGAATTTAGGGTGAACTTGAGGACTGGAGCTCCGGGCCTCCGCATACATATATAAATCCCGGCCTGGGTATGGTTAAAATAATCTCCAAATAAACAAATATAAACCTCATCTTAGCGTTACTTCCTCCAGCAACACAATAAATTATTTCGACTTTTTAATTATTATTAGAATAATTTAATCAAGAAGACTTAGATGGGCACGCCATGTGACACGAATGGCAGAGGGAAGAATAGTTTACAGGATTCTTGTTGGGAAACCTGATGGTAAGAAACCTGTAGGAAGGCCAAGACGAGGATGGAGGGATAACGTTGAGATGGACCTAAAAGAAATCGGCAAGGATCGGAAAGATTGGATTAATCTTGCCCCGAATAGGGGCAGATGGAAGGCTTCTGTTGCTGCAGCCATAAACCTTCGGGTTTAAGCATGCTAGAGAGTATAATATAGTTTTAATTAGCTCTGCATTAAAATTCCAGAAGTGCCCCTTTTATATTTCATTATAATTTTTATGTACTTGTTATCTTCAAATATCAATATCGTATGAGAAATATCAACTTTATATTCATTCTACTAATAAGAAGGAATGACAATAATCACTACAATACTGAAGTGAATAAATTTTAATAAACCAGTTATGTATGGAAAAAGCTACAGAATTATTCAATTGCTAATGAATGGCTTATCCTATTTAGAAATTCTCGTTCCACACATAAATTTTACTATATGAATCAGCCGAAAATATCAACAGAATCTGTAGATGCAGCTGAAGGAAAGAAAAAAAAGTTATGTCACGAAGTATCCAGAAGACGATTTTGTTAGTTTGTTTTTAAGCCCACTTTTATGCTCAGATAGGCTAATCGGGACTAAACCTACAGTTTAACGTGTAGCACGAACCAGTGTGCATTGTGCTTCCACCAGAGAAGGGGGGAGTCGAACACAGGACCTCTTCATTATAATGCGACAGCGTTATGCCATTGGGGTAAAATATACAGAAAGAACTCGCATCAAAAGTGGAATTTTATCACCACAGAAGATGCGTCAATTTTAAGATGGTGATTGTCTGAAACAAATATTTGAGACTTTCGGAAAACAACGTCATTGTTCACGGAATTAGCTGCCTTGATCCACTAATGAAACGCTGTGCAATTGAAACTACCATCTCACTTTCTAAGAGCTATGGACTAATGAAAATCCATGGAAGAGTAAGTTGTGGTTGATTTGTTTTATTTAAAGTCATTTTTCTGCTAATTGATAATGACGACGATAAGGTTCAATGGTGATTAGATGAAAGTAACGAAGGGGCGAAAACAAACACACGCGAACACTCAAAATACAAACCGCCATATATTATTACTTCGACTGTGGTTCCAGGCGCCAGGGACTCGTCCCTGAAAGAATAAAGTTTCCAGAGTATGCTGCACAGGATAGAGGTTGACATTCTAGTGTGGTCACGCCATACAACCCAAGTCATCTATGAAAAATATATGAATTATTACTGGCACGGTGATCAACTTTGATGAATTCCTTGTGTCCTATATCATTTTGTTACCTCAAAAAACATGTTCATGTAACCATACGTGTATTGCTTTTCCCGCATTAGTAACATGACAGTTCAGAAAACGAAGAGCAACTTAGCTAATAATCTCTTAAATTCTGAACAGATTTCTCAATCTTACTTGTTTATTACTTATGACGAGTGATATTTTGTCAAAATAGCCTTTCATTAGTCTAGGAATACTTCGTGGAGAATGAAGAAATAATTTGTTTCCCGTGTGTGTTTTAAATCAATCCTAATAAGACGTTCATTCTAATGCAAACATTAAGTGGCGGCGATTAGGAGGACCGGGAAGTGGGTAATGAATGCAGTTCCCCGCCACATTTTGCCACTTTTTGCCCCCGCACAATGGTCTCTTTATGCTAAGCCTTTTCTACCAAGAAAAAGTATATTGTCCTTGCCCCTCAAATGTTGGCATCCAATCGCCGCGGCTACAAACATTCAGATAGATTTCTCCATTGTACAAACCTTGTAAGCTAAGAAAAGTAACCCCCAAGGAGTAAGAAAACTCTTTCAGTCAAAAACTCATACGATGAAAATACTATGCTCAGGAACATGCATTTAAATTACGAGAAACTTCACGATTGTCTACCATCGCACTTTCTATCATTGTCGCCGAATACATAAAATCAAGTACGTGCCTTGTATTTGCAAAACAAGCTTAAACCTACTTCACATTTATTTCACTGTATTAACATGCATGAAAGAATGTGATTAGAATGTATGGCTGCGCATGTGTAAACACTTCCTTGAAATAATTGTGTCCATCAGAGACAAAGCGAAAGGAAATGGAACAAGATGCGAGAACAGATTAGAAAAGAATAAAGAGGAAAACAAGAAAAGGAAAGGGAAAAGAAGTAAGAGTAGAATCGGGAGTGTAAGAGAGAGGGGATGCATACGTCTTACATACACATATATACTATATATGGTCTTACATTTATACTGCCCACCCTAATCTATCAATAAGGAGCTTCTGCCCACCCGGTCGAAAATTTCTGGCGCCGATTTGAAATGTTTTTCAACACCGTCAATTTCACATTAGCTAATAATGGAAAACAAGCACACAAATTGTATTTTTGAATGAACGATAAATGCATTCCGAAGATACATGTGTAATTTTCATGTGCAACAAGCTAACACCAAATTGTGTACGCATTCAAAGCTTATTCAATACAAATATACAACACATATTATTTAAATAACATTACATTACAGAAGACAAGTAAATTGTGAACGAAGTGGGCAAGAACATTTTTAGATCGAATTTTTGCAATTGAAAACAATACTGATTTAATAGGGCGCAAATCATTTCACTGGACGCCATGGCATTCTCTCTTTTGCAACTTTTTTTTCATTTAGATCATTCGGCGCCCATGGCCGACTCCCGCCGCCCCTACCTACAGCTCTGAACTTGACGAAAACGAGAAAAACAGATAATGCGAGCGAAGCAAGCTAGAAAATTATACAAAATGAATTTTTATTTACATAAAATTTGAAATCGGAGGGGTAATTGCTCCTCTGTGCCCATGCAAGTGCCCTTGGCCGTCAATGTTTGTCCCCCCTGACCCCCCTGGGGTTGCGTCAACTGTATAATACAGACATATTTAAACAGTATATGTTTATTTTAGATACTTTAGGCTCACTGGCATTGTTAGTCAACCTTATTCTGCACAGTTTGTTTGCTCGACTAACTTTGTATTATTGCAAATACCACGGCCCTCTCCTCCATTTAAACCGATTCTAAAGGCATAAGAGGTGGTGTTTCATTTCAGCCCTATCGCCGCGATCACCCACAGGTGGGTAGAAAAACTATACATAAGAACCAAATCTAAAAGTCAATAAGTCAATCAAACGATACGATCCCCCCTATTTTTGTGTGAAGATATATAGAATTGGTATAAAATTTTGTCCCCCCCCAAAAAAAATCCCATGACGGAGGCGCGCCACCCACCTGTGGGCACCCCTGGTAAGTACCGAACATCCTTTGAAGTCAGATTATGGATATAGGTAATTGTTAAGGCGGTTAGCAACTCTGCTCTCAGTGGAACTTCTGCGCAACTGAAGGCCAGAGCTCAAGCTAAACCGAATGACCTGTACATTCACCCCCAGGGCTGGCCCCATGCACCGTCACTGATCCCAAGTGTTCTATTGATTAGCCCTGGCTCTGTCCGAAAGATACAAAGTACAGACTTCAAGTATGGTATTGACGGAAGTGACGTCACCTAGTACAGTTCGATAGCGCCAAGTACAGAAGTACGCAAGTTCACAGCTTGCAGCACAGATCGTTGCTGACTAGTTCACATGATTTCCGCACTCGTTGTTCATTTGTTTAAAATCACGGAGGTAGAAAGCCAGCGACACAGGAATGGGCCAACAAGTTGTTGGTTAAAGTTCTTCTAATGTGTGGAAATGTATGTGTACGAACATTTCAAAGTGCTGTGATCTCTATGGTGAAAAACAAGTGTTTAAAAAGCGGAGAAAACAACGTGTCCTCAGTTTTATCTACTGATCGTATATGGCGCTGCAGTCGAAGTGCAATTCGAAAGACAACACTTCCAGTACACGACTTCAAGACCGCACTGCAACACCATTGTCGGGGGATGCTCGCTTCAAGTACGGTGCTGCATCTTTCGGACACGGGTTCTCGTCCCACTTCCGTCCAAATGGCTATTTGATGTTTCTTTTAAGCGTGGAGCGAGATTACCAATGCATTCCATGGGCCCCCATTACCGTAATTACATTTCTTCGCAACCCGAATGTACAAAGAAACTAAGAAAAATGCCGTCAAAACAAAGTTTTTCTTGTTATTTTCAAGAACGAATTTTGTTTCTGTTCCTACCGAAGACAGTTTCTTCAGAGAACGACAATGTTTGACAACAATAGCCCTGCCCAGAGGAAGTGGCAGTGTTTCCAAAGATCTTTATCGAGTTGTGGCTATTTTAAGACTCCTGTTGACTTCAAATATAGTTTTCGGTTCCTCATTAGTTGCCCTACCGTCCGAAAATATTCCAATCAAGATATGGGAAGGTGTGGAATGCAGACTGAAGATAAGAAGGTTGGTTTTGGATGAAAGGTTGCCGTGGTGACTGTTAATGGTCACGTCTTGCTTTCGTCCTGTTCAAAGAACCTAAAAATTGTAAGTGTTTTTCTGGAGGAAAATGTCGTCACGTTCTGTCTTCCAGCCCCCTGGACCGTCCTCTAAATACGCCCTTGTGTTTAAGATCTTCCTCTCCCCACCAGTCTTCAATGATTTCGCACCCAACGTATTGGGGAGAATAACAAATACTAAATATTTTCTTTAGAGATGGTATAGTCAGATTACTTTCGGAGTATCTCCAGCTGACTGCGCGAATGTGGCTAGTGAGCCTACCAGCAGCGTATTGAGTGCGCAAGAGAGATATAGCTCGACCACAAGGAAAGAAACCTTCCGTCAAAAGCGTTCGCGCATCTTCCCTGCCGTTATCGGTGCTCGGGGCAGTGTTGCCAGGTCAGACTTGAAAAAATCGGGAGATTGTTCCTTGGGAAACCAGAACATCTGCTAAAAAATCCCATGATCTAATAGTACCGGATGAACGACGTTCTCGGGGGCGGAATAGGCGTTCGCACTTTGTTAGGGGACGTCCGCAGATTTTTTCCAGCGAGGGGGAAACAATGTATTTTTATCAGGCGGGTAACCGAGACATATTACCCCGTAATAATGTTGCCCTCTCAGAAAACACCACTTGAGTTTGAAATTATCACGTTCATAGATCCCTATTGTGGCTGTAAATTACTGAGACTGAAATCAACTCATACTTCTGAAATAATAGGTACTTTTATGTCAAAATTCATTTTCCAGAAGGGGAAGGGGGTGCCGACCATCCTTGCACTTCCTTCTGGACGTCCATGTCGGTATATAATTTTGTAGAAAATTAAGTATTTAAGTATAGAATAGTATATTAAGGATATAAAATTAAGTATTTTCAAACCGATGAAAGTTGGAAGCAACTACGGGGGAGGGAGTGCATTATTTCCTTTGTAATTGAACTATGCCGCTTCGTTCTGTAGCAAATGTCTTGTTATTAACACTCGCATGCTTTATTCGTCAGTTATGCTGCCTCTATGTTGCTGCATTTAATAAATATTACATTACACACACAGACACACACACTCACAGATGTATAAAATAATTTGCCCACGCTACGAAGTCAGTGTTCCTACCTACGTAGTAAGGCAAGGACGTTTCACTGTGTTTGTGTCACTTCACCCATTTCATCAGTTTTTCATTCATCCATATTGTCGTACTTACCCGAAGAGACACAAAAGCGACGTAAAATAACTAAAAGAGAAATAGATTTTCGGGTGGGAAAAAATACAACCATCTAAAAATAGTAATGTATTAATAGTAATAAAATAATAATAATGTCCTAACATAATTTCACAGTTCAAACAGCACTTTTCATGGCTTGGTGGAGTTCCACTCTATCTCTCCCCTCCCTGTTCAAGTAAGATGAGCAGGAAACGTATTTTTGAGCAGGCCATTGGAGGTTCCATGGCAATAGTTTATTAATGATTTCTCGCGAGAAATCAATATGTCTGGCAACACTGACATGGCCGCGCCGAAGGCTCCTCGCCCGCCAGCGCGATGAGGTTCCGCGCACGTTTCTTTCCTTGTGGTTCCACTATAGTGATTGGTGCTGGGTTGAGATGACGTAAGTATCACGCTTGTTCATTGGATGCCTCGTGACTTGTGACTCGCTTCCAAGCTGAGCGTGCGTAACAGCCGGGAGTGCTACGGAACCATCTCACTGTACCGAGTCAAGACAAGCAGGTGCGCTCTCGCCTCTGCCTCACATCGCAAGGCGAGACTATACTCTACACCGGGAATCTGTGGAGGAAGGCCACGCACACGGGCAGAAAAGGGGAGAAAGTGAATGGGTGGAGCTGAAGCAGTACACGCTGCTGCGAAGGCTGGTAACTGCAGTTGCTTTCCCCCTCCACGCAATCCCGTTCCCTGGTCGAGTCGCCTCGCGTCACTACTTGCGCAGAGGCTTGTTTTCGTTCGCTCGCTCAAGATTTTCCCGGGACAGAGTAGGCTTATTGCCCCCGAGTGCATCTGTCTGGTTCGAGACGTAGGTAAATTATAAAATACGAGGTGTGGCTAGAAAAAAAACGGATTGATATTGCTGTCGACAAACTGCAAGCGCGAAAAGCTCAAGCGGTGCATGAGTGTATATATCGTGATATCCTGCCTATCGACTGTGTGATTGCCCAGGGTGCGCGGCGCTCAGTTCCGCTGTAACTTGTGGACGAAGTGAACCGTACATCTGTGCTCAGTCGGAAAGAAAGTTAAGTGTGAAAGTGGAACAGCGTATCAATGTGAAGTTTCTTATGAAACTCGAAAAATCCGCCACAGAAATTTATGATTTGTTGAAGGAAGTATACGAAGATGAGTGTTTATCACGCACGCAAGTGTTGGAGGGGTTTCATAGGTTTAAAGAGGGACGAGAAGTGACCGCGGATGACTTGCGTCCTGGACGGCCTTGCACGTCAAAAACGGAATTAAACATTGCAAATGTCGGTGAATTGATTCGAATTGGGTACCCGAAGGTCAAACTGTCAACCAACATTATTTCATTACGGTGCTGACGAAAGAGGACGGCCCGATTCGTGGAAGAGCAAGTAATGCATTCATCATCATGAAAATGCTCCTGCCCACACGGCATTGTCAGTCAAGGCTTTTTTGGCCAATCATGGGATCCCAGTGTTAGAACATCCACCCTATTCGCCGGATCTCGCTCCGTGCGACTTTTTTTCATTCCCAAAGGTCAAATTTGCACTGAAAGGAACCACATTTACGACCGTAAGATTCGTATGGAGCGGTGTATCGATAATACAGGGGAGTACTTTGAAGGGGATAATGTTCGTATTGTACAAATTAACCAATAAAAGAATTTGTAGCAACAATCAGGTTTCTTTCTAGCCACACCTCGTATAATATTTGAAAAGGAATGGTGCTATTGCTTTTACTCGACCGATCCCATTGCTGGCCACATCTTCGAGTTTTACATGCTGTCCCACACTTAGAGCAAAATGTGCCGGTGCACAATCATGCAAGAACCACATCAGTGGCGGATCCTGGCAATGTTACACTGAAAGCTGGAATAGATTAACAAGTCAAGATGGTTTTAGGTAAAAAACAAGAAAGGTAGAAATAAACATGACAAGACATAAACAACGAAACTAACAAGAGATCCACACATTCATTCTTAGTGACGATCGGAAAGTACTTTCTGGGGAGAAAGTGGCGATGTTTGCGGGTAGTTTAATAGAACTAGGGGAGCCTGTGGAACAGAGAGCGCTGCATAAGAGAAAGCTTTGTGGCAGGGTTGTGTAACGATTGAACATTTCGGGTCGATCGAGAGGACACACTGAAGTTGAATTCTGTAAGTAGAAATTTGGATCTAAATTTTCCATTGATGATTTTATGGAAAAATATCATGTCGTCCAGATCGCGTCGAGTCTGCAGTAACTGAATATTCAAGGTTGTCAGGATATCAGGTTTCTGAAGATGCCGCAGAGAAGGACAAACAATGGCGGTAAAGAAGTTGAGGACGGAATCGATTCAATATCTTGCAAACAGTTCATTTGCATATCCTGTGATATGACGCATTCATATTAACTGCAATAGTAAGATCGCTAATTATAACGTGTCTTTATGTTCACGGAATTCTCTGTCTTAATATTATTGTAGACTGAAACCTGTTTAGGCTTGTTACATAAGCTTCGAGTATTTTTAAATGTCGTTACGCAATACTGCTAAACACATTCATTTGACCTTCGAATGCAAAATCAAGTTTACAATCTCATTTTACATTTTATGTAATTCTTATAAAGTTTTTGCATTATCCAGCATATTAAAAGGTGCCAGCCTCTGTGGCGAAGTGGTTATCACAGTGCGCTACGACGCCGGTGGTCCTCGGTTCGAATCCCGGTCTGGGGATGGGTGTTCTTTGTGAGTGTTCATCAATTTCATCATATCATCGCTCATATCTTTGCGATTAAACGAAAATGTGAAGTAGAATAAACCAAATCAATTGATCAATCAATATTAAAAGAGTTCATGAAACATTTATCAGTTAAGAGTCTTTTGCAACAGCTATGTGTGTGTGTGTTTGAGAGATAGAGAGAGAAAGAGAGAGAGAGGAAATAAAGGTGGTAATGAAAATGGATGAAGATATCTATGGGAAGTATGGATTGCTGACAAATGTTACTTGAAACATGTCATATTATCTGTTTCAATGCAGTTCTTCTTTGTTTACCAAGAAAGCGTTGTTATTTATAATGATGCTATTATTGAGAATGGCTGAAACGTTGCCAACAGTAAACAATTTGTTCTTGGAATTTCGTGATTTTTTTCGGTTTCCAAGGAACCAGTGTTTAAGCACTGGGGACGATTTAGATTTCTATTCAAGAGTTCTTGTTTATGTTTGTACACATTGTTTAATTTCTTCTTTCCCTTCTTGGAAAGGTTCTTGAAACAAATGCTTTTTGTATATTGTTCTATAATTTTGAGTTCTATGAGTCTTTTGTTAAGATTCTTCTCTGCCTTTATTAATTCCTCTCATTTCTTATCATATTTCATTCTTTGATTTTTTGTTATTCAGCGTCGCCTTTCTGCCACTTTTGGCTAATCGCGACTATGAGGATAAGTGATGATATGAAGAAATTGATGAATGGACACTCACAAGGAACACAGATGTCCAGACCGGGGTTCTTGGTGTCGTAGCGCGTTGTGCATACTACTACACCACGGAGGCCGCCACGAACGCAGCATGGCATGAAGCCAGGTGTCCACGGTAAAGCATGCATGGTATTTGTTGTTCAATCTATTTCATTTACTCGCAAATTATCCTCGTACTCTCAAAACCGTCAGCAGGATTTTTTCTCAGATGGGCAACAGTTGAAGGAATATCCCACGAACCATCACCCACCAGGATAATTTGCATAGGCATATTTTTTTGTGTGAGTATATGTGTATATATATAGTAATATCAGCTGGTCGATTTTTAAATTCCAATTATGCCTGCATATTCTCCATGTGATCCATATGCAATCATCCTCCAACCTTTCCCCAAACTGGGCAAAGCATCCTCAGGAATTTCCACTTGGAGCACTGCGAGGCAGATTGAGATTTCATATCTTACTCTACATTCATAAAAAGTCATACTTTATTTCCTTTCAATAAACATCCATCACTTTGTTGATGTTTTTTTTTGTGGTTTTGTACTTTTTCACAACGCACAGCACTTAATTTGCTGTCTTTCATCGTCCATTTTCCACACTACAATTTCACCATTCGAATTATATGAAAATTGTGCAGGTATCTCAGGGGTAATTGCCCCTGACCCCCTCTTCAGACGCTCTTGCTCCACACTCCCTGCTCCAGAGGTTGGCCTAGTATATAGACTTTTATCTACATTCAGTCCCATGTTTGTATACAGTGCAGTGTCAATATATAATACTGTTAAATAAAGGACCAATCATGGCTTTCTTCCATCTACGGCGATGTCCTTTTAAGAGGCTTTATGCCAGGGGGGTGGGCGCGAAGGGGTGTTGGCAGTGATGTGCGTCTACGCGTAAACAACCATAGTCTACATTCTACACGTAGACTATTTTATACACGTAGATTACGTAATCTATGTAAACAACATGGCGAAAGGTGATAACTTAGCAAAAGGCTTCGTGGAATTAAAAGAAAATTATACTGCGTATCAGTTGCTGATGTGTGAGAAGAACTTTTCATACTCTTCCTTCCAAATTCGAACAATTTTTCACCTATAAAGAAACCTAATATAGGAAATATTCTAGTGTTTTATGGGAAAAAGACCACTCTTGCCTCACGACTGCCATCTGTTGTTGTGTTTTGCATACGATTTATCTTCTTCCATAGTTTATGATAGAAGAGAAGATAAATTTTGTTGTAAATAGTATTCTTTTCATTTCGTTAGGAACCAATATAGTTGAAAATGTCACTTTCCTTTCATGAAACCCTTGAAAATGCACTTTAGATTGTCTACGTAGTTTATGTAAACTAAAACCCAATGTAATCTACACGTAGATTACGTGTAGACAACGCATGTAGACGTAAACTTATAGTCTACGGCACATCACTGGGTGTTGGGCACCCACTAATTTTCTTCCGCACCCCCTATTCAAATCCTATGTTGAAACATTAACTCTTACAGTGTCATATGATGCAGTCACATTGAGCGCCTGAATATTAGGTATTGTAGTGACACGCTGTTATTGTATACAACAGCCAAGTGTTGAAAGAGAAGTCGCATATAATTTCCTGTACTGTCTCTATACACATCAGAGGCCGTTGTCTTTTCTTCCGTCAGTATTGTTGTTAAGAATTGTTTCTTCTTTTGTTTTAAGTGGCCTGTTTGTGTTTTTCGATATTTGCCTACAGCTCAGTGAGTAATTTTTTTGGCATTGTTGTTAAACGTTTTATTGTCCACCTAATTGTTGTTAATCTGTAATATGTTATATAAATGTATTCAAGAAACTTTGAATACGTACACAATTTAGTGTTAACATGTTTCATATGTATTTTCTCATCTTTTACGTCGCACAATGTTGCATATGTGTAAAACATATGTTGTGCATGAAAGTTATACGTCATATGTACAAAAAAATATATTCGTCATGCATTTTCTCTTTCAAAATACAGTTTGTGTACGTGTTTTCAATTATTAGCTAATATGAAATAGAACGTGTTGAAAAAATATTTCAAATCGTTTGTCCAACACAAATGCTTTAGCACAGACTTCTCCGCTTTTTGCGTGATTTTCGAGGATGATAACGTCTTTGATACTAGTACTACTACTACTAATATTATTATTACTATTATTATTGGCACGTTTATCCTGGTACTTGCCCCCACCCAGACAAAAAATCGTGATTGCGCCTCTTCTAAAACATGCATGCATATTTCATTCTTCCTTTATTTCTAATGTCGCACCCCCAAAATTTTATTTCGCACCGCCTCAGCACCCCCAGATAATTAATCCTGGCGCCGCCACTGCTTTATGCCTTCACCAAAGTCAGTGCAAATGCAATAAATTGGACGGAATTCGCGAATCAGTTTCATCTCACGTGATACCCATAGCAACATCATCTAGCCTTGTGTGGAACACGTGATAGCATGCATTAGAATTCGCACTTCGTACACCTGAAGAGCGAGTAAGCTTGTTCTAGCGAAGGTGGTGTCGTGTGCAATCTAGGAAACAACTCTTGTTTTTGACACATTTGGAGTTCCAAGGCTTATGTCGCGTGTTTTCTATCTAAGAATGAAATGTGACTGAAGGGCAGACTATACCCTGTTCCAGCTAACTGTAGAGCAGGGAAATCGAGTGATGAAAGCGCAGCGTTGCCAACCGTACGGTCCTGACCGTACATGCACGGAAATTTGATGGCATGTACGGACTTATGGGACAGACCTTAGTCTGTACGCTAAATGTACGGATTGTCAAAATTTGCACTTGCAGATTCATCCCTAATATTTCCCCAAGATATTCTTAAACCAAGCGTACGAACCTGGAGACAAAAATACGGTCCGTTTGCCACGTGCGTACGGTATTGTCGCTTTCAAAAGTTTGCAACACTGACAGAGCGAAGGAGGGACAGCGGGTAACTCCAGTCGTCCATTACGCAATCCCGTTCCTCTCACTGTTCATTGGTGGAGCCGTCTCGCGTCAGAACTTGCGCAGAGACTTGTTCTCGTTCGCCTGGTCTACAGTTAGCTGGTACGGGGTTTAGGACGGGATATACAGTGTAGAAATTAGGGGGGTTATAAACCCCTAGGTTATCCTTTGTTTAGGAACCTGTCGACATCATTATTATTAACAACAACGTTATTAGCTTTGTTATCATGCAACTTATTTTCAACTAATTGCATGCTCTGTGTTAATAACACTAGTAAAATTTAAAATATAGACACATGTGCTCAAAAATATTCATTAATCTTCCGTAGAACAATATACTTAGATTTAACAAGGGAAAACTCGCCAAAATCTGTTTCCTTCTGGCTTTCATGGCTGCCAACTGATGAATGAGAGACTCGCAGTCAATTTCTTGCAGGACATCAGCATTCGCTGTGAAGGATGCCTGCCATCCGACGCTGAATTTCCAAGAACATTTTTATTCTTTTTAGAACACCGAACGAACGCTCTGCACTGGCATTTGATGGTAAAAATCCAAAAATCTTCAGAGAAATGTCAAGATTTGGGAAAAAACACTGTTAAATGTTTTTCAGCAATAAGTTTTAAATAGTCAACAGCCGAATTCACTTCATACTTTGATTCAGCCAAGTGTAAATCCTTTGTCTTCCTCCGTGGCCTTGCGGTCTAAGGCGCTGTGCTTTGGACTCCGATGGCATGGGTTTGAGTCTGCCTGGGTTTAGTCTTTGGGTTATCGGCCTGTGTATAGAACCGGTGGCACCATCGTGAGGAAATTGGGAATCTACGAGTGAGTAGCGTAACCCGGTCTCGGAAATCTTCTATAACGGCTGGAGGTTCGATGTTCTGACCCCACGTCAACCCAATACCGTTGGAAGATCTCCACACCTCCAGGCAGGATTGTGGGAGGGAGACTGGCAGTCGGGAGATCGGCCTAGGTCCTTGAAGGGCTGTAGAGCCACGGGTTATTATAAGTGCAAATCTTTTAAACATTCTTGATTCGATGGTCTTTTGTCACTTCTGTCCCCTTCGGCATCTCATATTTGTACACCCACTGGACTTGCGGCTCCTAGGAGATAATCCTCCCTGGTAGAAATGTTGCTCTCGGTGCGCTGATTTTTGTGAAGGATGTGTGGGTGAACGTGAAGTATAACAATCAAACAGTTTTGTACAATTCTACCTTAAAATCACTTACATTCAGTGTCGCAGTAGCTTGACGGTTACACGGGTACATCCTACCCGTGTTTGTTTTTCTTTTAAGTCCACTGTATGCACTGGTATGCTAATGAAGACTTAAAGTTTAAAGTTGGATACGAACCACTATCTGCTTGCACCGGGAATCGAACCCGAGACTCCTCGATTACAAGTCACTGACGTTACCACTACGCTACATTAAGGGCATGAGAAGAAACAATCTCCACGGGGCTCTTCCCAAGCTCTTCTTCCCGTGGCATTGTTGCCAACTTAGCTGTCTTGGAGCCAGATCTGGTCCTTTCCTGTACTCGTTTGGCTGTGAACTGGGGCGCCTATCCCCGTGCCCCAGTATGAAGGCATCACTGGTTCCGGCCCACATAGACCAACTTTTGCCATGATTAAACATTTTGCACGTGACGTGATATTGTTATATTTGCTGCGTCGCCCCATCCCCTCTTGTATCCCCAGCCACTTTTTTTTTTTAGCGCGGTGCTGATGTGAAATTGCATAATATTGTTACAGGGAATCTAGATGGTGAAAACTAAGAATACATTGTCATCAATTTAGAGTTAACGGTAATAGCAGCGCCCCACCACGTTGACAACTAACATTACCCTAGGAAGCACTTTATCCTGCATTCGTAAATCTAGCTCCTTGAAAGTCAGTTTTAACTCCATTTGAGGTGAAATTTAGCTCATTTATGCGCATCAGGTTTGGCAACACTCCCAGGATGGTCGTAGGAGGCAAGGAGAAATGCACTGGGCTTGTGGGAGTATTATTTGATTTGGTCTCTTGGGAATATCAAACTTCCGATGGAATAGAAAAATATATCAACGGGAAGTGGACAGTTTGAATATGCATTTCACTAGCGGAAAAGTCTAAAGTTCCATTTGATTAGCCGCAACTTGATGTTAAAGGTGATTCCCCATAAGGAATACATGGGATTCCGAAAATTCATATTCATCATATTTTTCAAACATCGTGTCCAGCTTATGAACATAAGAAAAACGCTTCCACTTGTAACATGGTGAGAAATTCATACTCTTGGATACACTCAGGTTTTTTTTAGTAGATGGATAGGGGTGCAGGGCGGCAACCACCAGCCTACATCTCTATGCAGACTACTACTTCTGGCCGACCTGCGTGGCGGAGTGGTTAGCACAGCACGCTATGACGCCACGGGTCCTGAGTTCGAATCCCGGACTGATCATAAGTGTTCTTCGTGAGTGTCCCTTCATCAAATCCATCACATTATTATTCATCATCTTCGCGATTAGCCAAAAGTGGCAGAAAGCGAAGTAAAATGAACAGCCTAAATCAATCAATCAGTTCTGTTTTATTTACCCCTACCGCCAATAGCTAGCAGTCTGTGTTAAAAAGACTTAGTTAGTGATTCACATCTAAAGATCACTTGTGGGGAATGTAGGCCTACACAAGGAAATCTGAAGTGAATACCAAGAGCATCCAAATGACGCCACACATAGGCGTAACTTGACGGGAGCAAGAGGCTCTTACCTCCAATAATTTTCAGGCTACTAAATTAAAAAGTTAATGATACTATTGTTAACCTCTTGGTACCTGATTAGCAAAGTATTGAAGTGTATTTTTTATGATTGTGCAAACGTAAGGTATTCAGAAATATAGTTCTTGACGTTATTTTTATGGGATCGAAAACTCATTAATTCTGCCCTCCTCAAGTTAAGTGCCAAGTTTGATTGTGCCCCAAAGCTAAGTCCCAAGTTTGATTCTGCCCCCCCTCAAACTCAAGTCTCTAGTTTGATTCTGCTCCCCCCAAAGTTAAGCCCCAAGTTTGATTTCCCCCAACTGAAGTCCCAACCAAGTTTGATTTCCCTCAAGTGAAGTCCTAAGTTTGATTCCCCCCAGTGAAGTCCCAAGTTTGATTCTTCCCCCCTCAAAGTCAAGTCTCTTGTATGATTCTGCCCCCCAAAGTTAAGCCCCAAATTTGATTTCCCCAAAGTAAAGTCCTAAGTTTGATTCCCCCCAGAGAAGTCCCAACTTTGATTCTGCCCCCCCTCAAAGTCAAGTCTCTAGTTTGATTCTGCCCCCCAAAGTTAAGCCCCAAGTTTAATTTCCCCCAAACTGAAGTCCCAACCAAGTTTGATTTCCCCCAAGTGAAGTCCTAAGTTTGATTCCCCCAGTGAAGTCCCAAGTTTGATTCTGCCCCCCTCAAAGTCAAGTCTCTAGTTTGATTCTGCCCCCCCCCCCAAGTTAAGCCCCAAGTTTGATTTCCCCCAACTGAAGTCCCAACCAAGTTTGATTCCACCAAGTGAAGTTCTAAGTTTGATTTCCCCCCAGTGAAGTCCCAAGTTTGATTCTGCCCCCCTCAAAGTCAAGTCTCTAGTTTGATTCTGCCCCCCCCAAAGTTAAGCCCCAAGTTTGATTTCCACAAAGTGAAGTCCTAAGTTTGATTCCCTCCAGTGAAGTCCCAAGTTTGATTCTGCCCCCCCTCAAAGTCAAGTCTCTAGTTTGATTCTGCCCCCCCAAAAGTTAAGCCCCAAGTTTGATTTCCCCAAGTGAAGTCCTAAGTTTGATTCCCCCAGTGAAGTCCCAAGTTTGATTCTTCCCCCCTCAAAGTCAAGTCTCTAGTTTGATTCTGCCCCCCCCCAAAGTTAAGCCCCAAGTTTGATTTCCCCAAAGTGAAGTCCTAAGTTTGATTCCCCCCAGTGAAGTCCCAAGTTTGATTCTGCCCCCCTCAAAGTCAAGTCTCTAGTTTGATTCTGCCCCCCAAAGTTATGCCCCAAGTTTGATTTCCCCCAACTGAAGTCCCAACCAAGTTTTATTTCCCCCAAGTGAAATCCTAAGTTTGATTTCCCCCCAGTGAAGTCCCAAGTTTGATTCTGCCCCCCTCAAAGTCAAGTCTCTAGTTTGATTCTGCCCCCCAAAGTTAAGCCCCACGTTTGATTTCCCCCAACTGAAGTCCCAACCAAGTTTGATTTCCCCCAAGTGAAGTCCTAAGTTTGATTTCCCCCCAGTGAAGTCCCAAGTTTGATTCTGCCCCCCTCAAAGACAAGTCTCTAGTTTGATTCTGCCCCCCAAAGTTATGCCCCAAGTTTGATTTCCCCCAACTGAAGTCCCAACCAAGTTTTATTTCCCCCAAGTGAAATCCTAAGTTTGATTTCCCCCCAGTGAAGTCCCAAGTTTGATTCTGCCCCCCTCAAAGTCAAGTCTCTAGTTTGATGCTGCCCCCCAAAGTTAAGCCCCAAGTTTGATTTCCCCCAAGTGAAGTCCTAAGTTTGATTCCCCCCAGTGAAGTCCCAAGTTTGATTCTGCGCCCCTCAAAGTCAAGTCTCTAGTTTGATTCTGCCCCCCCAAAGTTAAGCCCCAAGTTTGATTTTCCCCAACTGAAGTCCCAACCAAGATTGATTTCCCCCCAGTGAAGTCCCAAGTTTGATTCTGCCCCCTCAAAGTCAAGTCTCTAGTTTGATTCTGCCCCCCCAAAGTTAAGCCCCAAGTTTGATTTCCCCCAACTGAAGTTATAACTAAGTTTGATTTCCCCCAAGTGAAGTCCTAAGTTTGATTCCCCCAAGTGAAGTCGCAAGTTTGATTCTGCCCCCCCTCAAAGTCAAGTCTCTAGTTTGATTCTGCCCCCCCAAAGTTAAGCCCCAAGTTTGATTTCCCCCAACTGAAGTCCCAACCAAGATTGATTCCCCCAAGTGAAGTCCTAAGTTTGATTTCCCCCCAGTGAAGTCCCAAGTTTGATTCTGCCCCCCTCAAAGTCAAGTCTCTAGTTTGATTCTGCCCCCCAAAGTTAAGCCCCAAGTTTGATTTCCCCAAAGTGAAGTCCTAAGTTTCATTCCCCCCAGTAAAGTCCCAAGTTTGATTCTGCCCCCCTCAAAGTCAAGTCTCTAGTTTGAGTCTGCCCCCCAAAGTTAAGCCCCAAGTTTGATTTCCCCCAAGTGAAGTTCTAAGTTTGATTCCCCCCCGTGAAGTCCCAAGTTTGATTCTTCCCCCCCTCAAAGTCAAGTCTCTAGTTTGATTCTGCCCCCCCCCAAAGTTAAGCCCCAAGTTTGATTTCTCCAAAGTGAAGTCCTAAGTTTGATTCCCCCCAGTGAAGTCCCAAGTTTGATTCTGCCCCCCCTCAAAGTCAAGTCTCTAGTTTGATTCTGCCCCCCCCCAAAGTTAAGCCCCAAGTTTGATTTCCCCCAAGTGAAGTCCTAAGTTTGATTCCCCCAGTGAAGTCCCAAGTTTGATTCTTCCCCCCCTCAAAGTCAAGTCTCTTGTTTGATTCTGCCCCCCCAAAGTTAAGCCCCAAGTTTGATTTCCCCAAAGTGAAGTCCTAAGTTTGATTCCCCCCAGTGAAGTCCCAAGTTTGATTTCCCCCAGTGAAGTCCCAAGTTTGATTCTGCCCCCTCAAAGTCAAGTCTCTAGTTTGATTCTGCCCCCCCAAAGTTAAGCCCCAAGTTTGATTTTCCCAAAGTGAAGTCCTAAGTGTGATTCCTCCCAGTGACGTCCCAAGTTTGATTCTGCCCCCCGCAAAGTCAAGTCTCTAGTTTGATTCTGCCCCCCAAAGTTAAGCCCCAAGTTTGATTTCAGCAAAGTGAAGTCCTAAGTTTGATTCCCCCCAGTGAAGTCCCAAGTTTGATTCTTCCCCCCCTCAAAGTCAAGTCTCTAGTTTGATTCTGCCCCCCCCAAAGTTAAGCCCCAAGTTTGATTTCCCCAAAGTGAAGTCCTAAGTTTGATTCCCCCCAGTGAAGTCCCAAGTTTGATTCTGCCCCCCTCAAAGTCAAGTCTCTACTTTGATTCTGCCCCCCAAAGTTATGCCCCAAGTTTGATTTCCCCCAACTGAAGTCCCAACCAAGTTTTATTTCCCCCAAGTGAAATCCCAAGTTTGATTTCCCCCCAGTGAAGTCCCAAGTTTGATTCTGCCCCCCTCAAAGTCAAGTCTCTAGTTTGATTCTGCTCCCCCCAAAGTTAAGCCCCACGTTTGATTTCCCCCAACTGAAGTCCCAACCAAGTTTGATTTCCCCCAAGTGAAGTCCTAAGTTTGATTTCCCCCCAGTGAAGTCCCAAGTTTGATTCTGCCCCCCCGCAAAGTCAAGTCTCTAGTTTGATGCTGCCCCCCCAAAGTTAAGCCCCAAGTTTGATTTCCCCCAAGTGAAGTCCTAAGTTTGATTCCCCCCAGTGAAGTCCCAAGTTTGATTCTGCGCCCCTCAAAGTCAAGTCTCTAGTTTGATTCTGCCCCCCCAAAGTTAAGCCCCAAGTTTGATTTCCCCCAACTGAAGTCCCAACCAAGTTTGATTTCCCCCCAGTGAAGTCCCAAGTTTGATTCTGCCCCCCTCAAAGTCAAGTCTCTAGTTTGATTCTGCCCCCCCAAAGTTAAGCCCCAAGTTTGATTTCCCCCAACTGAAGTCATAACTAAGTTTGATTTCCCCCAAGTGAAGTCCTAAGTTTGATTCCCCCAAGTGAAGTCGCAAGTTTGATTCTGCCCCCCCTCAAAGTCAAGTCTCTAGTTTGATTCTGCCCCCCCCCCCCAAAGTTGAGCCCCAGGTTTCATTTCCCCCAACTGAAGGGCCAAATAAGTTTGATTTCCCCCAAGTGAAGTCCTAAGTTTGATTCCCTCCCAGTGAAGTCGGAAGTTTGATTCTGCCCCCCTCAAAGTCAAGTCTCTAGTTTGATTCTCCCCCCCCAGGTTAAGCCCCAAGTTTGATTTCCCCCAACTGAAGTCATAACCAAGTTTGATTTCCCCCAAGTGAAGTCCTAAGTTTGATTCCCCCCAGTGAAGTCCCAAGTTTGATTCTGCCCCCTCAAAGTCAAGTCTCTAGTTTGATTCTGCCCCCCGAAAGTTAAGCCCCAAGTTTGATTTCCCCCAACTGAAGGGCCAACCAAGTTTGATTTCCCCCAAGTGAAGTCCTAAGTTTGATTTCCCCCCAGTGAAGTCCCAAGTTTGATTCTGCCCCCACCTCAAAGTCAAGTCTCTAGTTTGATTCTGCCCCCCCAAAGTTAAGCCCCAAGTTTGATTTCCCCCAACTGAAGTCCCAACCAAGTTTGATTTCCCCCAAGTGAAGTCCTAAGTTTCATTCCTCCCAGTGAAGTCCCAAGTTTCATTCTGCCCCCCCCTCAAAGTCAAGTCTGTAGTTTGATTCTGCCCCCCCCAAAGTTAAGCCCCAGGTTTGATTTCCCCCAAACTGAAGTCCCAACCAAGTTTGATTTCCCCCAAGTGAAGTCCTAAGTTTGATTCCCCCCAGTGAAATCCCAAGTTTGTTTCTGCCCCCTCCTCAAAGTCAAGTCTCTAGTTTGATTCTGCCCCCCCAAAGTTAAGTCGCAAGTTTGATTTACCCCAAGTGAAGTCCCAAGTTTGATTCTGCCCCCACCTCAAAGTCAGGTCTCTAATTTGATTCTGCCCCCCCCAAAGTGAAGTCTCAAGTTTGATTTCCCCCAAGTGAAGTCCTCAGTTTGATTTTCCCCAAGTGAAGTCCCAAGTTTGATTTCCCCCCAAGTGAAGTCCCAAGTTTCATTTCCCCCCAAGTGAAGCCTCAAGTTCGACTTTGAACCCCCCACAAAGTTTGGTCCCAAGTTACGCCCATGACGCCACACTAAACATCAGTGTTAGACCGAATATCGTTTATGCTAATCCCGCCCCCTAACGACATTGCTTATTCACCTTGGAAAGAGATCTTTGCTCGCAAGCATTCATATATTGGGAAAACATATCTACGCGTACCCTTGGCTTTGTTTGCGTACGTTGTTATTTTCAATAGCGCAGTCCCTCATCGAAGTGGCCTTACGATTTCTCTTCTGCGTTTTGCTGATTCGACCGTCTTGAGGTCGTTAGCATTTGCCGAAGGAGCTCGCAAGCGAGGACTCCGGCCGTAATCGCAGCAGCAATCCTTATGTCAACACGGAAATGAAAGATGTTATGATGGTCAGTTACACCATTCACTTTACTTATGTTTATGTAAGATAAAGCTTTGTACCCACCAAATGGCTCTATATTTTAATTGTTTTCATGTTGTTTTGATAAAGTAGTAAAGATATGGTTACATTATCCTCGTCTAGTTCACTGCACTTTTTTGCACTCTGTGTAGTGTAGGCAGGAATTGTAGTGTGGGATGAGGGGTTATTCCCCCTTTCTGGACACTCATGTCCCCCTCTCTGCTTGATAAATTCTATCCCTGGGGGAGGGGGATCATATTATTGGCAACTTAGTTACTTTTCCCCACTTCGCCATTCAATTGCAACTGGAGACATGACCTCAGGCGCTACTCCATTCCCCCTTGCACAACATTATCTCATGCTGTCTATAGAATCCCCCCCATGGCAATTTCTTAAATTCCACACTGAGTGTAGGTGCATCCCGGTGTCAGGCTGGTGCAAGGAAATAACGTTCAACCAAGTTGACGAATAGCGGTGTTCAAGTTCAGAAAATTCAACCAATGCCTCTGTGCTGCTTGAAACATCAATTTAATTAGTTAACACGCACCAGGTGATCATCCACCACACATTGCACCGCTCCAGAGGGTAGTGCAAACGGTGCAGACACGAAATGAACGAAGTAGACGAGTGGGCACCGTGTAACAACTAGACGCGCGAGTGCAGAGAGAGTGAAAAAGTGCAGCGGTTTAACTTTTTACACCGACGTACGTCTCCGAAAACGATAGATCAAACAACACCATGTACGGTGGCCATCCGGAAAGAAGTACCCGTTCGCGCCGTGTGGAGCGCTAGTGACTCGAGTAGCCGCCGCTCAAGGTCAAACGACTTCAGCTGACTGTCTGCTCAGTGTGTACGAAGTTTCGCAGCGCTGTCGTTGTAGATATTGTTTCTGTGAGTTTATGGAGACGACAATGTTATCGATGAGTCGCCTGATCGGGGAGGGAGAACGTCCACGAAGACGAACAATCTCGGCGCTCGTCTGTCATTACGGACGAACTGCTGAGTGCAGTTGACAAATTCATAAACAACGATTGGCGCATCACACTGGATGAAATCAGTGAACAGTTCCCTGAAATTTTCAACCATCCACCCTACATTCCGGCCCTGGCGCCTTCAGATTTTCATCTCTTCACAAAACTAAAGGACTCTTTGGGAGGAAAGACATTTCACAGTGATCAGGAACTGAAAGAAGGAGTGACTACTTTTCTCAATGGACTGGCGGCAGAGGAATATGAAGCTGGGTTACAAAAGCTCGTCATTCGTTATGACAAATGCTTAAATGTACATGGTGACTATGTAGAGAAGTAGTTTAAAGTTTGTTGTTAACAATTACAAAGTTTTGTCAAAAAATATATGTAAGCTTTTTTAAAATTAAAAAACGGGTACTACTTTCTGGATGCTCCTCGTAGATAAGTGTGGGCGGTCACTCTAGCGCCCTGCTATTCTGCCGTGCATGGCCATGTTGCATCGATTCGAGCCAAATTCTTTTCCGTTCCGTCCGAATTCACCGGACGCGTAATTCCGTGTGCCCTATAGGCTAAATTATAAATGAAGGACAGTCCGGAGAGAAACTCAGTGTGTCCAAATCCACAAGTAGCGCCGTTACGTTGTTCCCGTCGGTTTCCAAAAGGTTTTCGTGCAGTACAGTTCCCACTTTTCCCGCCGGGTGTCACTTCGAATGTTACCCATCGCACTCTAGGGCGAAGGCGCCCAATACGGAAGCAAATGCCAGCCAAACATCTTAATCTTTTGCATTTACTACTAAAATTTTAAATGTGGCATGTCATTTCTTGTTCTACTATTTCTCTAAATACAGTGTTATCAATGAAATGCTGAAGTAGCATTAAGTTTTAGACAAAATGGATTGATTTGATCAGGTGATTTTTGAAAAAAAAAATTGATTCAATAATTTTTATTCGTAAAAATTGCAAAGATTTTGTGCAGAAAAATATACAAAATACTAATCGTGTTAGACCGTAAGTGATATATGGCATCAATACAAAAAAATACCAAAATTCAGCTAAAAACACTATAAAAAAATTTAAGTTACTATTATAGAGTACATCCCGAATGTTTTATTTTTACTGGAAGAAAAGTTAGTGAAATTATTATAGTTTCATTAACATACTCAGCAAACATTTCCATAGTAGGTTCATATATATAGTATCAGAAAGAGACATATATTTTTATTTGCTTTAATCAAACTGTTCAAATATTTTACAGGGCCATTTACTAGAAAGGCCTTGTATGCCAAAAACCATACAAGCAATTTTAAGGGTGTCTTTTTTTTTTTAAAAAAAAATCTGATTTATATTAAAAAAATCAGCAAAAATATTTTTTAAATGAAAATCATAGTTTTTATCCTCCCTGGTTTTAGATCATGTATTCAGTAAACGTTGCCTTCACAAAGTGAATGTTTCAATATGGCTGCCAAGCGTAGGGCCACAGCGATTGGAAGCGTGTTCAACCGCCTCTCTTTTTGTTTTTAATTTTGGTTACATTATTTTCTAATTTAGACGTGGCATTTTACCGTTGCTTTGAATATATTAACTTGGTTCGGCTTGCGAGTTCTGGGTTTATAGCACCAGACCGACCAGTCACAAGCAAGTCTTTAGTTAGCTAATTAGTGAACAGTAAATAAGATTAACACAATAGGAAATAAACTAGTAATAAAATCTAATTTTTACCTCATATTTGAAATTAAATCTTCAAATCCAATATTCACTACATTTTACACTATACACAGTGGTATTTCTAATAATCAATATCAACTTTTCTTCTTATGATGTTCTATTTTCTTC
The DNA here is from genome assembly GCF_977018435.1 of Lepisma saccharinum. NCBI lineage: Eukaryota > Metazoa > Arthropoda > Insecta > Zygentoma > Lepismatidae > Lepisma > Lepisma saccharinum. Next base: position 3,260,310 of record NC_139246.1, read on the forward strand.
TTTGTCAGAGCATATGGTGTGGGATTATAGCAGTAACAATTAGTTTCAATAACAACTCTTCACAAGCGTACCTTTACTAGCGATTTAAATTACCGTCTAATGCATTTAAAAGTATTTTCTCGACGCCCGGATAGCATTTGGTCAACAGCAGAAAACTCGCAGCGCGACGTCTGATGGCTCTACTGCCAACCGAGGAAGTAATTCTTAATCTTTCTCTGTCCCGAACTGAACTGTTTTCGTCCTTTGGTCAACCGCGGGAAACTCACAGCGCGACGTCTAATAGCACTACGGCCAATCGAGAATAACTTTGATCACCCGTCCTTTTTTTCACCACTCACCCCATTGCAACTCTAAGACTGTGATTGGTCTTAGCATAATCACACCATGCAATGTTATCCAATGGCATTCAGGCTCTTACCCGCCTAGATACAGCTTCTATTGCGACACTATGCGATCCATTGTCCTAGTTGATTTGCTTTGCTAGGATCACGGCTCAACACATGTAACTAAACACGCTCACTGAAATTAAACACTCTTCCTACGCACAATTCCTGTACCTCGAAATCACCTTTTCGTGCTACGTGTGCGTTATTATCAATGATGTGCGTCTACGCGTAAACAACGATAGTCTACATTCCACTAGTAGACTATTTTATACACGTAGATTACGTAATCTATGTAAACAACATGGCGAGAGGTGATAACTTAGCAAAGGGCGCCGTGGAAATAAAAGAAAATTATACTGCCTGTCAGTTGCTGATGTGTAAGGGGAACTTTTCATACTGTTTCTTCCAAATTCGAACAATTTCTCACCTAGGAAGAAACCTAATATAGGAAATATTCTAGTGTTTTATGGGAAAAAGACCACTCTTGCCTCACGACTGCCATCTGTTGTTGTTTCTTGCATACTATTTATCTTCCATAGTTGATAAAGAAGATAAGATAAATTTTGTTGTAAATATGATTCTTTTCATTTCGTTAGGAACCAATATAGTTGAAAATGTCACTTTCCTTTCATGAAATCCTTGAAAATGCACTTTAGATTGTCTACGTAGTCTATGTAAACTACAACCCAATGTAATCTACACGTAGATTACGTGTAGACAACGCATGTAGAAGTAAACTTATAGTCTACGGCACATCACTGGTTATTATACGTGGCCCAAAGTAATCGGTCACACGTGCACCTGTCGCACTTTCCACCTATCCCCTCCAACTCCACCCATGCCGTCAATTCGGACAGGTGAGAGGGATCTGCCGGGTAAAATGGTGCAGCTGCACATTCGGACATTGCTCCACGGTTCATTGAGGGCACGAAGGATCAGATATTTATTTTCTGCACTCGTCTTTATGAGGGCCTTCTCGATGGCGCAGTGGTAGCGTCATCGTCTTGTAATCAATGAGTGCTCGATACCCGGTGGAGGCACATAATGGTTCGGATCCCACTTTAAACTGTAGGTCTAGTCCCGATTAGCCTTACTGTGCGTAAAGTGAACTTAAAACACCAAATCAACAAATCAACGAAATCGTCTTCGTAACTCACCTGTGACATGTCTTTCCCGGACGTATGAACAGACTGTTGAAGTACACAATCCCGCCTTGTATGCATTAATCTTGTTGCCGGAAGTTAGGAGGTTAATGGAAGTGCATGAGAGAAAAATTGTGCTGTTACTGTGATTTTTAGTGCGTTTCGTTATGATGTACAACTTTGTTTTTTTTATTGCATGATCACGATAAATAGATTCTGAATTTCTATGTTAAAACGTAAGTTCTGAGTTTTGTTTCTTTATACTGTAAATCTTAATGTTTTCCCGTGCCCTGGGAGATGTTCGTATACCGATATACAGTTTCATGTTGCTCATTCTCAATTGGTATTGAGATCAATATATTCTTATGGCTATTAATATCCTATGGTTGAACCAGACACGACTGTGTCATCTGGTATTCTTGTTCCTGTTGGTGTTATGTCTGCTTTATAGCTAGGCTGTTTATACTGCGTCCCGTGAAAATAGGCACGGCATACATTCCGACTAAGTTCGTTGCATGGTCAGCATAACATTACTTCCCGTATTCAACTTTGTTCCTCAAGGACATGCGAGCTCAATTCATTCACCTTCCAGCAAGTGTTTCTTTGGTATATATTGAAATTACCGGAAGTATCTCCAATTGCTTTCAAATTCGGCATACTCACTAATTTTGGCCCTCGTAATCATGAATCTGCAGTTACAAATTGGCGGTCACGTCTATAAATTGCAAAATAAGCTTGTTAATTTCCGATATGATTCTCCATACACTAACATGGAAACCGAAGACATCTTCCTTTCCGCACAACGGTCCTGCTACCGTAGTCATAACACAATGTTGCTCACGTGTTGTGCAATAAGTGAGACTCGTTGCACGGAGCGTTCATTTGCATGTAAGAAAATGGCGTCTTGCGTAAAGGTGGAAAACATGTTTGCCCCACGAAACATTCACGGTAAGGTTAGGTTAGGCAAGCATAGTTAAAATTAAGGGTCATCCTAAACACAGTTTTGAAACTAATAATTGCAAGAAATAGTTCTTTTCTTCATAAATGAAGGGTGTTTTCTCCGTTCACGGACCCAATTTTTTCGACTTATTTTGCAATTTCTAGACGTGAACGCCAAATTTTAACTGCAGATTCGTGATTACGAGGCCAAAATTAGTGAGTATGCGGAATTTGAAAGCAAGTGAAGATACTTCCGGTATTCTCAATTTGCTCCGTTTCTTTGACTATTCCATTGGCAGACTTATTATTTTCATTTTTATTGTAATTCTAATGCCAGGGTTGCCAAATTCGAATCCGGACCTGGGCATGGGTGAATTTTGTGCTCAATCATACCAAAATCTCGAACTAGACCGCGAGTCTCAGACAGAGGCGTCAACTTAAAATAACTTGGGGGGGGGAGGGGGCAAAGGTTGAAATCAACAATATTTTACATGTGTAAACATATATAATAGCTGTTTCTCTGAGTGATTTTTTTTGGAGAGCAGAAAGGTATGTCAATTGCATGGCCACCTCATTCACCTGATCTAACACCCCTCGATTTTTTACATTTGAGGTTTCATTCATCGACCTGGAAATCGGTTATTGAGGATATCCCGGACTTCGGTGAGGTGGTGCGCCATATTGTTGGAAATGGATCCGGCCTTCAAATCAAAATACACAGTGAGCTCCGTCTTGAACTGTTAAAACAGGCATTTTTTAATGGAAAATTGCCTCTGGAGCTTGCAGTGGCGAAATTCGGTACTATTCCACAACGCTAGTCAAACTTGATGTATTTCCTTACAAAAGACACTACAACCAGTTCTGTAGCGTTTGCTAATAAATGTTTACACACTTAGAAAGTTGTGATGTCCTTTTTGGACCACCCCATATGTATTATGTTTTCATTACTATCCATGGAGCAAATGCTGCTGAGCAGTAAACATTGTTGCTTTATGCGTGTGAGATATTGACATTTGGCACGGTCGTAATTAAATAAAAAAAGAAAAGTAAGATGGCAACATTGAATGCATTACATTCTTAAGGATCGAACCAACGCCATGAGAAAAGGAGAAAATATATACCAGGAGCGTATATTCTAGGCTAGTTACACTATCTGCGAAGCCTGAAGTCTAGAGAATAAAATACAGGAGAAAAATCGCTCAGAAATTGTAAATAAAATTATTCATATCAGTGAGATGATGATGGTGATTCTGGAGTTGGCAACCTGATTTCTTGTGAGTTGGTAACCTGATTTGCTATGAGTTGGTAACCTGATTTCTTATGAGTTGGCACCCTGATATCCTATGAGTTGGCAACCTGATATCCTATGAGTTGGCAACCTGATTTCTTGTGAGTTGGTAACCTGATTTCTTGTGAGTTGGCAACCTGATTTCTCATGAGTTGGTAACCTGATTTCTCATGAGTTGGCAACCTGATTTTTTCATGAGTTGGCAACCTGATTTCCTATGAGTTGGCAACCTGATTTCTCATGAGTTGGCAACCTGATTTTTTCATGAGTTGGTAACCTAATTTCCTATGAGTTGGCAACCTGATATCCTATGAGTTGGCACCCTGATATCCTATGAGTTGACAACCTGATTTCTCATGAGTTGGCAACCTGATTTTTTCATGAGTTGGTAACCTAATTTCCTATGAGTTGGCAACCTGATTTCCTATGAGTTGGCAAACTGATTTCCTATGAGTTGGCAACCTGATTTCTTATGAGTTGGCACCCTGATATCCTATGAGTTGGCAACCTGATTTCTCATGAGTTGGTAAACTTATTTCTATTCATAGCCTAGAACCACGTGACATAGTGAGATAGCCCAGACCTATGACTCAGTATACGTCACTGATATATACATATCTTACTAAAGTCCTGGTCTGGTGCGAAAGAACAGATGAGAACAGGACCCTACGAGGCACTTGTTACGATTGGTCCTTTAGAAAGAGGCCATGGACCTAAGTGTATGGTATTAATAGCTCCATTCACAAACTCTCGCACGTTTTTTGGTCCATATGAGGGTCACACACGATGCACGTGTTGATGACGACACCTTGTTCGTAGTTGGCAAGAATAAGAATTGCAAGAACCAATTGTAACTGACTGAAGGTTCTTTCCTTATCAAAATAGAATGCAGCGTGTGAATTCGATTTTCCGCACCTGATTGCAGAGGGGGGGATGCAAGCATGTGATAAGTACATCTTAAATAACATTAAAATATAATAATAATAACAATTATAAAATTCGGGTTCGATTCCCGGGTGGGTGATCAAAGATAGAAAATTTTCAGGCCTTGGTCCCGCATAAAGCGGCTCTGCGGCTCACACAGCATCAAATCAATGAGTTCCTAGGGACAACCCTTTGAGTCAAAGGTGGCTGGAGCGTGTTGCTGATCACATCTTCAAAATACCCGAGATCGAGAATATGTGGGGTCGTACCCTCACATCCCCTACATGTGCCTTCATGGCACGGTGCTACGGTATGTACCTACTTGTTCGTACAGGCTGTATACATTGTATGAAACCCCTCTGTACGTGTTCAGTTGGGGAAATATGATAACGAAAGGTGTCCAGTATTCAGGGAGGGCCTTCGAAAAGGCAATTTGTACAAAAGATGCGAGATGCAGTAATTGTACTGGATGGAGAGTATTATAAATCGTTTGAGGTTGTATGATGTATGTACCTTTCTTGTTCGAACACACGAGTCACTTAGTGACCATGTCACGTCTTTGTGTGCAGCACACTGCATTTTTGTACTTACAGCTTCAGTTGCAGGTCTGTGTAATCACTCTGTCACCATTCAACCACCCTGGACAGTCCGTAATGGGGAAGCGAGAGGAGCTTTCCTCTGACCTTAAAGGTGTGATAGTGAATCTTGCTCTTAAAGGACATTCTTTGAAGGAAATGGGGTCATTAGTGAACAAATCACATTCTACTGTGCAGTACATAGTAAATAAATTCAAATATGAGAGTTCAACAAAGAATCGGGCAAGAAGAAGTAGGGAGAAAAGGCTACCCGAAAGAGAGGAGTGTTTCTTGGTGATACGAAATAAGGCATATCCAAAATTAAGTGATTCCGAAATTGAGATCACGGGTAGAAAATGCAACGGGAAAGACAGCAATTCAACCGTTCGTCGTGCATTGTACAGATAGGGATATAATGGAAGAATGCAAAAAACCATGTGCATAAAGACCAGGAGTTCTGGGACAACGAACGTCATCTGCTCCGATGAGACCAAAATAAACCTTGTCGGATCAGATGGTGTCCACAGGGTGTGGAGGAAGGTGAATGAATATAGCAATGTACCATTCTTGTGAACATCATTTGAGCAAGACTTTTTGTTTTCTAGCGGTGTACTTTATCATTTCACTTTCCAACTACCTCTGTACGGATAAGACTGGCACATACTGTACTGTATATGCACGGGAACTTAACCTTACCTTACCTTTACATAAAATTCTAGAAAAATAAATAAACTGGCATGATAAGTGTTACAAAAATTAATATATCCACTATTCATACCTGGGACTCACGACTTATAAGCATGACGTCATGCGGAGTACTTCTTTTCAGGCGTTAGCCTCGAATTTTTTGTGCGCAGCACCTAGTGTCGAAGTATGGTTACAGGACATACAGGACATACGCAATATAGAACATCATTGTTCCTTCCATTACTTGTCGGAACGTGTTAGCGCATTGAACCGCGACTGTGTTAGTAAGCGTTCGGCCCACGGATTTTGTGTAAGAAATTTCCACTGCATTAAACTTCTCCGATTGCACCTGCTACCCAGAGCGTGGCGTCGTGCATTCTAATAAGGCTTGGCGGCGCTAATCAAAAGACATACACCGAAGTGCACTCACTGATCTGATCTCCTTAACATGTAAAGGGCTGGATATGTAATTTCATATGTCGTAAGTCTAGTTGTAGGCAGTGTGGGGAAAGGTAGTTCTCTTTGTTATTGGATTTAAGATTCTACGAGCGAGTCGATAATGTAAGCACTATGTAAGATTTTCTCCTGTACAGTAACTTATTCCCAGTGTTCTTTTTCTACACCTATTATTACACCCTATGCATTGAGAGTGACAGAATGAAATGAGTTCGGAGACAAAGGAACGGTCACGTTAATTATTCGAATATGGAATGTTAATTAGTGTAACGAACCTGAGAATTTAAGGTTTTATATTTGTAAGAAGTTAAGATTTTTAAAATGTGTGTTACTTCAAATAATGTGCAATTTGTCACAGACAACTATAGTTAGATTGTTACAGTTGTGGTTTGAACTTGTATATATGTTTATAAATACGTCATAATCTGTTCGTGTTGACGTCACATTTAGGAAGTGAACCCACCTGAATGTTTCTCACCTGACGACAGACTGAGTTTGGAAAACAGGTGAAGGTGAATAAGAACTTGGAAACGGGGGGAATTCAATAATAGATTTTCGAGTTTTCTTCTTGCCGATATGTTGAAAGTAAGCAATTAATTATGTAATTTGACTTTCGCTATATGTGAGGGAATTGCCCAACGTTAGTATTGAATGTTCTAGTGTTTTATTGTTAAATGATTATGAAATATATGCGATTATAAAACTGCGTTTAACTTTGAAAACAATGTTGTGTTTCTCTTCTACCCATCAAGCCCCGATGATTTGCAAAGATTCTCATGTTGCCGACTAAAGGAGTAGCGGACTAACTTTCTGACGACTGGTGTACAACCGGGGGATGTTGCATTAGACATTATCCATTCTCTAGTGCTTATAAAGTCAGAGTGGGGTATTGGTGAACACGGGGGTATTGCCGAACACACAAGTATAAAACTTCCGCCAAGTTCCAAGAAGTGTTAATTTTGATTGATTGATTGAATTGTTGTTTTAAGTCCACTTTATGCACAGATAGGCTAATCGGGACTGGACCTACAGTTTAAAGTGCGATCCGAACCACTACGTGCCTTCATCGGGTATCGAACCCGGGACCCCTTGATTACAAGGCGACGACGCTACCACTGCGCCATCGGTTAGGCCTTTCAAGATTGGTGCTGCCATCTTCCGTGTACTACTGGATATATACTTCTCTTGTATCGCCATTAGACCTACTGTAGAAGCCATTGTACAGTAGTGGAACAGTTTTTTTTTGTGTTTGTTTGCGATTTGTTATTAGTAGAAGAAAGGCAGTTTGTGAAATGGCTGTGTCTCAAGGTGAACATTGGTTATCACAGAAAAAAACTACCAAACGTTGTGTAAGCATTTCCGATTGGACACTGTTTAACAGAAGAGTTGTCAGTGACTGTCGGTGTTCCAAGCTATTACAAACTATAACCTTTAATGCAGGTCGCCACAGTGCAACACAACGAAATGTATTCTACACACATACATCCAGAGTCGACGTGCATAGGTTTTCACCAGCAGTGCGAATGCAGGACACAGTGAACGAAGGCTGTAGAATTTGACTTGTTCACAGGGAATCGAATATACGACAGGCGTGTGATTTTACTACAGACCTACCAACTACTCCACGACGCTACTGCTCGCTCCGACTGGGACCGACCTCCGTTGCGGAGTGGTTAGCACAACGCCCTACGACGCAGATGTGCCGGGTTCGAATCCGGGCATGGGTGTTTTTTGTGAGTATCATCAGTCATCCTCGTCGTGACGATTAGCAAAAAAGCGACGCTAAATGACAAAAATGAAATAAAAAAATCGCTCGTACTAGGCCGTTTCCTCGTCCATCGTGTCGCCTCGGTTTGTTGATCGTCCAAGCAGTGAACGCTTGGAGGAGGAGGACATGAGGACCCTTGTCGCTTCGGTCTGAAGTCTCGCAAAGCTTGACGCCCACTGAGACGCGAAGAAACGCGGCAATAGACGCGTTTCGGACGTCTCAGTGGGCGATAACCTGCAGACGTCTGGCATGGAAATTCCTCACGTTTCGCTGCAGTGGGCGTTACACAATTTCGCGTTGGGCGTCAAACTTTATTGACGAACTGATGAAACAGAGTTCGAACCTGGGTCCTCTGGCTTCGGAGCCTGTTACCCTAACCACTCTGCCATGGAGGCGGCTGTGTGCACGTGCTGTAAACATCATTGTACACAGTCAGTATGGGAAAATCCGAAACTCCACCCTAACGTGCGCGTGTTTTCAAAAGCACAAAAACAAGAAGAAAGAAATACGAAAACAAGAGTGAGGAATGCACCGGGGGGGGGGGGGAGAGGATACCACCAGGCACGCAAACATGGAACATGTGTATGAGAACGGGTTGGGAAATGGGAATTTGAGGCATTTGAGATGGAAGGCGTTCTGCCACTCCAAGCATGTTTATCTGGTGCGTTGCGTTGACTTCGTAACATAATAGATCAACACCCAGAAGCAAGGGAATGTCCGTAACATGCTCCGCGAGACACAGAATACGTGCGAGCTGTTTCTCTGTCCTTGGCCCTAATTTCATGTCACCAAACGCTGAAACTGTTTTCCCAAGGGTTATTCCGCACGTCTGCACCTGATTAATGTTCATTATCCAGCAGTTCTATCACAGCAAGGTTTAAATTTCAGGGGAGTGGGGGGGGGCGTTACAAAGTCAAGCTTACGTACATGTATAGGATATACATACAGGCTCGTACCGAGGATTTTTTTTGGGGAGGGGCCAGATCCGAAAATGTGTTTCTCTCTTAGTTCTATGCTCGGCAAATTAACAATGTTTTCAAATTTATTTTAATTTTCTTATATTTTTTCTTCTCATTGAAATGTCATGATAATTCTATGTTTAGAAAATAATATATTTATAAATTAAATGTTCAATATTAAATTATTATTACAATAAAGAAAGTGCCCCAATTTGACAAAATTAAGAGTTATTTTCGCATCACGACTGCAGTTAAAAAAAATATTGACAGGGGTTAAAAGTAACGCACTGTCCCGACTAAATCGCTAAATCGGATGTCTGGGAGCCTTGCATCAATGATTATAAAATTAAAACTGCCCAATATTGCAGACTGGAGATATTTACACAAGAAACACATTCATTTTTGCAGGAAAAAAACGGAATTCTTTAGAAATTTGCAACATTGTCGACGTTCTTTTCATAGCTTTTTATAGGTTCGCATTTAAATATTTAACTGTTCGAAGGGGGGGGGGGGGATGGCTCCCATGGTCCCTCCCCTGACAAGCTGACTCCCGGCCTGGGACTGGACTCGCCTTTATGGCAGTGACCCTCTGTTGCAGCGTTCACCTGCGAAGAAACAGCCAATTAGGCCTATCGCTGCCCACTTGCTTGGGCAACAAGCGGCAACCTTAGAATCCTTCCTCTCCGAAGCGGCCAGCAGGAAAACAGGACATTGTCAACCTTTCTGCGTTGTGAATGGAGGCCGGGAGATAGCGTGGTTCAGGCACAGTGCGTGCATATGTGTGTGTGCCTACTTCTGTGGCGGAGCTATTAGCACAACGCGCTACGAGGCCAGAGGTCCTGGGCTCGAATCCCGGCATGGTGATGGGTGTTCTTTGTGAGTGCCCCTTCATCAATTTCATCATATCATCACTTATCATTACCTTCACGATTAGCCAAAAGTGGCAGAAAAGCGTAGTAGAAAAAATCAAATCAATCAATAAGTACAGAAGGTGGGGGATGAAAGTATAATGAGATAGATAGAAAAGCAAAGAAACAAATATTCAGACAGAAGGAGAGAGACGAAGAAATGCAGAAAGAGATGTATAAGAAGCGAGAAGAAAAAGAAAAGGAAGAGAGAAGGAAAGCAAGTTCATCTCTACTAATAAAAGGAAAAGGAAGAAGAATTACACTTAGGGAGAAAAAGACAGAAAGTAATCAACACAAAAGGAAGATAAAATAAAATAGAGGAAACGGAGAAAGAAACATATTTAGGCAGAAGGAGAGAGAAAGACGGATACAAAGAAAAATAGTGAAAATGGAACAAGAGGAGAGAAGGAAAGGAAAGCAGACATACATGTAGACAAAGAAAAGAGAGAGAGAGAATCGTACCAGCCATAACTACTGAAGCACTGTAGATACAATTCAAATATTACAATATTAAGAAGAAGCACCACGACTTCTAGCAGACGTGGTCAGCTTAATTGTCCACGAAGTCCGGGGTTCCAGATTCGAACTCTAGTAAAGGCATTGTTGTATCAATCATTGTATTTACATTTTTATTATCTGTTTGAGTTCTGTCAGCCTGCCGATCGCGCCGATGAAGATGAGTGATGATATGATGAAATTGATGGACGATCACAAAGAACACCCATTCCGAGTCCTAGATTCGAACCGTGGACCCTGAAAGTCACGGAGTCGACTGATTTATCATTTTGTTTGTGGCAACATCCTTTTTCATCAAATCATCTTCATCGTCTCGGTTAACGGAAGAGATGAAGCGAGCAGAGTTGAATCAAATTTTAAATTATGGTGTTAATTATCCTCATTAATAAATTCAGAGCCGCAGTGGCCTAGTCAGTAGGGCGTCTGACTGACACGCAGGAGACCCGGGTTCGATTCCCGTCGACCCATCTAAGGTCGGGATTTTGTAGGCTCTTGTCCCCGCATAAAGTGGATTCAGGGCTCCCCCAGCCTAAAATCAATGGGTACCTCCAAAATGGCCGAGATTTAGAATGTGTGGGGCCTTACCCCTCAATCCACTAAATATGTCTTCATGCCTTTCCTTTGAAATGTGTGGTAAAAGAACCAAAATAGCAAAACCTGGCAAAAGGTCTGACCAGGAAACTCCTCAAAGGACCTTTAGATCTCCAGAGATGTCTTGGCCTCAAACGCTGGGCGTATCCTGTGGTTGTTCCCACGGAGCAAAAAAACGCTCCGATGGAAAGAACATCATCATTTCGCAGGTTCACTCAACTCCTCTTCCTCGATGTAGAGGTGTCAGCGAGGCATTTGCAAGTCTCTTCGCTCGACGCAGCACGTGGGCCATGTCCTGTTCCTATGCAGTGTTTCCAACCGGCCAAGGAAGCTGCTAGGAAATGCAACGAAACCGTTCCTTGTTCCTTGGATTTGTTCATCTACGTTGTGTGCAGCAGAAGCCAAATGGCACAGAAACCGCAAAATAATTACTCGCGTTGCTTTCCCTTATACGTTTTTCCTCAAACAGGAATTACACGCTGCAGAAAACGGTTCCGTCTGTTCATAAAACGTGTCACTTACTACAGGGTGATCCAGTGAAAACGTGCAAAAATGAAGCAGAAAATAGATGATGCACCAATGAACACTTTGAGATTGGGAACCTGGTGTCGGAGAAGCCAGCGTAACGAGATACGAAGCACCGCCTCAGTTCATTGTGAATGTCCGCCATGTTACCTTTCCTGTTCGCTGGATTGGATGGAGAGACTCTATTCCCTGGCCTGCAAGGTCACCCGACCTGAACCTACTCCATTTCTCTTCAAGGGGGTGGCAGAGTTTTCTGCACTTCTGTCATGCTTGCATTCTGTACGGTCGTCATCATTTTGAACAACTGTTGTGAGGTACAAAATTGTACGTTGCTAGCACCTGTTTGTCAAAGCTATAAAACTAGTTCCCAAACGTCAAGCATGTAACTCTTACGCGTAAATTAATGTCAATAAATGTCGCTACGCATTGTACGGTTAACACTGTCCAAACATGGCACTGATTTGTCAATCCTATTGGCCACAGTACATGCATGAGCTCGACATGCTACTGTGGCTTATCCGACCCTAGATTCTCTATATCAAATTGTTCAGTGGTGCATCACCTATTTTCTGTTTCATTTTTGCGTTTTCACTGAATCACCCTGTATATTCCTGAAACCAAAATCACTATTTTTTTAACTTACTGTCTCGGCCATTTCTGTCAGCAAAACTGTTGGTAGTTGTGGGGATCTACTAAATTCCTTTCTCATCCCTGTAATCTTGAACAATATATGAATACTGTAATTTCTAAGGGGAGAAGGTTTGAAAAATTTTTCTCATGCACAAACGAACTGTTAATTTAAAATGTATGATAAATAAGGATGGTATTAAGATGAGACTTTGTACAGTCTCGTCTCGTTCGATGTCCTTCACGGTGACATAGCGGTGCCTTATAATCAAGAGGTCACGGGTTCGATACCCGGTGGTTCGGATTCAACTTTAAACTGTAGGTCCAGTCCTTGTTAGCCTTATGTGCATAAAGTGGACCGTTGCTGACATTAGCCTATAAAGAGGTAGAAAATCGACGTATTGTTATTTTACGTCACTTTTCTGTCACTCTTGACTAATCGCCACAAGTGGGTAATAGATTAGACGACATTCGTGCAGGCATGTTCAACAAAGATGTTCATGCTGAAACTGAGCTCGAATCCAGAACATCAGTGGCGAGTTCGGAAGCCGACAATTGAGTCTCGGCCACCGAACCATAAAAAAAGTGACGTGAAATAAGAGAAATACAAATAGGCTACAATAATCAAGAGATGAGACTCAATCACGTATCCAAGGGGGCTTAGGGGGCTCGAGCCCCCCGAAAGATTTCTGTTTACACTAGATAATATGAGCTTTTTGTTTCTTGTGGTGTTAAACAAAATAATGTGACGTTAATTTAAGGAGAGAAATAATTGTCGAGGAAAGACGGAGAATATTCTAACACCATGTTATTGTTAATAGCTCGTATTTAAGGCAGGAATCAGGGGGCTCGAGCCCCCTTTAAAAAGAATCAGTTTACGCTAGATAAAATTAGGTTTTCGGCTTCTTGAATAATGTGATGATACTTCGAGTTCGTTTGAGTTGGTGTTTTAAGTCCCCTTTGTACACAGTAAAGCTAATCGGGACTGGAGCTACAGTTTAAAGTGGAATCCGAACCACTATGTGCCTCCTACGAGTATCGAACCAGGGACCCCTTGATTACAAGGCGACGACGCTACCACTGCGCCATCGTGGAGGCTGATGATACTTTGAGAGAGATAGTAATTATCGAAGCAAGACGGAGAATGTTCTATAACCATATTATTGTTAATAGCGCGTATCCAAGGTGGGGATAAGATGACTCGAGCACCCCCCCTCTCCCCCAGGAAATTTTTCAGTTTACACTGATAAAATTAGGTCTTTGGCTTCTTGAATAATGTGACGATGGTTTAAGGAGATACATAATTATCGAGACAAGATGCAGAATGTTCTATAACCCTATTATTAGTAGCACGTATCCAAGGTGGGGATCAGGGGCTCGAGTCCCCCCGCTCTTCAGGGGTTTGTTTTTTGTTTACACTAGATAAAATTACGTGGGCTTTTGGCTTGTTGAATAATGTGATGAATGATGATAATTTGAGAAATAATTATCGAGACAAGATAAAGAACGTTCTATAACCCTGTTATTGTTAATAGCGCGTATCCAAGGTGGGAATCAGGTGGCTCGAGCCCCTTCTCCAGGAAATTTTTCAGTTTACACTGCATAAAATTAGGTTTTTGTCTTCTTGAATAATGTGACGATAATTTTAGAAGAGAAATACTTATCAAGCCAAGACGGAGAATGTTCTATAACCCTGTTGTTGTTAATTCCTGGATTCGTGCCTGATGGAACTATTTCTTTCGTTCTCAGGAAAATGTCCATCTGCTATCGACTGTTGTTATGAGTCTCGAAGTAATAGTTAATAATAATAATAATAATAATAATAATAACATAGAAGAATGAATTTTTGCAACTTTCTTAAGTTGTTCACAGTCGAATTACTATTTGCTATTGGGAGAATCACTGCTGCGATATAAGAACGCAATGAACAGTCCTTTATCTCTTACGGTTTATGGCCATTACTAGGCAACTTATCATAAGCAGGGGCAATAAGAAGATTAGGACGATTTATGGCCAATAAAATATATGTGTTTTTCGAAACAAGGATCGTTTTTCCTTTAGATATAACTTAGGATTCAAAGAATTTTGTGACAAGAATTCGGAAATACTTTAGATAATGTTTTTCTCAGGAAAAACTCGTGGACGTAAAAGGGATGAGGAGACAGGTGAGTGGAGAAGGTTACATAATTTAGAACTGCACAATTTGTATTCATGTCCAGATATTATTAGAATAATTAAATCAAGAAGACTTAGGCGGGCAGGTCATGTGGCACGAATGGGAGAGGAAAGAGGAGTTTACAGGATTCTTGTTGGGAAACCTGATGGTAAGAAGCCTGTAGGAAGACGAAGACGAAGATGGAGGGATAACGTTGAGATGGACCTAAAGGAAATCGGTAGGGATGGAAATGATTGGATTGACCTTGATCAGGATAGGGACAGATGGAAGGCTTTTGTTGCTGCAGCCATAAAAATGAGAAAAAGTGGCGAAATTCCCGCCACATACTGGGAAATTGGCCATATAGCTTATTTATCATTTTATCGTCAGTTTAAGTGTACGAAATAGCAAGTTGTTGCCAATACGTCAGTCAACAAAGTGTAAAAGGCCTACAAATGACAATACAAAACTGCTTAAGAAGATACAATACAAACATGTTTAAGAAACATAGGCCTAAATGTTCATATGCATTGTGAACAAGTTGTGTTTGAAAGATCGCCTGCAAGAAGGGAAATTCGACATATTTTGTGTTACTCTGGCGAATTTACCAGCAATAGTCGAAAGAAAACAACTTATGTTTACTTGTACATGCACGCTTTCAAAGCAAATGTTTTCACGACATTCTTAAGGTTTGAGGTTACGATATCAATAATTAAATGGAAGAAAAATAATTCTTATCTGCCACGAAATGACAATTTCCAATGTAATATTGAAATTAGGCACCTCTCTTTATCTTCTGTGTAGACGCAACTGCGCATTCCAAACTGTACTGCTTGCTTGCTAGTCGCTCACCACACTGCAGATGTCAGTGGAAACAAGGCACATGTTACTTGATTTTTTACAGGCATCAATAACTGTTTCCAACCTATAGTTTCTATCTACGATTACAAAAACCACAAGTACGGCGAAATTCCCAGCATGGCGAACATCCCTTCTTTTACCCTATATTTTCTTTTCTGACAATACTTTCTACTTTTAATTACTCCTGCATGCTTGTTTTTTCTAGTCCATTTCTTCCTTTCAACCCTTCGAATTTTGGTTTAATTGGAAGTTGTAATATTCATCTTGGTATTGTCTCCGTAGGGTGACGACGTTGTAGGGGACACGTTGGCGTACCCCTAAAGGTCGACCAGCTGTCCCCTCTACTAACTGCCAGGAAACTAGATAAAGTAGACATGTAAATGTTACTTCAGCCAAAATGTGTATTTTTGTGTGGTATGTACTAGGATGTATCAAAAAGTAAGGTGAATTTGTCTGTAAAACCCAGAGTTTTTTGTGTAGCTAATTAAATTTTTTGTATGTGTCAGATACCAAGGTGATGCAAGTCTTACGGCATTTACAGCCTTCTACGTCAACCCGTCTGGTACCTAGAGCAATTCAAAGATGGCGCAACTACTTGAACATTACTCGAAGGAGGAGGTGCGCGGTGTTATTCGTTTTTTTATGGGTCAAGGGAAAGAAACCATCTGAAATTCATCGAGAATTGTTGGAGGTCTATGGAGAGAGTGTTATGTCGCAGAAACAGGTGTGTGTGTGGTGTAACTCATTGGCAAGTGGTAGGAGTAGTGTGACAGAAGTGGCAGACCAGCAACGTCCATCACCGACAGCAATGTGTGTGACGTGGATGCGATGATTCGTGAAGACAGAAGAGTCAGGTTGCATGACATTGCTGATGCATTGAACGTCTCATATGGTTCAGGAGGAGTATCGTCCGTGACCAACTTGGCTTCAGGAAAGTGCGTGCGCGCTGGGTGCCCAAAAATCTGAGTGAGGACCACCACCGAATGGGCATTTCCCTGACCCACCTCACACGATATGCCCACGAAGGCAGTCGTTCCTATGTCGAATTTTAGTGTAATACCATGTGTCAAACATACTACAGATTCATATTATTTCCTATGCACGTTTTTCAATAAATCGAAAATTCACCTTACTTTTTGACACGCCCTAGTAGGTTTATATCCCAGCCAGCGATAACCATCAAAAGTAGTATTGGTTTCAAGGGCGAAGATATTGACAATCGAGTCTAATCCTCGCTGTTCAGTACTAACTCTCCAAGTCTTGGTGCTGCTAGAGACAGTTTACCCAAGATAAAATGCCTCCCCGATGGCGCAGCAGTAACGCCGTCGACTTGTAATCAAGATGTCCCAAGTTCGATACCTCGTACAGGCCCATAGTGGTCTGGACACCACTCTCAGGTCCGTAGCGAGGAGTGGGCTGAAGCCTAGGGCAGAAGGCATAGAGGGCGTTATTCTTCAAAGCTTTCTTATAAAGGAAAACAAAGACAACAAAGTCTTAGTGACTGAGATTTTTTTGTTTTCCAAAGTAATTGTACGTTTTTAAAGATGTTCTTCAGACACTAAGCCATAACTGAAATATTCATAAATATGCTAAAATATAGCCGATATTGTTTTTAAGAAGTTTAATAAATTTTTGTTTGTTTCCTCATTTCAATATTTCAAGCGCATCGTACCCAAGACATTGGGTAGAAGTGACAAGTCTGCTATTATCCTTAACATAGCAGGAAGCAGAGAAAGGAATGCTGAATAAGTAATTAGGCAAATGTTAGGTTATTGACTTGAGAGGCGGTGGTGAGATGAGAGTTGGAATCGAGAGAGAGCTGGGACAGTTGGCGAGTGTACGAGATAGAGTAAGGATCGGGAATGAAGTGCGCAAGGGTGTGAGGAGAGTGAATTCTGACAGGGAGGTCAGATGTGTGACAATTACCATTATTAAAAGGACAATCTGTGGAAATATCCTTCATCCAAATGTGAGGCACGTAAGAACCTTTTCCTTAACAATGTTCCTATCGGTTCAGTCATGGAGAGTACAAAATCCATTTATTGTACATGTAAATTCCTTTGCCATTCCTTTGAACGTAACCTTTTGCATATCTCACATTTAAGCGAGTGATAACCATCTGGAAGATGAATGATGAACAGCTACGCCACCCAAAGGACAATTCAGGGTCTTTGGTTCGATCTCAACGCAGTGAGACATAAGAACCGTGACATAAGAAGGAAATATCGAAGGACGCAAATGAAATGTCGGTGTTTCGTAGTGATGGGGGCTCCAGACAACAATCCTGCCCAGGGTGTCAAAATATCTAACTACTGTGCTGCACTTTAAACTGTAGGTTTGGTCCCCATTAGCCTTTCTGTGCATAAAGTGGACTTCAACACAAGCTCAACCGACCAACCTATGCTTGATATCTTCCTTGGGGTTCACACTCCGAAGCGAGTCAATCAGTCCCTTGTAGCCATCCCCACTTTGATCACTGAGGTGAAATTGACCACCAGAAATGTACCTGTTTGGAGATATCTCGAAGGCACGGGTCTCCAACACTGCCAGCTTCATGCACGTGGTTGATATAATGGAGCACCACGTGGGCTGAAGATAGGACAGCTCTAAAATCAAGCCGCTTCTTTTCATCTTCGCCATTGACAGAGGGCGCCCATTAACGGTTCACAATGGACGGCCACTCCCTCGTCTGACAAACGGAGCAAGCGCCTCTGGCGGCGAAAGAAAGCGAAAGGACATTTTCATCTGGCAATTGCTTTCCTATTAAAATTCCTCCTGCAATCTAACCACTAATATTCACGGCGTGAACTTGATCTTGTACTGTTTAAGGTGTGTAAATAACTGAGAAAACAAATGCTAATCGCAGCGTTGCAATGATTGTCAAATGTGGTACCGCTACGACTTCCGGTTTCATAAGATTTGTTTTTGCTGTGAGAATTATAGGCTCACAGATCTGTTGGTGCATTACAATCTGTTATTTATAATTTGTTTAGAAATCTTCAGATGATTTTATATTGTTTATACAGGGTGTCTCAAAAGTAATAGCGCAAACTGACACAGTTGAAAGTACACGATAATAGAAGCAAAAAAAGTCTCAGTAAACATGGATCCGCAAACGAGCAGTTTTTGAGATAATCGCAAGTGTATGGTTACAAGCCGCCACTGACTTCATTGTTTGTAAACGTCGTCCTAGTTGGTAAAATGCTAGTAATGTGTGCGAATGTGTGGTTAGAAGCCGTCATTGATTGCATTTTGTAAACACCGAGTGCTTTACTCCTTGCGCGTTCCGAGGTTTGCTGTTTGTTTACAAAACAGAACATTTCCGAGAGATGGCGTTGCAATCAAACAGGATGTATACAATCAGTACACAGTTTAGCAATGAGATCTCCAATGACTTTTCTTACTGTATTATTAGCATTTTACTAACTAGGACGAGGTTTACAAACATTGAAGTCAGTGGCGGCTTGTAACCACACATTCGCAATTATCTCGAAAACGGCTCGTTTGCGGATCCATGTTTACTGAGACCTTTTTGCTTCTATTATCGTGTACTTTCACCTGTGTCAGTTTGCGCTATTACTTACGAGACACCCTGTATAATACATTCTTGTTTACACAATGCTTTATGAACACTGTAATTTGGCATGAGCCTGTGTGTTCGAATTAAATAAATAAATTTTGTGCGAGTGGTTCATTGACAGGATATTCCTTGTACAAGTGTCATTGAGTTAGTCAAGATGATTTCTTGCAAACCGAACTAGTGAGAAAATTTTCTATTCAATTGAGGTGTCACAAGCTATAGTTTCCATTTATAGTTTTGAAGCTGAATTCAAGATGGCGGCCGTCATCATATGCCCTAAACATTTCCCGCAGCGCTATTACAAACCTAAAGCGTTAGTTTTGCGGAACAGTATGTCATTCAACTTTTATTCGGGTGTCCAAATAGTTTCGGACCACCCTATAGATCAGCTTAAATTGGTAGGACTTGACTTCCAAATTTCCAGGTTTATTAAGATTTTCAAGTTAACAGTACTTCTGGTGAGATGAAATCTTTGCTTGGATCGTAGAATACATCAACGTAAATCAATTTCGATGATACCCTGTTTTTTATGAGATATGAGCTCCCAACTTTCATTTTAAAAGTTAATCGAAGACAAGAATGGTTATCGGGAGTAATTTTAAGGGGGATTTGCACTTACCACTTTGGGTTTTCCGGACTTCTTTACTGCGTTCATTTGAATTCCCTCCCCCCTCCAAATTGCAGTGCGGCTGTAGCCCTTTCGGCCTCGCTCTGTGTACGCCAGTGGTGAGAATATGATAAAGCCATACCACTCAACGCAGCTGCTAATGTATAATGAACTTGTGGAAGGCCTTATATATAATCTGTATATCTACGAACTAACACTTAGTTTGATTGATTGAGTTGGTGTTCAAACACAGTAACGCTAATGGGTACTGGACCTACAGTTTAAAGTGGGATCCGAACCACTATATGCCTCCACCGGGTATCGAACCCGGGACCCCTGGATTACAAGGCGGCGACGCTACCACTGCGCCATCGGGAAGGCCCCACTTAGTTTGAGTTAGCTTTTAAGTCCACTCTATGCACAAATAGGCTAATCGGGACTGGACCTACAGTTGAAAGTGGGACCTAAACCACGAAGGTCGACGACGTCACCATTAAACACCATCGTAGAGACCTAGGATTGATCCGATATCGATGCCGATCTATCGGTATCGGCTGATACCGTGGTATAGGTATCAGAAAGTATCGGATTGTAATTTATTATCCTGGAAATTATTCAAAATTTGAAGTTTATTTTTATTATGCTCCATTCTCGTCAAGAAAACTGAATTTTGTGATTACATAACATGTAATTTAATATCTTGGTATAATTCTTGAATACTTTTAAGTAATAAATATGGTAAATTAATGTATGTATTTAAATTGGAATACTGACACGCAAATATTAACTAATATTCTGAACGTCTTTTAAATATTACGATTTTCAAGTATCGGTGGGTATCGGTAAGAATATCGGCATCGGCATCGGTTGAACGTGGTGTCGGCTCAGTCCTAGAGAAACCTAACTCACAGGAAAGGATTTATTTCTCAGACGTCACGAGGTTTTGTTTACATTAAATTCGTTCTTGCAGTGGATGGGGAATAGATTCGTATCCTTCACAAGTCGAGTGTATTCGTTCCTTAAGGGGGAGAGGGACAATTTCCCCATGGTCCGTCTCTCTTTGGCAGCTGCCGATCACTGTTGCCAGCCTCGCTCTTTTGGAGCTAGATCTGGCTCTTTCGTGCACTCGTTTGACTGTGAACTATGGCACCCGCCCCCTGGCCGACTGTGATGCCATCACTGCTCCGGCTTACATAGACAACTTCTGTCATAAGTAACTATACCTTTGGCACGTGACGTGACGTGATATTGTTATATTGGCTGTGTCGCCCCGCCCCCTCTTACATCCCCAGCTACTTTTCTTTATAGCGCCTTGGCTGACGTGAAGAGGACGTAATATTGTTATCCGGGAACACTTTACATTCGATTTCATACGACCATCGGATGATTATTGAGATGGGTGATGCCGCCGGATCTAGACGGTGAAAAATAAGAATAAATTGCCATCATTTTAAAGCTAACGGCATTAACAGCGCCCCCTCACCCACACCCCCACTCATTTGACACCTAAAATTATCCCAGGAGGCACTCTATCCAGTTTCGTAAATCGAGCTCCTTGAAAGTTTTACTCCGTTTACGGTGAAATTTAGCTCTTTTATGTGCATCAGGTTTGGCAACACTGCCAGGATGACCGTAGGAGGCAAGGAAGTATTGTGGAAGTATTATTTTATGTGTTCTCTTGGGAATATCAAACTTCCGATGGCATAGAAAAATATATCAACGGAAAAAGGACTGAAGTAGTAATTGACAGACGGAAATATCGAAACTTCCATTTGCTTAGCCGTAACTTTAAGTTGAAGTTGATTCCCCATAAGGAATACATGGATTTCTGAAAATTCTTATTCATCATATTTTTCAAACATAGTATCTAGCTTAATAATCAACTTTTTTTAAAAAACACTTTCACTTGCTACATGTGGAGAAATTCATACTCTCTTGAACACCAGCTTTTTTCCTCAGTAGCATTGCCCATTCGTACGATATTCAAATAAATGCACAACTGGTGCGAAATTGTCCCTCATCCCCTTAAGTTCACCAAGACGCAGATAGGTGGAAAACGGACGTGCAATAAACACACCAAATATTTTACGTCAATTTTGTTGTCTGCTTACGAACAGTGCGAGAGCAACTTGTAGGAAGGGATTTCCTCATCCTGTTTGCCTTGGTGTAAATTCATTTTCCGTGTTTCTTGGGCTTTAAGTACCACTAAGAAGTACGTCACTTACCAAATAGGAGCAGTGAATATCCTCTTGACGACGCTGGACCTCATGTTCTCGTACGGTACGCATGCCTGCCATACTGATGAAGCTACCTCTCTTGCCTCTGCCGTACGTAAGGCTGTCTCGTATTCTTAGCAAGCCCAAATACCAGCATATTCTCAGACGATGTATTAGTGAATTCTTTCAATGATTGAATGGATGATTTGGTGCATTTTACTTCGCTTTTCTTCCACTTTTTGGCTAATCGCGAAGATTAGGATGAGTGATGGAATTGGTTAAGGAACACTCACAAAGAAAACACATGCCCAGGATTCGAACCCAAGTCCCCTTGCCGTCACAGCCACCCGCGCTAACCACTTTTCTTATAAAGGATAGATAATGGCATTGTAACCAAATATGTTGTATACTTTATGACATACCACCCTTGTATTATATATTGTTGTTATGTAATGATTATTCTGTTCCGTCTTATACGTAGTTATTTTCTACTTGTCTTTGTTGTTTTCTCTTACCAATTTTTAATTACTTGTTTTGTCAATATGTATGTAAACCGAACTCAGTTAACCTCAAAGCACTGTAACTGGGCATTTGCCTGTAGTGTTTAATAAATAAATAAATAAATAAAATAAATAAATAAATTCCTAAGCGGCAGTTTTCCCTACACATTAATCTCATATCAATTTAAGTCAACTCTCTACATTTCACTTAGGACAAACATCCATGTCTTAACCAGGATTCGAACCCGTAACCCTTGGCGTCGTAGCACCATTCAGCCACAGAGGTCGGCATTAGTACATCCTTCACATGATATGCACGATTGATCTGAATCGCACTTTATGCGTCCATAGTTTTCCACATAATGCCATTTTTAAAATGAGTAGATTTATTTCTCTTGTGGATTGGTGCATGTGTAATGGTATTAAAGTATTAATCAGTGGGCCTGTTACTTTCATGTCTTTCCATTTGCTTTCTGGTAATCCAGAGACGTACTTACTCTACAGAGCATTCCCTGACATTCGCTACGAGTAAAAAAAAAAGGTAAAGTGCTCCCCTGTGCATAGCACCACGCCATGAAGGCGTATAGGGGGTGTGGGGGTAACGCCCCACACTTTCTTGATCCGGTCATGAGTGGGGGTGATGTGATCAGCATCACGCCCCTGACCGCCGCCTTTACCCCCTAGGGTTTCCCCCAGGTACCCATGTTATTCGACGCTGGGTGGGCGCCGGGGCCGCTTCCAACCTTAGAAAAGTTCCCGGATTTGAACCGGCCGGGGATCGAACCCGGGACCTTGAGCATGGTAGTCAGACGCGTTACCGACTGAGCCACCGCGGCCACTACGAGACTCGGCGGAAAGCGGCCCGGCATCAGCGCTTGTCTTTCCCGGTGAACGGGTCCGCAACAGTGGCTTATATTAAACCTCGTAAAAAAGTTTAGAGTAACAGGGTCAGTTCTGAATAAAAGTGGAAAGAGAAATGGGGAAATTAAGTATACAAAGACAATCCGCAGACCATCCGTGAGTTAAAAGAGAGTATTGAAGGAGAAATCGGGAGAGTTACAGTAGACGAACTTGCACGTGTAAATGCCAAATTCTTTCGGAGATGCCAGGAATGTGTTGCAGCAGAGGGACATCACTTTCAACACCTTCTGTAGTCAAGGTTAGTACACAATATGAAAACTGTAATTTTAATAGCAACTGTCGCGGACCCGTTCACCGGGAAAGACAAGCGCTGATGCGGGGCAGCTTGCCTCCGACTCTCGTAGCGAATGTCAGGGAATGCTCTGTAGTACTGAATCGTTTTTTGACAAATTAAGACTTTGGATTTGTTGCGGGCGGCACTTTCGTGTTTAGTTCATTTTAGTCCACTTTATGCACAGTTAGGCTAATCGCGACTGGACCTGCAGTTTTACCTCCACCAGGCATCGAACTCAGGACCCGTCGACTATAAGGAGCCTATGTTACCACTACCCCAACGGAAAGACCCACCTGAGGATGAGGATAAGTGATGAAATGATGAAATTCATGAAGGGACACCCATGCCCACGCCGGGATTCGAACCCGGGACGTCTGTTATCACAGGCGCGGTGCTAACCACTCCGCCACGGAGACCTTTCGTGGAGAATAAAGTACTTTCAAAAGGTTTCCACGTAACACTTCTAGACGCGTCTATTGTCCAGTTTGTTTTCTTTGGATGCGACATATTCAAATTGGTCATGGAGGTTCTTGATCATACCCAACAGGTCTTTCATCTTGATTCCCCGTCCTCCCACTTCAGATATCATTCCGCCAAGCGTGGAGCTGGACTAAATCATCCAAAGGCTTTCATAAACTCTGAGCGATTGTGCATTTGCAGTGTCCAAAAGCAGATTACTGAACCGCTGCATTATTCAAAGCGGCAGCCTTTTGGTTTCCGCATTCTCCTGCGGGGTCTCTGGTCTGCCGGGTATCTACAGGACCAGACATGGCAACCGCCGTGCCCAACGCCTTCCTCCTGGTCAAATTTTCTGCCCCCGTGAATGCCTTACCGGGCTGGGCCAACTGACCTTCGTCGACTCTGTGAGGAGTCCGCCACAGTTTTGGTTGTTCGTCGTCTAACTGCAGAATTTATGACGGAGTGTTCTTGTTTTTTAACTTGTTTTCTTTTTATGGCTTATCCGATACCGGTGCCGATGTATGGGATAAGTATTTTAAGATTCTGATGTATATTATTGAATACCTTAAATCAAAATTATTGTTAATTCCACACAATATTCTATTTTCCTGTCTTGTCCCTGCATAAAGCTGCTCTGGGGCTCACCCAGCCTGAAATCAATGGGTTCCTGGTGACGACCCTGGGCGGTAACTGCGGTCGGAGTGTCGTGCTGATCACACCATCTCCAAAATGGCCGAGATCGAGAATGTGTGGAGCCCTACCCCCCACATCCCCTAAATGTGATTTCATGGCACGGGATGTAAACTATCCACATAAATTAGGAATCTGATAAACTTAGTAAGATAAGGCTGAATAATGTTATGTTATCGCCGCTACTGATTACACTGGTCTACGTCCATTTTGCTGACTGGAGTCTGATGGTTGTTCTTTAGTAATTCGAGGGTGGTAAATCCAAAACCGAAATCCGTTTTTTTCTATCACGTCAGGTTTCGGAGGAAAATAGAAAATTATCTAATATTAGGGATGTATATTTAGAGCAATGAAACAACGTAGTCCGTAAAGAGGTCACAAGATGGCAGCACATGGAACATTATAGTGATTATTATTGAAATCAGTTATTCGAACATTGTTAACCTCAAAACAAAGGACAAATATTACTAACTTAGTAAGGAAAGCGTATAGTGCATATTTCGGGATTAAATTGGGTGACCAAGATAAATCCTGGGCACCTCATAAAGTATGCAGGACCTGTGTAGAAAAGAAGGAAAGAAATATGTTAGCGTCTGGAACAACCTTCATGTATCTGGACAGAGATAGGCATGTATTAAGATATTTTCAAAGGGACGAAGAATATGTGTATTGTACAGATGTGAAGGGACTAATTGAAGCTATGGGATGTACGTATAATGCAGAAGAATGGAGGCTTTTTATTGATAGCAAGAGGAGTTTGAAGTGTGTGTTGATACATAATGGCAATAAGTTAGCATCCATTCCTGTTGGCCACTCCGTACATTTGAAGGAAAGCTACGAAACAATGAAAGAACTGCTTCGAAAGAAAAAAAGTATGCAAATGACAGTTGGCTTGTGTGTGAAGATCTCAAGGTCATTTCAATGTTACTTGGTCAACAAGCAGGTTTCACGAAATATCCATGCTTTTTGTATTTATGGGACAGTCGAGCAAGGAACGAACATCGGGTACGAAGACTGTGGCCTGCCAGGAAAAGCTTTGAAGTCGGGGCGAAAAACATTCAGAACAAGCCGTTTGTTGATCCTAAGGAAGTGTTACTTGCTCCACTGCACATTAAGTTGGAATTAATGAAGCAGTATGTAAAAGCTCTGGATAAGAATGGGGCTTGCTTTAAATACATTTGCTCAAAATGTCCTGCATTGACGCATGAGAAAGTAAAAGCAGGTATTTTGATGGTCCTCAGATAAGGATGCTAATGGAAGATGAAGAATTCTTACAAACAATTAACCACACAAAGTAAGATGTATGCTGTGCATTTTCTGATGTCAATACAAACTTTCTTGGAAACTTCAGGGCGCACAACTACGAGGTTCTAGTTGAAAATTTGTTGGTGACGTTTCAAAAGTTAGGAGTAAATATGAGTGTCAGGCTTCACTTCCTGCACAGCCGCTTAGATGTATTTCCGTCCAATCTTGGTGCCGTAAGTGAAGAACAGGGCGAACGCTTCCACCAAGACATAAAAGCCACGGAGCACCGATATCAGAGGAGATGGAATGAAAACATGATGGCCGACTATTGCTGGTGCTTGCAGCGTGACGTTCCTGAGGCCACGTACTCCAGAAAATCAAAGAAACGAATAATTTTGCCTAAGTAGGTATGCATGTTGTGCTATTCTGTGGTGTATGTTAAGTTTAGCATAAGTACAGGCATCAGGTGCTGACTGTATGTGCTCGTGAAACAAATTGATCAATTTGCCGGAATTACCTAAACTTTTTGTTCATTAAGAACTCCCTATTGAGAAAATAGAAACGTATGTTTGTTAAACAACGTGACGTGATACTCTGATTGAACATCTGACTACGTCGCATTCTCTTTGCAAGTGCTGTTGGAATGTAGCCGGATATAATTTTCTGAAAATTTTGAAATATGACTTGTCAAACAATGCAACTTAATACCTGTTATCAGCTCCGCCACCTTATGTATAGTCCTATAATTTCATTATGTGCAGATATCTATATGGAAAATTGTTGGAGTTTAGCCCAGTATTATAATATTGTGAAAATTTTCAAATGTGATTTGTGAAAAATTGTGACGTGATACACTTTTTCTGACTACATATTTGGAATCAGCGACCTCAAATTATATAGAATCAGTTATAATATGTAAGTCAGCAGAAAAAGAAATTTCATTATGTGCAGATATCTATATGGAAAATTGTTGGAGTTTAGCCCAGTATTATAATATTGTGAAAATTTTCAAATGTGATTTGTGAAAAATTGTGACGTGATACACATTTTCTGACTACATATTTGGAATCAGCGACATCAAATTATATAGAATCAGTTAAAATATCTAAGTCAACAGAAAAAGAAATTTCATTATGTGCAGATATCAATATGAAAAATTGTTGGAGTTTAGCCCAGTATTATAATATTGTGAAAATTTTCAAATGTGATTTGTGAAAAATTGTGACGTGATACACATTTTCTGACTACATATTTGGAATCAGCGACCTCAAATTATATAGAATCAGTTAAAATATCTAAGTCAGCAGAAATCTTTTTTTCATATGTAGACCAGTGTTATATATAGGGTGTATCAGAAGTGATACAGCAAACTGAAACGGTGAAAAGTACACGATAGTAGAACCAAAAAATCTCAGTAACCATAGAGTCGCAGATGAACCATTTGCGAGATAATTGCGAATGTATGGTTACGATCCGCCACTGACTTCACTGTTTGTACATATCGTACACTTGTCTCCTTGCGCACTCCGAGGTTTTCTTGTTTAAAACTGAACACGGCCACACATGCAACATACTGTCCAGTACAATAGTCCTTGGTAATGAAAGCAACAGTAATGTCTAGCGAGGTGAAGCTTTTAATTCTGCTATTTGTTACTAAGTAGGACTATGGCACCTCACACGAGATGTGTACGGGGCCTGCCCCGTGGCGCAGTGGTAGCGTCGTCGTCTTGTAATCAAGGGACCCCGGGTTCGATACCCGGTGGAGGCACATAGTGGTTCCGATCAGACTTTAAACTGTAGGCCCAGTCCCGATTAGTCTTACTGTGCACAAAGTAGACTTAAAACACTAAATCAACAACAAATCAACGAGATGTGTACTTCTGATACGCCCTGTGTATATCACACACACACACACACACACACACACACACACACAGCAGTGTGTCTGAAAAGTAATAGGGCAAACTGACACAGTTCAAAGTACACGACAATAGAAGCAAAAATGTCTCTGTAAACATGGGTCTGCAAACGAGCCGTTTTCGAGATAATCGCGAATGTATGATTACAAGCCGCCACTGACTTCATTGTTTGTAAACGTCGTCCTAGTTGGTAAAATGCTAATAATGTGTGCGAATGTGTGGTTAGAAGCAGTCACTCATTGTATTTTGTAAACACAGAGTGCTTTACTCCTTGCATGTTCCGAGGTTTGCTCTTTGTTTACAAAACAGAACATTTCCGAGAGGTGGCGTTGTAATCAAACAGGATGGATACAATCAGTACACAGTCTTGTAATGAGATCTCCAATGACTTTTCTTACTGTATTATTAGCATTTTACTAATTTACCAATGTTTACTGAGATTTTTTGCTTCTATTATCGTGTACTTTCACCTGCGTCAGTTTGCGCTATTACTTATGTGTGTGTTTGTGTGTGAAACGATTTCATATATACACCGAGTTAACTCTGGATAATAAAATCACTATTCTTTTTGTGGAGGAACTTAGTCTTCAAAATAATAAACTTTGTTAACGCTACTATGTTTTAAAATATATCTGAGGTCAAATTTACACACGTTCATGTAATTATTGAACCTTACAAGCCTCAATGGAGAATGTGGATAAGAACTGAATAAGGAACCTTACTTTTTAATTTATATATAAAAATTTATATAATTACTACAACACGTTTGTGTAGCTGGTTGGTGAAAACGTTCAGGGTTGGCCACAGTGCGTACTTAAAGTACGCTATTCCCTCAGGCAACTCGTTCAGAGGCTTAGATACAAACATAAGTGTTCATTGAACTCTTTGAATTTGCCCAAGTTTTTAAGATGAGGCTTGTGAAAAGAAAAACAAGTGAAGCATCATTAAGAAGTGTTGCCTCGAGATGTAACTGGACCGGCAAACGAAGAAGAGTGGTTTAGGCGCTTTGGGGCAGAAGCAGCTGTCTGCCCACAGCGCTGGCAACACTGGTTGCATACGAAGGCATAACGGTAACAACCCAGCACTTTACTCAATTACCGCTTCAAAGCATTTGATTCTCGCGGAAAAGGCGCCGTAAGCGGTTTTCCAAAGCCACTGGTTTTGCAGATTCAGGAATTCTTTGTTTACAATTGCAAGGAATGTTGTATCGGTGATGTCACTGCTGCATAAGAATTTATTACAGGATGATGTTGCCAACTTGTGTATTTTGTGGCTAAATCTGGCGCTATCCAGAGTTCACGAATGCCCCATGGAGATTTTCACTATGTAGGCATTTTACCCTAATTCCATCAAGTGGAATAAATGTAACGCAATTCTAGGTATATACATTTTTTTTTTAAAAAATGGACACATTATCAAACCTACATGACGTCGCCAGAATTTTTGTATGGGTCAGGGGCAGGTCGTTTATATAACTAGAATAGTAAAAAACAGAATAATTATAAAATATTATTATATCCTTTTGGAGGCTTTTCTACTTTACCCACCCGATGACACTACAGCACAACTGTCTTTCTTAGTATTTTCTTTTTAAAAAAAAGCAATACAATAATTCTACTGAAATGGATAGTTATTCTATTCTGTTATTAACTATTACACACTTCATTTAAGAAAGGCCTTTTAACTTCATGATATAAACATTCTTGTGGATTTCCAAAACTCATCTATAATATAGATGAAGTGAATAAATATGATGGCAAAAACTGGTTTTTGCATTTTTTACACTCAATTTTTACAACACACTCTTTCCTATGTATGTATAAAATGTCCATATTATCTCTGTTAATTTGTATTATACCTATACCCATTAGATTGTTTTCGACCGGGAATCAAATAGCCTGCGTAAGAAATTTCCAATTCATTTATAGTAGAGCAGGAATCATACATGAAAAGAGGGAATGAAATACATCTGCTAGAAAGAATAGAACAGAGGTGATAGAAGAACAAAGTGGAGAAGAGAGAAAGGAAACTGATAGGGAAATAGGTAGATAGAGGAACAGAGAAAGAAAGGGAGAAAGCTGAAGAGGTAGGGGAAAAAGGTGGAGGAGAGAGAGAGGAAGCTCAAGGCAGTCATGAAAATATTTCATCCATTCTTGAGCCCACTCAAAGGAAATATTGTGACGACACAGTTGCTTTCTCCCACTATAAAGACTATATTTTACATTCCTACAACACATGTGATAATATAGTATTGGACAATTAATTATTCTCTAAGACATTACCAAGGTGTTTGTCGGTGCGTTCATGTTTACGCCGTTCAATTGCCAATGTAATGAGCATTCAAGCATTAACGCCATCTGTTGACGCAGTGTTTACTCACAAGCTCCTCGCTGCAGAAGGAGGCGTAGTGAAACAAAATACAAAGTTTCCTTCGGGAAAGTGCCCTCGTCTCCGAACAACATGGAAGACCGTTCCATGTGAAGGCGTAATTGACGTCAACGAAGCCTCTTTTTTGCCGTCCCCTTCCCACACCTTGTCCAAAAGCAGTGCTCTCCTGGGCGACAACACGTCACCAGATATTCGGACACTAAGCCTTCCGGCGAGTGTTTTGTGTCGCGACAGGTGAGGCTGGGAATTGCCGAATCAGTGATTCCAGGACGGGGGATATGCTAAATTACCGCTAGCTGAAATTTGCTCCAGACAGTCAGGCGGGGGAGGGGGCATCGTCCCCTTGTCTAGACACGTCCTCTGTTTTTCCTACATGTTGATAAGCGCACAATGTTTCTTGCTGCATATACTTGTCTCAATACCAAAGATATTGAAAATAGACACAGGTGGCGGTCAGGCGCGTTTCTAGAAATATAATTCGGGGGTGGGGTGGGGGGAGGTGGGGGTCCAAACCAAGTGTCCCAGAAATAATAATAATGATTAAATTAAAACAATTAAATTACAATTAAATTAAACATTACTTAAAATATGTCCATTACCCAAATATACACACCGACCGTGTGCAATTCTAACCGCTCATAGGCTCGCTGAAGATACAAGAAGTAATTTACTGAAGCCGCCTAAATAAAGCTTACGTCATGGGCATTGGGCGAGATCTTTAGTGAGAAGAAAAAAGTCCCAGGCACTAGTTTCTCGCTTGACAAGGTCAAAAAAGCGAGAGCTCTGTGGGATGCGATTCCTACCCACGCGTTCTGAAGTCTTTTGGAGTATCCTCTTGCTGCTGGAGCGTGAAGAATAATGCCGTGCCTCCAGCAAACGACATTTTTTCAACTTTTGGATATATTTGATGTCCTTGCGCGTGATACTGATTGCCACACGAATTCTACGAGGGCGTATCAAGAACTAGAGCTCCTGGTAAGGTGAAGGCTATCGTTTTGATCGAATTTACCAAAACAGCCAGTGGAAGAAGGTACTACACGCATTGCTCTGCCTACACCTTATGCGTTTTAGAGTCCAGCATTAACGTATATCGTAAGGATCAGTGACGTAGCGCCAAAATATTCAAGGACCTTGTTGGAAAATTCTACGAGAATACTCTCAGGCAGTGTTTCTGAACCGCCGGGCCCTGCAGTCAATTATACAGGACCGCGGAGGTTCTTTTGAAGTTTGCGACTTGCAGCCCGAGCTGGCAATCGCCTGGAAATATAAGCATTCGTTCGGGGCTGATGGAAATTCTTTCTCGCTATACTGCTCGACTTTTCAGCTTTCGGCTTGGAAACAACGAATCAGCGATCAGTTGAATTCTCTTCCACTGACATCGGGCATTTTCGTGGCGCAAGGCACCGAACGTTGCTGGCGGGAGGAAATAAATAAATGAACGTCGGATACACCGCATGTTGCCAAACGTACTGTTTATTGATTTGCTTTATTTTAGGAGATGATACGATGAAATTGATGAACATCCACGCCCAGGACCGGATTCAAACCCGAGACCCCTGGAGTCGTAGCGCGATGTATTACGCCACAGGGGCACCAAACGTACTGTAAAGCGAGTGAGTTCTCCGGCAACGATATCGTCAGCACCACCAGAAACCAACGGGGGTTAATGGAACAACTGCACGCGTGGTCCTGCACAGCGAAGTTTCCGGAACGACCATCCACAGTTTGGTATGGAACTGGCAAAAACAGACGTACGCTTTGCTATGTTGTAACGGATGAACGATGTTACCCCTGCATCTTTTACTTCGTAGCTGAGGTTGTTGACGCTCATCGAGCCACACGCCTCCGAACACGATTGGGGGAGAGAAAGAGCCAGAAATAGCCATTAAGGTCAGGCTCCTGCTGGAAATGCTACCAGTAAAAGCCACTGAGAGGTGACTGTCACCTGTGCAACCTCCAAATTTGAATTTGAACTCTCTGGTCTTTCTCGAGTTCGAGCCCGAAGGTTGAAGCAACTTGCAGCCCGAGCTGGCAACCATCTGGAAAGATTGGGTTTCATTACGTTAACAGGAAATGCTTTCGCGACACTGGCGGTGATGGATCAAAGGATCTAACCCGATGGGGGGGGGGGGGTGCCTCCCGCCTCCAAATTTTGAGGTTGACGGACGGTCACCACGGTCAATTTAGTTTGCGCAGCAATTTTCATTAACAAATGTAATGAATTGGAAATATTCTGATTATTTGGAATTTTCCGGTGTCCAAAGTGGAACATGCCAATGAAAATCATCACTTAACAAAGTATTTAATGATATTGGCCAGAAGAAACTAAAAGATTCCATTAGATACAGTCATTGTAAAGTAATTTAAATACATTTTTATATTTGTCAACAAGCTTTCACATAATCGAACTAAGTGTGACCTCCCCGATGGCGTAGTGGTAACGTTGTCTCCTAATTAAGGGGTTCCGGGTTCGATGCCCGGTACGAAAACTAACACCACATTGTTTCCACTCTTTTCGATAGAGAGATGCGTAATATAGATAAAACCAATTCTATGCGATATTCTAAGAACAGCATGATCTCGTTTAATTTTGATTTATGTTATTTAGCGTCGCTTTTATGCCCTTTTTGGTTAATCGCGCCGACGAGGATGATGAAATTGATGAAGAGACACGTACAGTGGCTACTCACAATGTCCAAGCCAGGATTCGAACCCGGGATATCTGATGTCGTACCGCGCTGTACCACTGAGTTCTCCAGCATTATCTTGTGCCTGATAAATAATTTGAGGTAGGCACAAGGTATACAATTCGGAGCAAATGATCCTATACCTTCCTCCAGAGGTTTTCGTCACTGGGTACTTTATGCACAGATAGCCTAATCTGAACTGGAGTCGAACCCGAATCACTGTGTGCCTCCGCCGAACATCGAACACGGGACACCATAATTACAAATCGACTTCGTTACCATCACGCCTTCGGGAAGCCCTGAGTCCCTGCGGTTTGCCTCATGGGCGATAGGCTGAGTGATTCCAGAAGCCGTTTATGAGAGGACATTATGGGATCGCAATCGCCCACTCCGAGAATCGAACCTGGTACTTCCTTGTGGCAGCCAAACGTCATCCTGCTGTGCCGTAACAATGCACAATACATGAATACATGACAATGAACATCCAGATATAAATTTTCTCACAGTTGACAAATAAATTCTGGGCATGTGCGACCAGAGCAAACAAATAACTGCTTGCAATGAGGACATTAGAAGAAGGATTCATATTATCGCTGGGCGTGTTACTGGACTAACCTGTTTCTTGTTTGCACTGGGGTTCTTGCACTCTCTGGTGTGACGTCACGTTGAGTAGGTCCGGGGGGCCCTGTTGCACCGTGAACTGATGGAATTCACTTGGGAGGGACTCAAAGTCATCGTTTGTTGTAGGGAGATTTCAGACCGAAGCGACATGCGACAGTTGTGTTGGATTTACTCCCGATTCAGGATTTCCAACTCAGGAACTATGGAAATTCCAATGAAAACAGTTCCATCTCAGGAACTATGGAAATTCCAATGAAAACTGTTCCATCTCAGGAACTATGAAAATTCCAATGAAAACAGTTCCATCTCAGGAACTATGGAAATTCCAATGAAAACAGTTCCATCTCAGGAACTATGGAAATTCCAATGAAAACAGTTCCATCTCAGGAACTATGGAAATTCGAATGAAAACAATTCCATCTCAGGAACTATGGAAATTCCAATAAAAACAGTTCCATCTGAGGAACTATGGAAATTCCAATGAAAACAATTCCATCTCAGGAACTATGGAAATTCCAATAAAAACAGTTCCATCTCAGGAACTATGGAAATTCCAATGAAAACAGTTCCATCTCAGGAACTATGGAAATTCCAATGAAAACAGTTCCATCTCAGGAACTATGGAAATTCCAATGAAAACAGTTCCATCTAAACATCTTCCCAACTCAGGACGTCCTACTAATTGCCTAGGGGGAGGATGAACTGGTGTTTGAAATACATCACATTATTCACACCTGTATAACTACTAACCTAACCTACAAGC
This sequence comes from Lepisma saccharinum, assembly GCF_977018435.1. Classification (NCBI taxonomy): domain Eukaryota; kingdom Metazoa; phylum Arthropoda; class Insecta; order Zygentoma; family Lepismatidae; genus Lepisma; species Lepisma saccharinum. The sequence goes on from NC_139246.1 coordinate 3,294,487, forward strand.
AAAAGATCTTCAATATACTAAAAATATATTGGAGGAAAGAAGAACTCCCCGTATTTTTCTGCAAATGGATATATGTACGCAGGGTAACGTGTAGTAGTAACGATAAGAACATCTCAAAAGTCGGCTCTTACCTCTCACGAGGCACAGTTCCTGAGTTGGGAACATTCCACTTCAAACATTTCTCGTAGGTTTCTGAATTCGAAACTTTCGTCATAATTCCTGAATTGGAATTTCCTGCGTTGGGAACATTCCTCGTCGGTTTCTGAATTCGAAACTTTCGTCGAATTGGAACGTCCTGAGTTGGGAACATTCCACTTCAAACATTCCTCGTCGGTTTCTGAATTCGAAACTTTCGTCATAATTCCTGAATTGGAACGTCCTGAGTTTGAAATATTCCATTTCAAACATTCCTCGTCGGTTTCTGAATTCGAAACTTTCGTCATAATTCCTGAATTGGAACTTCCTGCTTTGGGAACATTCCTCGTCGGTTTCTGAATTCGAAACTTTCGTCATAATTCCTGAATTGGAACGTGCTAAGTTGGAAACATTTCACTTCAAACATTCCTCTTCGGTTTCTGAATTCGGAACTTTCGTCATAATTCCTGAATTGGAACGTCCTGAGTTTGGAATATTCCATTTTCAAACATTCCTCGTCGGTTTCTGAATTCGGAACTTTCGTCATAATCCCTGAATTGGAACGTCTTGAGTTTTGAACATTCCTCGTCGGTTTCTGAATTCGGAACTTTCGTCATAATTCCTGAATTGGAACGTCCTAAGTTGGAAACATTCCTCGTCGGTTTCTGAATTCGGAACTTTCGTCAATACCTGAATTTGGACATGACCATCGTGTCGCTTAGGTGCGAGAGATTGCATTTATATCTTAAGGGTTGCCTGTTACGTGTCCCCTCGGTCTGAAATCTCCCTAATGAAAGGGCAATCGAGACTGGGTCTAAAGTGGAATCCGAACACCTATGAGTTTCTACCGGGTGTCGAAACCAAACCCCTTGATTGCAAGATGGGGAAGTCTTATTGCGAATAAATATTGGAGAGGGTGAAGGGAGTGGATTAATGCGAATTCGGGTGAATTTTCATTCTTTGTTCTAATTTCTACTAACGAAAAGTTGTACAGTCAGGGACAAATCTAATGGGAAACAACTTGATTGTTACAATCCAGAAGTGACCTGTACTTACACTCAGTCCTCGGAATCTCTGCAACGAGCGAACGAAAACAAGTCCTCTGCGCAAGTAGTGACTCGAGAGGGCTCGACCAATGAACGCGTTCGAGGGAACGGGATTGCGTGGAGGGGGAAAGCGACTGCAGCTCCCAGTTGTTTCTATCAACCCGTACTGCTTCGCTCCGCCCTGTCCTTCTCTGCGACCTTGCTCCAGAGATAGTGCTTCGGCCAAATGACAAGCGACATGTCGTGTCACTCCGGTATGAAAGGTTGCCTTTATTACTGAAGGTTCGTTCCAGGGAGACACGTGTCGCCTCGGTCTGAAAGCTTCTTAAAAGTTCGGCCGAAACGGATGCAGTTTGACCCCAGCCAGCCTACGGAGACCGAAATGTTTCCGCTCTACAACATCTGTCCGATTGGGATCAAGAATCTCATCCGCGGAAGCACCAAAAAAAGCATGTGGACTGTTTGAACAGGCCACCTGCGGTAAGGTATGCAGAAAGTGGGTTGCCACAGACGATCGAGCGAAGAACTCGAGGATTCTCGTATCCTTTTTTGCTACCTTTACAAATGTCCCTACTTAAGTTCAGAACCAGCACTGAATCGAAAGCAAGTGACCATTGCAGGCTGGAAGACATATGAGCATCGTTTTTTCTGCATCCGTCTATGGTGAAGATCGCTTCCATGCATTTGGGATGCAATTTTGGTCAAGGCCTAGTTTCGTTGCCAGATAGGGGCGGATGGGCTGGGTTTCGAAAGCGCCAAGGTTAATTGCTATAGCAGAGCATTGACACAAGTAGTGTTGCCCACGACACGAGACTTTGGCCTGTCTCGTCTCGTGGAAATGCTGTCTCGTCTCGAAAATATTCGTTTGTCTCATGACACATGGTCAATCTCGTCTCGTCTCGATTTTTTAAAAGCCTGTCCTGTCTCGTCCCGTGGGCAACACTAGACACAAGGGTCAAAGCAAAGATGCTATGGAACTTGCTACGCTGTCTAGTAGCTGTTGTACTATAAGTCGCTACTTCCTCACCGTTTACACCTACTCGGCTAGGTCACAGTATTGCCACCAGAATTTTTTTTGGATGCTGGAGATGAGGCTTTGTGACCACCTACCTATTCTCGTAGCACTTCTGGCAACTGGAGAATCGCAGGGGACCAACTTCCTTAATGGGATTTTTACCTTTCAGGCTTAAACCACATACGCTTACTCATGCAAAATGTCAAAAACAAGTCTGGGGTTAGTAATTTCAGGTTTTTATTAATTTTCACATGCAAACATGCTTGAAATTTATTAGAAAACAATCCGATTGACATGCATCGCAAAAACGTACAACCACGGCTTCCATTAAGCTAAGCCACAGAATCACTCCACACTCCTATTCCTCTATTTTATACAATGCGATTGCCAATATGACTTTTCTTAACATCGCTGTCAAAGTTATAATTCATACAGCGTGATTGCCATTGTAGTTTTTTACACATTGCTGGCAAAGTTGTAATTTGTACAGCGTGATTATTTTTATATACAACATTTTAGACTTGAGAACTTATGATCTGTCATAGCTTTATTAAAAACGTTAATATTACAAGAGTCAAATGAGAACCTTAAAAGTCCAATAAATATTGTAGGGCAGACTGTACACAGCTAAAATTTACATGAGGTATCAACTGTTATGTACAAAACGACCTCAAGGCTGCAACACTGATCAAGTGAGCTTGAAAATGCCATTTTTTGGTATTTTAAAGATGGCGCCTCCTATACATTGAAGAGGAGTGGTTTCTTGCCCTCTGGCAGCCTAAACTTACAGTAATTTATCGGTAAATGAAAATTCAATATCTCTGTTCATGCTTACCACACCAGCAAGTATACTAATGGTGGAGAAAGTTCGACAATGGCCTCAGTTCGCAGGCAGATGGGTGGAAAGGCCTTCTCAGTGGCTCGTAAGTGACTGCACCTGGACCCCAAAGACTTATTTTCTTAAGATCAGGAGGTACAGTTACGCACCATTTATTTCAATATCGCCCGAATGGGACTGCTACTAAAAAAAAACATGGGTGTATCCAAGAGTATGAATTTCTCTCCATGTTGCAAGTGAAAGCGTTTTTTTATGTTAATCATTAAGCTGGACACGATGTTTGAAAAATATGATGAATAAGAATTTTCGGAATCCCATACAACTTCAACATCAAGTTACGGCTAATCAATTTGAAGTTTCGACTTTTCCGCTGGTGAAATGCATCTTCAAACTGCCATCTTCCCGTTGATATATTTTTCTATTCCATCGGAAGTTTTATATTCCCAAGAGAACGAATCAAATCACACTCCCATATGATCAATGCTTTTCTCTTTGCCTCCTGGCAGTGTTGCCAAACTTGATGCGCATAAAAGAACTAAATTTTACCTTAAATGGAGTTAAAACTGACCTTCATGGAGCTAGATTTAACTCCTAGGGTAATGTTAGTTGTGAAAGGGGTGGGGGCACTGCTATTATCGTTAACTCTAAATTGATGACAATTTATTCTTAGTTTTCAACATCTAGATCCAGCGTCATCGCCCATCTCAATAATCCACCGATGGTGGTATGAAATTGAAAATAAAGGATTCTCTGATAACAATATTATTCCAATTTCACGTCAAACACGGCGCTATAAAGAAGTAGCTGGGGTGATGAGAGGGAGTGGGGCGACGCAGCCAGTATAACAATATCACGTCACGTGCAAAATGTACACTCATGCCAACGGTTGGTCTATGTGTGCCGGAACCAGTGGGGCACGGGGTTGGGGGTCCCAATTCACAGCCGAACGAGTGCACGAAAGAGCCAGATCTGGCTCCAAGAGAGCTAAGTTGGCACACTGGCACGGACGGAAGAGCTTGGGAAGAGTTCCGTGGAGACTGTATCGCATGCCCTTAAGGTATAAAGGCACTAAATCAAACTTGAAAATATATGCAGATCAGCAATAGGTCAGTGTTAATTTGTAGCAAACTTGTGCAAGCCTACAAAAACAAATTAAGGTTTTTATTATTTCACTCTCCCTAGTACTAGAAATAATAATATCAATTAACAATGATTTTTGCTATAAGGAGTGCTACAGTCAGTAGGGTGCCTGTCAGCGTGGAGCAGTGGTTTTTAAAGTCCCTGCATGTCTCTAGGTAATGGATGACTGGAGCGTGTTACTCATTGCATCACTTCTACAAATGTCCGAGGTTCTGAATGCCATTCCACCACATCCCACGTAAGCTTCACACAGAACTCGAAATGCATGAAATCAAGGTTGATGTACTTTTAATGCATCATTTGACACCATTATTCCACCATAAAAAGTTTTCCCCTGTGCATAGCACCACGCCATGAAGGCGTATAGGGGGTTGGGGGTAACGCCCCACACTTTCTTGATCCGGTCGTGAGTGGGGGTGATGTGATCAGCACCACGCCCCTGACCGCCTTTACCCCTCAGGGTTTCCCCCAGGTACCCATGTTATTCGACGCTGGGTGGGAGCCGGGGCCGCTTCCATCGCTAGAAAAGTTCCCGGATTTGAACCGGCCGGGGATCGAACCCGGGACCTTTAGCATGGTAGTCAGACGCGTTACCGACTGAGCCACCGCGGCCACCTGAATCTTATAAGTTGGCAACCTGAATTTTTATAAGTTGGCAACCTGACTACCGTTGGGATGGCAACGTGGCGTCCTTGAAGACGTCAAGAATAAGTCTAGTCTTCTCCCTTACTCCATAGCCTAGGACCAGATGTCAGTGAGCTAGCCCCGGTCTTAGAATCAGCATACGCCACTGATAGATACATATTTTTATGTACGTATTTCATATAGTAACACTGCATAAAACTCATGACTAGTGATGAATAATGCATTCTCAGTTTCTCACTTCTGTCCTTACAGGCAGGAACTTTTGCCGCCACGTTATTTCCTCTGTGGAGAAGAACCACCGGGTGATCACTGATCTCTGATGAGTGGAGAACGGTAAGTCTTTCTAAATTTAAAAACGCCCACTTAACTACACGTAACGGTGATGCGTTCATTGAGGTAAACTTTCTCACCGCAATGCATTGAACTCAAAGGGAATTTATTGTTAAAATTCACACTGAAATTTCCCTCGAAAGAAAAGAAATCCCCCAAAGTTATGTTACCTATAAAATACAAATCAAGCTTCCAGAGGTAATTTTGAATCAACCTCCCTCAGAAGTCTTTTAGAGGGTGAGATGAGGGTAGGATCTGCCCTCATGATAATCGTTCTCCAGATGGTGAACATCTTTTTTCTAAGCACCCTGGTGGGAACGCAGTTGGTCACCAACTTTGAGCAACTCTTATAACACAGGTTAATACTCGTTATGCAATGTAAATACAATTGTGTCATATAAATAAGCGGGACGTTACAGATAGAAAATGCCGTCATCTGCGCCATGTCTCGCCGTCTGCAGTCACACGTTATCTCGGCCCCGAGCCAAGCTGAACGCACTGTATGACATCACTAATATTCAGTAACGGTGATTGGGTGCCAAAACTGGGCGGATGGGGGCAACAGCATTGTACTTTCTCTTGGTAGATACGGTTTAGCATAGTGCCAGGGGGAAACTGTCAAAAAATGGGGGACGCAACTGCCCCTATGCCCCATTAATCGTCGCAACTGCTAATATTTATGCTTCCTCTAAACGGGAATTAATTGATATACAATATTATATCTTTTTCTCTTTTTGGTTCCTGGATGCCACACTACAGATGCTCATTATAATGTCCGCTATGTTACCTAACCTACTCAAATCTTGTAAATACTTGTGTAAACAAGCTCGACTAGCTTAACTTCATCTTCTCAAAACGTGCAAATTGGTACTTCTGTAAATAATCCTGATTACAGTAGCCTAACCTACTCAAAACTATGTTACTAGCTGTCTGTAATACATGGCAGTCATTGTTGCCTCATGTTTTCCCTTTTCTAAAAATTCCCTCTTTCTTGAGAAAAATTCCCTGATGGGAACATGGCTGCGGGAATAGAAGAAATATTCTCGAACGTATAATTGCAAGCCGGCGGGAAATCACGTTTTCAGCTGCCGTGCCGTAATTTAAGAAAGGAGACAAAAACGTGACCGAATCTGGCAACATTGGAATGGCCGTTGGCGCCCCACAGTCTGCCTGTGTTCGAAAATGTCCGGACGAGCACGCATGGCTTCAAATCACAAGCTTTTCTGCATGGGTTTCGCTTTTCACAAGTAGATGTAGCTCAAGCCTCAGGCTTTTAACACATGACCTGTCAAAACGAAACAGGAAAGTACGGAAATACTTCAGTAAACAGATTTGACTGGCGTAACCTAACCTACTCAAAACGTGTAAATACTTCTGTAAACAAATCTAACTAGCGTAATGTAACGTACTCAAAACGTATAAGTGCATTTGTAAACAAGCCTGGCTAGCGTAGCCTCCACGATTGCTCAGTGGTAGCGTCGTCGTCTTGTAATCAAGAAGGTCCGGGTTCGATACCTGGTGGAGGCACATAGTGGTCCGGATTCCACTTTAATCTGTAGATCCAGTTCCGATTAGCCAAACTGTGTATAAAGTGTACTTAAACATTAGGAATATGTAGGACTTCAAGAGACGAAGAATTGTGATCATAAAGGACATTGTCTCTGTGACCTCACGTGTCGCTGGCTTCCTCGTGGCCCGGTGCTAATCGTCGCTTGTAGTGCGTCACTCCAGGAAGGTTCGTTGTTCCATCGGTGTCAGCTTTCAAGGATCAGGTCTCCTTTGTACACAGCCACATGGTCGCCCGACAACAGGAAAAGGACCGCTCGAAGGTTGTCAAGGTGAGGTGCAACGTGTTGTCCATGTATGAGCACCAAAGTGTTCCGTTGACACATGTAATTTACACCTCTCTCGGACGGATATTGTGTCGGAGCTGTTTCTGTGCAGAGACCGCGTGGAGTGTTGAATTGAATCGGTCTAGCACGTGACTGGAGGACGTATATTTAGACAGCCCCCCCACCTTCTCCGATTTGCACCAAAATGGTGCCAAATGTTAGTGCATCGTTTGTGCACGAATGTGCACGCAAAAATTTCGTTTGTGCACAAACGGAAAACACCAAGATTAGCAAGTCAATTTGGGGGGGCTGTCTAAATGCCAGCCCCCCCACCGTCTCTGATTTTCACTAAATTGGTGTCAAACGTTAGTGCATCGTTTGTGCACGAATGTGCACGCAAAAATTTCGTTTGTGCACAAGGGGAAATCCGAGATATTAACACCTTAACTTTTGGGGTCAGCCCCCCCACCTTCTCCGATTTTCACTAAAATGGTACCAAACGTTAGTGCATCGTTTGTGCACGAATGTGCACGCAAAAATTTCGTTTGTGCACAAGGGGAAATCACGGGCAGTCGTTAACAGTAGTAAAAGCCGGAGACACATTAAACTCGTTTGTTTTCAAATAAAAATCATTGCTACTTACCTCATATGCATAGCGGAAGATTTTTCAAGCTGGGGATCACTTTTTTTCCATGAAAAAAGCGTTATTTTTAACATTAGGTATAATAATTTATTGGTCGTTGCTAATTCGGCGGGCAAATTTTGACTTACGTTGTCTATCGTCAGCTGATGTGCAGTGTTTCATAACTTATGAACCGATAAATGCCGCACAAACTATTCACAAAAGGTTTTTAAGCGAAAATTGAGGCTAGACTTTACTTTACGTCCTTATCTGCATGGTGATTGCTTCTTTGCGTTCGCGGTGAGCGATCGTGGTGCGGCACCCGGCATCTCTTCGGGTAAGTACCTTTTTCTTTTTACACTTTCTGTTCACGATAGCCCCACTATCCATTCACGGGGTCGAGGTATGCCTACGAGGTTAGGTTAGGCCTGTTAGGTTAGGTTCCATTAGCACTCATTTCACCCCTAAATATGTGCTTCATCATCTAAAAAATTCCTCAGTACGTTCAATTGCGCATATCCGGACAACATCGGTTTTTCTCGATTTACTCCTTCAGGAAATTTTTGCTCCCTTTGGGATTTACGTTGTTGAATTCCTTATGAAATAAGCTTTCCAACGATATATGACACGTATTCCTTATGAAAAGGACGTAAACTAGAGTCTTACCTTACATTGGAAAAAAAAACCGCTCACACGTCATCTTGTAAAACTACCGCGTGGTTGCTAAACTGACAGAGGGTTACATGATCCAACGCACGGAACATTTGATTCACGTAGTCGACGGTAACGGCGGCACGAGCTATCGTACAACGGAGATGCATGAGTGACGAAAAATACCTTATTTACAGGCAAAATACGTTGCACGATTCGAAAAAACAATTTCCCCGGCTTCAGAAAGTCCTCAAGAACGCAATTCCGTAAGTACTTTCTCGTCTTTTCTCCTGTAAATTTTAAGAAATCCGTATCCGGCTTATACTATCGTTACCGGGCAGTCCCTTTCGATCGAGACATCCCGGGTTATTTTCTAGGCGCAGGTATATGGGAGTCTGTACAGTCCCTTTCTGCTCTTTTTCTATCTACACTCCTCACAAAAAGTTTGGTACAAGTTTGGAATATTATTGCATTACGCAATAGGTGATAGGCACGGTGGCATATGTCGGCAGAAACACAAAAATGTCCAGCAGACGGATAGACAGATACTGTGTGTTATTGCATTCCAAGGCTGTGCCTATTACCTAATACCTAATATAACAAAATTCCAACCTTTTTGTTTCAAGAGATCATTATGAGACCCGAAATTTCCTGAACACACACTATCATTTTTCACATAGACTAATATTAACTTTAGACCCATAAAATACAAACTTGCAGTTTGATATCAGTGAGAAGGGAATAAAAATTTATTATTGCCAGAATCTGGTTAAAAATACACAAAACTTAGAATAATTGGTTCAGAGTATTGTCACAGATTAATAAGATCGCTTACTTCCTATCTCTCCTTTGTAATCTGTGCGTATACCAAACCGGACATGTGGAGCCACCCTACGGCTGTTTCGAAACGTAAAGCGTTGTCATAGCAACCTCTCCGCCAATCATATCTTACTCTTGGCAGTGACAGTTGAATGCGTCTCAGCGCAATGATCCGCTCACCCCACCCTTCCATTCCTGCTTTTATTTTCTGCTAATAATTCGGGACATATCTCGTAAGGTCGAATTAATTATTTTATTTAAGTGCATAAAAATGTTCTACAAGGATAAATACCATTGTTCAGTTAATGCACGTTACGTTTGAATGATTTCTACATCTAAGTTACGAGATATACAGAATAAGTAGCCCAGAAGCACAACATACGAAAATAATTTCAAGTTCCTGAAATTCCAGCACGTAAATCATTCCGTTGTGCATGAAAAATGGTCCGTGTATTATCTGTGGTAATAAGTATTTTTATGTCGTATTCTCCCTATTATGCGTTGCTTTTCTGACATTTTGGGCAAATCGCGTTTTTATCTTGTGTAAATTCTACGGCGATTACTTTGTTCGTAGATCAATGCGTTTTACCCCTCCCTCGTCGTTGTTTATTTAGCGTCGCATTTTTCCAATTTTAGGCTAATTGTGACGATGCTATGAAAAATTGATGACACAAAGAAAGCTCTAACAGGGATTCGAACCCAGGACCCCTGCATTAACTGAACAATGGTATTTATCCTTGTAGAACATTTTTATGAACTTAAATAAAATAAATACTACGACCTTACGAGATATGTCCCGAATTATTAGCAGAAAATAAAAGCAGGAATGGAAGGGTGGGGTGAGTGGATCATTGCGCTACCCAAAGTGTTCTAAAGGGCGCTCGAGCCATGTTGCAACATTTCCCAAATTGTCTCTTTCTCTTCATAACAATTGCTGCACAGTTTAACGTGGGTGGCAATCTGCAGGATACAGCACACTTAATATCAGCAACTGTTTCTGGTGCCGTCACTGTAATTTTCTCTCTTGTGTAGGCCTACCATATTCAATCGCAAGATGTAGACACTTCTGATTTACCAACGTAGAAAATTCCATTCATCTGTCTATGGCCTCATAAAACGAAAGACAAATGCATCCACTTTCTCTGCAGTTGATATCAGTGGAGTACCCTGAGAGGGGGGAGATTTGATGCTGAAAATGGCAGGGAAACAAAAGACAGGATTCGAAGGTTTTGTCTCAGGAAATAAGAATAAATCATAAAACGTATATTAAAAACTACTGATGGAACATTAACACTATTCATCTAACGAAACCATTACAAATCGGCTGGCGGCTTGTAGGTATGAAATATACTGGAATAAAAGATATATACATATAGTCAGTCAGTACTTGTTTTCCAAACTTAACCACCATCCTAAGAAAATTGGGGACCTACAAGTGAGTAGCGTAACCCAGTCTGGGAAATCTCCTATAACAGCTGAGGGTTCGATGTGCTGACCCTACGTCACCCCATTACTGGTTGAAGATCTCCACACCTCTAGGTAGGCTTGCGGGAGGCAGACTGGCAGTCAGTTGATAGGCCAAGGACCTTCCAGGGCTGTAGAGCAGTGGATCTCAACCTTTTTCAGTCGGGGACCCACCTTGAAGGATATTACACTTCATGGGACCCATAAGATGGGAACAAGCGGAATTACTTTGTAGGGGTGTGCACCTAGTCTGTAATCATATATTTGCTCTTTTACAACAACACGGCCTGAATTTAAATTGTTAAAACAATATATCTAAGTAATTTAAGGTAATAGGTTTTTAAGACCCAGTTAACAAAGTTTCGAGCCCAACTTCCCGACCCACCAAATGTCCCCTCAGGACCCAGGAGTTGGTCGCACCTTATAGGTTGAGAAACTATTCTGTATAACCATGGGTTATGTTATGCTGTATGCTCATTGGGGAAGTTATCAAACAGAATACTTTCTGGAATGAAATTGTAATTGTTTTAGTTCTATCAGTCTATTTCTCTGTAAAAACTACTATGATGATGATAATGAATAGTTATAGGAAAATAGAGTAAGAAAAGGTCACACCTTACACAAGTTAACCTAGAATGCCTATATAGCAACCACCCCATCTCGAAGTTGTACCTATATGGAGACGCATAGTGGTTCGGATCCCACTTTAAACTGTAGTTCCAGTCCCGATTGGCCTTACTGTGAATAAAGTTGACTTAAAACACCAAATCAATCAATCAATCGAAGTTGTATGAAATTTCACTTTTCTGGTTTGCATGAGAGTAATTTCAATCCATTTCTAAAAACGTGTGAATGTTTGTAAGATATATTATTAACTAATCACTGCATGCTTATTCATTTTAGTATTTGTCAAAAATCCCTAATTTTTAATCTAGAATGGGAGTAGGAGTATGTCATACAAGCGAGTTTTGTTCGAAGTTACTTACTGGAACCACTCTACATATTGACTACAATTTCATCATATGGCATTACATATTTCATAGTTACACAAAAATCTGGACTCGAAATATGAATGTCTTAGAATAAAAACAAAGCAGTCATTGAGTATGTAGGATCAAGCTAGATAAGCACACTCCCAGCCGCCCACTCCTAAACACACACACAATGGAATTAAAAATACACCACTGAAAGATCTTATCCTGCACAGATATGTATTTTATATATTCATATACTTAACACAGTACTGAAGATGATACAATCCATGCATTCAGAATAAATATTCCACATGAATTTTTAAAGCTAATTAAAAAACAAAAGAAATGTGCAAATTTCCAGCTGATGACAAAGAAACCAACAGTATTTTTTGCAATTTAGAGAGATTTCACACCAAAGTGACATGTGACATATGCCACTTGGAAATGAACCAATGAACAGCAACATTTCACTCATAGTGGATGCCATATTGACAAAATCCCTGCTACTTCTAAATAATGTCACACATGTTTCTAGTCAGTCTAAAAGAAAGTGAACATAAAGAGTTAATAAATAATCATTCTTTCAAGCTTCACACTATCAGGTCGATCATTGGTGCATGTTTCTCGTATCATCCCTTCCATCAAGAAGTAAATTTAACTTGGCCTCGTATTGAACATAGGTGTCTCACTCATGATGATTTGCTGCAAGGGCTAGACCATCCAATGTGTCATGTCTAAATGTTAAGTGATTGGCTTATTCCTACCTAATGTGTAGATTATACTTTCCTCAAACTTTTGATCTTACCAATTATTGACCAGGTTGGGAGATAATGACAGCACTTTAAGAAATGTCATTACCTTTTTGAGAAGAGCTGGGCTCTTATACTGTCTCTGAGGAAGTTCGTAGTTTTGTGTATATCCTTTGCAAGTCTTTATAACATTTCACTTTCAACCTTTCTCAAGGGGCTCTTCACACCCATTTTTTAACTCCGGTGGAGACCCATAGTGTTTCGGATCCCACTTTAAACTGTAGGTTCAACCCAATTAGCCTTTCTGTGCATAAAGTAGACCTAAAAGAACAGTTCAAACTCAAGTAAGGATATTAGATAAGAGGATTCTTCCTCACATACATTGAATGGCCCAATATGGTCATTATGCCTACAAGTCCCAAAATTTATTTCAAGCATCTTACTTCCAATTACACATATAAATTATATTGTTAGCATTAAACATATGGAATATAAAGTAAAATACTATAAGAAATCCTTAAAACCCTACATCAAATAATTTCCACTGTATTGAATATTATCATAATATTGTTAATGAAATTCCATTAGACAAACCATTGATAGTCATACTGATAGGTTTCTTGGTCGGACACTCACTATGGTGACATGTTATACTTTACCAAGAATGAATTTACATGTTGAAATACTCCAGAAGAAGAGAACAGTTTCAGAGTAAGTACATTACTCTTAATGATTTAGTACTCATACTGTGGAAATGTAAAACATTATATTCTATTGCTAATAACAAATGTAAGGGAAAATAAACAAACACGTTGTTATTCAGGTATATATATATTTATTGAATCACTAGTAATTAATATATTTTGCATAAGGTATGATAATCTCTTTGAGGTCCTAAAGACTTTCACTGGAATAAAAGTTACTGAAATTATTAAAGCATCATTAACACACTCAACAAACATTTCCATAGTAGGTTCACATATGTACAGTCTCAAACAGAAAAATATGTGCATTTTATTTCCTTTAATCAAACTTTTCAAATATTTTACAGGACTGTTTAGCTGAAAATCATATCTTTTTCATCCATCTTGCTTGGAATATTTATTTAGTGAAACATTAAATACATTTGTTTCTAACATCCTCAAGCAATGTATCGTGTTGTTAGGTATTATGTACTTTAAGCAAAATTTATCTCTAAAGCATATATTTTTTTAATGCAGAAAAGGGAAAATACAATTTCTTATGCATGAGCCACATAACTGATGACAATGTTATTCCATAAGAAATGCAATATACTTACTTGGTTCTACATCTGGGTATGCATCATGCACTAACTTATTTCTATTAGAATTCATAAACATTTTCTCTGAAAAATTGTCTCCACAAACTCTGTAACTTTTGTATGTTTTGTGCCTCAAGTCCTTTCGCCATATTTTCTCCAACTATATCTCAGCTCTACGAGAAAAATAAGAGACGAAAAATTATTTTAGAAACATATAACTATGCAAGACAAAGCATTCTGCATTTTATGTCACTCAAAAAAGATAAATTCCAAGATGCAAGAGTTGTTAGTGAGCTAACGTCAAAGCGTGTCAACAGAAAGAAAAGTTACTGAAAATGAATATGCATTAGATCACTATCTGTATCTGTTGAATAAAGTAGTGTCAAATGTATAAGGGTCCATTCTATGATAGCTCCTTCAACAATTGCGCAAAATCTTATGAGCTTGTCACCATTCAATTGATTTATTTTTACTCAATTTTCACATTATTTCTCATCGTAACTACTTCTTATGGCACCATACAGTGTGTGGTAATGCAAATAAAAAAATATTATAGATATTGCACTAAACTTCCTAACATATGAAGCAAAGTTTTACCACATTATCTTTTAGAAAGAGTCCCTGAAGCTTACTGCCTAACCTACAACTGGCTAACAATGAAATTTTTGTCATTAAATGGATCATGGAATCTATTCCCGGGAGTGCTTTCAAGAAAAATGTTATGACACAACATATTTCTGAAGAAGATACCAGGACAGGAAATATGTCAACAAATCAAAATCACCCATACCATCTAGTAGATCAAAGCCCATGACCAACAACAAGAGCTATTACAGCAATAATATTAACTACAGGTATAATTAGATGATTCCATCAACAAAATATATTATTATTAATAATAGGAGTAACATCCATAATTCTGTAGGGTTGGATTAAACCACATAGATTAAAATGCGATTTGAAACACAAAATCTTCCTCCCGTGGCACCTGTGAGAAAGGATTTTTCTTTACAGTAACACATGTGTAAATGTTCGTAAAATATTTTGCATATATTGCACATGTAGGTTAGTTACACTCATTTCGTTTCCAAAACTAGTGATTACTTATGATTTGGTTCAATGTATGCTTTCGTAGTTAGGTTAGGCAGGCCAGGTTTGGTTCTCTTAGCATTATAAATAAATTACCTAAATTCATTTTACTAAGGTTCCGATTTACTTCTACATAATTCCCACTAGTCTACGATACTTACAGTCCCTTGTCAATGGAAAATACATTGTCCTTGGGAAGCGTGCAACCTTGCGTAAGGTAATTTTTAAGTTGTTTTTTCAACATAAATATATTTTTTAAAAAATCCAAAGAGTTCTAATTACTTTAAGAAAGGTTCAAATTTCGTGTGACAATGATTGCTAAAATTCTACGATAATTAGTCTTCCTGCTAAGAGAATTTTTTAAAAAATCATAGAACGATAGGAACCGTTACCTTAGGTTTCATTGCTTTAATATTTACAAGCTTTTTTTCATCTCCTGTACATGTTGACAAAGTTTTAAATGCTAGAAGAATAAACTTCATGCAGAAGCGAATAGGAGCGCGATAACTTGCAACTTTCTGCATTATAACATGCACAAATGAGCTTTTCCGAACTTCAAACAAACTTCAAGTCATTCCTACTATTCTCGTTGGCTTCCTATCCTCCTGTGTAACTTATAAGTAACATTAAGTTACAAAATCGAACCTTTAATCTTTCAGACGTTTTTTTAACACATGTGCTTTTACTTAAATGAAGCAAAATACAGAATACGAAGACATGCTAGGAATTATTCTCCGTGGAAACTAACTTTATGGAAATTATTTTTACATAAAGAGCGAACAGAATTCATAAATAACTAACCTTTCAGGATATGACAGAACACGAACACAGCTCTGGATTCCTTTTCTGACAGTTTTTACAATACAAATCTGCACAATAAGTCATTGTTTTATTTTTTGTTCTTCTACATCCTTATTAAAATAGTTAGTGTACGTCCATGACAGATCATATGGAACGATGTTACGTCATGTAGAAGTATTGACTTTAAAAATACGACTTTTCTTATACATGTTTAAGAAGGGAAAGGCATTTAATAAAATACAAAATCACGTACAAGTGATCATCATTGATTAATAGATACATAAACTAAATTTTTAATGAGAAAATTAGGATTTAACATCGATGGTGGTGCCGACTGGTAGCTGGTTAATTCATGCACGAACAAATGAATTCCGAAATTAACCTTGTTCGGATTTTTGCACCAGTGCGGGAGGCCTGGTATTGTCTTTAGTCTATATTGTTATTTTATTTGTACACATGATACTGTAATAATATTCATAACCAAGGTGACGGTACCAAAACTTTCTGTAAATGAAAAGTGCCAAATATTCTGACAAAACAATTTTACCGTTAAAAGGTATCATCTTTAACATGTGTAGTTACGTTTAAAGTAACAAGAGGCAGGATGGTATTTGAAGGGAGTGAGTGACCCCTCTAGTCACTGCATCCCCATGTGGTTGTAATTTTTAAAACATTTTGCAAAGTAACGATACAAGTATGATATAGCATGTTACGTACCTTTGAGTCTGTTTAGACGCTCCTCATGTCGTTAGTAAAATACTCTGGCAATCACCAGTCGTGGTAATGGTAAACAAAATCATCCTGTTTTACCTTAATAAAAAGATCAAATCTTCGTGAATGCACTTGACAACAATTTGGAAACTTCAATGGACACATCAGCATTGTTCTAGATATTTTTATATTACAGTTATCTTATTGCTATGCGATTTTTTCTTATTGGCAAATCTCTCAGTTTCTTACATGTTGCGAGGTTAGTCTTAAGGTTATTAGAAGTATTAGAGGTTAGTCTATTTGTCCATTTAATACCAGTTGCCTGCGACGTCTTAAATATTTCTTCTTCTTCTTTATTTTTTGGCTCACACCGCGTATCTTTGCGATTTCTAGCCAAAGCTGCCGAATTCAGGTACTAGGCTATTATATGTACAGTGGGATCCATGAGTATTACCCTGCAAATTGTCCATGACTATGTTTATTAATGTTTTTCTTACATCCTATGTGTTTTTAAGCGATGCATTTTTATGTATGCTGGTGCAGAAGTTGTCAACAGCTTTTTCTGAGTTTTCTTTTAATTCCTGAAGCTCTTATTGGGTCAAATAAAGTGCACGAACATGGTGATGGACAATTTGCACGGTAATACTCATGGATCCCACTGTACATGTTCCAAACTGTTGATGAATATCTTTCACTTTCTTCGAAACAGTATTGACTTAAATATTGGCAAAAGTAAAGAACGAAAAAATACCATAATTCAACTGAATAACAAACACTGCAGTGTAATGTCTAGGGCATTACAAGCATTCCAATGCATAGAAAAAAAAATATTGAAAGACCCATTGGAGAATATTCAAACATTCTACTGACTGGATGTGCAGGCATTCTCATTATTTCTTGTTGTAAATGTAATTCAAAAGCCAATTGCGGAATTTAACATCAAAGAATATAGACCTGTCACTGAATCCAACCACTGCACTGCATAGGAATCGAACCCGGGACACCTTGATCACAAGGTAACATCGTTACCAACATGTAGAAAGTGAGGCTGGTTGTTCTTTTTGATTAATTGTTCATTTTCTTAACTCTTCCTTGGGGACTAGCGTGGGTTGTATGCACTAAATAGTGTTACTATTTTCTACAAGCAACCTACGCCAATGTGCAAGGAAGCGTTGAGAAATGGAACGATTAATCAGAAAGAACAACCTGTCTCAGTCACCTTTGACAAGTGAAACGAATCAAACAATAAAAAGATAATCAATAAATTATGGTTTCAACCTTCACGTGTCTAGAAGTGGCACATTCGACAATCACATGGCCTGCTTCAAAGGCGAAATCTGGAGGTCAATGTAAAATTTTTATTTGGGTAAGAATGCGCAATGTAGAGAATGTCTCCAATTTCTTTCCTACTTATTATACTCACTAAATATGCAGTCCTGGTAACGTATCTGGAGTTAAGATTTGGGGGTGACGTGTAAAAATTGTACACTTACGTCTATATATGTTGCAAAATTACGTTTTTCATTACCGCGATCATTCTCCATACAGAAACATAGGAACCATGTTTGATGATATGAACAAGTGACGTTCGGCATTCGTTGCGCTGTCTACACCGTTGCCACACCGTTGCTTCGTTACTTGCAGAGCATTAATTGTTGCTTCGTGAGAACGACGAGGTAGAAGAGCATGTAGAATGCGGACTTTGATCAGAGGTAAGTTTGGCAACGGTGTTCGAGCGTTCTTCTAGAAAAATGGCGTCTTGCGCAGTGAGGAAGCTAGTGCTACAAAACTTATATTTTGTTACAATATGTGCTCATTGGCAAAACCTTTAACTGATATCCCCACGAACCATTTCCGGTAAGGTTAGGGTAAGAAAGTATCTCCAATTTCGTTGATATTAACTAATTTTGGCCTTCTAATCACTACATTATGCACGGGTAGCCCCACGAACCATGCACTGGTAGCCCCACAAACCATTCACGGATAGCCCCACGAACCATTTCCGGTAAGGTTAGGTTAGGCAAGCTTAGTTAAAATTGTGTTCGTAAAACAATGCCATACAGCTCTAAAAAAAATCCACTTATATCGGTTTTTTTCCCCGATTTCCACACGTGACCCCCGCCTTTTAACAACAGATTCGTGATTAGAAGGCCAAATTTAGTTTGTCTCCAATTTCGTTAATATTTGGTATACTTTCTCTACCTAGTATATTGTAAATTAGCTCCAGAATACATTTGTTTCCTTAATTCTGCTCTTGGAAGAAAACAGCAAAGAAATAAGGGAGCGAATTTCTACCAAATCGTTTTAGCCTTCTTTCCTTGAAAAGGAATTGGCTCTTATAAGTAAATCATAGATAAAATCAAAGGATGAGTGATTATTTGCTTTTATTTTATTGATGTGGCTCGTTTTACTTTGCTTCTCTGCAACTTTTGGCTAATTTGCGAAGATGGGGATGCGTGATGATATGATGAAATTGATGAATGGACACTCACAAACATCCATTCCCAGGCCGGAAGCTTTGGCGTTGTAGCGCGATGAGATCTTTTACATGGTAGCGAATGTTGTGCTCCTCGTCAACACGATACAACTAGAATAAATTGTTCACAAATGAGATTTTTGCGATCTCTAAGTGACCTTACGAGACAAAATTAGAAGTGAAGAAATCCAAAATAAATGGAAGGTCGTAGCAATGGCGGAAGAAATTAGAAAGAAAAAAGTTAAAGTGGAATCAATATGTTCTGAGGATTCCAGATAGCCGTTCGACTCAGAAGTTTTTGTAGTTGCGGAACGCCCAGACAGGGGATGGCATCAAAATCCGAGGAACGGATATTCCGATTTCAAATTATCCGATATCCGTTTTGGATGCAATGGATAATCGTGATAATTGGATAAGCGGGATAGTACAGATTTGATGAAGAATTTGTAGAAAATCCATTCAGTGAAATAACGAACATGGTGAATAAAAGAATACGTGGACGGCCCGTAAAACGGATAAAGGATAAAAGTGTTCGGATAATACACACATTCGGATAATCCGAATCAGGGTTGTTAAAGGCCCAGGAATTTTAAATAAATTCAATTCCGGTCCAGGAGAGAAAGTCAGCAAGCGCAAATGGGTTCTTTACCGTAAAGAATCTTTTTGTATGTAAAATTCGGTCCAGGAACCTATTTTCCGGATCAATTCAAATACGGTCCAGAAACCTTCTTTCAAAGGAACAATACGCAACTTGGACCGAATTTAAATTGTGCGAGAAAAAAGGTTCCGGTCCTAAAGCGGAAGCCAATAGAATCCATTGGAATTTATGGGTTCCTTGGAACTTTAACAACCCTCATCCAGATATATCGGGATAAATAGGATAATCCGAATATCTGGAACATGGCTGCCCCTTCTCATACCTCCAAGATCGACAGTGTTCTCAGCTTTTTCCTCTCCATCGTTCGATATAGAGTGCAGGCCCTGAGACACCTGCCTAAGAGAGATCTGCTTGTAAACTTAAACATAAATACTTAAGAATCACGTAGATACGTTGCAGATATGAAATTACTACATAAGATCATTAATGGAAACCTAAGATGCAGCATCCCACTTCACGAACTCTCCCTCAGAGTGCCCAGACATAAAACACGGAGCAAGGAGACTTTCCACACTGCAACTCCCAGGCTCTCACTCATACAACGTCCATTGTTCCATAGGCTACCGAACCAATTCAATATCATCTCAAACCAAGTAGATATTTTCAGTTCATATTCGTCTTTTGTCACCAACTTAGAAAAAATTGTACATAAGTAATGCATTGTGAAAGTAATCTGTTTACCTTGGTACTGTCTTGGCTTGCTTTTGTTTATATTTATGTTTTGTTTATTTTATTTTATCTAGTTTCGTGTGTTCTTTTAACACTAGTGTACTGTTTTACTGTTGTGTCTTTGCGGTTTAAAATGGCTTCTGCTGTACTGGAAATTGCAATAAATAAATAAATAAATATCGGACATCCGGGATATCCGATATCCTGATATTTGAAATCCGTATAAAATGTTATCGGATTTTGGCCACCGCTAACCCAAACTTACAAGAAGAGGAAGAAGTGTTTGTATTCTGAAGACAATCTCTATTTACAAGTTAAAATGCATGAGTAATCAAACAAAGACAACTAAAATTGTCCACCGATTGCATCAAGCAAAACATGCAACGCTTACTCAGTGCTTATATTCACCACTCACGGAGTGCGTATGTGGCTCAAAAACAAAAAAATAATCCTCACATGGCGAAGGACACTTTACATATTTGGTACTTTTTTTTGCATTATTTGGAGGATTTTAAATTACCTTGCTTGGCAACCTTGGCTCATGGTACCCGTCGCAGGTTGCTTTTTCCATTGGAACTCGCATTCCTCTCAGAGACTTGCTGTGTAATTGAGCTCTGCCGGCGCCTACAGGTCTGCTGGCTCTGTGTGCTTAAGATCTCACCGACAGAAATTCATTAATAACACCGTGACGTGGCTACCACAGGTGAACACAACAGGGTTGCCAGGTGCGCTTATTTACCGGAAAAATGTTCAATACTGATTGACTTAATTATCAATTGATAACATCATTTTTTATTAGTCCCAGCAACCTTTCCGCATTTTCCTAGAATCTCCCAGAATTACACACATTCAGACATACGAACCAAACTTTTTACAGGGTTGTTAAAAGTCCAGGAAACAATAAATTCAAATGGGTTCCGCAACAGGACCTTAACCTTTTTTCTCGTACAATTTAAATTAGGCCCAAGTTGGATATTGTCTTATTGCAAAATGGTTCCTGGACCGAATTGAAATACTTTACAGATAAAAATGTTCATTACGGTCCAGAACCCATTTACGCTTCCTGATTTTCTCTCCTGGACCGGAATTAAATTTATTTACAATTCCTGGAACTTTTACAACTCTGCTTCTCTTTATATAAACTATATATCAATATTTACAAAACGTAACACATTAAATGTTTAAAGTTTTGTCTGTATGTTTGAAGCATATTAGCAATATTTTTATATCAAACTACTTTATCATGAAAATATTCGTATTTTCCATTAGAATTATACAATAGCTTGCAAGTATTGCGTAAACACTGATTGTACATGTACGTGAAGCTCCTATTATTCGTGTTCTATATTCACACTTGGTAGTGTGAAAAACACGGACTGTAAATTATTTTCGGTTATTTCTACGAGTCAGTTTTGAAGATCGTTATATCCTTGTCAAATTAGATAGTTGTAGTTCTGAAACCAACTACGTCAGCCCCTGAAGGGAAAATGTTAGCTGGGAGGTGTTTGGTCGAGCCTTGGGGTTAGCTGGGAGGATGCTGTTATGGTTTAACATGGTGACAATGAGACAACTGCTGGGGAGGAGGGGTTCCCTTGCGAAAATTTTGCTAGCTGGGGGGATATTACCTCCCTGCATCCTCCCCACTTCGAGTACTTGAGTTATATAGATTTCTAGAATCGACCAAGTTGACATGTATTGCCACCGGTAATAAGAATGGGAGAGGCTCCCCTGTGGCGCAATGGTAGAGTCCTCGACACAGGGTTGGATTACCGGTGGAGGCACATAGTCGTTCGGATCCCACTTAAAACCGTAGGTCCAGTCCTGTTTAGCCTTACCGTGCATAAAGTGGATTTAAAACAATAAAAAAATGGGACATCTATTTCCTGAAATACCCACTATGCAAGGTTAGTTAACACCGGGTATTAATTTTCTAAAACTTGACTTCGTTTGTCTCATGACTTGTAACTTTTTTGCCCTTTGCAAACAGTTGTGATAATTATGATAACTCTGTTACGAAATATGATAGAAAGCTGAAGTAAAAGAAAATGTGTTCAGTACATTTCAAGCTACATTTTATGTTCTGTACCTTCTTTCAGCATCTCCAATGCAAATGGCTGATATTTACGACCAAAACTGAAATTCAATTTCGAAGAGAAATCAATGTTTAGTATTTTCTTATAAGTAAGTAATGTAATATCAGAGCTATATTATTTGTAGAGGAAACATATTATACATCCAAATGTTTAGCAGAAAATATTTGAGCTCTTGTTACTGGTTTCCACTTTGAGTTATGGCTCTTTGAAAATGCCCGTTTTTCATTTTATTTCAAAATTTAAGCCCCAATATCTCTATTTACCCCATAGTGGGTATGTTAGTAGGTATTATAAATGAAGAGGTATGTAAAGCAGATGTTTGTCTGTATAGGTCTCAAATAGGACACCTATTTCCTGCAATACCCTTTTCTTTTCCCTACAATGCATTATGTGTGTTGCCTACCTCTACGGCGATAGGGCAACTTTAATAGAAATGCTATAGCAAGATCTCCTATTGCCTTGTAGTTAGGCAACACACATTGCAGGGAATCCAGTATTTCGGGACCCGAGTGTCCAATTTATATTGCTGCTGGCTGTACTCTTATACACACACACACAGAGAGAGAGAGAGAGAGAGAGAGAGAGAGAGAGAGGAGAGAGAGAGAAAGAGAGAGAGAGAAAGAGAGAGAGAGCGAGAGAGAGAGCGAGAGAGAGAGAGAGAGAGAGAGAGAGAGAGCAGTATCGGTGGATTATTTATATTTGCTGAAAACATAGAGAGTAGTTGCATTCTTAAATGTCACCTACGATTTCCTTCATATAAACTTACATTTTTGTACATGTTATTTTATTTCAGAGAATCTTTACTGATTTTTTACAACCTGCATCTGGCAACACTGAATCAGAAACTGTAAGAGGAGAACAAAGATGAATCATTCCCGATTTCTCCTTCAACCAGCCGTCAAGGTAAGGGAGAAAAAAGGCTTTTCCTTTCTAAACACGAAGCATTTCTTGTGTACGTCTGCCAATAACAGCAGCCAGAGCTTCTTTGTAAACTCTCCAAGTCTAATATACAACTTATTCAAAGAAAGGCAGGGGGAATAGTTTCTAGGAACAGATATTTGCATGTTATTTACGATGCAGTAGCATTCGTCTTGCAGTAAAAGTTATTGCCGATTGTTTCACTTCATGCGCATTCATTGAACAGGATCTCATTGTTGCAACAGAAATATGTACGTGGTGTACATTAACAATGCAGGTTCAAACAACCTGCTCTACCAGGAGAGGAAGGGGCGGTTCATAAAACGAAGCTTGTTTACAAACAAAAGTAGAAACTTCACGTGACTATTGCCCAGCCTTTCACTGTTATTTATTAGTTCACATATATATTGTTATGTTCCACATATAAACCAGTACCTTTTCTGTACTGAAACAAATGAATTTACAAGTGAAAACAGACTGTTGTAGCATCTATTTTATCTAAGGGTGTTTTTTTAAGAGTGATAGAACTTTCGATAGGGATAGCTGTCATTTGTTTTGTTTTGATGACATGTTGTTTTGTCATTTCATATCAGCGAGCATTGGCAAATGATCATGGAAAGACTGACGCCGGAACAACGTTTACAAATTGTGGAAATATATTTCCAAAATCAATGTTCTGTTCGCCAAACGTATAGAGCACTTCGGAAATATCGGTGCTGTCAGTGAATTGGCCTGACAAGATTATGGGACCTAACGCCACTGGATTATTTTCTTTGGGATATCTAAAGTCTCTGGTTTATGCTGATAAACCAGCAACAATTGACGCTTTGGAAGCCAACATAACGCGTGTTATTAACGACATACGTCCTCAATTACTTGAAAAAGTGGTTCAAAATTGGACTGATCGAATCCGGTCGTGGTGGACATATGCCGGAAATTATTTTCAAAAAGTAAATGTCAGAAAGTTATCTTTCAAATGAAAACACAATTGGCTTCAAACTTATTTTATTATGTGTTTTATTTCAAATTCAAAGTTCTATCACTCTAAAAAAAAACACCCTATATAACCGTGTCATAATCGTGTGATACTTGTTCTTGTGACTACTATGAAACTCGGAACGCAGTGAAATAATCTTGTTTCTGGATTCAACTTATTCACTTAAACTCCTCACTTTCTGCAGATTAACACTGTCATCTCCCAACTCCTGTAGATTACCTCGGTTAGTTCCGCAGCTCCTGTATATTTACTCTACAAGTTCCCTAACTCCTGCATATTACTCTACATGTTCCCTACCTCCTGCATATTACTCTACATGTTTCCTGCCTCCCGCATATTACTACTCTACATGTTCCCTACCTTCTGCATATTACTCAAAGACAATTTATATATTTTTTGCATTTGGTTTGTTATGAGGCTAATGAATTGATTATGTAATGTATGTAAATAATATGTTTTATATATATATATATATATATATATATATATATATATATATATACACCCATGAATGTATTTAAAACTAAAAGAGTGAGATAAAATGAGATTTTTCTTTCCCGATGGAACTTTCATCAAGGCTTTTGCCCCACCTAATCAGAGGGTATGCGCACGCCTATGCCTCCTGGATATTACTCTACATGTTCCTTGCCTCCTACATATTACTCTACATGTTCCCTACCTCCTGCATATTTACTCCAGAAGTTGCCTATCTCCTGCATATTTACTCTGCAAGTTCTCTAACTCGTGCAGATTAACTCTACGGGTCATTTATACCCCCAAGTTAACTATGGCTGTGTACCAATCTTCAGCTGCAGATACGTTCGTTGTGTTGGCGTTCGTTATGCTAGGCACCGCCATAGTTCTATATTTTCTCTTCGTGGTTTAGCAGAGGGCAAAAAACATGCTAGTCAGGAACTTCTGTTTTAAGAAACATATATAATTGATTCACTTCACATGAGTTCGCAAGAAAAGGTTGATTCTGTTATGTACAGGTTATATTGGTATTGTAATTTGTTCCGACGTGTAGGAATTGTAGTACTACTTGGAAGGGTGACCAAACATGGAAAACTCTAGCTTCTCGTGCATTCCAGGCAGATGTTATGTTTCTTGTGAAACTGACAAAACACGATGATCGCTTCATTCCGTTGCAGATCGCCGACTACGAACGTCTAGACCCGAAGGTCGGTCTGCCAGATGCTTGCATGACGGGTGCTTAATCACGATTTCCGATATGTCCTTGCAGGATTTAGGGAGGGGAACGAACAGGAGCCAATTATTCAGCACCGAGTTTGTTCGTTCCTCCTGCAGTTTCAAGTCACTCTTGTTCTTCTTTGTCTGGGACTACTTTCATGCTGAGGCAGGCAAATCTGGACTGCACCTTCAGTTTAAAGTGGAATCGGATCCACTGTACAATTTTCCTCCACCGGGGATGAAACCTGGGACATAGTATTAGTCCTGATTCGAACACCCCTTTATTTCAACGAAAGTTACGAAAGATCAATTGTTGACGAAAAATGATTATAAAGGGCTAGAAAGTTGATTGGACATCAGGGTGGGTAAAAATCATGATTTTTATTTAAAAAAAATCATTTTTGATGACTTTCTTTTAATTAAAAATAATTTTTGATGACTTTTTTATTTAAAAATCATTTTTGTGATATTTTTGTATTTAGAAAATAATTTTTGATGATTTTTTATTTAAATTGATTTTTTTGATTTTTTAAAAAACCGCTTAAAAATTCTTGTATGGCTCTTGGCACCATACACACACATACATAATTTTTACAGAAATGCTTTTTATAGTAAACGGCCCTGTAAAATATTTTGAACAGTGTGATTAAAGTAAACAAACAATATATGTAAACATATATTTTTCTGTTTTTATCATACTGTATACTGTATGTATATATATATATATATATATATATATATATATATATATATATATATATATATATATGTATATGTATGTATATATATATATATCGCGTGAGACACCTAAAAGTACCACCTGAAATAGCGAAGAAACCAGAAACAGTAGCGATGTGAGGTTTGCGGGAAACAATAATATCAAATGGGGCTCGTAAATCGGAGGTATGGGGTGGGTCGAAAAATATCGACAAATGGGGCATCTGGAGCAAAGTCATATGTTTTTTTAATGGAACGATATACAATAACATGGATAATATAAAAGAGCACACGCAGAGAAACACAACGCCGTTGGTCTCATGCATCTACTGCACATAGGAACGAAGATATTGCCATGTGAAAATATGTAAACAAACTAACAAGTGGCCCATTTGACCGTCAGTACCACGGCATGTAAGACTTCTCAGGTGCCTGACAGAACTGCCTTTACGCAGAGCAAGTTTTGATAGCAGGTCCACGAGATCGTGTTAGTTCATAGCAAGCAGTCGTAGTGGTAAGAGCGAAGATTATGGTGTTCACAAACATAGAAAAAGCGGACATGATCCTGATTTATGGGGAATGCCGAAATAATGCCTCAGAAGCCTACCGTGTGTACGCAGAGAGATATCCGGACAGACGACAGCCATCTCGACGTCTGTTTGGAAAGTTATTTATTAAATTAAGAGACATCGGAAGTGTAACACCACGAGCACGTGTGCGGAACAAGCCAACTACAGGCGAGGCAGGTGCAACAAATGTTCTCGCCGCTGTTGCTCCGCACGTTAGCTCCCGTGAAATTGCCAGGGATGCTGGGATGAGTCAGCGAAGTGTATTGCGCATTCTGCACACACACAAGTTTCACCCATATCATATCGACCTCCATCAGGAACTTCACGGGAATGATTTTGTGGACCGTGTTCGGTTTTGCACATGGTTGTTACGACACGACACACCCGATTTGTCACGTATCCTCTTCACTGACGAGGCAACTTTTACCAATCATGGAAATGTCAACCTAAGGAACATGCACTATTGGTCGGTGACAAATCCACATTCGCTTCGCCAAGTGGAACGCCATAGCCCATGCAGTGTGAACGTGTGGTGTGGTATAGTGGGTGAACATCTCATTGGCCCTTTTTTATACAAGGGACACTGAATGCTGACCGATACATACAGTTTTTACAACATGAACTGCCTGTACTATTGGAGGACATACCACTTCAGACAAGGAGGGACATGTGGTACCAACATGACGGGTGCCCAGCTCACAGTGCAAGACGCGCTACAGCATGTGTGGAAAATACATTTCCAAATCGTTGGATTGGACGTGGAGGGCCTGTCAAATGGCCGGCTCGTTCCCCAGATTTGACACCGTTAGACTTTTTCCTGTGGGGAAAGCTGAAAGACATTGTCTACCGGGATGTGCCAACAACTCCAGAGGATATGCAACACCGCATTTCTGCGGCCTGTAGGGACATTCCCTACGAGATGCTGCATTCTGTGCAACGATGTTTGCGTGGGCGCCTCGTTGCCTGACGCTGACGGCCACCACTTTGAACACACACTTTGACAGGTTTTCGCTTCTTACGCAGTGGTTCTTCGACATACTGTCATGGTCATTTTCAATATGCTGTAACACTGTCAAATACATGGTGCTGACGATATCTACTGTATTTTTTCTTCCTTTAACACGTTCTGTCTTCATCTTGTCCTATGGCTTCCGACATCTCATACTTGTACATGCCGTGGTACTGACGGTCAAGTGGGCCACTTGTTAGTTTGTTTACATATTTTCACATGGCCATATCTTCGTTCCTATGTGCAGTGGATGCATGAGACCAACGGCGTTGTGTTTCTCTGCATGTGCTCCTTTATATTATGCATGTTATTGTATATCGTTCCATTTTAAAAAATATGACTTTGCTCCAGATGCCCCATTTGTCGATATTTTTCGACCCACCCCATACCTCCGATTTACGAGCCCCATTTGATATTATTGTTTCCCGCAAACCTCACATCGCTACTGTTTCTGGTTTCTTCGCTATTTCAGGTGGTGCTTTTAGGTGCCTCACGCTGTATATATATATGAACCAACTATGGAAATGTTTATTTAGTGTGTTAGTGAAACTCTAATAATTTCACTAACTTTTTGTAATGAAAATAAAACGTTCTGGATGTACTCTATAATTGTAACTTTAAAATTATATTTTTATAGTCTTTGTAACTGAATTTTAGCAATTTCTTTAATGATAGTTTGCAGAATATCAGCTGCCATGTTTATAGTTTAATGATAATAGCACTATTTACGGTTTAATATGATTAGTATTTTGTATATTATTCTACAGAAAAGATTTGCTGTTTTTGCCCATAAAAATTATTGAATTTTAAATCAAGAGAAATTTAAGTGTGTTTGCAGTTTACATATTACATTTCCTTTCGGATGAGCTTCACACCATCAGAACATATATTTTGTTTCCTTTCTTTCTATTTCTTAGAGCCTAATAAACACCATTAAATTATTACGAGGTTAATGTATTTTCACCAAAAGTGATTCTGGTATCTACAAAACCCTTATGTACATTACTCTATAAATTATTTATTTAAAGTCATTTAAATGAATCCACCTTGTTGTATATTATCCATTCACAATTATCCATCAGACAATGGTTAATGTCTAATTAACATTGCATGCTAATATAAAACCTTCGTGGTGGAGTGGTTGGCACAGCGCGCTAGGACTTATTTTCACAAGTACCATGATTGATTGAATTTTACTTTAATAATTCGACTCAATCGTATGAATGGTGAATTTTATTTAACTTTATATTTGCAATGTCAATTACCTAAAATTTAAAATTAATTTCTATTTCTGTCGTTACGTGCAGCCGCGGTAGCTCAAAAGTAGTCGACCTCCGTGGCGGTGTGGTTAGTACAGCGCGCTGCGACGCCAGGAGTCCCGGGTTCGAATCCCGTTTGGATGTTTGTGTTTTGTCGTAATGAAAAAATTGAGGATTGAGAAAAAGTTTAAAAATGGTGCATACTACCGTTTAGGGGTATTCCTATAAAAGAAGTCGTTAGGGTGTCTGACCAGCATGCGAGAGATCCGGGTTCGATCCCCGGTGAGGGAGAACCGAGACTTCTTCCATCTCTTCAAGCGGCTCCGGCGCCCACCCACTTTACCATTCTGGGGTAACGGCGGCTAGGGGTGTGGTGCTGATCACATCACTCTAACCTTTGGCTGTGATCAAGAACATGTGGGTCTTAAACTCCACACTCCCTATACGCCTTTATAGCGTGGTACACAGCACAAGGGAGCACTTTACTTTACTCTGTCGTTATCTACGATGAGGTGCTTCTTTGCAGTTGGGCCTAGAAGAAAATTGAACTAAGATGAATAGAAAAACTAAAAAAAATGATAAAAATGCAATAAGAACAACAAGAAGTTAAGAAAATAAGCAATAAGGCCAACATTTCACAAAAGATGGAAACTGACATCTTGAAGATTTAGTCAAAACTTTCCATTCACCTTTCGAGCAATGCTCATCCAGTGTTAGTATCAAAAGCCATTAAACCTACCGATGCCTGTTCCTTCCGCATTCCTCCAATAAAGAAAACAGAAGAACAACGAACAATGTGTGTAATCATGAATCCTACGTGATCTGAGTGGTCAGAAAACTTGACCTCGGAGAGCATTGGTTAACGAGATTACCAGCTGCATGGTAATTGCTGTGCACCAACCGACAGGCAAATTACACGGATCCTTTACCTCTGAGATATTGAAAATTACCTCCTTACTCCTGGTAATGCAAGTTCATACTCTATAGAAACCTACAATTATCATTTGCATTCTTGTTGTGGTAGGCCAGCTCCGGAAACGCATTAGGATTCTAATGGTAGATATGGACGATGTTATTGTGTTTACCGTCTAACTGTTCAGTGGGCTGTAAATGTCGACGAAAGTATCCAGTATGGGTGACTATTGGGTGCACATGGGCGTTACTGCGGGAGGATTTCTTTAAATAAAGAAAATACTGTACGATGTCCCAGTATTCTGTTTCGTTTACGAAGGTGTCCATTACAGGAAATGTTTTAATTTACCTTTGGAAAATGCGGTACTTTTTTTACAGTACAATTTTACAGTAGTGTGTGCTTGTGCATACATGATAGGTCCCTTACACTAAAATAGGAACCTAAATTAAGAGTGTTTGAAAATAAAATATTTAGAGAAACAGTTCTACCTAAAAGGGATGAGGAGACAGGCGAGTGGAGAAGGTTACAAAATTTAGAACTCCATAATCTGTATGCATGTCTAGATATTATTAGAATGATTAAATCCAGACGACTGAGGTGGGCGAATGGGAGAGGAAAGAAGAGCTTACAGGATTCTTGGGAAACCTGATGGTAAGAGACCTGTAGGAAGGCCAAGACGAAGATGAATGGTTAACGTTGAGATGGACCTAAAGGAAATCGGTAGGGATGGATTGATCTTGCGCAGGATGGGGACAGATGGAAGGCTTGTGTTGATGCAGACATAGACCTTCGGGTTTAAGAAGGCTAGAGCGTTAATAGTTAGTTTACTGAGGTGTCCATTACAAGAAAAGCTATAATTTACATTTGGAAAATGTGGTTAAAAATACAGTTTCACAGTATTAGGTAGATGATATATGTATATATATGTAAGTAGTATGATAGTATGAATAGATAGATACACACACGCACACACACACACACACACACACTATATATATATATATATATATACTTGCCATAATGTTCTTCCTCTGTGACTAAACCAGTTTAATCGTTTGTATCTTTAAAGGATGTGTGGTAATTTTTAATTTATGGAAGATATTTACATAATCGTAAAATAAATTTAGAAATTCTAAATTGAAAATATGAAATGCTTATAAGTATTTCCTATTTTCACCCTTCATAAAATTCGACGAAAAGGGAAAATATTTTCAAGGAATAACTCGAGTGAACAAACGTATGTACGGAAAACAGTGAACTTGATGTAGATGCAGTCATAAAACAAATAAACATCGTGAAATAAATAAAATCCTGGAGGACTTTTTCAGACGTGCCAAAGCATATCTTCCTGGTTTTTTTATAGTACTTGCAATGTCAAACCTCTAGTGTTAATTGTGAATTGTGCTGTGTGGTTGTGTATATATATTCAGGATAAAATCGTGCTTTTTTTTAAAGACTCGCAGCGTTGAAGCGAGGCATCAAACAGAAAAATTTAATAGGTTTGTCCAGTGACACGTTGTATATATAATACAGGCTGTCCAAAAAGTCACGCAACCAAGATTTTGAACGTACCTATCTTTTGTACAAAACACGATAGACACATGAAGCCTACACAGGGTATTAACTTTGCTTATGTGGATGTTTTTTAAACATTAAATAAGAAAATCATGGCCTACATGAACGTTCAGTATGCGGAAAATTTACTAAGGCGTATATTTTTTTGCACAAATTAAAAGGAAAAAGCAGGTGTGAAGGATAGCTGTGGAGTGGCTTTCAAGAAAAACGTATGGTCTGTGGGAGTATTTATGGAACTGATAAAATATATTTTATGCATTACATACGACTTTATGGTGTTAATTGTGGCATATTAATGAAAAAAGTGTTTTTTTTTCAAAATTATGAGGTGTTAAGACAATATTGGTCGTGTCAGAGGACAGTATCAGGTGTGCTCGACATCTGACTATGCTGTTCAATGAATGGTCAGATGAAAGAAAACATTTGAACTTTATCGTACAAAATGATGGGTAGGTTCGTTAGGTTAGACGAACTTTTATATAATCGAACTGCAGACGACACCTAGGCACTGTCAACTCTCGTCTCGCTTCAATGCCATCCCCCCCCCCACAAAAGAAAACGCAAATAGAAGAAGAATTCCAACATCCTCAGAAAATGCTTTGCTTCAATGAACAATCAATCACTGGTGGAAACAATAGGATTTCGAACGATTCAGTGAAACAAAAAGATTTGGCAATTGGGACGCGACGTCTGCTCCTAGGACCACTGGCTGTCCTTGAAATGGAGGAAGAAACTGGATAGAACCAGCTGGACAATCTGAATATGCGTGGGTACTGGAACGACACTGCTTCCAAAGAGATTATGAATATTTATCTTTCTCCATTTCCAGAAACGAGCATTGTGTACTGTAAGTGCCAACGTCTTATCTCCGCACTACATCTTGGAAGTCTACCTGTTTCGGGTTAACGAGGGTATGGCGACCAGAGCTGCAGCTAGAGATTCCAGCGCCGCAGTCGATTTCCTTCATCAATTTCATCATAACTTCACTCATTCTCATCTTTGCGATTAACCAAGAGTGGAAGAACAGCGACGTAGAATTACATAATTCAAGCAATCAATCAAATGATCTGTTTTAGAGGAGCGACCAGGAATATTTCTAAATCTATTGTTTAGCAATAGCAAAGTGACAATGAAATCGATTTCAATAAGGCACCAATACTGTGATGTGAACCTCGACTATTCCCTTCTCCAACTTTTTCAAGTTTTGCTTCTTCGGCGCCCTCTTTGCCTCGGCGTCAGTTGCGATCACCCCCTCCCCTCGGTAACGACGGCTGTCACCTTTGCGTTGCAACTAATTCTACAAAATTTAGATTGTGGAGTGCAATTACTTGAAACTACTTCTTTTTTGAGTTGTTTTAAGTCCACTTCTTTTGGCACAGAACGGTTACTCGGGACTGGACCTACAGTTTAAAGTGGGATCCGAACTACTACGTGCCCCCACCGGGTATTGAACCCGGGATCTCTTGGATTACAAGGCGTGAAACAACCTGTAATTACTCAATGAACAAAAGCCTTGTCAAAAGTCTCCCGTGTAGCCAAATTATCTTTCTTCTTCCTTTTTTATTCTGTTTCGCAGGAGTAGTTAGCACAGTACGCTACAATTCCAGGGGTCTCGGGTTTGAATGCTGGCCTGGGCATGGGTGATCTTTGTGAGTGTCCCTTCCAAGGGCGCCCGCACGATTTTTCTCAGGGGGGCAGTCATAGAAATTTATTATTATTGTTATTATTGCTATTATTTTTTTGATATTATTATTATCATTATTACTACTAATACTACTACTAATGTTTTTTTTAAAAAATTACATATATTTGTAATTTCCATATTTTGTATATCTATATACAATTTTCATAACTGTAAACTTAATATATTAATTTATGTAGGACAAAAAGCTGCTTTTTATAGTTAGATAAGTATGTATTGATTACAATAAATGTAAAATAGATTGTAAGCTTAAAAGTAACCATACTTAAAAGCAATAATAATAATAATAATAATAGTTTCTGTTTCTTACGGTCTGTAAGTCTTTTTTTTTTTACTAAAGTATCATTACAATTTCACCATTGGAATTACATTAACTTTTTCCACAAATCTCAGGGGGTTAAGTGTCCCCTTGCCCCTCTCTGCTTGAGCCCTTGGTCCCTTCACCTGTTTCATCATATCATCACTCATCCTTATCTTTGCGATTAGCCACAAGTGCCAGAAAACCGAAGTAGAATAAACCAAATAAATTAATATTATTCTGTTTCAATACTCGTTTATTCTTCCTTTTTGTCTCTTTTTTTATTCCGATTCTCTTCCGTTCCTGTCATTTCTATTATCATTTCTAATTCTCCTTCGCTTTATCCATGTGTGTGCACTATTCCTGTTCTAGTATGAATGATTCTGACAATTTTACATGTAGACTTTTTGGGCTAAGATAAGCTGGGCTAGTGGATCCAGGTAACTAAAATATGGGCGTAATTTTGTGGGACCTAACTTTGGGGGTGCAAGGTAAAATCGAACTTGTGGCTTAATTTGTATAGAACACTATACAGTAAACATAGCGTCCAGGCTTTTAAATTTGCGAAATCATAAAAAAATTCTCATTACTTTATTTCGCAGGTTCTAGATGGTTGACAAAAGTAACATTAACCTGTAAACTTTAATAAAGCTGTCAATTTTAGATGGTAAGTCCCCCCCGTGTCCCCACCAAGTTACGCCTATGAACTAAAATGAACTGTAACTCGCTTTGATCCTTGCGCCACCCGCGTGTGAGGTCTTCCCGCGGGGTTGGAAAGTTACTACGAACTGCAGAATTCTTGGAAAAACCTTCGCTTCAATCTTGTTTGACAGCCTGCTTATTACATGGGATGGTTGTGATGGCGTATTGTTGCGAAAGCATTTGGGAAAGGTTCTTAGTGTTCTACCGAAAGACATCAAAGGATACAAATGAACCAAAAACTGTGAAAGGGACTTAATTAGGAGAAAGTCAATTTTGGCTGAAATTTGTTTCCTCGCATCGGGAGTCATTTTTGTGTCTTGCATCACTTCCTCTTCGAATTAATCGTGACAGACACCATAAACAATGATTAGGTGAAACGGGTATAACATTTAGAGGAAAACTTGCTTCTAATTTCCGAAATAAATTGCTCTAAATTTTTAATACATCATGGTTTTGAAACAAATTAATGTGATTTTTTTTAAATGCACCATGATTCTGAAACAAATTACTCTCTTTTTGAAGCACACCATGGCTCTGAAACGCATAACTCACAATTTTTAAAGTGAGCCATGGCTCTGAAACCTATGTCTCACACTTCTTGAAGTTCACCATGACTCTGAAATCTATGTCTCACATTTCTTTAAGTGCATCATGTCTGTGAAACCTATAACACTCACTTTCTCAAGTGTACCATGACTCTGAAACCTATTACTCACGCGTTTTGAAGTGCATCATGTCTGTGAAACCTATAACTCACGCTTTTTGAAGTTCAGCATGGCACTGAAACCTATTACTTTCGCTTTTTGAAGTGCATCATGTCTATGAAACCTATAACTCACGCTTTTCGAAGTGCACCATGGCTCTGAAACCTATTACTCACGCCCTTTGAAGTGCACCATGTCTGTGAAACCTATAACACTCACTTTCTCAAGTGTACCATGACTCTGAAACCTATTACTCACGCCCTTTGAAGTGCATCATGTCTGTGAAACCTATAACTCACGCTTTTTGAAGTGCACCATTGCTCTGAAACCTATTAATCACATGTTTTAAAGTGAACCATGGCTCTGAAAGAAATTATTCACACTTTTTGAAGTGCACCGTGGTATTACTCACACTTTTTGAAGGCCATCATCATGATTCTGAAACAACTTCCTTTCACTTTTTGAAGTGCACCATGGCTCTGAAATCTATAACTCCCACTTTTTGAATCGCACCATTGCTCTGAAATCTATAACTCACACTTTTTAAAGTGTACCATGCCTCTGAAATCTATTACTCATGCTTTTTGAAGGGCACATTATGACTGTGAGACAACTTGCTCTGACTTCATGAATTTCACCTTGACTCCGAAGCACAATAATCTGATTTGTAAATTCATCATGATTCTGAAACAAATTACTCCCCTTTTTTGAATGGCATCTGGACTCCGAAACAAGTTACTCTCAATTTTCTGGGAAGAGAATTGTTGCTCGGAAACAAATTACTCTCATTTCCTGGCGTGTTTTCCAACCTTCCCACCAACGTGACAAGTTTGCTTTCCTCGTTTCAGAAGATGCCGCGCGGGACACAATCCCACCTCCAGAGAGCCATTGTCATTTGCCAGTCAGGGCAGGCTTCGACGTCCTCTCCTCTCCCGAGCGACACCGCAGCAAGCGAGATCTCTCGGCCGGTTGCCAAATGTTTATCAACACGTGCGCCGTTCGGAGCAAGTTTCCATTTATGTACTCGAGATTTCCAGCAACCATTTTTTTTTTCTGTTTCATTTGCTCCAGCATTCATTGCTTCTGTAACCTTAGCTGATCTCGACCTTCTTTTGTTCGCGAGGAAATACGTGACGTTCCTAATCTCTTGAACACTGCGTGTGGGAGACTTTCCCTCTACGGAGAACGTAGCTCGCATGGAAGTGCAACAACATTCGTGAGTGGCGACGATACTTTGGAGTCCTCTCGCAGAACTGGGCCAATACACTGTTAATATGGGCTTTCCCGATTATTATTATTATTTATTATTAAAGTAGGGTTACACTTAAGCTTACAATTTTCTTTACATTGATTCTGAACTACAAAAACAGCTTTTTGCCCTACATGAATTAATATACAGTTATGCTATTTGTTTGTAAGTATACATAAAATTGAATATTATAAATTTATATAATTGAAAAATATAAGAAATAGAAGAAAATAAACATTTTTGCAACCACATTATATTAAGGAGGCAATGAGGTGAGGCACGGTGTCAGTATTCATAAATTAATGTCCTAATCTGTAATTTAAATTTGGCAAAATTTCTCTCCTTTCTGCAATTTACAAGTAGTTGATTCCACGCTTGACTTGCCAGAGATAACTGGGATTTTGATCCGTATCTTGCCTTGTTACATTTCGGTACTCGGATACTGTGGATCGCAGATTGGGATAATTTATATAACTAGATATCATTACTTTGTCACTTAATAAGTGGTTGTGTATTAATTGCCTGATGCATTTTGAGTAGAAATGCATATTTTCGCCTGGATTCCAGCGTGGGTAGTTGTAGCCCTTTTCTACTTGCACGTGAAGTCGTGTGCACCGTATTTGTTATGCTGCGTATAGCCCAATTTCGCATTTTTTCTAGTTTCATGGTGTTATTTTTGCTAATCCTATAGAGATAGCGTAGTGGTAAAGTCATTGTCTTTTAATCAGGGGTCCCTGGTTCGATACCCGGTGGAGGCACATAGTGGTTCGAATCCCACTTTAAGCTGTAGGTCCAGTCCCGATTAGCCTTACTGTGCATCAACTGGACTTAAAGCAAAAGCTCGACAACAACAACACTGTTACTATGTAAAGGAATTCGAATGAATGTAACACTAGTGCTACTTATATTAATAATAATTTACTGATTGGTTTCTTGTGCTATATTTAGGAACCTTATAGGCATTAACTCGCAAGAATGTTTGCATCAATTGTTCTAACACTTACTGTACAAAAACGTTTTTTTTTTTGCTACCACATCTTAATTGAATTGTGCTTATGTGCCCCTTGAATATTTCCATATAGACTTGGGCTTCTCCACCAACCACAGCTTCAACACGTGCAGCGTAATTGTTTGATGGACATTTTTCTTTTAAACTTTGATTTGCTACTTTTGGCTAATCACGAAGGTGATGTAATGACTGTGCTATTACGAGATATTTCCACTGAATGACGCGTCTTTGAGACCGTGTGTTTAGCAACTTACCTGTATGTTGAACTCTTAAAAAATTATGAGTTTTGGCGTGGAATTGGTTGTAACAAAATGTTAATTCTATTTGTTGTGCTTATTGTTATTGATGTTGAGCACATGAAATTAATGTACAATTCTGTTCACATAAAGTGACACATTTTTTTAAGGTGGGACAGTTGGACACTTTATCTGAACAGTACTGTACAGTCACCAGCAATAAAATGGTACAGCCAGATCCTGAAATACTCGCTTGCCTTCAAGGCGTAATGTGTGTTGCCTACCTCAACAGCGAGAAGTGGATTTTAATACTAAATTTTTAGTGGTAACTTCTACCAACGCCGTAGAGGTAGACAACACACACAACGCCTTGCAGGGAAGCGTGTATTTCAGGATATAGGTGTCCCATTTTTATTGCAGATGACTGTACATTAATGCTGACCTTGTAATTTGCTAATATTTGTCATTTCTGCTCGGCTACATGCAAATAAACAACTATGTAATTACATAAAAATCTACGTTTTGAAAACTTGTAGACGTCTGCTTCCTGTGCAGAGGAAGCATGCTGTAGCCTCTCACGTCCACCCATGGAACTACAGGTGACCAGGTGAGAGGTGACATGGTCCAGCGAGTGGAAGATGTGGGAGGGATGCAAGCGGAAAGCATCCATTCTTCTCTCTGCTTGGGACGAAGGCCAAAGCATCCTCGTATCAAATTTCTGTGACGGGTCCCATTATTAATGGTGAGCTGTCGGTGCAAAGGAATGGGTGGAAGGTGTTGCACGTGTTCTGCTCCCGTAACAGCTAAGTGTGAGTGACACACCTTAAGAGCTACGTGTTCGGACCAAGGGTCAAATCAACAATAAGCTTATTGATTGCAATTTTTCAAAAGATTGGAATAGAGCTACAATTGAGCATATTTGTATTAATCTAACGAGAAAATTAATCACAGAAAATTTTCCAAGAAAAATTATGTCCTTGACTGGGGTATATTGAAATACATGCTTAAAGGGAGAGGAAAAACGAAATATATGAAAGACCAAGAATAGAGAATGAGGGAAAGGGGAAGATAGAAAAGAAACGGGAAAAGGAAGAGCAACAAAGAAGTGAGAGGCAGACAGACGCACACAGAGAGAAGGAAGTGAAATATAGAAGCGAGAAACAGAGAGAAATGAAGTGAGATAAAATAGCTAGAGAGAGAAAGAGGGAGAGAAAGGAAGTGAAGTGAAAAGAGCACGTAAGAGAGAAAAAGAACATGGAAATAAAATAAAGAAGCAAGAAACAAGGATACAGAAAGGAAGCGGACTACAGAAAAGTGTGATTATATATGTGTGTGTGTGTGTGAGAGAGAGAGAGAGAGAGAGAGAGAGAGAGAGAGAGAGAGAGAGAGAGAGAGAGAGAGAGTGAAATGATGAAGTACGTGTTTGAAAGAGAAAAGGAAGTGAAATAAAGAAGTGCATGTCTGAGAGAGAAAATGAAGTGAAATAGAGAAAAAGAGTGCGAGAGAAGTGAAATAAAAAAGAGTACGCCTGAGAGAGAAAAATAAGTGGAGTAAAGAAGTGCGAAAGGAGCGAAATTAAGAAAAAGAGTGCGAGGGAAGTGAAATAAAGAAGTGTGCGCCTGAGAGAGAAAAAGATGTGAAATAAAGAAAAATAGTGCGAGAGAAGTGAAATAAAGAAGTGTGCGCCTGAGGGAGAAAAAGCAGTGAAATAAAGAAAAATAGTGCGAGAGAAGTGAAATAAAGAAGTGTGCGGCTGAGGAAGAAAAAGAAGTGAAATAAAGAAAAAGAGTGCGAGAGAAGTGAAATAAAGAAGTGTGCGGCTGAGGAAGAAAAAGAAGTGAAATAAAGAAAAGAGTGCGAGAGAAGTGAAATAAAGAAGTGTTCGCCTGAGAGAGAGAAAGAAGTGAAATAAAGAAAAAGAGTGCGAGAGAAGTGAATTAAAGAAGTGAAATAGAGAAGAGAGAGAGAAAAAGAGGGGGGAAGGAAATAAAACAAAGAAGTGTGTGTTAGAG
This sequence comes from Lepisma saccharinum, assembly GCF_977018435.1. NCBI lineage: Eukaryota > Metazoa > Arthropoda > Insecta > Zygentoma > Lepismatidae > Lepisma > Lepisma saccharinum. Next base: position 3,333,586 of record NC_139246.1, read on the forward strand.
AGAAATGAACTGAAATAAAGAAGCAAGAGACAAGAAGAGGAATGGAGATGAAATAAAGAACTATATGTGTGGATGTTTGTGTGAGGGATAAGGAAAGGAAAGAAGCGAGAGACAGATATAGGATAGGTATAATGGTTTGTGTGAGAAAGGAAGTGAAATACTGACGACTCAAACCCAGTACCTCTGACTACTAGCCACCCTGCAGCCACAGAGTTTGGCACTGAAGGAGAGAGGCTTTCACTTGCTTTCTCCTTGGTGCAAAACATTTGACAATAATACAAATCATGAAAAAAACGTCCCTTTTGACGTTCTTAATTGCAGGTACACATGTTCGGTAAGTTTTTATAAGTTGTCAAATTCGTGATAGTTAATGCATTTGATATGATAAATCCATCAAACTTTCTCTTGAGTATAAAACCGGTTTATCGATTCTATTGTTGAGGAAATTTAGATGTGCAGACTAATTACAAATTGATCTGTCTGTGAGAAGAAGTTAGCTGAAATTTTTACTTCTGGAAATTACAGACAATCCTGGTGAACTTACAATACTGGTTCCAACCACTGGCGTACGCAGAGGTGGAGCTGATGGGGCTACTTCCCCTTCCGAAATTTTGAGAAAAAATATTGTAAAGAACTCTGGAAAAATCAAAGTGGTAAATAAAATTCTCCTTTAAATTAATTCAAATTACCATTTTTGTCTTTGAAGAACTTCTAAAATGAAGGTCAAAACTGGTAAATGCAATATATTGTATATTTTATCCCATCTGTACCTAGAGAGCAGCTATGTGATATTCACCTTTACAATTCCAGCCCCCCCCCAAAAAAAATCCTGCGTACGCCAGTGGTTCCAACTACTAAAACGTCAGAAGTAGTGGCGATAATGGTTTTGCCCCTTCCCCTGGCGGAACGGTACAATAGATCCTAGGCAAATCATTTTTCCCCTGTAGTTTCTCGTGCATATCATTTTTTTTAAATATGCAAAAATATAATGGGAATTCAACAATTAGATAGACACCGTCAATATGCCGAAAATCGAACAAATCATTAAATATTTTTTTAAGTCATATGGGACAAACAAACATTTGTTTATTCTCAATAAAGTAATCAAATTTTTGTAAACTTACTCAGTAATGTTTCGCCAAGGCACGGAATAGATTGATACATAATGATAGCTTATGATCATTTACAGTATGGACAGCACAATAGTTCATTGAGGGAACACCAGTGTGTTCTTATTTATTCAATAATTCACCTTTTCTGAAAGTGTTCATATTTATTGAATTTGTTCGGGTGGGCAATTTCTTTTTTTCGGGGGAGGGGGGTTGGCGGTTGCCCACCCTGTCATACATATGTCGCCATCCTTTGTGCGAGGGTTGGGACCAACATGTGTGCTATACATTTAATAAAATAGCTTTTCCTTCTCTGAATGTTGTGTTTTTAAAGCATTAATGCCAGGGATGGGCGGAACCGAATCTCCGCACTACGTAGAAATTTCAGCAAATCCTGTTACTGTCAGCCATTTTGAAACAACTGCCTGCGCTCACGCGATCAAAGCTCATTACGTCACACTACCTCTACAGTCTGTATTTGCGATGATTTACTTCGTTTGCATGTATTGATCAATTCTGATTTTTGAAAAATTGTTGCTCTTTACTTTCAGTATGCCCCTCGCATTATAGTAAGCGTATATAATACGTTTATCTGTGATCATTAAAAATATTGAAAGAATATCTAAGTAATAGACAACAACGTGTTATACTTCGTGGAACTCATTCCAACTGGCTTCCTGTTATATCTGGTGTGCCGCAAGGAAGCGTTCTTGGCCCTTTGTTATTTGTATTATATCTGGATGATTTCACAGACCTCTTTAATTCCCCCATCTCAGCACAATTCTAATGTTCGCTGATGATTGCAAGATTATGAGAGAAATAAAACAGCCATCAGACATGCAACTTCTCCAAAATGACATTAACAGATTCTCTGAATGGTGTAAGCGATGGAAACTGTCCACAAACCCTTCTAAATGCTCATACATAACAATTTCATTGAAACAAAACATTCTTGAAGGTAATTATACACTCCCCCTAGCAAAAGAAGCACAACACTGAGATCTAGGTATCCTCATAGATTCTAAACTAACTTTCGATAATCACATATCAACCATCATAAAAAAGGGCAATGCGTATGCTATGCTTACTTTACAGATTCACCGAAATCCATAACCCTAAAGCACTTTCCATTTACTTCAAAACTTTTGTCTCCCCCATTCTAGAATACTGTTTACCCATCTGGAACATGGCTGCCCCTTCTCATACCTCCAAGATCGACAGTGTTCTCAGCTTTTTCCTCTCCATCGTTCGATATAGAGTGCCGGCCCTGAGACACCTGCCTAAGAGAGATCTGCTTGTAAACTTAAACATAAATACTTAAGAATCACGTAGATACGTTGCAGATATGAAATTAGTACATAAGATAATTAATGGAAACCTAAGATGCAGCATCCCACTTCACGAACTCTCCCTCAGAGTGCCCAGACATAAAACAAGGAGCAAGGAGACTTTCCACACTGTAACTCCCAGACTATCACTCATACAACGTCCATTATTCCATAGGCTACCGAACCAATTCAATATCATCTCAAACCAAGTAGATATTTTCAGTTCATATTCGTCTTTTCTCACCAACTTAGAAAACATTGCACATAAGTAATGCATTGTGAAAGTAATCTGTTTACCTTGGTACTGTCTTCGCTTGCTTATGTTTATATTTACGTTTATATTTTGTTTGTTTTATTTTATCATGTTTCGTGTGTTATTTTTAACACTAGTGTACTGTTTTACTGTTGTGTCTTTCCGGTTTAAAATGGCTTCTGCTGTACTGGGAATTGCAAAAATTAAATAAATAAATAAAAACATCCCTAATTAATACTCATTAACGTTATCTATTTAAGTGTGAACCCCCGGCCTTAAGAGAAAAGCGGTCTCAAATAAAGAAAATACAAAACTTCATTCATAAAACGAGTAGACATCGTGGAAAGCGCAACCTCAGCTTGTTTATACGCAGGAAGACATATATTTCCTCGACGGTAGTAATCTGCTTCCAAGCGAACAAGCGACCGAATGATTTAGGAGGAAGCTATTCACTGTAGCATCCAAGACAAAGGCAACCAAAATGCGTCTCCCACGTGACAGCGACCCTGAACGCAGCGTGCGTCCGTGACGCACTCAAATTTAAAGATAGGGCCTGACCTTTATTCCCGAGTATCTTGGAGGCAAATTAATAGCGGCATCCCACTCGCGGTGAACATCTGCGCTCACAGAGGGAGCTCTGCTACCTACAAAGAATAACGACAGACCTTATCCGGGATATTTCCGGATTTTGAGAGATTTCTGTTCTCAAATTTGCAATAAAAATGAAATTAATAGCTACTGTAAAAACGGATACAAAACGTTGAAGCTGACATTAAAGACTTGGTTATACTTCTGCCGTCTGCAAGGAAATAAACTTTATTTTTCAGTTTGAATCTACGTAAAATTTCCGAAAGAAGGAGCCAGCAAGACTCTTGCCGGCCCCTTGGCGGTGAGGTTATCACATCGTGCTACGACGCCAGGGGTCCCGGGTTCGAATCCTGGCCTGGCCATGGATGTTTCTGAGTGTCCCTTCGTTAATGTCATCATATCAGCCTGCAGCAAAAATGTTGTCGTGTGGGTATTCTCCACGCTTCCCTTCCGAGCTGATCGCGTACCCCTTCAAGTTGTTCACGTACCCCTAGGGGTACGCACGGCTTGGCTGGATCTTTGGCATTCGAATGGGCGAATTTTTTTCATATTTTCCTCTCCATTCGAAAAACCTCTTTGTTATTGCAAAATATGAAAAATTACATCAGCTTAGAATTGCTTCTAGAGCATTGACGTGAATTTTTGTGTAGTTTTCTTTCTCTGTTATCTAGATATTATCAATAGTTTAATAGACTTACGCAATCACGAAACTATTGAAAATTTGAAGAAAATCGTCCATTCGCATGCCAAAGGTCCAGCCTTAAGAACCGCCGCTGACCTATGTAATTGCAATTGGTAGATGCGCTGAAGAAACAGTTTCTTTGTTTCTGTTCATAGGTTCTTTATTCAGCTTCTCCTTGCACTTGGACAACCCTTCTTGCCATAAATCTTCTCCCCAGCTACCGATATCAAAGAGGCTGTTTAAAAAGCTTCAGCAAATTTACAATTCGAACATCGCAAGCTGAACCCTGGAACACGTGCAAGAAATTTATTTCCACTGCGTGACATACCGTGCTGTGGGTGTTTGCGTAGGATCTGCAGCAAATTGGAGTCGCTATCAGTTGCAAACTATAAATCTCCCAAGGGCAAAATTACAACCACGTGAATCTGGCTCTTTGTATGTCAAAAGTCACAATGCACACAAAACGTTGAGAGATTTCTGTACTTGTGTAGTATAGGAAGGAAACTTATGTCCAGTGATATCGGCGTTTTTCAAAAGCTCATTAAGTTTACGATCTTGTTTTGGCAGTTATTCTAGAGTCCCTTTGAAAGCTTCTGATTGGCTGATCGCCTACACAGCGCTGGTGTTGCGAAATTGTGTATTTGAGAATGTTGTACAAATCCTACTTCATACATGGTTTGCAGGCGTCCATTACAAAGTGAATGACTAGATATGGAAAGAAATGTTAGTCACTTAAGGTAGCAGAACTTTATGGCCCTTGTAAATGCTTGTAAACCACTTAGACAACAATAGTTTATACTAGGTAGATCCGGGATCATGAGATTAGCTAACGTATTCTAGTGTAGACACTACTGGTGGACAGACGTTAGGTTTGGTCTGCACAGTGGAAAACAATCATGGTGAATAAAATAGTTAGTCATGATGTTACACGAAGATGTTAGGACGTCTTACAAAAGAATAGTTGTGTATTCATCATTAAGAAAACTGAACTCACTAATTTAGTATTATAATCTATGGAACAATATGACAATATGCCTTCGCGTCATGTTGTAATGTGCAAAAAGGGAGTTTTACCCTTGCCTCTATCCTTCATTTGAATCTAGGACCATTGCGATGATTTTGACTGTGAAGGTCATTTTACAAATTAATTGTAGGACAGTTGCGACGATCAGGACCTAACCGAACCGCCACAGAACTAATAATGCTGTAGAAGGTGGGAACAACAAAATAAATAGGTGGCTTGGAAGACCGCATCTGGCCTGCCTCAAGAGCCAAGCAGAAGACACCAACATCAAGTACATGCGGATGGAACTTAATCTAGAATTTCAGAAAAGGAAGAACCGTGACATTAAAATAGACGAGAGATTTGGAAAGTGTATTCGCACATATGAGGAAACGGGTGACTTCAAAAGGTGTCTGTTGGCTTTAGCCCATGTTCAAAAACTTGATTTAACCAAATTCCCAGCCAAAAATATCAATATTTCACATAATTCTCTTGTAAGAGGTATTGTACGGGGTGTTAAGACACCCTTCAATGTCATTGCAGTTGTCGTCCACCCACCCTTTCACATCTGTGTTCACCGCAATTGTACGTCATCGCAGTTGTCCGGGCTAACCCTTCCTTTTACGTCGTTCTCTCATTTCGCTTTAATCGATTTTAGTCATGGGCACCGGGAGGAAGGGGGGTCCGTCGCCCCTTCCCTCCTGGAAATTGGCACCATTTAATCCAAGTAACAAAATAGTAGCAAACTTGTTATTTTCATTGCTAGTAACAGAAATAAAGTTAATTTATTTAGTATTCGAGCAGAATAACGAGAGTAAAAACTGCATTAGATAAAAAAAGTTAGTCTAAAATTCAGAAACCAGGTCATATTTTCCTCTACTATTGAATCCAAATAATGAATGGTTTCAGCTTCCAAAATTCGAAAATTATAGTTTTATGTAAGAGAAGACAGTAGACTCAACATAAACTTTAAGAACAAAATCTCCTCATAATTTTTAAGTTTTTTTTTTTCTTTGAATGAGCTGTGTTAAAGCTAATAATAAAATACAATAAATATGAACTTCAGTACACCAACAATATACGATGTAAAAGGATAATGAAATAATGTTCTGCATTATATTCACTCACCTCGTGGATCAAATAGAAAAGTCTACTCGGGGATATAATACTGATAATAATAAATTGTAATAAATTTGTCTATTTCTATTAGTTTATAATAGTTATTGTATATTTACAATTAGGAGGGGATAGAAGAGGTTGCAGGTTTCTTGTTGGGAAACCTGATGGTAAGAGACCTGTACGGAGGCCAAGACAACGATGGATGGATAACATTGAGATGGGCCTAAAAGATGAAAAACATTGGATTGATCTTGCGCAGGATAGGGACAGGTGGAAGGCTTGTGTTGCTGCAGCCATAAACCTTCGGGTTTATGAAGGCTGGAGAGTTAGTTAGTTATTAAAACCGTAGAATTAATTATTATTGTTATCATTTCTGCTAATCAAGTTTTATCAGTGGCCTAACCCTCCTTAGAAAAATTCTGGCGACGTCATGGGAGCACAGCCTGGAAATTCATTGTGATAACAGGTTGTACTCAAGTAAACAGACTTGGAAATTCATGAAGAAAACAATCTACTACGTAATTCATCAGCCACGGAGTCTGACCGATGCCTTTCCATTGGGCCTTGGGAAGACGGAAGGACGATCTTGAAACAACCTGTTACTCCTCTTCCCTGCCGAAACCTAGCGTCATATCGATCAACTACAGCCATGACATAATCCAACGAACGATATCCAGATGTTTTGCCTATCTGGCTGGCCTCGGGGTCAGTGTTGCCTTCGAATCGTTCAATGTCGAGTGGATAAGGTTGCTAATCGTTTGTTGACCCTCGTCGTGTGTCTGTGCACGCGAGACACCAATGAGAATGCAAGCAAGGCAAAGATCACAAAGCAAACTAAGCCATTCACTCTCTCTCTCTTTCTCCCCATTTGTGTCTCCCTCTTTTATTTCTTTCTCTCTACATGCTTCACTTTGTTCTTGTATTTCTCTTCTTCTCCACACTTGTACTTTCCATGTTCTTTCCTCTTCTATTTTTCCATCACGTCTTTCTTTATTCTATCTTTCTATGTTCCTTTCCTCCTCTGTTCTTTGTACTTTTCTATTACGTTTGCTTGTCTGTTCCTCTTCTTTTCTTCCTCAGGTTTTTGTATCATCCACTCTCTTTCTTGCTCGTATCTTCCTCCCTCTTATCTTTGATTCTCCTTACCTTCCTTACCCAGTTTTCTCTTTTTCTTTTCTTGGTCTTTTCTTATTTTTTCTCTACCTACATCTCTTTGTTCTTTTCTCTCTCTTCTTCTCTACACTTCTACTTTCCATTTTCTTTCCTCTCCTCTTTTTCCATCACGTCTAACCTTATTCTACCTTTCTATGCTCCTTTCTTCCTCTGTTCTTTGCACTTCTCTCTCTTTCTTTCTATTACTTTTGTTTGCCTGTTCCTCTTCTTTCTTCCTCAGTATTTGTATTTTTTCTTTCTATTCCTCTCATTTCCTTCACAATATCCTCCTATCTTCTGGGTTTAAAATCATCCTTATTCAGCCTTTGAATGTTGCTTTCTTCCTCTGTACTTTCTCTCCCTTTCTTACTATCTCCATTTCTTTGCCTTTGTTCTTGTATCTTTATTTCTGCCGATTTCCTTTCAATCTTTCTCTTTATTTACGTTCTCCTTCATTCCATCTTTATTTTTAATTTCTTCCTCCGTTCTGTTTATAACCGATGTGCCAATTACCATTTCCATGTGCCAATTACAAATCTCCATCGGTCTTTCTACGCTTTCCCCCAAAATCTTATTTTCTGCTCTCTGAGAAGAAACCCAGCTGCCTCGCCTAGCGTTCGTTCCCATGAAACCTTCCATATATCACGCCCCTACTTCAAGGTGAAGGAAACAGTGTGTCCAACAATAAACTCCCATATCTGTCCCGTACAAATTCATCTAAACTCTGGCTCACGTCAAGATAATTTCAGCCCAGATGGAGCCTATCAAGATAATTTCGGCCGAGAAGGAGCTAATCACCTGGAACTTCAGGCATTTAAAATTTAAAACCCCAAGAAGACTTTCTCCCTTGTTTTGAACAAAGATCCTCTGTCCTCGTGAGATTTTGCAGGTGGCCAGGCTCGGAATCGAGACAATTGCTCCACACATGGTGTTCTCCACGAGACGCATAACTTCCACGATCGCCGCCAGCTCGTCTGGCTCACAGACGTCGAATAGACAAGAGTAAATAGCAGAGAATCTTGAACTCCAACCCTGCCAGAACATTTCTCTTCGTATATATGCGATTTCGACAGCAAAGGAAGGAATAACTTTACCGAAGTGTCCGAGTTGTGTGCGATAAAATTTGAGCTGAGAGCCATTAAAATTAATTAGAACAGATGCTTTTCATTCCTCGAGATCAGCTCTCAAACAAGGTGCTATTGTGTTTTCATGCTATGCAATTCTCGCCCTTAACACCCCCGTGTGTTACGATTCTCGCCCCTACATCCAGAAGTGACCACGTGTGGGCGGAGCAAAAAGTTCAACGACCAATAGAGTGAAGGACAATTCTGGGGAGAACGGAAAGAAAAGACGAAGTAAGGACTTAGCAGAAGCAGTGGAAAGAAGCAGTGGAAAGTGAGAGTTTAGAACATTCGCAGTTAAAACTTTCAGCACCTTTATAGGTGAGAGAGAAATTGTTTTCTCTTCTCTGGACCATGTTTAAAATCTTAGCTTTGTGATTTCGAAACTTCTTTAACGTAACTGGTTAGGCCATGGTGCTCGAATGTATTGTTTACATATAAAACCGACCATCAGCGGTCTGCGTTGCTCTCTTGTTTAGAGCGGGGCATCATGGGCCCGCGAGTGTTTTGTCTTGTGTCGGCGAGCGACCAGAGATTGTAAGTATTCCTACAGAAATGAATTAAACATTATTTTGTAACATATTTCAGTGTCCAGTGTTCTGATTTCTGATTTTCTCAATTATTGATCCCTACCTGTAAAACAACATTTGGCTTGTAAACGAAGACCGATGGAAAGGGAACTTCCTCGTCTTTTTCCATCGGCCGTATCTTGGACCGTGACTAAATTTAATGGTACATTTTAATTTCTCCATTTTTAAACATCCATGCCATAAGTAAGTAACGTAACCTAGGTTCGAACCTCTAAACGCCCCCTTTTATTACTTAAAATTTTTAATTACTGATATAAATGGCTTTTCCCGAACAGGGACTTGTTTACAAGCCATACTTAATGTACCATTTCTAAAATTGTTCTAAATTTGCCCTCAATTTTATAAATTTCATAAAGAAATCAGGACACTACGGTAGTTTTTGCATGCCTCGCGAGTGAACTAACTTCCGAGTAGCATAAGTTGATAAAGTGGAAACAACGAGTTGACAATATTATTGAAAAGCACATACGTAAAAAGTGAAAGTACAAGTAAAGGGGAACTATGGAGCTAAAAGCTAATTTTGAGGGCGAAATAACTTAATCGCTACCATGAAAATGAAGTATGATAAATAAATAGACGACCATGCATTAAAATTTTCTAGTGTTGTTTTATAATGCCAGGGGGCAGAGATAGATTTGTTACATAACTAAATAAAGTGAAATTGTAACTGCAATTATGGCAGTGACAATAGAAGCAATAAGTGCTACCCTAATGAAAGAACTCAAAGATGGAATGAGACAAATAATAGAAGGTTTAAACTTAATGAGGACAGACCTAACCGAAAAGTTAGACTCCTTTATTGAAAGAAATGAAGAACAGACAAACCAAGTAGATAAGTGTAGAGAGGATAGAAATGCTAGATATGATGCACTCTTACAGATTTGTGATGAGAGGATAGTTGTAAACAAAGTGGAGGATGATGAATTAATTGTTAGTGAGGGACAGCAGGCAGAAGTTAGGCCTAATGATGATAATGCTATTGTTATGGATTTTGATAGAGCTAAGAAACATAAGTTTACTATTAGTAATAGAGTAACTTTTGAGCTAGGAGTAAAAGGGGATATGACCCACTTTGAGAAGATTATTGCTGATGAATTAAGGCTAATTGAGTACGGTGAAATAGGATGGATGTACCTTAATGAGAAGGTTAGGAGTAGGCTGCGTAGCTTTGGAAGTTGGAGGATTAATGAGAGAAGGGGAATAAGGGGGAAAGTAGAGCGTAATGGCAAGAATAATGCATCTACATTAATGATAGCTCAAGGTAGCAAGTATGTGAATGAATTAATGATACTCCTCTATGATTTGCCTGCCAGCAAGGAACTGAGCAAAGGCACTAAATGTACAGAAGCTAGCGTTAACCTAACCAGCAGTGAAAGTATGTCACTACTCATGAATCTTAACTGTAGCCAAGACACTAAAGCATATCTTTTTAGCATTCTAGTAGACGAAGTTAACGTAGCATTGAGCAACACGCATACGGCTCTGCGTAATGTCAGAGGTAAAGGACGGCACGACGTTTCCGCCTCGTTCCGTAACCATGTAGGTCAGACAACACCCAACATGCATAAAATATTTCAAGTATGGAAGGGTAACAGAAAAAAGAAGAGAGGTAAAGTACACAAATGTACCAGTAGGTAAGAGACCAGATTTTTATGATGACTGTGCAATGTACACACTTATTACACCAATATGAGTGTAAATAATGAGCAATTTCTTCCAAAATTAATTTTTTCAGTAATTTCGTAGCTGCGGAACAGCAGAAACACCCCATACTTCTTAACAACATACAGTTTTTGAGTTGTTTACAAAACAAAAGCTAAATTAGATCAGAAATTAGCTGTATTTTACAAAATTTCTGCAAGATGGCATAGCAGCCAACATGATTATCATTTTTTGAACCGATAGAAACTTTGTATACCTGATTTATTGGTACCAGTAGTGTTTTAGACTACCATGATATTTTAATACATTTATAGAGTAGATAAAATGATGAGAAGGATTTTAAAACTGTATAATTGGAGAAATATGAGGAAAGATGTCAGATCTTATGTTGCAGACTGCATTACATGTCAGAGTACTAAAGATAACACACATCCACCTAGACAAACGCTGTTAATGCACAGTATGGAAGGTAGAGATATTGTTTTGTTCATAGATATTCAGGGCCCATTACCAAGGGGTAAGAGAGGTGAAAGATTCTTACTAACTATTCAAAATGCAAAAACTAGGTTTCTAACCGCATACACCTTACGTAACAGTACTACCGACAGCATACTACGGAAGCTAATTGATGTCTATTTTTTACATTTCGGGATCCCAAATTTAATAGTAAGTGACAACGGAGTCCAGTTCAAGGCAAATAAATATGTACAGTCATTAGCCTCTCTAGGCATAAAGGTTGCTTACACCCCGGTATACAAACCGAGCAGTAACCTAGTAGAGAGGATACACAAAGATTTGAACCGGCTTATGCGAGTGGTCTGTGAAGGCGCGCATAATGCTTGGCCAGAGCATGTCACCAAGGTTGTTAACTTGTTGAATGGAAGTGTCAACCATTCCACTGGTTTTGCACCCATAGAGCTTCAATTAAATTATCCCATTGACAATGCAGTAAAGACACACTTTGACTTGCCAGCTGGTGAAGAAATGAACTGGGAACACAAGCTGTACATGGCTAGTATTAATACAGCGGGTGAAAGAAACAAAAGAAACACCAGGATAAATGCACAATTGTCCCAAAGGCAAAATGTCTCTGTAGGTAACTTAATCTTTTTGAAAACACACTTTCTTAGTAGCTTATTAGATGCCATGACCAGGAAATACTGCAATACCTTCTCCGGTCCTTATTACTGCTACCAGGAGGAGAGAGTTGATGTGTTCACGCTGTTGGACTGCTGTACAGGCCAGATGGTAACCAATCAGCATGTGGAAAACATGAAGCTGTGGCACTGTACCGAAGGTAAAAGGACATTGTACCTCAGGATGTTGAAGGGTAAGAGACCAGATCTTTTTCCACAGGATGTTAATGGTACACATGTTACATAACACACCTACTTTAAAAAAGGGAAGTCCTCTTAAAGGACTGGAGGCTGGGAGACTCTTTTACACTTGATTCTCAGGATGGCGTAAATAGAATCTTGTTCTTTATTTCTCCTTCAACCTTAAAATTGGTTCTTAAAAACAATATTTGGCTTATCTTTCATTTTCCAAACTAAAAGCGTTACGCTGTTAAATAAGGCACTTAAAATGAATTTTCAGCATAAAAGCTACAATTTTTGTAACAAATTCTTACATTTAGAACTTAATAATAACAATTGAGCTATAAATTACTTAAATATAAAGAGTTAATCTTGTATTGTTTCATAAAATTGAGCTACTGTGACGTAGAAATCCAAATTTTGTCTGAACTAGTACCTTTGCGGAGAACTTGAATTTTAAATCAGCCATAAAATGCTTAATTACAGTCGGATCTTTATGAAAACTAATTACTGAAGTCATAAACAGACTACCCTTGAGGGAAATTACAAAAAATCAACCAGGACTTGCATAATTTTATTTTTAATTATCCAGTTTTTATACGAAGGTGTCGTATCGGAGGCTCGTAAACCGAGAAACTTCGAATTTATGTAAAAATTTTACTTTTATTTCAGGATATTTACTTCGAACTTGTTTAATTATTTAATATAAGTGTTGTAGAAGTTTTGCAACCAACTACCATTTAAAGTTAGTGAAAATCAGTGTTGCCAGCTAATTTTTTAGAAAATTTTTGACGTTCCGAGGAATTATTTTCCGAAATCACCTTTCTTCAATGTACTGATTAAACCAGCATACCTGTGACTTGTGTAATCATACAGTATAATAGTTACTAAGTAACAATTCATTATAAATGGTTTTGCAACCATCAACTTTAATATTTTTCTCAGCATGCGTGCTTACTTGCACATGCTGAATGCGACGGATGACCTGATGATAAATAAGAATTTATAATGAAAGGGAGACCAACTTCTTCGTTTTATATATCTCCCTAGGGTTAATTTCTTGCTAAAGAGAACCTCAAAGATCAAAATTTCTATTCACAAAGGAGACTAGAACCCAAAATTTATTTTTGCCACCATTTTGGAATACTTTCGGTATACCCCGGGTAACTTGAAAGATTTTTTTTGGTGTGGAAGTTAAGGAGTTAGGAAGAGGAAGATTGGAGCACACCGCGTGTCACCTGTCCTCCCAACAGCTCATAAGACGCTATGGCAGCGTGAGCTAAACATGATTTTAAATATGGATTTGACTTAATCATTGCGGAATTCGACAGTTTTCATGCGCGGAGCATATTTTATTTTACACTTTGCCTTCTTTAGGCTTTAAGGGATTTTTTTTTATTATCAACATATTATCTTGCTGTCGGATTCAAGGGGGGGGACTCTTTTATATATACATGCGAGTTGGGTTTGGACGTGTTCGGTTCCTGGATTCTATCAGCCACGTGACAGGTCGACATTTGGCTGCTAGAAGTTAGGGCCTAACTACGTAGTCCTCATAAAATAGCCCTGCGGGGCTAACACATTGCAACAATTGCTTAAGAATAAGTAAGACAACAATTACACTCGACCAAAAAGCAAAAATTTCATACACATGCATACACTTGTAATATAGTTGTATTTTAATCTTTTGATTTTTATGATGTAACTAACAGAAGGTGGTGTTAGGTCTTCTGTTTGTAATAATCTCATACATTTGCTCATATTAACTTCTTCATTATATCTAAACAATAATATTATTTTAATATTTTTGATGTGCTTAAATTTTATGTTTTATCATTTTGTAATCTTAATCTTTGTGAACTTGTGTAATCAGGTGCAACAATATATGTGCACACACGTGACTCAGTAAGTCACCTTTTCATTTTATTAATATCTAGTTAGTGGTGAAACTTATAATTTTGTTTATTTAGCACAGTCATAGTGCCATGTAATCCTTTATTTACTTAGAAGAAGAAGTAGTTTTCTTTGTTTTCTTTTTCATTTGTTTGTCAATATTTACAGAAAATATTAATGTCAATTGATTATTGATTAATCTATTTCTATGTTTTATCTAAACGTGTATTCTGATCTATTATAGTTAATATTTGATAGGCTAGACACACCAGACCAACCAAGGCATTGAACGGCCAGTGATGTATGATGAAGAAAATAAGTTGGGTCTGTATAGTAAAATAAGAATTAAGTTTGTATAACAACTAGATTCATGCACCATTTAGCTTTGATCAGGAGAAAATGGAGGCTAGATCTCCATAATGATTATTCACTGTTTGTTTTTATGTTGATAAGGAGAGTATTTAAATTTTGGCATTTTAACTGGCTCAAGTTGCATAATTTTACTTAATGTAAGGTATAAGACACAGAATAAATACATCTACCACATACACTTGCCGACAACACACAACAAGGATTTTGGTGTTATAAGAGGGTTGCGTTAATTTTAATTTGCCCAAGGAGGCCTATGCTTTACATAGCATAAAGAATGTGCCTATGATGCACACATAATTCCTGCCATAGAGCAGAAGATTTGCCCATAGTGGCCATTATAGTTTTAAGTATGCACATGTAAGGGGCTGAATGCCCGTGCAGTAAATACTGCCTAACCTATGAAGTGTGTTAGTGAAATAGTCTTGTGTTGGTAAAGCCTTGAGCCAAGTAATGAAATATGAAATAAGCTAAAACGATGAAATAAGTTGAAGAGAAGGGTGCATGAAGGATATAAAGTAAAGGGAATTTTCTTATTTTAATATGTGTATTGGTAATTTTTCAATTTTTAATTTCAAAACTAGCCAACAAATTTTTATATAATATTTTATTAAATCCTGTATTGATTGTCATACTATCTTTGTAGAAGCTACAAATTTTTGTGTAATTTTCATTATTCATAAAAATGTAATCAAGAGACATAGTGGTCAAGTGCACAAAGACAAGGAACTTAAAGTGGTAAAGAGACTTGGAGTTGTGACATGTGAAGAAAGTGCATGAAGATAAATTAAGACTTTCAACTAAGCATATTCTAATGCCTTTAAAACTTTCACAGAATAAGATACTACAGCCAAAGAGATGGCAGGAGAAGATGCACCAAGGAGACTCCGGACACATTTCTTCAGCAGATACGAGAGCTCCAGCCAGGCAGACCAGATGGCAGAAGAAGAGGCCAGGACGGACCACTATTCCAGGAATGACTAGACAAGGAGGACAGCCCACCTTTATTACCAACCGTATTCCTGAGACACTCGACGCCCGAGTTAGCAGTCGGAAGAGAGAAGAAGATGCCATGGACACCAAATGAAGCAGCGAGGGCGCAACTCACTTGCCCAGAGCCAATCCAGGCAGGAGGAGAAGCAGCAGAAGAGAACTACAGCTATGGGAGAAGGAGAGAGGCAGGCAGACTTGCCCATAAGAGGCAGATGTGACCCGAACACTTAAGTCTACGGGTGCTAGGGTTACAGTCTGACCTAAGTTAACATCGGGAGGCAAGACACATCAGAAGTCCTGCAGGAGGCAATGCAACTGATAGCTGAAAAATTTGCTTCCCTTCATTTCAGCAAATTTTATTCGGGAGCAGGGGGATGTATAACCGATGTGCCAATTACCATTTCCATGTGCCAATTACAAATCTCCATCGGTCTTTCTACGCTTTCCCCCAAAATCTTATTTTCTGCTCTCTGAGAAGAAACCCAGCTGCCTCGCCTAGCGTTCGTTCCCATGAAACCTTCCATATATCACGCCCCTACTTCAAGGTGAAGGAAACAGTGTGTCCAACAATAAACTCCCATATCTGTCCCGTACAAATTCATCTAAACTCTGGCTCACGTCAAGATAATTTCAGCCCAGATGGAGCCTATCAAGATAATTTCGGCCGAGAAGGAGCTAATCACCTGGAACTTCAGGCATTTAAAATTTAAAACCCCAAGAAGACTTTCTCCCTTGTTTTGAACAAAGATCCTCTGTCCTCGTGAGATTTTGCAGGTGGCCAGGCTCGGAATCGAGACAATTGCTCCACACATGGTGTTCTCCACGAGACGCATAACTTCCACGATCGCCGCCAGCTCGTCTGGCTCACAGACGTCGAATAGACAAGAGTAAATAGCAGAGAATCTTGAACTCCAACCCTGCCAGAACATTTCTCTTCGTATATATGCGATTTCGACAGCAAAGGAAGGAATAACTTTACCGAAGTGTCCGAGTTGTGTGCGATAAAATTTGAGCTGAGAGCCATTAAAATTAATTAGAACAGATGCTTTTCATTCCTCGAGATCAGCTCTCAAACAAGGTGCTATTGTGTTTTCATGCTATGCAATTCTCGCCCTTAACACCCCCGTGTGTTACGATTCTCGCCCCTACATCCAGAAGTGACCACGTGTGGGCGGAGCAAAAAGTTCAACGACCAATAGAGTGAAGGACAATTCTGGGGAGAACGGAAAGAAAAGACGAAGTAAGGACTTAGCAGAAGCAGTGGAAAGAAGCAGTGGAAAGTGAGAGTTTAGAACATTCGCAGTTAAAACTTTCAGCACCTTTATAGGTGAGAGAGAAATTGTTTTCTCTTCTCTGGACCATGTTTAAAATCTTAGCTTTGTGATTTCGAAACTTCTTTAACGTAACTGGTTAGGCCATGGTGCTCGAATGTATTGTTTACATATAAAACCGACCATCAGCGGTCTGCGTTGCTCTCTTGTTTAGAGCGGGGCATCATGGGCCCGCGAGTGTTTTGTCTTGTGTCGGCGAGCGACCAGAGATTGTAAGTATTCCTACAGAAATGAATTAAACATTATTTTGTAACATATTTCAGTGTCCAGTGTTCTGATTTCTGATTTTCTCAATTATTGATCCCTACCTGTAAAACAACATTTGGCTTGTAAACGAAGACCGATGGAAAGGGAACTTCCTCGTCTTTTTCCATCGGCCGTATCTTGGACCGTGACTAAATTTAATGGTACATTTTAATTTCTCCATTTTTAAACATCCATGCCATAAGTAAGTAACGTAACCTAGGTTCGAACCTCTAAACGCCCCCTTTTATTTATTATTTAAATTTTAATTACAGTTATATGTTCGGTATTCATTTATTTTCCACGCTCATTTCTCTCTCTCTCTCTCTCTCTCTCTCTCGCTCTCTCTCTCTCTCTGTGTCTGTTTTATTCTATTTCTTTCTTCTCTCTCCCTTTATCCTTCACCATGTGCACGTGTGTGTGCATATGGGATATTCCAGCGTTACGTGTGTGACATTTTACACGCAAAATTTAAGGTTCTAGACAAGATATTGGATTGACATATTCATACTGAACTGATTTCATGGAATTGTTAAGTCCTTCGTGGTGTCTGCTCGCAAATGAAAGAAGTTGAGTACGATGACATAACCTGAATGCACGAAAAAGCATTAACCAAAGTGCGTTACCTGTGTGACACTAAAAATTAGGCAATCTTGACTTCATTTGTATGTGTAGCATATAGACTGCAGATGCTAGTAACTCTTATTGGTGAAATGAGCAAATTAATTCATTTTGTTATTTACATAGGGTAGGACCACTTTTCGTGGATTGCTCCACATGCGTAATTCTACCTCTGCTGTAATATAAATGATCTTGACCATTTCTCACGCGGGTGGGCTAAGGTTATCGCTGGGCTGCAGCCCACCCTCGTACCTCTGGTGGTGAAGCCCCCGTTACATGTACAGTACGATTGTTTATGAAAATGGGCACCGAAAGCCCACATGTGTAACATGCCATTGTCGAACACAAGTACATTCCTGACGGAACTCGATCCGTAACCGTTTACGTCAGAGGTGGGAGTATTATCTCCCGACCACCTTGGCCTATTTGTGGACTGCCTTGGATGCTAGCTGTGGGCTATCCTTCTCTATTTCCGCTGATGGCTGCGATAAGGTCAGAATCTACGATGGAAAGCGCAAGCCATGTCGTTTCTGATGTGCATATTGTATTTTCAGCGGAAGTGGTTGCAGGCGTGTTTATGTAATGTGAAACCGGTCGACTTTAAGGGATTCCATATATGCGTTATGGGATTCAAGCACCCGCAGCACTTTAAACTAACTTTATGATATGATGGGATCGGGTGTAAAACATGGTGCCATTTTGGTAATTTTTGAGTTAAAAACAGGGTTGTTAAATGTCCAGGAATTTTATATAATTTGAATTCCGGTCCAGGAGAGATAATCAGTAAATAACATTTTTATCTGTAAAGTATTTCAATTCGGTCCAGGACCCCTTTTTCTGGATCAATTTGAATACGGTCCAAGAACTTTTTTCCGGATTAATTAAAATAAGGTCCCGGAACCTTTTTTCTCCGATCAATTTAAATACGCTCCAGGAACTTTTTTCCCCGATCAATTTAAATACGCTCCAGGAACCTTTTCTCTCGATCAATTTAAATACGCTCCAGGAACTTATTTCCCCGATCAATTTAAATACGCTCCAGGAACATTTTTTCCCCGATCAATTTAAATACGGTCCAGGAACTTTTTTCCCCGATCAATTTATATACGGTCCAGGAACTTTTTTCCCCGATCAATTTAAATACGCTCCCGGAACTTTTTCCCCCGATCAATTTAAATACGCTCCAGGAACTTTTTCCCCCGATCAATTTAAATACGCTCTAGGAACCTTTTCTCTCGATCAATTTAAATACGCTCCAGGAACTTTTTTCTCCGATCAATTTAAATACGCTCCAGGAACTTTTTTCCCCGATCAATTTAAATACGCTCCAGGAACCTTTTCTCTAGATCAATTTAAATACGCTCCAGGAACTTTTTTCCCCGATCAATTTAAATACGCTCCAGGAACATTTTTTCCCCGATCAATTTAAATACGGTCCAGGAACTTTTTTCCCCGATCAATTTAAATACGGTCCAGGAACTTTTTTCCCCGATCAATTTAAATACGCTCCAGGAACTTTTTTCCCCGATCAATTTAAATACGCTCCAGGAACTTTTTCCCCCGATCAATTTAAATACGCTCCAGGAACCTTTTCTCTCGATCAATTTAAATACGCTCCAGGAACTTTTTTCTCCGATCAATTTAAATACGCTCCAGGAACTTTTTTCCCCGATCAATTTAAATACGCTCCAGGAACCTTTTCTCTCGATCAATTTAAATACGCTCCAGGAACTTTTTTCCCCGATCAATTTAAATACGCTCCAGGAACATTTTTTCCCCGATCAATTTAAATACGCTCCAGGAACTTTTTTCCCCGATCAATTTAAATACGGTCCAGGAACTTTTTTCCCCGATCAATTTAAATACGCTCCAGGAACCTTTTCTCTCGATCAATTTAAATACGCTCCAGGAACTTTTTTCCACGATCAATTTAAATACGCTCCAGGAACATTTTTTCCCCGATCAATTTAAATACGGTCCAGGAACTTTTTTCCCCGATCAATTTAAATACGCTCCAGGAACTTTTTTCCCCGATCAATTTAAATACGCTCCAGGAACTTTTTCCCCCGATCAATTTAAATACGCTCCAGGAACTTTTTCCCCGATCAATTTAAATACGCTCCAGGAACCTTTTCTCTCGATCAATTTAAATACGCTCCAGGAACTTTTTCCCCCGATCAATTTAAATACGCTCCAGGAACTTTTTTCCCCGATCAATTTAAATACGCTCCAGGAACTTTTTCCCCGATCAATTTAAATACGGTCCAGGAATTTTTTCTCCGATCAATTTAAATACGCTCCAGGAAGTTTCTTCCCCGATCAATTTAAATACGCTCCAGGAATTTTTTTCTCCGATCAATTTAAATACGCTCCAGGAACTTTTTTCCCCGATCAATTTAAATACGCTCCAGGAACTTTTTCCCCCGATCAATTTAAATACGCTCCAGGGACTTTTTTCCCCGATCAATTTAAATACGCTCCAGGAACCTTTTCTCTCGATCAATTTAAATACGCTCCAGGAACTTTTTCCCCCGATCAATTTAAATACGCTCCAGGAACTTTTTTCCCCGATCAATTTAAATACGCTCCAGGAACTTTTTTCCCCGATCAATTTAAATACGGTCCAGGAATTTTTTCCCCGATCAATTTAAATACGCTCCAGGAAGTTTCTTCCCCGATCAATTTAAATACGGTCCAGGAATTTTTTCTCCGATCAATTTAAATACGCTCCAGGAACTTTTTTCCCCGATCAATTTAAATACGCTCCAGGAACTTTTTCCCCGATCAATTTAAATACGCTCCAGGAACTTTTTTCCCCGATCAATTTAAATACGGTCCAGGAATTTTTTTCCCCGATCAATTTAAATACGCTCCAGCAACCTTTCTTCAATGAAGCAATCCGCAACTTGTACCGAATTTAAATTGCGCGAGAGAAAAAAGGGCCAGGCCCTGCAGCGATAGAATCCATTAGAATTTATGTGTTGTTGGACCTTTAACAACCTGGTTACAAAGTAAAATGTTCCATCCTTCAATTCTCGAGTGAAATTGCCGTGTCATACATATTTCATTGGACTCAGTGCAGCCTTTTGAAATTGGTAAACACAACACGAAAACAATTTATCTACATTATAGCTTCTAAATTCTAATAACATTTTTTTTTAAATGAACTCAGAAATGACCAAAATGTCACCATTTTTTACACGCGAGTCCTTCGTATTGTACTTGTGCGTGGCAATTGTGGAGTGCACTATACTATGTACCGGATGTCTCTGGAGCAAGGTCGTGCTTGGCGGCAAGGAAGGGGGAAATCGAGTGGACAGAGCGAAGCAGTACACGCTGCTCGAAGGCTGGTAACTGTAGTCGCTTCCCCCTCCACACAATCCCATTCCCTCTCACGTGTTCATTGGTGGAGCCATCTCCCGTCACTACTTGCTTTCGTCTTCTTCCTCCAGAGATAACCGAGACAGGCTATAGAGCATTGTTTCCCAACCGCCGCAGCGCGGCCCGCTACCGGGCCCTGCCTTTAATTATACTTGGCCTCGAGAAGTTCTCCTACTAAATTTAGACTTGCAGCCCGAGCTGGCAACCACCTGGAAAGATGATATTTCCTTTCTGGTTCAATAGCAATAAGAGGAAATTCTTTCTCGCCAGTTTTGATTAAAATCAAAGCCGCTGAGAGGGGTCTGGGACCATTGTGCAGTTGGAGCCGGAAGGGTTCAGCGACTTGAAGCCCAAGCTGGCAACCATCTGAAAAGATATCCATGCGTTCGAGGTTGTCACGTGCCACTTCCGACGACACAATGAAAGTCACAAGGAAGAAATGTTCCCGAAAGCGACGATAGATGGCAGCACGCCATATAAAGAAGAGCAGAGCTCATTGTAGAAACTAGGAGCGGAGAAGAGCGATTATATATATTATTGTAAATGAAAAATATATAAAGGAAGAGTATAAAAATTATAGAAGGAGTGAATAAAATGTTGTATATAGCAAATTAAGATAATTAAGAACATGCTCATATATGAAACAATTAGGAAAGTTATTAAGTGAGCAAATGAATTCAGAAATGTATCTCTTTTATTTCTCTGGCGAGGAGAACGTCGCCATGTTTTGGTTGCTTGTCCCCGGTGGCGCTGTTGTCAAATTAGACGCCCCGAAGCACTTTACGGTTGCGCTCTTTATTAGTCGGACTAGGCCATCGGCAGCGCTTCTTATTAGCGATCCTGGTTACTTCCCTTGGTTGTTGTTTTAGGAGGAGGCGCTATTGTCAGATTAGACGCTCCTAAAAATCCTCTATAGCTTTGGTTCAATTCTTTACAAGGAATGCAGCATAATGATTTGTCTATATTATTGAGAAGAGATATGGTAAAGAGAAATATTTGCTATAAATGAGAGAAATAAGACTTTTTCCAGTGGCAAAGAAAAAATAAGAATTTGCTGTGGAAAGAATAAATAGAATAATTTATCGAGAATATTAGAATATCTCGGCAGAATATAGAAGACAATAAGAATTGCTGCTGAAGGAAGAAATAAGAATTGATATGAATAGAGGAAATAAGAAACAGCGATCAATGAAAGGGGATGACTATTTTTTGTAAATAGAAGAAAGAGATTGTCATAAAAGGTAGAAGAAAGAAAAAGAAGATTATCCTTTTACCAAAGAAAAGAAGTGGAAATTGAAGAAAGAAGAAGCCATTCATATATTTTGTCATAGAAGAAATTGACGAAAGAAGAAGAAGCCTTTATTTCCTATAGAAGAAATTGATGAAAGAAGAACGAGCCTTTCCATATTTTATCATAGAAGAAATTGATGAAAGAAGAAGAAGCCTTCCTATTACCATAGCCTTTTACCAAAAATTGAAGGAAGAAAAGAAGAAGAAACCTTTTCCAAAATTAGAAGGAAGCATAGAAGAAGAAGCCTTTTCCCCAAAATTGTGAGAAGAAAAGAAGAAGATTTCCTTTCGATTATACATATATTTATTATATATTTCAATCTATATACAAGCTTCGCTATATATTTTCTCTGTATTGTGTATAGTTTTCAGAATATAGATCCGCATTTAACTATATCCTCTTGGCTATAAAACGCTTTCTTATTTGGAATTCTCGAATAAAGAACCTATCCCCTGAGATTAAGATATTTCTGTAGCCGTGGTAAATAACATTTAAGTACGTACCCCCAAAGGGCGTAGCAAGGTTCAGCAGCGATAGGAGGAAATACTTTCTCGAAAGTGCACAGGAATCCAAGTTTGTTCTCCCCTGTTCTTTTCGCCACACCATGAAGACGTATAGGGAGTGTAGAGTTACGCAGGAGTTACGGCCCCAAACTTTCTTGATCAAGGCCGTAGGTGGGGATGATGTGATGAGGACCACGCTCCTGACCGCCTTTACCCCCCTGAGTTTCCTCCAGGTACCCACTTTATACGACGCTGGGCGGGCGCCAGAGCAGCTTCAACAGGTGGAAAAAATCCCGCCGGGGATCGAACCCAGGTCTCTTGCATGGTAGTCAGACGCCCTAACGACTGAGATACTGCGGCTACAGGGATCCAGAATGCCAAAAAAGTCGGCTATAATAGAAATGTTCATTTTTCGGTAAGGAGATATAACACATGAACACTTTTCTATAGAACCAAATGGTGCATAAAACTGTCAGAGATATTTCTCTCAAAATCGATTATTTGTTCTTGTTTTCGATTCGCAAAATGACGGTTCATGAAAATTGAATTTTGATCAACTAATTTTTAAGACTTCTTGCAGCAAGTGTTTTTTCGCCGGACAGTATAATTGTACGCTGACAACTATTCACTGATGCACAGGAGGAGAACATATATTTGAATTAAAATATGATGTTTTCTTTCTTGACTTGAAAACTTGAAAGTTATCTTGTTTTAAAATAGCTCTCACAGGGCTTGCCTGATGGCGCAGTAGTAGCGTCAATGCCTTGTAATCAAGGGGTTCCGGGTACGATGCCCTATGGAGGCACATAGTGGTTCGAATCCCACTTTGAACTGTAGGTCTAGTCCGAAATAACAACACAAACAAAGGATTATATTGATTGATTGATTTGGTTTATTTTAATTCGCTTTTCTGCCACTTTTGACTAATCGCGAAGATGAGGATGAGTGATGATATGATGAAATCTATGCACAGAAACATCCATGCCCAGGCCTGGATTCGAACCCGTCACTCCTGGTGTCGTAGCGCGATGAAAACTCTACATACCTATTTGTAAATGCTTGTAGCACATTCTGTGCCACTCCCAGAAAATGAGTGGTGATAATGATATTACAAAGATGTCACTCGTTTCAAACGCTGTTTTGTTTTGACGTCTTTCACCAGCAGTACTTGTCGTCAGCCAGAAATGATGCTTTCCATCACACCGTCTCGACATTTCGTCTCCACCTGACGAGGCATTTTCCCCGTTCTTGGACAGCCTGGAGTCTCTCGTTCCCTGTTGACTGGAACGTGCGGTCTTCATCAGACATTCCGTCTGCGAGGGACTCTCGTAAAGCGAAGGAGACAATCCCATTGGGAGCCGGAATGACGAATAAAGCCCCGCTGTTGATATTTTCCTCGCGCTGGGATAAACACGGTTGTGACACTCCTTGCAACAGTCTCGACGCATTCACAGCTTGTACTTTACGACCGATGTTCTTTACCTGCTTGGTGACAGACTTCTCAAGCGAGAACTCTCCTTGCTTCTCCCTCAAAACTGCGCCTAATGTGTAACAAAGGCTCTATTCCATTCACGGACATCGGAAATTATTACCATGAGGTCTGAATTTTAACTAAAACCATCCCGCAGCAAATGTAACCCTTCAACACGCTTGTCTCCATTTCGAGTGAGATGCCCTTCAATTTGCCGGGACCTGTTGCATGAAGAGTCCGCGGAACGGCCGTCACGCTGGCGGTGAACGACTGAAATAACCTCCCTGTAGATTGTTTGGTGAATTTGGTATTTTAAATTCACTTTATGCACAGTAAGGCTAATCGGGACTGGACCTACAGTTTAAAGTTGGATCCGAACCACTTGTGCCTCCACCGGGTATCGAACCCGGGACCCCTTGATTACAAGGCTCCTTCAAATAGAATTGCCACATGAAACTACCCATGCTGCACAGATCTTCAAGGAGTATCCATAGGATATTCACAATGTACAAATCAGATCCATGGATATTATGGATATCCGTTAGACCTCCATATGATATCCAGAGGATCTCTAATGCTGGATATTCATTGGTTATATAGTATACGCCCATGGGACATCCAATCCTGAAAATTACGAGTATATCCAGTGCTGAATATCTATTGGCTATGCGGATATCCAATTTTGAACATCCAAATTACCTACAATGCTGGATCTCCATTCGATCGATATACGGTATACGACCATGTGGTATCCAATCCTGGACATTCCGAGTATATCAAATGCTGAATATCTATTGACTATGCGGTATACGCTAATGGGATATCATATTCTGGACATCCGAAGTATCTACAATGCTTGATATTCATTAGATATACGGAATACATCCATACGATATCTAGTTCTCAGAGGATCTCCAATTCTGAATATGTATGCGACCTACAGTGCTAGATATCCAGAGGAAAACCAATGCTGGATACCTATGGGATATACGCTATATGTTCAGAAGTTATTCAAGCAAAATAGGAAAAGTAACTTGAAATATGCCAAGAGGATACTTCGAATTGTGAAACAAGTAAATGTCTCTTAATGTAACGCCATGAGACCTCCCCGATGGCGTAGTGGTAACGAGCGGTCGCCTCGCAATCCAGAGTTCCCGGTGGCACTAACGGCACCAAGAGGGGACCAGGATGGACCTGGGCCAAGGTGGATTGTTTTAAATCACTTTAAATAAATAATTTATAGAGTAATGTCCATAAGGATTTTGTAGATATCAGAATCACTTTTAGTGAAAATACATTAATCTCGTAATAATTTAATTGTGTTTATCAGGCTCTCAGAAAGGGGGTGAAGATCATACGAAAGGAAATGAAATATGTAAACTATAAACGTACTTAAATTTCTATTGATTAAAAATTCAATAATTTTGTAGGCAAAAATTGCAAACATTTCGTGTAGAATTATGTACAAAATACTAATCATGTTAAACTATAAATAAACATGGCAGCTGATATTTAGCAAACTATATTAAAAAAAATGCCAAAAATTAATTACAAAGACTATAAAAATATATAAGTTAATATTTTAAGTTACAATTTAATAGAGTACATCCAGAATGTTTTATTTTCACTGGAAGAAAAGTTACTGAACTTATTACAGTTTCATTAACAACACACTCAACAAACATTTCCATAGTAGGTTCATGTACTCTGTATCAGAAACAGATAAATGTATGTTTACATGAAAATTTTTTATTTGCTGTAATCAAAATGTTCGAATATTTTACAGGGCCGTTTACTGGAAAATGCCTTTCATGAAAAAAACATATATCTATATGTATGGTGCCAAAAAATATGTAAGCAATTTTGAGGGTGTTTTTCTAAAGATCAAAAAAATCAATTTAAATTTTTTAAAAAATCAATTTTTTTAAAATAAAAATCATTATTTTTATCCACCCTGTCCCGGACCCATCCAAAAATGAGACTGGCCCACCCGTTCGCGCACTTTGTGAAAATATGACAGACAACTTTCAATATAAAAATATTTAGATAATTATGAACACACATTTTTCTTTGAACATGTGGTGCACCCAAATGTTTGACAGTCATCCAAGTGAGCCACCTACATCGGAAAGTCTAGTGCCGCTATTGTCCGGTAGAGGCACATTGCACAGCACTCCGGATTCAATTCTAAACTGTAGGCCCAGTACGTGTTAGCCTATATGAGCACATATATGTTTCATTGTAATACATGAGTAGTGGGGTTTACGGGGGGGACAGGACCGGAAAGTATGAACCCCCTCTCAAGCAGATTTGCTATACTTAAAACTAGGTTAACATGAGCATATGAGCTTTTTGCTCAAGTGTGGAACTCTGATTAATCCAAGATTTTTGTGAAAATGCCCTCGGGAATTTCCTCAGAAAGTATGACCCCCTCAGATTGATGAGGCTACGCTTACAAAAGGCACTTCTGTGAGATTGATGTCTATAATTCTGTCAAAAATATGCCCCTCTTGATATTGTATGATATCTTAAGTATAGTAACTGTTATAGTGCCCTAGCATGTATAGATTTCAAAATTTTGTTAATATTGTATTTTTCAGAAAATTCTATTTATAAAAATTGGATATTTACAGCTTAAGTATTGCATATATCAGGAAAATTATAGAGACAAAAAATGTAGAGAATCATGTCTAGAATATGCCTGCAAAATTTTAAGTCTCTAGTACTGATAGCTTTTGAAAAATCTCAAATCCAAAAAATTATCGATTTTTTAACAAAACTTCTAAATCTCATCCAGAATTGAAATAAACAACCCCCATGCCTCTATCTTGAAAAATAGGCAAGTTATTCAAGATCTAGAGAACGGCAAGAGATTTTTGAAAAATTATAGAGATCAAAAAGTTGCATCTCGGCATGCCCATGAGAAATCACCAAGCCCCATGTCTCTAGCATTCATGGTTCCAGAGATAATCAAAATCCAAAAAATTATCGATTTTTTCAAAATTTCAGTATGTTGCTCAGTGGGACCTAATAAGCCTATACCTGACTGCTAGAGTGTCTGAGCATGCATAGATTTCAAAATTTTGTTAATATTGTACTTTTCAGAAAATTCTATTTATAGAACAGACATAAATCAGAGATTTACAGCTTAAATATTGCATATATCAGAAAAATTATAGAGACAAAAAATATAGAGAATCATGCCTAGAATATGCCTACAAAATTTCAAGTCTCCAGTACTGATAGTTTTTGAAAAAATCACAAATTCAAAAAATTATCGATTTTTTAACAAAACTTCTAAACAGCCTCTAGATTTCAAATATGCAACCCCCATGATCCTATCTTGAAAAATAGGCAAGTTATTCAAGATCTAGAGAACGGCAAGAGATTTTTGAAAAATTATAGAGATCAAAAAGTTGCATCTTGCCATGCCCAGGCTAAAGCAACAAACCCCATGTCTCTAACATTCATGGTTCCAGAGATAATCAAAATCCAAAAAATTATCGATTTTTTCAAAATTTGAGTATGTTGTTCAGGGGGCTATACTGAGTCACCCCATAAAATATTACTGGCCTAGGATCAAAATTAATGAAAATAGCAAAAATAAAATAATCGATTTTTTCAAAATTTCAGTATGTTGCTCTGGGGGCCATGCAGAGTCACCCCATAAAATATTACTGGCCTAGGATCAAAATTAGTGACAGAATGCAGAAACAAAAATTATAATAGGGCTTGGATACAGCTACCAGCCACTAATTTTTATTTTGAACACAGTACTTAAAACTAAGCCAAGATGCACCCCCAACCCACCCCCACACACCCCCAACCCACCCCCACACACCCCCACCTCACCCCTACATACCCATATACACACCTACCCACCCCTAACCCACCCGTACCCACACCCACCCACATCCATACATATTTACTCCCCGGTCACTTCTATTGCATCATGTTGTAACTATTTAATCAATTAATATTAGACGACATAATGCGATGTGTGGTGTTTTCTGATTGGCTCTGCAAATCTATAAAAGCCAGGGCACAGTGCAGATTCTTCACCACTGCTGGATCGGCAGTGGAACCCACAAGTGGGGGATAGAACCTGAACAGGCTCCACCAAAGTATAGGAGACTTGAAGCATATAATTTGGCGGAATAACCTAAGTAAGGTCATAGAGACAATATACACTGATGCAATAAAAGCCAATTTTTGGCAGGGGGGCCAAAGTGGTTCCTAAATACAAAATCTCAAGAACTAATTGACATAGAGCTATGCAGTTTTTTTTGTCTGCACTGGAATAACCTAAGTAAGGTCATAGAGACAATATACACTGATGCAATAAAAGCCAATTTTTGGCAGGGGGGGGGCCAAAGTGGTTCCTAAATACAAAACTCAAGAACTAATTGACATAGAGCTATGCAGTTTTTTTGTCTGCACTGAACTCAACTGATCCAGCATAGAGTTTTGATTTGAATCCCAAGAAATTGTATATAAATACCAAAGCCAAAAATATTAACACACATACACACATACACACATACACACACACACAAAGCACAGTGCTGAACCCAACTGATATTTTTATCCAGTATAAAGTTTTGATTTGAATCCCAGGAAATTGTATATAATAAACAACAACAAAAATGCCAAATCAAAAACATTGTAATCAATGCAATAAGAATATATCTAGCCCCAATTGGGCCAAGCATCAAAAAATTTGTAATCCAGACAAAAGCAGAACTCCCACAATAATTTGCCCCAAATGCCATAGAAAATACAGCATGCAATACTTCACATATACACATAAAGATACTTGCTCTGCACAGTCATCAACATTGCCCCCTCAACCATCTACTTCTGGTCTGAAAAGAAGGCACGAAGCACCTCTTAATGCCAGAGCAGCAAAGCAGCCACGCTATGAACCTATCCGTAGCAGTTTTAATGCCCAATTAAGGGATCACCGGTTTGTATCAGAGCCAAGATGTGGAATTAATAATTTTTTGAACAGTGTAAATCCTGATGTGCAGGCAATTCTAAATGCACAAAATGGCTCTTATAAACTGTCCCTCAAATTGTTTGTACAATATAAGAAACCAAACGGCACAAAATTTACACAGCCCCACATAACAGAAACTGTACCTGTATATTCAAATGCAAATTCAGACACAATAATAAGCAGCTTGATAAATCAACTGAACATCAAACACTCTGAATTTGCGGCAAAAGAGTCCGGATGGAGCCTATGCGGTTCATCACACAAGCTCTATGTTAATATTTCTGAATTCAGCCCATTACAAGGATCTACATATGCGCCATTACCTGCTAATATCAAAAACAAAAGAGCCGTGGTCAATATAAAAAATGCCGACCAGAAATGCTTTTTGTGGTGTATATTAGCTGCTTTGTATCCAGTTTCAGACCATCCTGAGAGAATAACTTATTACAAACAGTATGAACACGATTTTGACGATGCAATAGAGGGTTTGGAATATCCAATGTCTGTTCAGAATATTGATAAATTTGAAAAAAGGGCCAGGCATATCAATGGCAAACAATTATCTATTAATGTATTTATTTGTTCCACTGGCAATTGCCCGATAGCACCTCTCAGAATCAGTACAATTGATGATGAATCTGCAATTCCGATTGATCTGCTCTTAATTGAAGGAGATGATACATACCATTACACTCTAATACATAATCTTCAAGCTTTAGTGAGAACGCAACTAGATAAATATAAAAACATATTCAAGTTGTGCAGAAGATGTTTAACTGTATTTGATGGTCAAAAAATGGTGAAGGGGGTTCGGGAAGAGAGTGCAGAAATTGCTAAAAACAAGTTAATTGAGCATCTGAAATACTGTGGGAACCATAAACCTGTTCATATGGTGATGCCCAATCCAAGTGAAAATTGCAAATTCAAAAAGTATGAAGCCTTGTTGGAACACCCAGCATATATTGTCTATGATTTCGAATCGAACCTCAAACCTCTTGCATTCTGCAATCCAGATCCTGAAGAATCTTCAACTACACCATACCAGTTACATGAGCCTTCCAGCTTTTGTTATATAGTTATACGGGATGGTATTGTTATTAAAGAATATTCATACAAGGGACCAAATGCCATCAAAGAATTTGCACATAGAATAGAAAATGAGTGCCGTGACATAGCATCTAACAACTTATTAAAATCAAAACCCATGTTGCCTTTAACAGAGGAACAGATTGAGGATTTCAACAATGCAGAAAAATGCCCGGTATGTGATTCTGAATTTTCAGATACAAATATTAAGGTTCATCACCATTCTCATACAGATGGTAAATTCTTAATGGCCCTGTGTAAAAGCTGTAATATTAAGATCCAGAGACCAAAATTTATCCCCATATTTTGCCATGGAGCATCCAATTATGATTTCCATCATCTGATCAGGTACGAGGGGTTTGACAAGCAGAATTTAAATATTTTAGCTGAAAATGATGAGAAATATATATCTATTAGCAAGATAATTAAAGTTGATGGTGTTCCTATTCACATAAGATTTCTTGATTCTTACAGATTTTTATCTGCTAGCCTGGCTACACTGGCCTCTCAATTATCTGATGATGACTTGAAAATCACACGTGCTATGTTTCCAAATCAGGACCTGAAATTAATTAAGCGGAAGGGTGTATATCCATATGACTATGTCACAGATTTTTCTAAATTTGATGAGTGTTCCCTGCCACCACAAGAAGAGTTTTATAGCAGAATCAGAGGATCTGGAATCACTGATGAAGATTATCACCATGCCAAATTGATGTGGAACAATTTAAAATGCAAGACATTTGGTGATTATCACATGGCATATTTAAAACTTGATGTAACCCTCTTAGCTGATATATTGCAAGCATTCAGAAAATCTTCAATGCAAAATTATGGACTGGACCCAGTGTATTTTTACAGTGCCCCGGGCCTAGCATGGGCCGCAATGTTTTTGAACACCAAAATGCAATTGGATCTAATCCACGATCAAGATATGTATCTGTTTATGGAGCAGTGTATAAGAGGAGGGATGGTGCAATGTTCTCAGAGATATGCCAGAGCAAATAACAAGTATATGCCTGATTATGATCCAGCACGGCCATCAAATTATATAACATATGTAGATGCCAATAGCCTCTATGGTCATGCCATGATGGATAAACTGCCATATGCAGAGCTTGAATGGGTTGAAGATTTCAATATTGAAGATCTTCAGAATTTTGATGACAGTGAATATGGCCTCATCTTAGAGGTTGATCTGACAATTCCTGATCATTTGCACAATAAATTTTCTGATCTGTCCCCAATTCCCGAGGTTCAGTGCTCACCTGGCTCTAAACAGAAGAAGCTCATGATGACTCTGGATCCGAAACAGGGATATGTCACATATTACAAAAACCTCCAGTTCCTGATGAAACATGGTGTTCAAGTAACCAAAGTTGGAAAAGTTTTGAGGTTCAGGCACTCAGAATGGTTGAAACCATACATTGATACAAATACAGAGCTTCGAACATCTGCAAAGAGCCAATTTGATAAGGCCTTGTTTAAATTGATGATCAATTCTGTATTTGGCAAAACAATTGAAAATGTCAGAAAACATAACAATGTTAAAATAAATACTGACCCCGGCCGGAGCAAAAAATTGGTTGCAAAGCCCAACTTCAATTACAGAAGAATTTATGATGAGCACATGGCACTTTTCAACATGAAGAAAACAAAGATCAAATTTGATAAACCTATTTATGTAGGGGCTGTGATATTGGAATTGTCCAAATTACATATGTTAACATTATATTATGAGGTGCTGAAGCCTTTTTATGGCGATCGTGTAAAATTATTGTACATGGACACGGATAGTTTTATTCTTGATATTCAAACAGAAGATGTTTATCAAGATATGTCACAGCCTGAATTGTTTCAATACTTTGATACCAGTGAACATACAAAAATTCAACACCACCACAACAAAAAGGTGCCTGGCAAGTTAAAAGATGAGACACTTGGTGATGTTATTGTGGAATTTGCTGGGTTAAGTGCCAAGATGTACAGTTTTAAAACATGTAGTGCTGTTGTCAAAAAGGCCAAGGGCATTGGCAGAGTAACTGTTGAAAAAGATCTCCAATTTGAAGATTATAAAAATTGCATCAAATCACAGAATTCAATTAGAACATCAGAAAATAGAATTCAGAGTGAGAATCACTTGCTGACTTCAAATATTGTAACAAAAGTAGCCCTAGACCCACATGATGACAAGAGATGCATTTTGTCATGTGGCATACATACTTTACCTTGGGGTCATTGTGATTTGAGAAGTGGGAAACAATGCCCAATTCCAGAGCATGATTTGAAATAAATAAACATGCCTATGAACTTATTTGGGTTCAAAAAACAGGCTATTATGGACCTGCCCACACCACAACCCTCTCCTGATATAATATCTAAGCTGAGTGGCTTGTTAATTATTCATCTGAACAGCATACTTACAGATGTTGATGAAGAAACAGGTAAAACATTGTACATATTTAACAATAATTTAAATCATTACCAATTACCTGTAGGTGGGCAATTGCAATTTATTACAACCCCCGAGGGTGATGTCAAGATTTCAGTAGGGAGAAATATTTACAGAATTAAGCACTCAAACATGATTTCTGGCACTGTATATACTGTTTCTGCTGGTGACTGCTTATATATTGAGGTCCCTGGGTCATATGATAAGCTTATACCCTTTTTTATAGAATTAAGAATCAGATACTCTATAATAAATAACCACTAAAACAAAAAATGCCTAATGATATATTTGGCCATACAAGGCATGAAGATCACAGTGATGAGATTCTGATGCTTGATGTCAGAGTCAAGAAATTAAGAAGTGATTTACAAGCTTTACAAACCACACTCAATGCCAGTCTTCAACTAGAAATTACAAATTTACAATCACAATGCATGGACCCTCTTCTTAAAATTGATTCTGAACTCAAAGTGCTGCTTCAGAAATATACTGATTTGGCAACATTAGATAATTTTCAAAGTTTAGAAGAAGCTGTAGCAGCTCTTCAAGCCAAATTTAAAACCCAGGCTAACAACTCTGAGCAATTGAAACAACAATTGGAAGAACAGATAAATAATGTCCAGGCACAGCTCCAAACAATTGTCAAAAGCATAAAATCACAAGAAGATTTTGATCTAGTGATTTCCACTCTAAAAGAACAGATTCAGTCACTCCAGATACCTAACCTGGATCCTCTGCACAATGCCATAGCCGAGGTTAAAGGAAAAATTGAGACACTTGAAAATTTTATGAACAATTTGCCATCTTCTGATGCTTTGAATGCAATAACTCGGAGTGTAGCAAACATCAAGCTGCAACTTGAAACATATGAAGATTTTGGAAAAATTCAAAGTACCATAACCCATCTTGAAGGTACACTAGCAGCAGTGCAAAGTGATTTGGCAAATGTACAAGAAACTCGCCTGCCCGGTATTGTAGACACACTTGTCAGTGTCCAGCAACAGATCACAAAACTTGAAAACCTCAACACTGAATCTGAACTATCTCATTTTCATCACTTGATCGATGATATCCAAACAAAACTTGAAATTTTACAACAATCAACACCCTCTCAGGCAGATATAGCCCTGCTCCAAAATGCTATGCAAAATGTGGCTGATGCTTCTGAATTAAACAATGTAAAATTGGCACTTGAATCTTTGCAGAATACAGTATCAAATCTTCCTACATCACAGGAACTTAAAAATATTAAGAGGGCAGTGAATCGCATATTGAAATCAGAAGATATCAAGAATATCCAGACAGAGATCAAACAACTCACTCAGACAGTGGCCACTCTACCAACCAATCAACATATTAATGAACTGCATGCCCTGTTTGAGGATATCAGAAGACAGGTACATGATCTTACTGCTCAAAATTCAAAATTGGCAGTTGTTGAAAATTTGCAACAAATTGTAGCTAATATCAAGCAACAGCTAGGGACCATGGAATCCAATCAAGCAAATGCTCTGTCTGTTTTTGCCACCCAGCTTCAAGAAATTGTGCAACAATACAAGAAACTTATTGTGGACATAAAAATCAAGCCAGGCCACGATGATGTTGTTAGGACCATCAATGAGCACCTTGAATCTGTAACAAGTAGATTGCTTACAGCAGAAAAGGAAATAACAGGCATAATCGAGAATCCAAAACATACAGTAATTCTTGAATTGTACAGCATCCCCAACAAAGAATATGATTCACCATTTACACCAGGTGGCAAAATATATATGCTGTCCCCTGCACAATTTTATTACCAGTTTTTTGTTGGGGGTACATTGAGACCAATCAAGATCAAATATTGGCATCAGCCACAGGCACACTACTACCCTACCTTATCAATAACAAATGCTGAGAACAAAGTGAAAATCACCAGTGTAGAGTTAGAGGATTTTACAGACCCCAATACATTAGAAACAGCCTATGCTGAAGATGATGGCACTTTGGAATTTAAAATACAAATAGGGGACAAATTATATTTAGAAAATCCTGCAGTCTCAGCTGCTGAACACCCCATAGTTGCAATATTCTTGTTTACATATTATGTCTAGACTAATTATCGTTGATGAATTACACAGACAGGCCAGGCATAATTTTAAGAGACTCCCAGTAGTCACAAAGGGCATAGATGATTTATGGCAAAGCGACTTGATTGAGTTGTCAAGTGGACAGTTGAAAAACTTAGACAAAATCAACAAGGGCTACAAATATCTACTCACTGTAATAGATACATTTTCAAAATTTGCCTGGGCTGTGCCACTCAAATCCAAGACTGGAACATGTGTTACCGAAGCCATCAGAACAATCATCAATCATTCAGGAAGATCACCGCGCTATTTGCAAACAGATAATGGCAAAGAATTTTATAATTCTGTGTTCCAACAATTTATTAAAAGCCAAGCAATAAAACATTACTCGAGTTACAGTAATCTCAAAGCCTCAATTGTAGAGAGATTCAACAGAACCTTAAAAAATCTTATGTATAAACAATTTACACTTCAAGGTAATTACAAATGGATTAATATTCTTCCAGAACTTCTACATAAATATAACAACTCGGTCCATTCCACAATCAACATGAAACCCTCTGAAGTAACTCCATCTGATGAGCAAAAATTGATCAGGACTGTTTATTATCCTAGATACCAGCCAACAACAAGAAGGGCCAAATATAAGGTGGGTGATCAAGTAAGAATCAGTAAATATAAGCACTTATTCAAAAGAGGCTTTACAAGAAACTGGAGTACTGAATTATTTACAGTGGTTCAAGTTAAACCCGGGACCCTTAACACATATATAATAAAGGATCACCGAGGAGAAATTCTCAAAGGCAGGTTCTATGAACAAGAACTCAGCAAAACTAAACAGCCTGACACATATCTCATAGAAAAAATCATCCGCAGAAAAGGCAACAAGTTACTTGTCAAATGGCTGGGTCATCCGGAAAACAGCTGGATCGATGCAAGCAAAGTGATAATATAAGCACCTGGGATGTTATAAAAAGGCTGCCAGAACCTGAACAGCAGAATAAGAGAAATGGAAAATTGCTGCCTGATAATATTAGATGTCTTATTGTTGGGCCATCTGCTTGTGGTAAAACTACACTAATGGTTGATAATTTTTTATTAGCACCCAACTGGTTAGACTGGAAAAACAGGCACTTGTATGTTTTCTCTAAGAGCTTGGAACAATTAAAATATCAGCAGCTGATGAGGCTATATGATGGATTGGATATAGCCACTTTTGAACCAGATGTTAAGCCACTTGATGAATGTCTCGATAATTCTGTTGTTGTGTTTGATGATGTTATACTGGATAATCAAAACAAGGTTAGAAATTTCTTTACACAGGGCCGGCACAAAAACATTGATTGTTTCTACCTAGCACAGACTTTTTCTAAAATACCGAAGCAGCTGATCCGAGACAACAGCAATTTTATATGTGTGTTTCATCAAGACCATACCAACCTTAAACACATACATGATGAATATGTAGGTGGAGACTTGAGCTACAATAATTTTTCCAAGTTTTGCAGCAGGTGCTGGAATCAAGACAGTTATGGGTTTGTCACAATTGATATGACAAGAACACCTAATACTGGAAAATACAGAAATAAAATCAACGATTTTCTAGATGTTGAGACGTATATAAATAACCATGAAACGACCAGTCATTGATGATCTTAAGTTAAGAGATTATCTTGTAAAAAGATTTAAGGGATGGAAATCAGAGAACCGGGGAATTTATGAAAAACACAAACAAACAGAACAGCCTGTAATTGATGCTATTAATAATTTAGGTAAGAATATCAAAACTGTTACAGAGCAAAATCAAGATTTGATCACGGAGCTTGTACCTGTAGCTGCAAGGAACATATTAGATTATCCATTCACCCCACTTTCCAGTATTCATACACCTAGTCCTGTTGCTCCTCGAAGAATTGAAGCTACTCAGGATCCTATTGAACTGGGTCTTCTTGCTCAAAAATATTTAACCACACCTAAAGACAACAAAGATGAGGTGTTTGGCTTATATGCTGACACAGAGCTTGATGGTAGCATCATACATAGAATTGGCAATTTCAGAGTAACATTTATGGGAGATGATCTGATTGTTTATTCAGAATCTCGTCTCGGAGAAAAAGGTGGTTTTGTTAAGTACACCGGCACACCTGGATTGTGGGAACTGATAACTAGGAAAAGGCCTGGCAGCTATACAGATCAAGATTATGAGGATTACAAGGAAATATTAATAAAATCAGATGCTCTATACCAGAACAATGATCCCACACAAAAAAGAGTCAAGTCTAGCAGTGGAGCAAAATACAACAATTTGATCAAGCCCATATGGTCACAGATCAAGACAGGTAGTGGAATCAAACATTACAACACCCTGCCTAAAGAATTTGTGTGGGTTGATGATGTCAGGAAACTTGTAGATAGGTTATTGGTGATAGCTGGGGAGGAAAATGCTGGCAACCACAATTTTTACAATGAAAAGGTTGGAATTATGGACATGATAAGCACAAAATTGTCTAATTTTATAGTGAATGACCCTAAGGGGATTGGATATCTCATAAAAATTATTAATACTCTACCACCCAAATTTTGGAATATTTCTGAGGGTCGGGGGCTTGTTAATGACATTATAAACAAGCTGCCATTTGAACTACATATTCCAGGCTATCAGTATTGTGGTCCAGGCACAAAATTGGACCATAGATTAAACAGAGGTGATCCTGGTGTAAATCCCCTAGATGCTGCTTGTAGAGACCATGACATAGCATACAACACACATTCTGATCTTGACAAGAGACATGTTGCAGACAAGAAATTAGAAGAGGCTGCATTCGGTAGATTTGTAAGCAAAGATGCTTCTTTAAGTGAGAGAATATCAGCATTGGGGACCACCATAGCTATGAACACCAAACAAAAACTGGGGTGGGGGTTGTAAATAATAAACCTACGATGAAGGCCAAGGGTGTTATGTATCAAATACCTTATGCAGGTCTCAAATCTCTTAAAACTATTGACAGTCTCTTGACCAAAAAGCAGCGCAAGAAAAAAAGCTCTTGTATTGCAAAGGGCCATGGTATGAAATTGTTGCTTAGTACCCCCCAATTAAAAAAATTACAGCAATCTAGAAAAAAATCACATGTGGGTGGATTTATATTTACCATCCCTGCCATCTTAGCTGCTCTCGGGGCTGTTGGGAGCTTGGCTGGGGGATCAGCTGCCATAGCAAAAACAGTAATAGATGCCAAGAAAAATAGGGCAGAATTAGATGAGCAGAGGCGCCATAACCTGGCCATGGAGAAAAAAGGCAAAGGTGTTAAGAGAGCCATGAGTAAGTTTAAAAAAAACAAGAGCCGCTTACAAACCAAGATATTGAAGCTTTGATCAAGCCACTGGGCATCAAAAATTTTAGAGGTGTGTACATGTCTGATTCTTTACCAGAGCAACCACTCAACAAAGAGTGTGGCATTGTTAATTTGGATGAGTACAAAAATCAGGGCACTCACTGGATTTGTTATCTTAAATATTTAAACGATGAGGCATTTGTGTTTGATTCATTTGGAGGTGTTCCACCTGAAAATTTAATAAAATATCTAAAATCACCTAATCTTTATTACAATAATGCCCGTGTTCAAAATTTCAAAGATGTTAATTGCGGACATTTGTGTTTATCTGTTCTCAGATATATGTCTCAAATAAATAAACCATCAATTGAAGATTTTCAAAAAGCCTTGTGGTATTTGAAACATCATGGGGGTATTCCATCTCACCAGCCAAAATTCAATATTGAAACTCAAATTGCATGATGACATAGTGTATCCCAAAACAATAGCTCTCAGAGCATTTTACGGCATGTACTTGATCCCTAATATTACACACCACAACAACACAATTGCAGTAGGGGATCAAAAAATTGTCATCACTCCAGGGCAATATAATCTGTCCACTCTAAATGCTCAATTACCTAGAGGTGTAGTGTTAAGTCAAAATTCTGTCACTCACAGAGTAGAGATTGTATCTGCTACAGAAACAGTGGATCTGGGTACTATAGGAGAGCTGTTGGGATTTGAGAACAACACAAAACTTGAACCGGCCATCAAACACACTGCTATGAATATACCTAAATTCTTGGCCATAGAGACTCTGAATATTCACTGTAATGTGGCTGAGGGTATGATCACCAAATCAAATGGCATAGGCACTCACAAACAAACTGGCATCATTGCAACATTCAAACCTAACTCTGAATTTATGGAGCCCATCATCTACAATCCATCCCCAACATTATATTTTCCTGTGTGCCATAATAGAATAGATTACATTGAATTGATGGTCACTAATGAAAAAGAAGAATTAGTTGATTTTGCTGGAGCCACAACAACTGCTATCATAGAGATTAACATTTAAATAAAAATACATACAATGGAAAATATTGAGAGTTATGAGCTACAATCATTCCCTCCAAACAGGAGGACATTTGCAAATTTAAATCAACCCAACACAGAAATTGAGGTTGATCTTGATGTAGGGGATGGATTTATACACCCTCACAGAGCAGATCTATACATCAAATTTGATGTTGTAAAGCTCGATGGAACAGATTATCCGGCAAATTCAAATATAAGACTTGTAGACAATTTTGTGCCGCATCTGTTCTCTGAAATTGAGATCAGAAAACATGGCGTTGTTATAAACAGAGTGGATTATCCCGGCATTACCTCCACAGCTTTGGCCACACTAAAATTATCCAAAACCGAGGCTTCTTACTACAGAATAGGGGGATTTGAAGCTGGTGATAAGATATTATCCAAGAGCCACACAGTGCTGTTCCCCATGCGCCTGTTGCCAGGATTCTTCTCAGATTACAAAGATATTATGTGGAAGGGTGGTTTAAGAATTACATTTAGAAGAGCTGCAAATGATAATAATGCTTTGATGAGGTACAGCACATTAAACCCTACAGGAGAAGCTATGCCTAATACCTTACCAGAGGCAGGCAAATGCATTATTCAGACTATGGAGCTAAGAATCCCTGTTGTTGAATATGAGGCCAGTTATGCTCTTAAATACAAAGCTGATATCCTAAAAAATCCACAAGTACCTTTACAATTTTATACATATCAAT
The DNA here is from genome assembly GCF_977018435.1 of Lepisma saccharinum. Taxonomy (NCBI): domain Eukaryota; kingdom Metazoa; phylum Arthropoda; class Insecta; order Zygentoma; family Lepismatidae; genus Lepisma; species Lepisma saccharinum. The sequence goes on from NC_139246.1 coordinate 3,373,324, forward strand.
GCGTACAGAAGCCTGCCGCTGGTACTTATTATGAATTTGATGCCACAAATTCATTCTCCAGTATTCAATTTGACATGCCTGATTTTGTGGTGGTACTGTTTCAGACTGGGAGACACAACAATCAGGAAAAAAATTCGAGTAAATTTGATAACTGCAACATCAAGAACATATATCTTAAAAATGGCAGAAATGAGGTATTTCCTAGAGAAAATTACAATTTAGACATGTCCAAGGATGATTTCCTCAAATTATATGAAGCTTTTTCGGCTTTCAAGAGGGTCACTACTGGCAGTACTGACATGTATTACACACCAGATGAATTCAAAGCACGGAGACCCATGTTTGTCATCAACGCTTCAAAAAGAAAACAAGTTGTGGTTAATGACAGAACAAACATTAAAATTATCTGTGAATTCCAGGAGACATTACCAGATGACACCATTTGTAGTGTTATTCTCATAGGTGAAAAATCATATGTTTATGATGTAAGAAATGAGAGAGTCACGGAGCAATTCTAGAAGAATTACATTGTTTTAATATTAGATATGCAAATTGAGCCTGGTATCCAATTAAACTTAAACCAGAAATAAATATGTATGTGTGTGTATGTGTGTGTATGTGTGTGTGTGTGTGTGTGTGTGTCTTGGCCAAGTTTTAAGTGTGGCCTCAAGAGGGGCATATTTTTGACAGAATTATAGACATCAATCTCACAGAAGTGCCTTTTGTAAGTATAAACAAATCAATCTGAGGGGGTCATACTTTCTGAGGAAATTCCCGAGGGCATTTTCACAAAAATCTTGGATTAATCAGAGTTCCACACTTGAGCAAAAAGCTCATATGCTCATGTTAACCTAGTTTTAAGTATAGCAAATCTGCTTGAGAGGGGGTTCATACTTTCCGGTCCTGTCCCCCCCGTAAACCCCACTACTTACATGCATAGATTTGAAAATTTCCAAGCCCGCAATACAATTTCGCGTGATGTATGTAACACTTAACTTTCTAAGGCGAAACGGGACATCCAATTTCGCCTTATCCTGTTTCGCCTTACACACAAAAAAAATCCCGCCAGGGAATATTATCGATATGAATGGTCATTATTATTAATGTATTATTAACCTAACCTAACCTAACCGACAGGACAATAGGAGCCAAGGCAGGCAATATCACAACCTCTGCGCTCCCATTATGAATTACCCTTGAAGTCAATAATATTCCCAGGTGGGAAATTTTTTGTGTGTAAGGCGAAACAGGATGTCCCGTTTCGCCTTAGAAAGTTAAGTGTAATATAAATCATTTGAAATTCTATTGGGGGAAGTGAAAACGCAATAAGGCGAAACGGGAGGACACGTTGGCAACGTTCTCGCTTCAAAAGTCCGCAATGGCGCTTCGAAAACTGTGCCAAGAAAACGATCTCTCACCACGTAAATCATTGTAAGTGCCCTAAACATCCTGGAGAGCGTGGAAAGTGCTAAACAACAATTCTTATCATTTCTGCACAGAGACTCCCGCGGCAAAGCACGTGCCAAACGCCATAGCAGCCAATTTACAGCTTCCTTTCAGATTGTTAGACCAACTTACCCTCTGTTTCCAAGCGAGTTCCCTTATTCCATGTTGCCAGAGGACTCCTTGTGGAAGAAAGCCTCACATGTTGAATACTGTAACCGAATGACCCTACTGGTACACACAAGACTAATTTGAACAGTTTAGCACATTACAAATCACTATTGAAGAAACCATAAAGTATAGTTTGCATGCCACGATGCGCGGTGTCGCCAGAAATACAGGGCTACTATAAATGATTCGTTCGATTTCAAGACACTGTACTTTCCAAAGTATTGCAGAGGCAAATATGAATGATACACTGTAAGCTCAACAAGTTTTCCCCACATTCTACAAATGTTCTATGTGTGCCCCTCTGGCCACACGACACACATCCAAGTGTTGGTCGAGTTCCACCCATACATTCTGTAGCAATCCCCTGTCAGTGGTCATCAGAAAGCATTGATGCGTTCCGTGGTTCTTTTCTGTACTCTCCTCTGTATGCACACTGCACTGCAATAACAGAACATCTCGCATATTACAACACACAAAAACTCTTTTCTCGATTTTTCGCCATTTTGTACAGGAACTGCACTCGTGCTGCCAACTGGTGTGTCAAGATGCAAACTTGGTGAGTTTACAGACATTGTCATGTATCATTCATATCTGTATGTGCCATACTTTGGAAAATACAGTGTTTTGAAATCGAATGAATCATTTATAGTAACCCCGTATTCCTACACTTGGGCTCATTGTCATAGCGACCAAGGCGCCCGGCCAGGGGTAGACTAAACTAAAAATAACACTGGCGCGAGCTTCTTATTCTCAGGAGCGGACATTTATTTTTCAAATACGGGCTAGGAAAGACATGAATCCCAATATGATAAAGCTCACATTTTGAAACGTGACTTCAAAACATTAAATGTAATAATTAATTCTTATGCCAGAGTGGCCATCCTAAAACAGCATAAATAACTAAGCAAAACATTCTAATATATAGCTGAATCTACCATATCCATGCACATTTATTCTGATTTAATGATACACATAATGCAGAAAAAACAAACATGAAAAACATTTACTTTACTTGATGTTTAATAAAAAAACGTAATGGAAATTTCCATAAGTGAACTTGAATTATAACTAACTAACTCTCTAGCCTTCTTAAACCGGAAGGTTTATGGTTGCAGCAACACAAGCCTTCCATCTGTCCCTATCCTGGGTAAGATCAATCCATCCCTTAGGTCCATCTCAACGTTATCCCTCCATCTTTGTCTTGGTCGTCCTACAGGCTTCTTACCATCAGGTTTCCCAACAAGAAACCTGTAAACTCTTCTTTCCTCTCCCATTCGTGCCACATGACTTGCCCACCTAAGTCTTCTTGATTTAATCATTCTAATAATATCTGGACATGAGTACAAATTATGTACTTCTAAATTATGTAACCTTCTCCATTCACCTGTCTCCTCATCCCTTTTTGGTTTATTTTTTTTCTAAGGACTTGAATTATAGAAGGAAATCGAACTGCAATATAAGATTCAGTCTCCATGGCGACCGGACGCCCTCTGCTCCCACCTAAACTTTCTTACACTCCATCTTTCTTAGCTCCTTCCTTCCTTCTCTCTTGTGTATCCCTGTTCCCTTATCTTCTTCCTCTCCTCTCTATCTTTCTCATTTATCTTTTCCATTATCTTTCCTTATCTCATTTTTCTCTATCTCACCTAACTTCTTTTCCTCTATACCTTCCTGCGTTCTCCGTTTCATTCTTTGTATTCAACCTTTCTACCATATAGTACACCCTGCTGCATTTTGCAGACTAACTAGGCTCTGCCGTCTGACTCACAGCCCCTTGGGGCGTATGCTGTTCTTTTGTCCATATGTGTTTGTCCCTGGATTCAATTTATCTCCATTCATCCTCATCTTCGCGATTCGCAAATAGTAACAGAAAAGCGAAGTGAAATTATATAATCATTAATTATTTATCTGTGTCTCTGCGGTCTAAGTGGTGACCTTCTCTTAAACATACCAAACCTGAAACATGAATATAGCACACGTAAGTCTTCCCATATTTATTTTATCACAATTAGTTATCGTTGATCGTGTGTAATTTGTTTGCAAGAAAGTTGTTGTAGTAGTAACTATAACGGAGTTACTTTTTGAACCAAATACCTGTAGCTGAAACTCACTTTCTTTTGAAAGGTAACTTCGCGTACACAGATGGAACCACATATCACAGACCTAGGCTCAGGTTTGTTAAAGTTCCTGGAGCTCATAAATTCTAATGGCTTCTATTGGTTTCCACAACAGGACCGGAACCGTTTTTCCTCACACGATTGAAATTCGGTCCATGTTGCTTATTGTTTCATTTCAATACGGAACTTGGATCGTATTTAAAATGATCCGGAGAGAAGGTCCCTGGACCGTATTTAAATTGATCCGAAAGAAAAGGACGTTCCTGGACCATAGATATCCGGAAGGGGGAGCAAGGGGCGACCACGCCCCCCTGGAAAAATGAATGTCCGACTAAAAAGTATATATTTCGCACATAATTTCATTTCGGTCACAGTAATTTATGTTAATTATTATAAGGCCGTTGAAGAAACATGATAATTTCAGACTGAAGGAGTGCTTTTTGAGGCGGTATCACTATTACGGGGGAAAATATGCCTCCTTTGCCCCTCCCCCTGGAAAAAACCTGTCGACGCCCATGTCGACCGAATTGAAATGCTTTACAGAAAATAGGTTCTTTACAGCCCAGAATCCATTTGCTGATTTTCTCCCCTTGGACCGGAATTGAATGTATTTAAAATACCTTGACCTTTAACAACCATACCCAGCATTGTCAGTGATTTCTACTTCCTCATCAACATGGAATCAAATTCTTGAATGAAAATCTTGAATAAAATCTTGAAAGTTGTTTCCTGCGAAGAGACAAGTCAAAGAAACAACCTGCCCGATCGCAGTCTCCATCTTTCGCCACTCCTGACAGTGTAACTATATCACAATATTAATGACTGAAGGCAGGTAATAAGTTTCAGCAAATTATGTGCATGAGATTTCTCTTGTCTTGCAAACCTGAATTCTCCGAACCAAAAAACTGCAAATCAGCCAGTCACGAGCTTTCTTTGAAGGACAACTGGATTTCTACTTTTGAACACATTGTTTCAAATTTGCAAAATTAATTTGAAACCCTGTAGCATTGTTAAAGGGCCCGCGTTTGTTTGATGTCGCCGAAGATGTCAAGACTTGATCTTCTCCAGATAGATCATGGAGCGTGTGACACCAGGAAGTAGGAGCCACGTGGAAATGTGTCACTTGTTCCAGATGGGTCCCTTCAACAGGTGTGTCTTCCTCGGATCCCACTCTTCTGTTTGTAAGTCTAATGAAATGCTGATGTGGCGTCTTCTCAGGAGAGCGTGATATCTCTTGGCGTTTGAATTAGATTTACCTGCTGAAGATATTACAATCTTATGAATAGGAACGCCAACCTAGTCATTTTTAGGGTGGGAAGAGATGACATAATACCGCGTGTCCCAAACTTATTAATCCCAAAAGCTCTAATCTGCACATTTCTATCGCCCTGGCTATGCGCGAGCGAAGATGCGCGGCTTGAAACAAAAGCGCTTCGTTTCCACTCTGTGGCCGCGTCCGAATCGGCAGCAGATAAAAACTTGACGAGTTTAGAAACAAGACGCTGCAAATAGCTGTTGCGCACCTCACACCACATTTCCCCACTCCATTCTCCGCAACGACGTTGGTTCGCAGTGTTGCAATCTGGAGGGAGAGGAATGGTCTGAGGATTTTCAACGAATTTTGTATTCGCTTTTTCCTGGGCTGTTTTCTACCTGTCGGAGTACAGAAATTCAGCTCACCTTTCGCCAACGACTCTTTTCCTTCTTTTAAAACTTTTCCTCCCCGATGGCGCAGTGGTAGCGTCGTCGCCTTGTAATCAAGGGGTCCCGGGTTCGATTCCCGGTGGAGGCACATAGTGATTCGGATCCCACTTTAAACTGTAAGTCCAGTCCCGATTAGCCTTACTGTGCATAAAGTGGACTTAAAACAACAAAGCAATCCAATCCAATTATTTTAAAACTTGAGAAACCATCCATTTAGATACTCCCGTGGCGGCACTTGTGGACTCGACAACATTATACTTAAGTTTATCTAACTCCTTCTGATTTCGCAAATATGTTGCAACATTGTAAACAACTTATCTGGCCTGTCCTCTAAGGGGCTTTACAGATCAGATTGTGGATTTCGTTGGACCCGGCATGATTTGATTTTTGCATTTCAAAAATATGCAGCCAAGAGTAAAGAGCAAGAACGTTTCAATGCTTTAAAAAAGAACGCAGGCAAGCATGTTATCAGCTTGCCTTCTCGTAGCGATTGTTGTACGATAAACAAAAGAACCCCCACCCACTCGACTTAAAAAAAAAAAAAACCCAGGCCACTGCTCGATGTCGCATTCAGAAAATGAAGTCATTCGCCCAGTAGTTTCTCTTCGTTATAAACGTTTAACGTGCGTGCGTAATACTACAGTTTACGATCCGCGCACCGCACGCATTTTCAAAGACCGGATTAAATCAAATGAACCACTGATAAACTGATATGAGCCGGCACCGACAATCTACACAGTAAAAATTGTTTGTCATATTTGTTTTAGCCTAATTTTGCTGAGTTGGCACCACTCGTACTCTCAATGCCAGACTAGTACGTAGAAGAGTGGTGGGGGAGGATGACGAAATAGGAACTGCTGCGCAGCGATCTGCGCATATCGGGACTTAACTTGTCAGGCTTTATAGCTGTGGCACTGCGCTTGGCAGCCATATTCCAACTTTAATTTGCAGAGACAACGTTTTCTGAAAAGACGTTGTAAAACTCAGTGATACTTCGACATTTTATAGATAACACTTCATGTAGAAAAATTGTAAATGAAGAAATCGCATGTCTCATTTTTAATATGAGTAGTAAATAGGAGGAAATCATTGTAATGTGTGGTTGGCGCCTGCCTTCTGCTTCTGCGCTGTGCGCCCCAGAGCGCGGTGGATGACACCTGGCGGCAAAAGTGACAACCATACTGCAAGGGTACATGTAGATTCTGACGACTTCGACGGCACACGAAAGAAACGGGAGAGAACGGGACGGAGCGCTTGCCAGTCCGGACATTAGATGTGCGTGTTGGGCCGCAAGCTCGAGTGCAGAGCTACGGGTAGACACACCAACCTACTGCACTTGCTTTCGAAGAGTTGAACTTAGTGTGTGTTGTTCCCCTTCGTGGAGGTTTAATAGAAATATGAATCCTGTTTATGATTTAGTGCGGGTTTAGTTAGAACCCCAATTTTATCGTTGGAAAGACGAAGATAAGAAGAATGCTTTACATTTTTCTCCCCTAGTAGCCCTAACTTCAGAGCCACCAACCGCCACTAAATATTGGCGAGGAGTATATTGTAACATTCTTCCATGGGCGGAGTTTGAGCTTTTGCTTTGGGGGGACCAGACTCTGGGAGAAGCATATGATATTATTTGATTTGATTTGGTGTTTTAAGTCCACTTTGTGCACAGTAAGGCTAATCGGGACTGGACCTACAGTTTAAAGTGGGATATATAAACTAGGGGATATTCAATAACTAGGGGTGTGCGGGACAGAATTTTTTTGTGGGGACGGGAAATTTTTTAATCCCGACCTTCGGGACGGGAAATGTTCGAAATTTCCCGAAGCTCAGAAAATCTCAAATTCTACACGTTATTTTCAACTAAAGTGATTGTTTTTGCATTTCTGGAATAAAAACAAACAATTTGCTATCAGTTCCAGACACTTGCAATGCAGAAAACGTCGAGAATTAACAACTTTTCAAAATGACCATTCGGTATTTCCAGACTTTTCGGGATCCGCACACCCTTATCAATAACCCTCAGGTATTGAATATCCCCTAGTTTATAAGGGGTCCGGAGGCCTTCCCCCGGAAATAAAAAAAAAATCAACTTAAAAGCACTGAGTTTTATGCCTTTTAGATTTGAAAATGTTAAATTTCCTCGCTTAAGTAAACAAATATTAATTAATATATTGGTTGTCAGTTTTAAGAGAAGCTGTTACGGGCTAATTTAATAACTAACTAATTAACTCAACTGAACTAACTCAACTGAGCTTAGCAACGCAACAACGAAGAATCGCTCGCCTCACCTGCTGGGCGAATTAAACATTACATGAATTATAATACGGTCAGGATAAGTGCCTAACAGTCGGAGTTACCGAGAATAAACCTAGGAGGATTTGATTTTAAATACCTGAAATGACGTTACGTAATACTACGGTGTTTCTGAATATACACATATATTAAAGCACAGACAAATACACAGTACATCTTGCCCTCTTTCACTCGATCTCACATTCATACTCTCATTCCATGGCATATGGCGACAATATGACAATTACAAAGGTTAGATTAATTACTACTTTGACCATACTCTTGCTATGTCTTGGCTACATTGCCTTTTACAATTTATCGTGTAGGATTTTAATTATAAAGTGAATAATTGTTCCTTGTGCGAACCCCTTCTATCTTTTCTGAAGGTATAAATATATTTCAATGAACTATTGTTTGCTGTTAACATAAACTCTCATCTTTAACATTGATTACTCCGCCGGAATACCGATGTCTAGGGATGCCATAGCACTGATTTAAGTTATGCAATGATTTGATTTACGCAGATTCGCGGTAGATAGGCGTCATCTCTCTCACACACGCACATGGTTGGATCTTACCTTCGCTGCATTCCCTCTGACCTGGGTTGGGTGAAAGTGGTCCCACAGTTCTGGAAGACGTCCGCACTCCAGTGCTGCACTTCACGGTTATCCTGGTTGGCGAAAGTGGATCAGTCGGCAGCTCCATCTGACATCATCGGATCCTGGCTTCACTCGTTCACTTCGCAGGGACGTCCAGGACGGTACACGTACACTGTCGACTCCATACGACAACTTGCGCAATAATAGGTCAGTTCTTCGCGGTCACTCGTAAGTACAGATACGTGGCTTGGGGGATTAGACGAACATACGCGATGAGCCATTCGCGGTTTCACATGGATATCAAATGTTATTAACTTTTACTACTTAGGACGTTGTTTCGGACGATTGACACAGGTGGACGTGTCTGGCGTTATTCTCACATACCCACACGTATGTGCACGGATGCGTAGACGGCGAAGGAGAAAACGACCCCCTGGTTCTCCTCTGCTCTACTCCATGGTTCTAAAACACGCACTCGAGAGTAGGTGGAACCGCCGATCCTAGAACTACCCTTTGACCTACTTTCTCGCCTTAATGGATTTCTCGCGTAAGGCACGAGCAGTGTTGCCAACTCCTCACTCGAAAAATCACCAAGGTTTTTGTTTTACGCACTAAACTAACCTACAATGAGAGAAAAAAATGGAGAGAGAAAAGCTCTGGCATCACTTTTTAAGCTATTTTTTATGCTAACTCGTTTTTTGACCCACATTTGAAATGACTTACGATATTTTCCTATAAGGCTGCCTCTCTTTTACTGTAAGCCCCCCCCCCTTTCCCCCAGTGTAATCTGCCACGACCTGCTAATAGGCTTTTGCTCTCAGCGTAATCCGTTTTATGCACTAAACTAACCTACAATGAGAGAAAATTAGACAGAAGAAGAAGAAAAGCTCTGGCATTAGTTTTTTAAGCTATTTTTTACCTTCGGCAAATCTTGCTTTTAGGCCATCTCGTTTTTTGAGCTACATTTGAAATGACTTACGATATTTTCCTATAAGGCTGCCCTTCTTTTACTGTAAGCCCCCCCCCCCTTTCCCCCAGTGTAATCTGCCACGACCTGCTAATAGGCTTTTGCTCTCAGCGTAATCCGTTTTATGCACTAAACTAACCTACAATGAGAGAAAATTAGACAGAAGAAGAAGAAAAGCTCTGGCATTAGTTTTTTAAGCTATTTTTTACCTTCGGCAAATCTTGCTTTTAGGCCATCTCGTTTTTTGAGCTACATTTGAAATGACTTACGATATTTTCCTATAAGGCTGCCCTCTTTTTTACTGTAAGGCCTCCCCCCCCTCTCTCCTCTTTTTTTTTTTTTTTTAGTGTAATCTACCACGACCTGCTAATAGGCTTTTGCTCTCAACGCAATCTGTTTTACGCACTAAACTAACCTACAATGAGAGAAAATTAGACAGAAGAAGAAAAGCTCTGGCATCAGTTTTTTTAAGCTATTTTTTACCTTCTGCAAATCTTGCTCTTATGCTACCTCGCCTTTTGATCTTTATTTGAAATGACTTGCGACATTAAACAAAAATATGTTCACTCGAATATGGAGTAGGTTACGAGAATGAGCAGGAAATTGCATTGTGTTGGTTTCGAAATACCGTTCTTTTATCTCTATTGAAATTCTAAAGCTTTTTATTACATTGAAATACCTGTAATGTGAAAGGGGATTTCGCGTGCTATGAATATTGACGCAATAAGGCAAATTCAACAATAGGTAGGCCTTGGGATGACGGAAGTATATATAGTAATGTCAGTTAGCAGCATAGATGCCAGTGATGCAAGTCCTCTTATCTCTAATGAAATTCTAAAGCTTTTTATTACATTGAAATACCTGCAATGCGAAAGGGGATTTCGCGTGCTATGAATATTGACGCAATAACGCAAATTCAACAATAGGTAGGCCTTGGGATGACGGAAATATATATAGCGACGTGAGTTAGCAGTATAGATACCAGTGATGCAATGCGATGCATTATTCAAAATGACGTGGTTGAAATGTGGGGGAAGAATCTTCTAGAGCGGATTGTGTCGGATTTCTATTGGTCCACGTTGCGTTGGCTAATATTTCACTTTTGACCTTATTAGAAAACCGTATAAAACTTAAAGCACTGGTGTAGAAAGTTCTGTTTTTATTTTAAACGATAGTGAAAAGCATTTCTGCAGTATTTTCCAAAGGTAAGTAACTTTGTTTCTTAGCTTGCATGAGTTAGCTTTGATTTATAAGTGTGGCTTTGTTTTTGTGAGTTGATTTTTGAAACTGGACCTACAGTTTCAAGAACCACTTGTACCTCCACCGGGTATCGAACTCTTGATTACAAGACAACGACGTTATCGCTGCGCCATCGCAAAGACTAGTGGAAGTACTGATTGATTTGATGTTTTAAGTCCACTTTATGCACAGTAAGACGAATCGGGGGTGGACCTACAGTTTCAAGAACTACTTGTGGGGGTATCGAAGCCTTGATTACAAGGCAACGACGCTACCGCTGCGCCATCGCAAAGTCTAGTAAAAGTACATAGTTATTCGAATCTTATTTATTTAAAATATTTAGTTTTTATGCACGCTTATTGATATTAAACCTCAAATTAAATAAAATCTGACAACTATATCCAATTATACTTATGGCTACAGAACGAGCATTCGCAAAAAAGTGGCTTGAGTTTTTTTTTACCACGTAAACAAAATGGCCGACATGCCAAATATGAACAGGCTATATAGATTTGAGAGAGAGATGGATAGGAAAAAAATTAATTAAAATTTAATTTTATGATTGCAACACACGGAACTTAATGATTGATTTATTGATTTAGTTTATTTTACTTCGCGTTTTGTATTTTTTGGCTAATTTGCGAAGATAGGGGATGAGTGATGAAATGGATGAATAGATATTCACAAACAACCAAGCCCGACCGGGATTTGAACCCGGGGGCTCTTGGCGTTGCAGTGCGATGTGCTAACCAGTCGGCCACAGGGTCGGGGCAAACACGGACATACATAAAAATTAAATGTTTGGTGCTGATCACATCACACATTACCAACTATGTATTGGACTTCCCATATGCACAGATATGAATTTATTTTTTGCTTGTTGTAGTGCAAATATGTCGTCTGGGGCCTCCTCCATGGTGCGGTGGTAGGTAGGTTTGTATTCAAGGGTTCGATACTCGCTGGAGGTACAAGTGGTTTGGATAACACTTTAAAACTCTGTGGGTCTAGTCCCGATTAGTCTTACTGCACATAAAGTGGACTTAAAAAAAATACCAACTTAAATGTTGTCCGGTTCGGGTGACCTAGACCTACAGTCTAAAATATTATGGTATTATTATTTCTGCAATTATTTGCAATCTTGGGCAGAGAGAGAGGAGGAGGAGAAAAAATAATATTTTGTTTCAATATCGAGCTTATATTTAAATTTATACATGTGCGCATGCGCGCAGGGGGGTAAATTTTATTTTTTGATCGGGTGGGTTGTAAGGTGAGTGAGTGAACATGTAGAAAAAGTAGTGGTATATTAATTGATTTATTGATTTAGTTTATTTTAATTTGCGTTTTGCACTTTTTGGCTAATTTGCGAAGATTGGGGGTGAGTGATGAAATGGATGAATAGATATTCACAAACAACCATGCTCGACCGGGATTCGAACCCGGGGGACTCTTGGCATCGCAGCGCGATGTGCTAACCACTCGGTCACAGGGGTTGGGCAAGTACTGGTATATACATAGATCAAAGTTACATGGTTCTAGACCCCATAGGAGCCGAGAAAATCAACGTCTTGGAAAACGTCTTAAGACAAATATCTTAATCTTTAAGAAAGTCGACTTCCGGTCTGTCAAGATGTTACTTCCGGTCTGTCAAGAAAATTTTCTTAAGACAATTATCTTAAGACGTTTTCTAAGACATTGATTTTCTCGGCTCCTAATTGAGCTAGGATGATGATTGTGGGTTTGTTGGATAGGTTTTGATGATAACTACTCAACTACAAGCAAGCCCCCCCTTAATTTGTTTAAGAAATTCGATTTGATCCTAAAAAACACTCTGCATCCTATTGGAGTGCTTTGGATGCGTTTTTAGATTAAAAATTTTGTAATTGGGGGAATGTAGAAAAGCTATTCTTGCTCGATGAAGGCAATATTTTTTAAAACTGCTCTGTGACCCTCTCGTTCTTCACGTCGTAGGCGAAGGACTTCTCTGCAATCAGGATGACACTGCATAGGGTATCCTCGGGCAAGGCATCGTGGAACTCGCAGACGACCTTGATGTTGGTGCGATCGTTGACCACAACATTCTTTCTCTTAGATGTGTTGATGACGAACATCGGCCTGCGGATTTTGAATTCGCTGGGGGTGTAGTACATGTCCACGCTTCCCTCGGTCACGCGTTTGTAAGCCGAGAACGCTTCGTAAAGTTTGAGGTAATCATCTTTGGTTATGTCCAGGTTGTAATTTTCGCGCGGGAACACTTCGTTGCGTCCATTCTTGAGATAAACGTTCTTGATCTTGCAGTCGTCGAATTTACTGGAATCTTTTTCCTGATTGTTATTGCGCCCGGTCTGAAAGAGCACTACGACGAAATCTGGCATGTCGAACTGTATGTTGTTGAACTGAGTCGTCACGTCGAATTCCATGTGACTTCCCGACGCCATCTTCTGCACGCACTGGTAACCGTGAAAGTGAATCGGCACCTGCGGACTTTTCAAGATCTCTGCTTTGTACTTGAGGGCGTAGTTTGTTTCGTATTCCACGATCGGTATTCTCAATTCCATGCTCCGGATGACGCACTTGGCTGCTTCGGGTAAAGTGTTGGCTATCGGCGTGGTGCCGTCCGGACCCAAAGTAGCGTATCGCATCAGTGCGTCGTTGTCGTTGGCCGCTCTTCGAAACGTGACGCGCAGTCCCCCCTTCCACATGATCTCCTTGTAGTCCGAGAAGAAACCCGGCAGCAGACGCATGGGAAAGAGCACCGTGTGACTTCTCGTCGATATTTTGGTCCCGGCTTCGAATCCTCCGGCTTGATAGTACGCTGCGTCCGTTTTGGATAATTTCAACGTTCCCACTGCCGTCGACGTGATGCCTGGATAATCTATTCTGTCGATGACGGTGTTGTGTTTCCTCACCTCCACCTGCGAGAACAGGTGAGGCACGAAGTTGTCCACGAGTATCAAGTTTGCTGCTGCGGGAAACGCGTCTCCGCTTTCTTTCTTCACCACGTCGAATTGAAGGTAGAGGTCCGCTCTGTGAGGATGAACGAACCCATCCCCTACGTCCACGTCGTATTCGATCTCCCTGTTCGCTTCGTTGAGATTGGCGAACGTGCGACGGTTGGGAGGGAAAGATTGCAATTCGTAACTTTCGATTTGCTCCATTTTTTTTTTTCACTATGTGTGTTATTTATTATACGTTGATCTCCACGATGGCCGTCGTAGTGGCACCTGCGAAATCTACCACGTCTCCTTTCTCGTTCGTCACCACCAACTCTATGTCGTCTATGCGGTTGCGACATACTGGAAAATAGATCGGTGAAGAGGGCGTGTAGATGATCGGTTCCATGAACTCGGAACTTGGTTTGAACGTGGCTATGATTCCCGTCTGCTTGTGACTTCCTAACAATCCGTCCGAAGATTTCGTGATCATGCCTTCCGCCACGTTACAGTGTACGTTCAGAGTCTCGATGGCTAGAAATTTTGGAATATTGACTGCCACGTGCTTGATGCCGGCTTCGAGTTTGGTGTCATTCTCGAAACCTAAAAGTTCTCCCATGGTGCCCAGGTCCACGGTCTCCGTCGCGGATAGGATTTCCACTCTGTGCGTGACCGAATTTTGAGAAAGGTATGTGCCTTTGGGTAATTGAGCTTGCAAAGTGGAAAGATTGTATTGGCCTGGCGTGACGACGATGTGTTCGCTTCCGACGCTAATTTTGTTGTTGTGATGCGTAACATTGGGTATGAGGTACATACTGTAGAATGCACGCAGAGCCACGGATTTAGGATAGACGATGTCGTCGTGCAACGTGAGTTTCAAGATCGAAGATTCGCTCGTGAGATGGAACACGCCCATCCTAGTGATGCTGTTTGAGGTTCCACAATGCTTTCTGAAAATCCTCGATCGTAGGGTTATTTATTTTAGAGAGAAACGCGAGCATGGAGAGGCAGAGATGACCGCAGTTCACGTCTCCGAAATTTTGAATGCGTTCGTCGTTGTAGTATATGGAGGTTTTGTTCGTTTTCAGATAATGAATTAAATTTGTAGGTGGAACACCTCCGAAAGAATCGAAAACGAATGCTTTATCATTGTCGTTTTTGTGGTAACATATCCAATGCGTGCCTGGATTTTCTTGACCGTCCAAGTTGACTACTCCGCATTCTCTTTTTTTGACGGTTGAAGGTAACGAGTCGGACATGAAAACTCCTCTGAAGTGTTTGATTCGTAACGGTTCGATCAGAGATTCAATGTCTCGGTTGGTGAGTGCTTCTGTTTCTTTTTTTAAAACTTTTTCATCACCCCCTTTCCTCCTTTCTTCTCCATGGCCAGATTGTGACGTTTCTGTTCTTCCAATTCCGCCTTGTTCTTCTTCGAGTCGATGACGGTTTTCGCGATGGCGGCGCTTCCGCCGGCCAAACTTCCAACGGCCCCCAATGCTGCCAGAATGGCCGGGATGCTGAATATGAAACCTCCGATCTTTTGCTGTTTCCGCGAACGCTGCAATCTTTTCAATTGAGGTGTGCTGAGCAGCAATTTCATTCCGTGTCCTTTCGACAAGCAAGAACGTTTCTTCTCGCGTTGTTTCTTGGTGAGTAACCCATCGAGGGTACCTAGATTTTTTAGATTCGAATATGGTATCTGGTACACGACACCCTTGGGCTTCATGTTGATGCTCTGTGCGTTATTTTCACGGTATGTTATTTATATATATATTCTGAGATTTTTTCTTGTGTAGTTTTTTACGGTATGTTATTTATATATTTTCAAGGCCTCGCAGTCGTTACACAAATTCTATTACGTGCTTCGTTTTCTTGCCAAGAAGTTCCTTTGTCCCCTTGTACACGATTCGAGTTTTGTTCTCGATTAAAATAGATAGCTTCTCGTCGGATAACATGTTAGCGTATCGATCTGGTAAAAATAGACTGTATTGTGCGTTGAGCAACAGACGTACCTTGGGACCATACTGGGTAGAAACGATTGAACCGGAAGTTATCGTGTAAGGTTTGTCGACTTCCAATTCCTGAATTTTTACATACTCGACTGACAAATTTAGCATTTGTTTTAATGCTTGGAGATCACTTATTTTTTCGGTCGTCATATCAAAAAAAATTTCAAAGTGTTAGAGAGAAATTTAATTGTTTTTCACGATGTGTGTTATTTATATATACCGAAGATTATTTTTTTTCACGATGTGTGTTATTTATATATCAAGTTTTTTTTTTTGACGCGTATATATATTATTATTTTTTTAACAGAGGAAGAAAGTCCGTGCTTCGGAAAACGCGAGGATGTGCGTAGTGATATCTTCCTTCTCCTGCATAGACTTGTACCAATCATCAGTATACTGTCTTCTTCCCTGCATCGCCTCGTACAGTTCGTCCGACCTATCGTTTAATTTTTCCCCTGCAGCCGAAAGCAGAATGTTGAGATCACCGCACCTCAGGCCGCTGATCTCGCGAAGATGGTCCTTGAGAACCATTTCACAAGGGATGCGAAATTCCGGCATTGTTTTTGCCATGATTACAAGTTTATTAACATCTCCGTTAACTACCTTTTTGAATATTTTAGATAGTAGCTCGGGTGGCAAATCGGTTATGCAAGCCATGTTGTTTTTTTTACTGTATGTTATTTATATACCCCACCCCAATTTTTGTTTCGTGTTCATGGCGATGGTGGTACCCAGTGCGGCGACCCGTTCACCCAACGATGCGTCTCTACTCACGAACCTTTCGAAAGCTGCGTGCTCTAACTTTCTGTCTGCTTCGTGACGTGCATCCAGATCCGTCTGCGTGGCGTTGTAGGCGATGTCGTGATCTTTGCATGCCGCGTCCAACGGATTCACACCCTTGTCTCCTCTCTCCAATCTTTTCTCGAGTTTGGTACCCGGTCCGCAGTACTGGTAGCCAGGTAGATGCATCTCGAAAGGTAACTTGTTGATGATGTCGTTCACGAGTCCCTTTCCTTCGGCCACGTTCCAAAATTTCGGAGGCAGCGTGTTGATGATTTTGATCAGGTAACCTATGCCCTTGTCGTCGTTCACGATGAAGTTGGAAAGTTTCGTGCTGATCATGTCCACGATGCCAACCTTCTCGTTGTAGAAATTACGGTTGCCTGCATTCTCTTCGCCGGCTATCACCAACAATCGGTCCACGAGCTTCCTCACGTCGTCCACCCAAACGAATTCTTTGGGTAACGTGTTGTAGCGTTTGACGCCGCTGCCTGTTTTGACCTGGTTCCAAATCGGTTTGATGAGATTCCTGTACTTCTCGCCGCTGCTCGATTTCACCCTATTCTGCGAGGCGTCGTTGTTCTGGTACAAGGCATCCGTCATGATCAGAATTTCCTTGTAACTTTGGTAATCTTCGTCGGTGTAATCTTTCGGCTGCTTTTTGGCGACGAGTTCCCACAGTCCCACCGTACCCGGATACCTGTTCCAACTATCCTTGTCGCCTAAATTGACTTTAATGTCGTTGCCTTCGAAGGTCACCTTCGATTTCCCAATCTTCCACACCACACCGCCGCCTTCGCTGGTTTCCATGCTGGGATACAATCCGAACACTTCATCCTTGTCGAATTTCCCCGTGCTCAGGTAGTCTCGTGCCAAAGGTCCCAACTCGATTTTATCCGAAGACGACGACGTGCTACCAATGGCTCGACGTCGTGCCGGTGCATCCTTCAGTTCGAACGGTGTCGAAGGAATGCTCGAAATGGGCGTGGGTACGGCGTAACTTTTAGCTGCGAGCGGTACGAGTTCATTAATCAAATTTTTATTTTGTTCCGTGACACTTTTAATTTCTTTACCTAGACTGCTGATGGCATCGATCACGGGTTGATCCTGACGTTTCTTCTCTTCGTAGAATCCGCGATTCTCGGATTTCCAACCTTTGAAGCGTTTCGCGAGGTAATCGCGAAGCTTGAGATTTTCGTCTTCGATTTTTCGTTTCGTCATGATGTTATTTATACACGTCGTTTCTCACAACGTTGCAACGTTTAGAAAGTTGTTGATTTTGTTTCTGTATTTTCCATCGTTGGGTTTTCTCGTCATGTCGATCGTAGCGAATCCGAAATCGTCACCGTTCCAGCAAGTAGAGCAGCGTTCCGAAAATTGATTGTAGTTCATGTCTCCGCCTACGTAGTCATCGTACGCGTGCTTGAGGTTGGTGTGATCTTGACGAAACAAACATATGAAATTAGCGTTGTCGCGCACTAACTGTTTTGGAATTTTGGAAAACGTTTGAGCTAGGTAGAAGCAATCCATTCCTTTGTGACGACCTTGCGTGAAAAAGTTGCGAATTTCATTTTGATTTTCCAGGATGGCGTCGTCGAACACCACGACTGAATTTTCACGACAATCGTCGAGTGGTTTTATTTCCGAGGCGAACGTTGCAATGTCCAGACCATCGTACAGCTTCATCAGTTGCTGGTATTTGGATTGCTCCAAACTTTTCGAGAACACGTACAGGTGCCTGTTCTTCCAATTTAACCAATTCGGTGCGAGGAGAAAATTGTCCACGAGCAGTGTCGTTTTCCCACACCCCGAAGGACCTACGATCAGACAGCGGATGCTGTCGGGGAGCAACTCGCCGTTCTTTTTTTTTCTCGTTTAACTTTCCGGATCCGGTAGACGCTTCACCACGTTCCACGTACTCACAAGATCACTTCGTTCGCGTCGATCCAACTCTTTTCCGGAAGTCCCAGCCATTTGACAAACAGTTTGTCACCTTTCCTACGCAATACTTTCTCGATGAGGTACGTGTTGGGGTGTTTCGTTTTAGAGAGTTCCTCTTCGTAAAATCTTCCTTTCAAAATCTCACCGCTACTATCTTTTATTATATACGTGTGTCGGTTTCCGGGTAGAACTCGAACCACGGTAAAGAGTTCCGTGCTCCAATTTTTTGTGAACCCCTTCTCGAAGGTGCGTTTGAATTTGCTGATCCTCACCCGGTCTCCAATTTTGAATTTAGCTTTCTTTGTCGTGGGTGTGTACTTTGGACAGTAAACGGTAGAAATTAAACGCTGCTCGTCAGACTTGGTAACGTCGGCTGGCTTCATGCCTATCGTTCTGTGCCGTGTGTGATTATAGGTGTCGACGAGTTCCGGCAGGATGTCGACCCATTTGTAATTCCCCCGAAGCGTGAATCGTTTCCACATGTGTGTTTTCAAGGTTCGATTGAATCTTTCCACGATGCTGGCTTTGATGTGACTGAAGGTCGAATAATGTCGAATCTTGTGTTTTTGAATAAACTTTTGGAATACGGCGTTGTAAAATTCTTTACCGTTGTCCGTTTGCAGAAACCGTGGTCGTCTGCCACCGCTTTCGCAAAAAATTAATTTGAACGCTTCCGTGACGCACGTCCCCGTTTTCGCCTTCAAAGGTAGAGCCCATGCGAATTTCGAAAACGTGTCTATGACGGTGAGAAGGTACTTGTTGCCCTTGTTCAATTTATGTACGTTTTTCAAATTGCCGCTACTCATCTCCACGAGGTCGCTTTGCCAGAGGTCGTCGATGGCCTTGGTTACCACAGCCAAACGTTCGTAGTTGCGGCGTGCAGGTTTATGCAATTCTTCGACGATGGCTTGCCTAGACATTTTTTCTTAGAGATTACGTTTCAAGAGAAGCACGAGCGTGATGGGATTCAAAGAGGGTGGCACTTCGCTCGTGTTTTGAATGATCAGCTTATCGCCGGCACTCACGTCGAAAACGGTGAGATCTTCGTCTTCGTGTATTTCATATATGTTGCGCGTTTCGTTCCAACGTGCCAGAGGAATGTTTCCTGCTTTCTGGACACCACGATTCGATATCAAAGTCATGGTGGGAACGCTAGCTTTTCTGCCGTGAGACCAGTACGAAAATTCGTTTATCTGAATCGTGCCATCGAGGAGAAACTTGTAGTACGGATGATAAGGATGCAACATGTACAGTTTGTTACCTTCAACGAATGTGGAGATTCTCTGTTGATTGGGTACGCTGTTGATTTCGATGGCTTGCAGAGAATGCAGTTTAGCGAATTTAGTGTCGACGCCGAGCAGATTACTGTGAACTTGTCCGAGTTTATTTTCGATGGGGAGCAAATGCTCGACTATGGTATCCGTTACGGTAGAAAACGACGGTTTGATTTTCACTTCCACGTTCAACTGCTTGTAGTTTTCGTTGAGTTCTTGCAACTTGGCACCGAAAGAGGCCAGCGTCGATTCCTGCGTGGATTCCAGCACTCCGACTTGATCTCTGATGTTGACGACGATGTTCTGAAGGTTCTCGACTTGATTCAATTTCGAGCTCTTCTCGGTAAGATCGTTCACGATGCTTCGCATCTCTGTAAACTGTGTGTGAAGATCGACGACGCTCTGCGAAGTGGGCAGCGTCGACACCAGCGAACTAATTTCGTCTCGAATCTGTTCCACGTTCGCCGTTTCCGTTTCTAGTCGTTTCAGCATTCGAGATATGTTTCTTTTCAAAGCGTGCAATTCTTTGGAGGTGGGGAGATTGGCCACTTTACTCTCGAGATCGCTCAACGAACTTTTGATGTCGCTCGATTCGGATAGTGCTGTCACCGCCGTTTTCAATTTTTCCAAATCTTCGCTCGAAGGCACGCTCGTCCGTAACGATTCCAAGTCACCCTGTATGTTGTCCAGTACGTGATGAAAATGAGCGAGATTCGTTTCGACGTTCAAATTTTCTAAATATTCGATCTTCTGCTGAACCGTGCTCAACGTGTCTTGAATGCTCGTCAACGCTCTTGCTTCGGCGTGAATATTTTTAATTTCTTCGTTGATCAATTCCAAGGACGCCTGAAGCGTAGCGATGGTGGTTTGAATGTGTTCGAAATCTTGATAGGCCTCCAATTGAATTTTTATGTTCGCGACGCTTTTACCGATGACCTGCAGTTCGTCCGACGATGGTAGGTTCGTCATGGTATCTTCCAAAGTCTGCAACTTGGATTTAATTTCTTCCAACGTGCTGGTGAATTCTTCTTGTAATTTGGAAACAACGACATGCAAGCGTTCTGCGTCTATATCGTTCACGACGGTTTGAAGTTCAGAGAAATTCTTTTCTATTGCGGAAGTTCGTTCTTCGATTTCGAGTTTCAATTTTTCCAAATCTTCATTTTTCGATTGAAATTGCTGTAATTTGGCCAAATCATTTTGAAGCGAATCCACGCTCAACTGTATATTTTGAACGTTGTCGTAAGAAGGTACGTCGACATAATTTTTTATCAGCGTCTTCAGTTCGGAATCGATTTTCAGAATGGGATCGAGACATTGCGTTTGGAGCGTAGCGATTTCCGACTCTAAACTTTTGTTTAAGGTTTCCTGCAAAGCGATCAAATCGGTCCTCAACTTCTTAACTCGAATGTCCAACATGAGAATCTCTTCTGCGTGGTCTACACGCTTGGTGTTGCCGAAAATGTCGTTAGGCATTTTTGGTTAACGGTTATTTATAATAGGATAGACGATTCGTAATTCTACGAAGAGAGGAATAAGTTTGTCGTAATCTCCTAGGAGTTGAACGTAAAGATAATCTCCTGCAGACACATCGTACGTAATGTTAGAAAGCATCTTGTCGTGCTTGATTCGAAAAATGTTCTTGCCGGTAGATATTTTGATTTCGCCTGCGTTTTCCGGATTCACGGTGATTTGAAGTTTCCCGTCGATCGGAATTTCGTAAAAATGTAAATTGTTATTAAAAACATAAAACATCTTGCCCACATCATCATCCAATTTCGTCCAAATACTGTTGAGATGAACAATCAGTAGACCATTGAGTTTAGTTAATACGGAAGGTAGAAATTCATGATCTGTCGTCGTGCGGTGTACAGCCTCCA
This sequence comes from Lepisma saccharinum, assembly GCF_977018435.1. NCBI lineage: Eukaryota > Metazoa > Arthropoda > Insecta > Zygentoma > Lepismatidae > Lepisma > Lepisma saccharinum. The sequence continues at coordinate 3,394,667 of NC_139246.1, forward strand.
TGTTGGTTTGTTTTCGAAAACCAAAGAGATTCATGCTGGTTATTTAAGAAAAAAATTAAGAACATATCTAATATAAACAACACCACAAATAGTAACTTCATCTGTGGTAGATCATTTATGGTTTTGGGGTCTAATATAAATAACACCACAAATAGTAACTTCATCCACGGTAGATTATTTATGCTTGGGGGTCTAATATAAATAATTACTACAAATAGTAACTTCATCTATGGTAGATTATTTATGGGTTTCGGGGTCTAATATAAATAACACCACAAAAAAAATGTGTGCAATTTAGTAACTTCATTTTTTTTCTTAGCAAAAAAATGGAGAAGAAGCAAGCGAAACGTGCATGCGACCAATGTGGGATATATATATTCATCTCTCACTTGAGTAGACATCGGAAGAATGTACATGGGGAAGGATCAAGTAAGAGAAAGCTCGATGTTGACGATCAAGCGCCACGAAAGAAGCAGAAGAGTACCGGCAAAAGTATTCGAAATATTTTAACCGAGGAGACTTTCCGATCTGAAGAAACAACTGATCTAAACAACTTTTTTCGCTCGGTCAAAAACAAGTTAATTTCATCTATCACCGAAGCTTTGTTGCAATGCTCGTTGAAAATCCACCTCATCGTTTCCGTCATGTATGAAAACGTAAAAAAAGAGCGAGAAACTTTCCATCATTACACTGGTGTAAAGAGCCTCCACGCCGCCGACGTCGATGAGGTGGATGCCATTTGCAACCAGATGTTTGACGCTTTGTTGAACAAGCACGAGACTTTCGAACAACGCGGATCGGGTTGGACACTTTGCGGTTCGCCTCACACTTTAACTTTGAAGGTGGTACGATACAACCCGATGGGAGCATCCAGCTACATCGATTTGCCTCGGGAAATAGCCGCTAAGAAAGCCATCATCAACATTCAAAATGAGGATAACAGATGCTTTTTGTGGTGCATCATTGCCGATCATCACCCAGCCGATAATAACAAACATCGTTTATACCACTACAACAAGCCAGAATATCTCTCAGAATTTGAAAAACCTATGGCTGGCATTAATTACCCTGTAAATCTACGAGACATTAGTAAATTTGAGACACAGTACAAGACAGATAAAAACGAAAGTATAGCAGTACACATCTTCGGATTAGACAAAAACAACACCATCTACGTTCTCAGACACAGCAACATTAAAAGTAATCGCGTCATCAGATTACTCCTGATCGAAGATGATGATAATTATCATTACTGTCTAATCCAGAATCTTCCAAAATTAATAGGAAGTCAAATTACCACACATCAACATAAAATTCAAGTATGCGACAGATGCCTGAGTATATTCTACGGTCAAGGGAAAAAAATGCTGATGAAGAACTCCGAGATCATCATGAAATGTGCAGTAAACATCCGGCTACGGCTATCAAAATGCCTTCTCGAGACATGACATTTTCCAACTACAAGGCATTACTCTGGCATCCCGTGGTGATATGCGCCGACTTTGAAAGTTTCCAACTTCCACTCGCCACATGCGAACCGAATCCCAGCATATCGAGCACCACCGAAATTCTACATCACGAAGCCTGCGCTTTTGGATTGATGGTCAACAACACAGACAATCTTATTTTACATCGTGGCAATGATGCTCCACAAATATTCGTTCAAACCTTGAAACGGATGGCCATACAATTCGCTCCTCTACTAAGAGAAGACAAAGCAATGGAGCCTCTTACCCAGGAAGAGAAGGAAGCATACGACCTTGCCTCTCAGTGTGGTGTGTGCGAAAGTAACTTCACCCTCGAAAATGTCAAAGTTCGCCACCATAACCATCACACGGGAAAATATGTGGCCCCCCTGTGTAACAACTGTAATCTACAAATCAAGAAACCGAATTTTATTCCAGTATTCATTCACAATTTGGAGGGCTACGACGCCAAAATCTTCATAAAGGAGATGGGATGCGACGCTCAACCCATTAGCGTCATAGCTCGCACCAATGAGAAATTCATTTCATTCAGCAAGAAGGTGGATGTTGGAAATGGCAATCACGTAGAAATTCGCTTCTTGGACTCCTACAACTTTCTGTCTTCGAGTTTGGCGACACTCGCGTCTCAACTCACCGACGATGATTTGATCGCCACCAGGAAATGTTTCGGCGACCAACATTTAGCACTGTTGAGACGCAAGGGTGTTTACCCGTACGAATACATGACGGATGCTTCCAAATTCTCAGAAACGTCGTTACCACCGAGAGAAGCATTCTACAGTCGTCTTAGCGACACCCGTTGCAGCGAAGAGGACTACCATCATGCTCAGCTCGTGTGGTCTACATTCTCTTGTCAAACCATGGCCGACTATCACGATGTGTATCTGAAACTGGATGTTACGCTATTGAGCGACCGTTTTCATCTCCATCGCTCGAGAGGAATGGCAGCATATGGTTTGGACCCCGCTTTCAGCTACACCACACCGGGTTATTCTTGGCAGGCAATGTTAAAATCCACGAAGGTGAAGATAGAACTCATCAAGGACGTCAATCAACTTTTGTTTGTCGAAGAGGCAAAACGCGGTGGAATCGTCCAGTGCCCCCTTCGATACGTCAAAGCCAACAATTCATATGTTGCCGATTTCGATGCAGAGAAACCGACAAACTTCTTGGCATACTGGGACATGAACAACCTGTATGGTTATGCCATGTCCGAGACTCTGCCCATCGGAGAATACGAATGGATGAGCAAGCAGGAACTTCAAGATTGTTTGGAATGGGGCGAAGATCATGAAAATGGATGTTTCCTGAAAGTAGATTTGGAATATCCTGCATCGCTTCATCGAGAACACCATGGATTTGCGATGGCACCTGTGATGGAATCGACTCCGGAGAAGAAGCTGATGCTCACCTTCAAGAGCAAAGAGAATTACGTGGTGCATTATCGTCTCCTACAATTCTACCTCCAGCATGGATTGGTTTTGAAGCGCGTGCACTCGGGATTGAAGTTTAGACAGACCAGGTGGCTAGCACCCTATATCGACGGCAACACTCAACGTCGAGCATCAGCTTCTTCTTCCGCAGACAAAGACCTATACAAATTAATGAACAACAGCATCTACGGCAAGAGCATGGAAGATGCGAGGAAAAGAAGAAATATCAACTTGGTCTCCGACCCGAAGAAAATAAACAAGCTCGTCGCTCAGCCCACGTACAAGAACTTCACGATACTGAGCGACACGTTGGTATTGATCGAACGTGCTCTCAGAAACATAACATTTGACAAACCAATCGCCGTGGGAGTCGCGATCCTCGAGTTGTCGAAGCTGGCCATGTACAAGTTTCACTACGACATCATGAAACCACGCTATGGAAAGGCGATCGAGGTGGCGTACACCGACACGGACAGCTTCGTGTACAACATCCACACCGATGATCTATACGAAGATCTAAAAAGCATGAGCCACCATTTCGACTTCTCGAACTATCCCAAAGATCACGCTCTCTTCGACGACAGCCAGAAAATGACGATCGGGAAGATGAAGGATGAAGTCAACGGCCGCATCATCGCAGAGTTTGCTGGTCTTCGAGCGAAAATGTACGCCATCAAAATTCAGGATGAGACCGAAATAAAAAAGGCAAAGGGGGTGGGGCGTTCGAGCACAAACAAACTGACCGTAGAAGATTACAAGTCGTGCTTGTTCGACAAAAAAATCAAACGCATGACCGAACATCGGATCACGAGTACCATCGACCAGTTGCATACATCCGCAATCAACAAAGTGGCGCTTGATCCCGACGACACCAAATTGAGGTTGCTGGACTGCAACATCCACACCCGAGAATGGGGATGCCATGACGAGGAAGAAACCTGCTCGCACCATTAGACTTCTGCATCAAAAAAGTACGTATTATTTCTTGCACCACTTTTTTTTTTTTAAAAAAACCCAATTATTCACACATATTTTTGCATTCGCATTTTTTATATCTTTCTATTATTTTTTTAAAAAAACAATCATTCACACTAATTTTTGCATTCACACTTTTTTTTTATATTTTTCTATCATATTATGTACACTATTTTGAGGATATTTTTTTATTTCTTTCAGATGCTGCACCCCCTACGGAAACTTTTTTAGTTCTTACACATTCTATTCTTAACCAAAAATTTTTTCTTCTCTTCAATCATAAAACACACACATTACACACGGAGGTCCTCTGTAGGGAGTCATGGGGGGGTTTAAAAAAAAGAACCCATGAAACTCTACAAAGGCATGGCTTTGTTAGCCGTGGCCAGTAGAACTGTGTTGGGCACCACGCACCCCTGGCGGGATATTTTCTTTTTTTTGGGGGCCAGGGATTTCCTTAACAAAAAATAAAAATTTTGATTATCACACATACACATTGTAGAAGATCACACCTGAGAGTTTTAATAACAAAACATTGTGGCAGATTACGCTGAGAGTGCAAGGTGGTGGTAGATTACACTGAGGGGTCTTACAGTAAGAGGAGACGGCCTTATAGGAAAATATCGTAAGTCATTTCAAATATAGGTCGAAAAGCGGGGTAGCATAAGAGCAAAATTTGCAGAAGGTAAAAGATAGCTTAAAAAACTGATGCCAGAGCTTTTCTTCTTCTGTCTAATTTTCTCTCATTGTAGGTTAGTTTAGCCCGTAAAACGGATTACGCTGAGAGCAAAAGCCTATTAGCAGGTCGTAGTAGATTACACTGAGGGGGGCCTTACACTAAGAGAGGCAGCCTTATAGCTAAGTCATTTCAAATGAAGATCAAAAGGCGAGGTAGCATAAGAGCAAGATTTGCAGAAGGTAAAAAATAGCTTAAAAAAACTGATGCCAGAGCTTTTCTTCTTCTGTCTAATTTTCTCTCATTGTAGGTTAGTTTAGTGCGTAAAACAGATTGCGTTGAGAGCAAAAGCCTATTAGCAGGTCGTGGTAGATTACACTAAAAAAGAGGGGGGGAAGGGGAGAGAGGGGGGGAGGCCTTACAGTAAAAGGGGGGCAGCCTTATAGGAAAATATCGTAAGTCATTTCAAATGTAGCTCAAAAAACGAGATGGCCTAAAAGCAAAATTTGCCGAAGGTAAAAAATAGCTTAAAAAACTAATGCCAGAGCTTTTCTTCTTCCTCTGTCTAATTTTCTCTCATTGTAGGTTAGTTTAGTGCATAAAACGGATTACGCTGAGAGCAAAAGCCTATTAGCAGGTCGTGGCAGATTACACTGGGGGAAAGGGGGGGGGCTTACAGTAAAAAAGAGGCAGCCTTATAGGAAAATATCGTAAGTCATTTCAAATGTGGGTCAAAAAACGAGTTAGCATAAAAAATAGCTTAAAAAGTGATGCCAGAGCTTTTTTCTCTCCATTTTTTCTCTCATTGTAGGTTAGTTTAGTGCGTAAAACAAAAACCTTGGTGATTTTTCGAGTGAGGAGTTGGCAACACTGCTCGTGCCTTACGCGATAAATCCATTAAGGCGAGAAAGTAGGTCAAAGGGTAGTTCTAGGATCGGCGGTTCCACCTACTCTCGAGGAAAGACAAATCCAGACCACGGGTCTGATTATAGCTCGCAGCTAGGTCGCGCGTGGCTCACACTCCGGTGGCGATTGTAGGCAAACTGTGTCTCGCTATTCCAAATCATCCCTTTTATTCCAGATTTGAACGTGGTGACGCTCTACCCTCTGATCAGGTGCTTGTTTATTGTTTCTGGTGCTTTGACCGTTGTCCTCCTATCCTGGTCAATGCTCACTCCGGTCCTTAACCTCTGGTAGTAGCCCCTCGTGCAGAGATTAGGCTAAATCTTCCTCTATTGTGTCAGTCACGAAAAGCAAGGCAAACTCAGTAGGGTTCCGTCTCCCATTGAATCCAGCGATGAATCTTTAATAATTCATAACTCCCGTATCTCTGTTGTGATTAGGCTCAAATCTTGGAATCAGTACTTTCAAGATGTGGTCTTCCGCTGGTTAAAATCTCATCCAATTCGGTCCATTGGTTTAGAAGTTGCATTTTTCTTGCTATTCCCATAAGAATGCATGTAAATCCGAATTCGGGCTAAAAACGGTGGTTGAGCAAGCTAGTGTTGGCTAAGGCAGTCGCTAGACACCTGTATTCGCGACGGATATTAATATTACCAATTGCAATTAATTCCTAATAACGGGCAATTAGATTAATTATCTGTTACTCAATATTTGACCGTTATAAAGCAAAACAGTACGATTATTGCATTTCATTAATTTTTTATTGATACAATACTCGTATTACTTTACAAAAGTTACGGTACAATAGTAAGCTTCAGAAATTTTAGAAAAATTAAATTGAAAAGTTCTTTTGATGCCTCAACAGTAACTGTTGATTCAACACAAAGTCATTTTACGTTTTTCTTTCTTCAAATTGTACACATCAATCAAATCGGCTAAGCCCCGCTATTACGGCGCTATTACCGCACATGTCAACATGCCAAAAGTCAAGATTTGCGGTATGGCTTCATAACAGAAATGTAGTAACTGAACTGAATCATGTTATTTTTTTGTCTTTTTTAAGTTGGGGGGGGGGGTTGGCAGGCCCCTTGGCCCCTCCAGAACTCCGCCTATCCATTCTTCCTTGGATGAAATGAAAACAATTCCCTGATTTCCCTAATCAGGTGGCTGTAAAAGGCTCACAAAAGCAGAAGTATTTTGCCTTGCAAAATTATTAAAATTTGTTCCTCGTTTTTGAGGCTTCAGGTGGCGGATAATTCCACGATTCATTCACGAGACATCCAAGGTCCAACTCGGAAGCGGATTACAGATAAAATATCAACTATAAATGTATTCAAGGCAAGTTCAAAATGACATCACCACGGTGGAAAAACTCGACTTAACAAATGATAGTCTTGCTATTTATCAGGCTCCGAAACGGCACCTGTGCATTGTAGAAGAGGGGGGAGGGAAGAATGGGTGGGGAACAGCTGGGCCGTGACTTGTCGCGTGAAAGAGAATGAGGCGGGAAAACGAGTGAAAAATTATGACTCACTGCCCTCTCACCTACCAACACCTGGAAGACAGGCCCACAGTCATGGCACCTCGCTGTCTGCCAGACCTTCACAGATCTCGACCTTCTGTTCAGTGTTGCCAACCCACATACAAATCTTTCCTCCTCCAGGCTGCTTTGTGTTTTACAGCGCATTACACCCAGAACCCAAAACTGTCAACTGACATATATTTTGACTCCAATAACACATAAACTGCAAATGATGCACTTTTTAGTGTGTCAAAATAGACATAGAAATGCATAAAGGGGTACTTTTATTAGCTGGTGTTCCGTGTGGTGCAATGAAAATGCATCTGTTGGGAAGATCAGGCAAGATCATTTCAAATATTAGGCGCATCCAGAAAGTAAGTTTCCCTGGGGTCTTGCACAAAAAGGAAACATTATTTCATTTAATGATTTATTGCCACTTGTCCAGTTACCTGTCAACGTAATTCCCGCCGGAATTCAGGCACTTGTCATAGCGTGGGACCAACTTCTGAATACCTGCGTTGTAGAAGTCCGCCGCCTGGGCGCCGAACCACTGTGTGATAGCCGTCTGAACCTCTTCGTCGCTGTGAAAATGTTGACCGGAACTTTTTCAAGTGCAAGAACAGGTGGTAATCACTGGGAACAAGATCCGGGCTGTACGATGGATCATCGAACACCTCCCAACCGAACCTGTCCAGAAGGGCTGCAGTGCGCCTAGCCATATGCGGCTTCGCATTGTCGTGCAGCAAGATCACCCCGGCACTGAACTTACCGCGTCGCTTATTCTGAATGGCTCGTTGCAATGTCCCCAGTGTTTCACAGTAACGTTTAGCGTTCACAGTCTCACCTCTGGGCAGAAACTCGATGAGCAGAATGCCTTATCTGTCCCAGAACGCCGTGCACATAACTTTTCGTACCGACACAGTCTGTTTGAACTTCGTCCTGCATAGAGATCCACTGTGACGCCAATGCATGGACTGCTGCTTGCTTTCTGGGGTGCTGTATGCAACCCACGTTTCATCCACTGTGATGATCCGGTTGAGAAAATCGTCATTATCATGGTAACGCTGCAGAAATGTCAGCGCCGTGCCCATTCGTTTTCCTTTGTGTTCGGGCGTCAGTTATTTCGGCACCCACCAGGCACACAATTTCCGGAACAAGAGGCGTTTGGTAACAATGTCCTGCACCAACGACGCACCATCTGCTTGCTTATGACGTCTGGCTCATACACCTGGCACAGCTGACGATGAATTTTGATCGGCTGTATGTTTTGTGCCTTCAAGAACTTGATCACCGAACGAACGTCGCACGCGGCGAGAGATGGAATAAGAGCCGCCATGTTTCTTCGCTGCCGCGACGCTACTGAGGACTTTCGGGAAGCGTCTTCTAGGACATTCACTAGCCAGGTCATGTGTCTCTCACGCATGCGCAAAGCCGGTTTCAATACGCATGGCCTGCCACCTGTGGACGAGTGGCAAACTTACTTTCTGGATGCGCCTAATATAACCAAATTACACATTTAGCTGTGTCAGTTGATGAACTAAAGGTGAAATTTTATTACCTTCGAAATGATTTTGTCTGATCTTCTAAACTGATGCAACACGTAACACCAGCTGATAAATGTGGCTCCCTCATGCATTTCTGTGTGTATTTTGACGCACCAAAAAGTGCATCATTTGCAGTTTATGAATATTTATGTTATTGGAGTCAAAATAATGTGTCAGTTGACTCGTTTAAGCTTCGTGTGTCAACTCGTAAGCTATAAACGTTATTACAAGAATTAATTAAATTTCACACGAGAATTTCGTTGTTCGGTAAGCACTGACGGCCATGACGACTGACGTCATATTTTGTCCAATACTAAGACAACTTTCCTTTATACACAAGCTTAGCCAAGATTTTTTTCGAACTAGGCTGGGATTGTAAAGATTAATACCACATAGCTACGTTCTAGGAGGGAACGTGATACACTATAAAATATTTTCTAATTACTATTTTTAATCTTCATTTTAAAAGATCCTCTAAAATAAAATCATGGACCATTTTTAGGTGGTTGGATTTACAACTTTCATTTTTTTCCGAGTTCTTGCATTCGCACCGTCATGTTGATTACATATGTTCCTATAGTTTGTCTTTATGCCTGGTTTTTTCGTTTACTCTCTAATTGTGTCTGCCTAACTTTTGTACTTCATCTCAGTTTCACGTTCTTCTTTGTCACGGTTTTATCATTCCCCTCTTGTCTCCTTTTCTCTATCTTCACTCTTTAATTCTCGCAATTTCTGCAGCATTAAATTCTTCACTTCTTGAATTTGCCTTGGTTTCATTCTCTGTCTCTCTCTTTTTGTGTGTCCACTTGCTTGTTCCCAGAAGTTTCTCTCACACTCACAAGGACGTATTTAGGGTGGATCCGACCCCCCCCCCGAAAGACTTACCTAGTACTAACATTAAATAAAGCATTCCTTACATAATCGACGGTCATTTATTTCCGCTGAACTTATAGGCAAGGAATTTGGCTCATACGGCTTTGAAGGACAGTTTAAGAAAATTATGCACTCTACTACTTATGCATAAAATATTAATTAACAACTTTACTTCTTACAATTAAAGGTGCAATTATTTTTGCCTATTACAATTCGATTATTATTCAATAAATATTCAATTCCTTATCTAAAAAAAAATTAAAGTGCTCCCCTCTGCTTAGCACCACGCCTTGAAGGTGTATAGGGGGTAACTCCCCACACTTTCTTGATCCGGTCGTGAGTGTGGGTGATGTGGTCAGCATCACGCCCCTGACCGTCTTTACCCCCCAGAGTTTCCCCCAGGTACCCATGTCATTCGACGCTGGGTGGCCGCCGGCCGGTTCCCGGATTTGAACCGGCCGGGGATCGAACCCGGGACCTTTAACATGGTAATCAGACGCGTTACCGACTGAGCCACCGCGGCCACTCAATTCTTTATCTATTTGACATTAATTTCCTTGCCAGGGAAATTGTTTTTATTCAAATTTTGGCGATCTTAATTACACGTAAGCTAGATAATGATTACATGCTGTTATATTTATGTATTTAATTAAAATTATTCTAATTATATTATTATTATTATTATTATTATTATTGAGACATTTGGTCGAACCCCCCCCCCCCCCGGGCCCCGAAATGTATTTCTTGATACGTGCCTGCACACTGAGTCCCACTTCTTGCATTCTCTCGGTTTTCTGTGCCTCTTTACTGGGTTCGACAGTTGCTCCATAGTGGTTCGGATGCCACTTTAAACTAGCTTAGTCCCGATTAGCCTTACTGTGCATAAAGTGGACTTAAAAACTCAAACTCTCGGTGTCTGTGTCACTTTCTTTGTTTTCCTCACTTTCTCTGTTTTTTTCCTGTCTTGGTTCTTTATTTCTCGCTTTTTCTCTGTATCACTTTGTTTTCATTAGTTTCTTTCTCTCCCTTTTCCGTCTCTATTTATCCGAGTTTCTCTCTCTCTCTCTGACTTTTTGTCTCTCTCACTTCCTTCTCAATATCCATGTCTCTGTTTTTCTTCTCTAATTCTCTCCCTATCTCCCTCTCTTTGCCAGTCTCTTTTCTTCCTTATCCCTCAGTTTCTATCTCTTGCTTGCTTCTCCATTTCTCTCAGTCTCTTTGAATTTCTCTCTCATGTCTCGTATTTCTCTCAGCTTCTCTCTCTCTCACTAATTATTTCTTCTGTTTCGCTCTCTCCATCCCAAGTATTGAGATCTCTTAGTCTCCCCTATTGCTTTGTCCCACTTCTTTTGTTTCTCCCAGTTTATGTCTCTCATTCTCTTTCTCTGTTTCTATATATCTCTGACTTGCTTGTTTATTTCTCTTTTATCCGCTCCCTCTTTTATTTACTTCCCTCTTAGGATGACCCGTAAATATGAGATTGATATATAAGCCACCTCGATGATCCCCTACGAACCTGTTACTGAATGAAGACCAGGGTTGCCAAATTTGTGTTTTTTTAATAAAATAAACGAAACAAAGTTTTTTTGTTATAAACATGTTTGAAATGTTTTAAACAGTGTTTTGATCAAGAGCCGAAAAAATGTTTTAAACAAATAAAACGTTTAAAGCATAATATTTTCTAAGAATAATGATCAATAAGGAATCTGTTAATATTCGAAGGAAGGACTATGTTCCTAGTTATAAAGTAAACGCTTGACTAACTTTCTAAAATACATATCTTAGTCTTAAATCTTGCATATTGGCTGTTCGAAAAGCTTGAACTAATCCACAGTTGCCAGGTCCCCCTCAGTCCACGTGGTAGCTACTCTGTTTTGTTTTTTTAATATATTTTATCGTGGATGCAACTAAATATTGACCATCTATGTATACAAGGGCCTATTTATATTTTGAGCCTTGGCAACACTGATTGAAGTTAGGCGCGATTTGACGTTTGCACGGAATCGTCTGGCATTATTGACCATAACGTACTTCAAATGTTTTGTCAATAGCTTGATTTGTGTTGTTTATGTTGCCTTGGAGATTGCGCGACAACAATAAAATGGAATTAACTCGTGAACATTTTCGTGCGATGATTTTTTACGATTTTCGACGTGGATTATCAAGACAAGAGTGCATCGATCAACTTACTTCCACATTTGGCGATGAAGCCCCATCCTTTGCCACTGTGAAACGCTGGTATAACGAATTTAATCGTGGCCGCCATTCGCTCACCGACGAGATTCGCGAAGGTCGTCCAAAATCAGTTGTTGTTCAAGAAAACATTGATGCTGTGCAAAACCTAATACTGCAAGATCGTCATGTGACATACTGTGAGATTGAGGCAACCATAGGCATTAGTTCCACCAGCATATATAAAATACTACATGACCATTTAGCTGTGAGAAAAGTATGTTCTCGTTGGATCCCACACAATTTGACAAAAACTCAAAAAGACGCTCGCGTCAATTGGTGCAAACAAATGCTCAATAAATACAATCGTGCTGCTTCAAAAGACGTACATAAGATTGTAACAGGTGACCAATCATGGATATATGCATATGAGAAAAACGTAAACAGCAGTCGACTGTATGGGTGTTTCAAGATGAACCCAATCCAACAAACGTTGTTCGCGCTCGAAGCACATCGAAACAAATGGTCGCCTGTTTTTTCGGAAAAACTGGTCATGTGGCAACTGTGCCTTTAGGAGAAAGTAGAACGGTCAACTCTGAATGGTACACAACAATTTGTTTGCCAGAGGTCTTCGGTCAAATACGGAAAACAAACAAACGCCGCCGGATCATTCTTCATCAAGACAATGCCAGCTGTCACACATCTCGTCTAACAACCGACTTTATGAACAGTCAAAAAATCGAATTGATGGGTCATCCGCCGTACAGTCCTGATTTGGCACCCAATGACTTCTTCTTGTTCCCGAATGTCAAGAATAAATTGCGTAGACAACGATTTTCGTCGGCGGAAGACGCCGTTGATGCGTTCAAAAACCATATTATGGAGATGTCTCAAGAAGATTGGAAAAACTGCTTTGACAAATGGTTCGAACGAATGCAAAAGTGTATTCACCATAAAGGAAAATACTTCGAAAAACAATAAAGCAGTTTTCAATGCCAAATTCCTGATTTTTCATTGTTAGGCTCAAAATATAAATAGTGACCCTCGTACAAGTAGTATGTTAAGTGAGGAAAAAACATCAAGTATCAAAATGTGTTTTAAACAAGTATGAAAAAAACGTGTTTCAAACACTTTGTTTTAAACTCTTTAAACATTTGTGAAAAACAAATCCGTGTGTTTTAAACGTTTAAAACAAGTTGTTTAGATCACTTTTTTTTAAAAAAACAGGCCAACCCTGATTAAGACACCAGGTTTCCTTGTTACTGTCGCTTTGGGCGTTTCGTTGCGTAAATTGCGTGAACCAGTGCACAGCTTTCGTGGAAAACGAGGTGAGCTAGACCCGAACCCTTAAATGTCCACTCACTAATCCAACTGGCCCCTGGAGGGAAGCAGGGGCATTAAAGGCGATGAAACGCGATTTGCATAATCTCTCCGAAGGAATTAATCTGATTTATGTCGCCTGATTTCCACCCAGCAGCCTCCCCTCCAGATGCCCTCCTCGTAAATCACTTCTTTCGGCGGGAGCACTTCTGAGAACCCAGCCCGAACTGCAAGTTATGCGTCTGGAGGAGTCGACAAAGTAGGAAGGTCTCAATTTATTTTACCGCGGAGAGAATGGTTTCTCAATTCTCAGTATAGTACAGCATGCTCAGTGCCTTGCCTAGGAATTTCATTATGGGTGGCCGTTCCATGTCAAATCAACCAATAGTCTGAACCTTGACATCTCAGAAGTTGATAATTTTTAGTATCAGTTGACGAAAACTGACAGATTTTGAATTATTGACTTTCAAAAAAGCAAAAATCTCAAAATTTTTCGACATTTTTCAATCTTTAAACAGCTGTAGATAAAAAACTATTTGACCTAGAGAGCTGAAATAAGTGTCATTCTCTTCTGATTTTAATGAGTTTTAATTTAAAATGCAACATGACTGTGTCACTTTAATTTAAAAAATTGAAACAAAAGTTTTTTTTAAAATCTAAAAAACACTTCTTTTAATATTTATGAAAAAAATATATGTTCTGTGCAAAATTTGTTTATTGGACCACAATGGCTTCCTATGGAAATTGTTATTTTTTTATTGTAATGTGTGTGAAATTTGCTAAATTTGTTGACTGAAATGTTTTCGAAGTAAGTCTTGAAGTTTTATTGTCGACGAATGATGAAATGATTCTCCCGGGGTATCGACCAGGTGAGTCACATGAAATGTTTTCATCCTTGTATAGTATGCACAGCTGTAAGGTTCATACTTGAAAATAAATTCTATTCTATTCTATTCTATAAACAAAAAAAAATGTTAAAAATGTGAATCCTGAAGGCTCAAAAATATTTTCTTATTGGTTGATTTGACATGGAATGACCCTTACGTGTATACAAACGCAGTGCTGTAATCCCGAAATCTTCACAGGGTGTATGTCAAGTTCGGTGAAAACTTAAGTAGAAGCCATATCTTCATAAACTTTGGATACTGATTCCATTAAAAGTATGGATGAATATATTGATGATAGAATAGTTATGATGATGATGATATACCCATAACGTCATGAATGATGCATGTTATAATAGAGAATGCATTTTAAAAATATGAAACGCTTGTTTTAATGATTGCAAAACCTTATTTCTGATTACATAACCGTTGCTATTTGTTTTATTGAGTTTACGTTTAAGTCCACTTTATGCACGGAAAGCCTAATTGTGACTGGACATACAGTGTAAACTGGGATCGAACTATGACCGAGTGCGTGGCCCTTTGATCTTTTAAAATGTTGGATTTATTGTTGACGAGAATTATGAAGTTGCTGCTGTATAACATAATAATGTATATGGATGGCAACGTCATGTAGCAATTTATGCTAAGAGATTACTGTTATTTTGATGTCATTATGTAGGTATAAAATAAACATACAACAAGCATGTTTTTTTAACAGTAACACTCAAAGTATATTAAAAGTAAGGCTGTTATTTTTCGTCATTGTAACCTTAAATATATGACAAGGTAATGTTTTTTTTTATTGGATAAGGGTGGAAAAAGACAAGGCCATAAATGAGAAGATGTAATATGTGTTTCTTTACCATGAAGTCCTATATATTGACATATTCTGTATTTAATGTTCCTCTTTTCTTTCTTTTAGGAGAATTGGGCAAAATTGACGTTATGCCTCAAGAACCCGCCCGTGGACTATATTTTATTTTATTTATTTATTTCGAACACACAGGCACATGCCCAATTACAGTGTTCACAGAGTAAACAAGAAAGTAATACAAAATACAAAAATGATATTACATCAAGTGAGAAATATGACATTTCAATCTACAACATACTTATAAACATGACTGATTTTATATATTGCTTGTATTGATGGAGTTTATGTAATATTTGTATATAAGTTATACAGAGGTAATCAGCTTATATACATGTAAATAGTAGTAGTGTAATAGAGATATTGAGTAATAAGTTGCACATATAAGAGACACAATGATAAACATACGACGTGAAATTGAAACAGTATTTTATATTAAATAAGGTTAAACAAAAATATAGATAATGTCTAATTTAGGGTGAGATTATGAACATAACAATCTTAATTGTGTCCTGTTTGTATAGGCTACAGTGTTCAGAAAATAGAATAACTTTTAAATATGAAAAGATCGATACTAGGGTTATTACTAGACACTGAGTTGAACAACTTGCACATTCTCCTCAGGGGTTCCATTTCAACCATGTTGGTTCTTCTATGCGAGATTTTAAAGAGATTATTTCTGGGTCTTAAAATAGCGGTTGGAACATAAAAGTTTAATTGTGAGAGTAGAGCTGGAGAATCTATTTTTCCGTTGACAAGTTTAGATAAGAAAGTCAGTTGGTGCATTTGTCTTCTATTTTCGAGCGACGGAACATTCAACATTTCACGCAACGTGTTACCCGAGGTGAACTTCGGATATTCACCACCGAGTTTAAATAACAGGTACCTCAAAAATTTATTTCGAAGTTTCTCTATTTTGTCAATTTCTTTCTTGACTACAGGGTCCCCAAAAACCGAGGCATATTCCAGTTTCGATCTCACAAACGCATAGTACAGCAAAAAGAAAGTTTCCCTCTTCCTGAATTGGCTGCCCATTCGCATTATGAATCCTAAATTTCTATGGGCTTCGCTGAGGATACGCGCAATGTGTGATTGAAAGCTTAATGATTGGTCGAAAGTGACTCCAAGATCGGTAAAGGTATTCACTGTTAGAATTTCCACACCACTTGCCATTGCACTTACTGTTGTACTTACAAGTCAAGTGGTCGCTTCGATTAGGAGAACCTCCCCGATGTTGTAGTTGCATCGCAGTCGCCTTGCAATCAAAGGACCCTTGTAAGCTACAATGATATAACAATTAGATAGTATTAGGATCTGCTAAGTGTACTGTACTTGTTCACTCAGTGCAGTTACAACGAGAATTAGCTATAGTTATAATTGTCAAACAATTTTTATTAAATACGTCAGTAGTAATACATTATCCAAACACACATCTTCGCAAATTAGCCAAAAGCGGCACAAAAAGCGAAGTAAAGGCCGAATCACACGGAACTGGATGTCCAGTTAGTTGGCGCTGAACTGGCTACCTGCCCGGATGTGATGGCTGGCTGCTTGACTGGTTTGGAGGAATAGGACATGTTCTAATTGCTACTGGCTTTCCTCGACTGGATTCTGTGGAACAGCCAATCAGAGCAAAGTTTGGGTATGTGAAGATAATCTGAGAGTTTGCAAAGGGGAGTTTTTTGTCTGTGGTTTCCGAGTGTTGGCTGTTTTTGTTAGTTTCTCGATAAAGAAAGAGATGGCGTGCCGTGCATTCGTGTTCAGCTCATTAATATTTAGGTATTTATGCAAAGCGATGAGATGTGTACGTGGCAAATAAAATTAGCCGAAAATGAAAATCCTTATTATTACAAGCGTATTAAATTAAATGTTTGATTTTTAAAAAAAATTGTGAATGAATCCTGCGAATCTCATGTATGAATATGCATACCAGAGTTACTTAAAAAGCTTGTTCGGTATGCATTGATTATTATCATATTTTCTTTCGAACCAATCTCTAGTCCGTACTTTTCTTTCTTAATTTTTAATAAAAGCACAAAGCAGTATTTCTCTTACAACATTCTTCAAATTGCTCGTCCATCTTTACAGATTGTCTGCTCTGCGCAATGTCTTATGGGAACAAGAGTCGATCGACAAATACGGTAGCAAGTATCGTGTGAGGCGAAAACTAGCAAATGGGTAGCCAGTCCAGCGCCAACTAGGACATTCCTACTAGAAACCTAGTTCCGTGTGATTCAGGCTTAAAATAAAGCAAATCTATCGATTACACTGGTCGACATGGGTTTCGATGTCTCGCAGATGACTGCTGACTCTGAATAATTCCAGTCTGCTGATTCCAAAAATGAAATCCATTTTTACCCATCACGTCTAGTTTTTTTAAAAACCGCAGTACAGTGTGATTCAAAAGTCGCAGGACATTTTTTTCCCTCTGAAACGGATGTGGTAATGGCAGATGGAACTTCACCTGGGTACATCGGGGTAAGGGGCCATGTGTGGACATGGCCGCCATCTTGAAGTACGCCGTATTGGATCGAGATCAATTTTTTCAAAGGGCAAGGGGGGGCCATGTGGGTATTCAAATGGAAATACTGAGCTAGGAGAATATCCTGACGTGATGGGAAGAAATTGATGTCATTTCCGTGATCAGCATTCAAAATACTTCCAGAATCAACTATTGATTTGTGAGCAACCGAAATTTCCCTTATATATATTTATTTTTTTGCGTTCTGTAATAGATGTAATGGAATGGCAAATATAAGAATTTTGATTGTGAAAAACCCTGACGCAATGGGGGAAAATGGATTCTATTTCCGTGATCAGCATTCAAAATATTCCCAGGATCACTTATTGATTTGGAAACAACCGAAATTTCCCTTTTGTTGCTTTATGTAATAAATGTAATGTCATGAGAATTTTGATTGTGACATTGTGAAAATTTCTGACGTGATGGAAAACATGGATGTTATTTCCGTGATCAACATTCAAAATACTTTCAGAAACACCTATTGATTTGAAAACATCCGAAATTTTTCCTGAAAATGTCGACCAGTGTTATTCAATCACAAGTTAGAATTTATTATATTTTTCAACATGTATTACTGAGTGTTTCCAACAATGGCCTGCCCAGGATTTTCAAAAAAGGGTGTTACGTATAATTTTTTCAGTAGTCAGTCCTCAGTTTGCCATATTTCGTTGCCTTTGACGTTCTTTTTCTTTACGAATACTTATACCGCGTTTGTTACAACCTGTCCCGGTTCCCGCGATAGCTGGTCGCTGGCTTTTCTCCGAGCTGGGAAAAGTCAAAGCCAGGCAGCCAATTAAAATACGCAACGTGGCAACAGCGTCTACGTAAGCGCCTCTCTTCTGGCTTCCATTCGCTCCTCGCTGGCCAGCAAACGATTTTTTCCTCGTTTCTCATTGGCACCGAAACTGTCGAGCGATCGCTAGCGCGGGAAAGGGACAGGTTCTAACAAACGCGGTATAGACAAAGGGGAACGCTCCCCTCCTCCTTGGGCCCGCTAGTGGTTTCCAAGACATGTAACATCCCCACAATGAGAAAGAGATTTTAACACTCACATTACAGATATTTCGTAACACCTAATGTTACTAACAGCCATGGGAGGAGTTTGAGCTTTTGCTTTTCGGGGGCCAGAGTCTGGGAGAAGCATATGATGTACCTGAGGGTTATTGAATATCCCCTAGCTTATAAGGGGTTCGGAGGCCTTCCTCCGGAAATAAAAAAAAAACAACAACTTAAAAACACTGAGTTTTATGCCTTTTAGATTTGAAAATGTTAAATTTCCTAGCTTAAGTAAACAAATATTAATTAGTATAGTATATTGGTTGTCAGTTTTAAAAGAAGCAAAACAGTACGATTATTGCATTTTGCATTTTATTAATTTTTTTATTGATACAATACTCGTATTACTTTAAAAAAGTTACGGTACAATAGTAAGCTTCAGAAATTTTAGAAAAATGAAATTAAAAAGTTCTTTTGATGCCTCAACAGTAACTGTTGACTCAACACAAAGTCATTTTACTTTTTTTTTCTTCAAACTGTACACATCAATCAAATCGTCTAAGTCCCGCTATTGCGGCGCAATTACCGCACATGACATCATGCCAAACGTCAAGATTTGCGGTATGACTTCATAACAAAAATGTAGTAACTGAACTTAATCATGTGTTATTTTTTTATTCTTTTTTAAATTGGGAGGGCCAGGCCCCCCTGGCCCCTCCAGAACTCCGCCTGTGCTAACAGCGCTAATTTTAACGCCAGTGTATCATTGGATTTGGGAAGTAAGAGGAAAATTGATTTTTTTATTTTTCGGTGGTTTTATAGCTTTCTGCAATGAAATTCTATTTCTACTTTTAGAGAAGGTAAGTCTATTAGAATACTTATGTATTACAATTGATCACAATTCCTTTACCTAATTTCACCACCCTCCGACATCCGTGAAGGAGTGGTTATGACAGCGCGCTACGACGCCAAAGATCCCGGATTCGAATTCCGACCTGGGAATGGGTGATTTTTTTGTGAGTGCTCCTTCATCATATCACCGCATCGTCGGGATTAGCCAAAAGTGGAAGATGAGCTACTCTAAACAATAATAATAATAATAATAAAATAGCTGAGATTTGATAATGCTTAACTGTGTTAGGTTACGTGCAAAAAACAAACAAATAAATCGCATATTTTTTCATTTTAGGTTTTGTGCATTTGGTTAATGGTCCCCACAAGGGCAAACACAAACACAATGAAAGTTCAGTTTAAAAACAATGGCGCTGCTGTAACGAAAGCGTCCTTTTGTTAGTTTTCCCCCTCGTGTTTCCTCATTAATTAATTGTCACCTTCAGACACCCGTTGGCGTGAAGCATGTGGGCCGTGGAGTGACAGCTGCCTCCTGCATCCGCGTGAAGGCGATGCATTGACTTCCAGGTCATGGCGACATCTTGCATTCAACCTTCAATTATTTTTGCCACCCGAGTTGCAGAGCGAATTTTAGAGATTCATCTTCAAAAATGCATTTGGAATATTGAATACAGTTAAACGAATGACAGTTCCAGGCCATGGCAGTTATGAATTTGTGGTTATCTTCATTCATGGATTCTGAGAACCAGGGCCTAGCTACCAACTCCCAGCCTCCCTCCCACCTGCCGATGTGGGAGATCATCCAACAAGTTACGGGGCAATGTGTGGTCAGCACGACGAACCCCCAGCCGTTCCTGTAGGTTTCTGTGACCGGGTTACGCTACTCTTTCGTAGCTCCCCAGTTTCCTCACGAAGGTGGATGGCCACCGGTCCACACAGGCCGAAACCTCAGGAAAAGTTGTTACGTTTTCTCCAGGAGACTCCAACCTGTGCGCGTCCCACCCAAAGCATGACGCCTTAGACCGCACGCACACACAAAACTAAATGCATCATATCGATTGATGCACTAAAGTGTGTTTTGTAGCTTCTTCAAAGAATCGGATTCACACATGTCGTGAAAGAAACACCAAAGTGCATCATTTGATTCAAGTGAGGATTTCTTTCAGTCGAGATGCACTTCAATGCATCAGTTGATGTTCCTTGATGCACCTTCCTGCATCTTTTTGGATGATGCACTTAAACGTTTGGTCTGAGCTACAGAGTTTATGTAGCTCAGACGAAACGTTTAAGTGCATCATCAAAAAAGAAACATTCTGGTGCATCAAAATGCATCAAGGTGCATCAAAACGCATCAACTGATGCATTAAAGTGCATCTCGACTGAAATTAATCCTCACTTGAATCAAATGATGCACTTTGGTGTTTCTTTTACGACATACAAAAATTCACCCAAATGCATCAAATGTGAATATGAATTTTTGAAGAAGCCATAAAACACACTTTAGTGCATCAATCGGTATGATGCATTTAGTTCTCTGAGTGCGGAAACGGTGCAGGACATAAGCTACTTAACTGTAACAAAATGAAGGACAGCCCCCCTAACAAGGAACGAAAAGACGTATTGTTAAAACTAATTGTTAAAACTTTCCTGTCCCATTGTTCATGCTGTATTCAGTTTTTCACTTCTTTTCATGAGAGACACATACAAAAAATTCGAACTCAGGACTTCTGGCGTAGTAACACGGTGCGCAAACCACTTCACCATGGAGATCGAAGACTGGACCACCGCGATTGTGTGTGTGTGTGCGCGCGCGTGGCTTGAACACACAAATAGATACTACAGAAATGCACAAGTCAGTGTATGTACAGACTGCTTCAAACATAAGAGTAGGCAAATTGTCCATATCTATTTTCATTATTTTAAATTCTGCAAGTGCTGCCCTGTACTTTGCTCACTTTCTTATATCAATTTGTCACTGGTGTGTTTCTTTTGCCGTTGGGTGTACAAGATATCAGCATTTAATACTTATTCTTATTTATCGACATTTTGCTGTCCGTGTAATCAAAGGTTCTTGGATATTATTCTTGTCTGCAGGCACGTATCTAGAAATACATTTCGGGAGGGGGGTCTGATTAAGTATCTCAATAATAATAACAATAATAAAACAATAATTTAGTTGTAATAATTAAATTAAAATAATAATATTGAAATGTTTACTAATTAATATTGTATTGTTATTATTACACGAATAAGTAAAAATAGGGTAAAAGAATATAAATATAACAGTACGTATTCATTTTATAGTTAAGATCCCCTAAATTTGTACAAAAACAAATGCCCTGGCAAGGAAATTAATGTCAAATAGATAAATAATTGAATATTTATTAGATAACACAAAAGGAGTTAGATTCAGTGGACGAAAAATAAAGTTGCTGATTAATATTTTTGCATATTATCATAAGTAGTAGTGTGAATAAATCTTTTGGAACTGTTTTTTAAAACCATATGATCCCAATTTCTCGCCTTTCAATAAGTTCGGCTGTAATAAATAACCACTGATAACAAAACAAATGCTAAGAATGTATATTTTGATAACTTGATTTTAGTTCTTGGTAAGTCTTTTGGGGGGGGGGAGGTCCGGACCCCCTGGACCCCCCTAAATACGTTCTTGCCTGTCTGGGACAGTTTGACAAAACCATTATACTGTACATCTTATGTTCCTTTGTCCTTTTAATGAGCGTGGTGGATTACCTGTATTCTTTCATGCTCTTGCTGTATGGGAATTCAGAATTGCACTTAAACATTACGAAATGATTGACAGTTTCTGTGCAGATGACAAGACAAAATCCGACATTGAAGGCAATCTTGGTTCGCTTTCGTCCTGATCGCCTTGTCCTGCTGATCCCAATGGCTGGGAGAATAAAGAAATCATGTTTATATTTTCTCTATGTAAATGCACCTCCCACCTTCTCCTGCCTACCTACGATCCCACTTGCTAACTCTGTTCATCAATTTCCATTCTTATGGCCAACAAATGATTATTGGTCAGAGAAGAAAACCTTGTGTTACTTCTTAAGGCACATAGGGATTTGCCCATAGTTATACAATCGTAGTTTATAGGTTCGAATCCCATGCTAATCCTGTATATATGCAGTGCTCCAAAGTTTAGCTGCTTAATGAGCTATGGTGGAAGCACGTAACTCCTAACAAGGAGATATGCTATTGTGAGCAATGATAAAAATCCAGGTTATCATGTGTTACGCCCTTGTACACCCAACGGCAAAAGAACCAGTAGGCGAATTGTCCACCATTTTCATTCCGTCTGTATTACACAATGTGATGACTAGGGCCGGAACTTTATGTTATAACATATTTTTCTTTTCGCTTCGGATCTAATACTGGGGTGAGATCTTTACATATTTGATGAAAATCATCTGAAATAGACAAACTTGACAAAGCATATTTTGACATATTTCACCAATTTCGCGTTTTTACAACATATTTCTTCAATTTTGTTGTAATAAGACATATTTCTGTATAATTTCGTAATTCTCTCGCACATAATCGGTTATTTCATATTTTTTTTCTTTGTAGCTTTAGCACAACGGATAGTTCATATTGTCGATGGCAGGAAGAAAGGTGCCGTCTTTTCTTAGTACAGAACAATAATACTCCACTTATTTTATCCCCCCGACAATTAATAGCAATGCAAACATTATTGAGGAAAAATGTTCTCTTTCATTGTTGCACGGGAAGCAGTGATGTGCCGTAGACTATACGTTTACGTCTACATGCGTTGTCTACACGTAATCTACGCGTAGATTACATAGGGTTGTAGTTTACATAGACTACGTAGACAATCTAAAGTGCATTAAAATTAATTTTCAAGGGTTTCATGAAGGGAAAGTGACATTTTGAACTATATTGGTTCCTAACGAAATGAAAAGAACCCAATTTACAACAAAATTTATCTTCTCTTCTATTATCAACTATGGAGGAAGATAAATAGTATGCAAAAAACAACAACAGATGGCAGTCGTGAGGCAAGAGTGGTCTTTTTCCCATAAAACACTAGAATATTTCTTATATTAGGATTCTTCCTAGATGAGAAATTGTTGGAATTTGGAAGGGAGCATATGAAAAGTTCTCCTCACACATCAGCAACTGATACGCAGTATAATTTTTTTTTAATTCCACGGCGCTCTGTGCTAAGTTATCACCTTTCGCCATGTTGTTTACATAGATTACGTAATCTACGTGTATAAAATAGTCTCCGTGTAGAATGTAGACTATCGTTGTTTACGCGTACACGCACATCATTGACGGGAAGTAAAGAAGTTTCGTTCTAATTTCTTTGCCTTTTACGCTTTTCACAAAAATCAGTCATGACATATTTTCCAATTTATATGACATAATTACTTACATATTTTACAGTTTTATAGCAATTGAAATAAATACGTCAATAAGCAGAGGGAAATGTCTGCTTCGAACCAACACAGTTTTATTCCTCAAAACAACACAGGATGCAGAAGAAAAAGGTAATAAAAATAGCGGTGGAAAATTTGCCTACCATTTTCTATGCCGTTCACTACATTTGCGTAACTCAAGAAATTTGTATAATATTAAAATGCTAACTAACTAACTTCCTAGCAACACAGGTCTTCCATCTGTCCCTATCCTGAGCAAGATCAATCCAATCTTTTCCATCCTTACCCAGGCCCGTAGCCAGGCAGGGGCCAGGAGGGGCTCGGCCCCCCTGGAACTGACGTCCGCTCCCCCTGATATTAGGTAAACTATTTTGCATAATTTGTTTGCAGTGAAGAGTGAAAATGTAGACAACTCACAACTTTAACACATTGACTGCCGTGTGTATGATATGTCATACACATGGCTTCTTGCTTCTGGGCCACGTGTATGCTACTCCATACACAAACAAGAACCTGATTCTTGGCCGCGTGTATGGAAACGCATACACAGTTCAAGCAAAACTATATGACTGTTAAATAGCCGTGGCGTACAGCTAAGATGGGGCAATAATAATTTTAATTTCTTTAATATCTTACAAGAGTAAAAAAATCTTCAAAAATTTATTTACGCTTACGTATTCATTTCACTAGTACAAATGTATTGAGAACTAAAAAAGAAGGGTAAATGTGTAAATACATTTTTTTCTGGTTGGAATTCACAGCAAACGATTATACATTATGGAATACATTGCTAGTACATCATAATTCTTACAAAACGATTCGTTATATAATATTTTTTGTAAACTTATGTTCCTTGTAGGTATATAGATAGATATAAGGATGACATATTTTGTACCGAACACTTTGGAAGTTCAATGATTTTTGTTGAAACACTCCCGGCACATAAAAGGATTTTTTGGACATTTGTCAAATACTGTCTTCACCCACCTGGCAAACTTCCTCCCTGTCGAGTCAGAATTTCCACTTCTGCCATAGATTTTGTAGCAATGTTCACAGCGTTCTTGCTTCTTTCTTCCATTATCCCCTACTTTGTTTATCAAGTGATGAGTTTGAGTTTTTCTGCCTTGTTGCACAGGTAAAGTGAGTTTCTCTCCAGGAGGTAATTGTTCAGAAAGAATATTTAGGATTACAAGTTTCCTGAATTCATTTATGTGTATGTTACTGGACTGGATGCAGTCACTGTAGAGAATGTAGGCATTCACGAGACCCGTTCCCCATATAAATTCAATAATAACTTTCTTGTACCATTTTGTAGTCTTTCGCAGATCATTCCCATATGAAGCGAATTGATCACTTACGTCAATGAATGATTTGCTAGTAGTGTAATCAATAATTGCGGTAGGCTTTCTAAATTCTGAACCACGTCTTTCTGTTACAGTTACCTCTTCAGCAGAGTGAGCTGTAGATAGGACTAACACATCTCTCTTATCTTTCCACTTCAGAATAGTGACACCTTCCTGAGTTTCCTTTCCTACAATATCACATTTCGCCCGACCCTGTGGCCGAGTGGTTGGCACATCGCGCTGCGACGCCAAGGGTCCCGGGTTCGAATCCCGGTCGGGCTTGGTTGTTTGTGAATGTTCGTTCATCAATTTCATCATTTCATCACTCATCCCCATCTTCGCAAATTAGCCAAGAGGCACAAAACGCGAAGTAAAATAAACTAAATCACTAAATATCACATTTCCTCAATTTATCTTGAACAACATCTGCTGGCAAATATTTACGGTTAGACCTAATTGTACCGATCAGATGGGTATTATTGTCAATGGCAAGGTAAGCAAGAGGAACGCTGGTGTAATAATTATCTGTGTAAAGGCACCGGCCTTCACGGAGAAGATCTCACCGAGAAGATCAAACAAAGCACTAGTGCTCCAGTAGTCTGATAATTTTGGTACTTTGATCACCACAAAATTTTAAAACAGCGTGATATTCGGAAAGAACAAGACAAAATGTAGTAACACAAAGCGAATAATTACGTGTATGAAATCATATACATGTGGCATACAACGTCAAATTGAAAACCTACGCCGCGTGTATAGAAATGCATACACACCACAAAAACCTCAACAATGGGCTTAATTTCAATTGTATTGAGATATTATGCATACACATTTCATTCACAGTCGGTCAGTAACAAGAAAATCGGATTGGCCCAGAAGAGATACATTTTCAGTTACACGGTGGCAGTCAATGTGTTAAGGATAAATCCACAGAATATGAACAGTATCTATTACATTCGCTCATTTTCTTTATGTGTAGAAGTAGCTGCAACTATTTAGAATATTCTCTAGACTTCAGAAAGTTCCTTCATAGGGGAGATTCTGTATCTGTACCGAAACTGCAGGCACGTATCTAGAAATATATTTCGGGGGTGGTCTGGACCAAGTGTCTCAAATTAATAATCATAATAATAATAGTAATAATAATGTTTAAACAAAATAATTATTAAATTAATTAATATTGTATTTTTATTATTACATGAATAGGCAAAAGGGACGTATAAGAATAGTGATATAACAGCACGTATTCATTATCTAGCTTACGTGTAGTTAAGGTAGGCAAAATTTGTACAAAGGAAAACTGCCCTGGCAAGGAAATTAATGTAAAATAGATAAAGAATTGAATATTTATTAAAAATATAAAAAAAGTTGTTAGATCCAGTTGACAAGAAGTAAATTTCCTGGTGATATTTTATGAATGATACTTTTTAAGTAGTAATAAATCTTGAATCTACTTTGCCATGTCATTCAAAGTAGTATGATTACTAGTGCTAGGATTTTGATGCAAATGCATCTTTTTTTTTGATAAGGCAGAAACATTGCATTAGTAGATAGAAATGTGTTTTACACGTAAGTGAATTAATTGGGATGACTTTTTTACGGCAATTTTTTTGCATTTTTTGATCCTTTTTGGAACAAAGGTCATTTTTTAAACTTTCTAAACCGTTTAAGTCACTTTTCGGCCTTTTAAAAGTCATTTTATGCATTTTTCTACATTTTGGTGAAAGAAGGGGCATTTTACATGCAAATGTAACCCTTTGAAGGAGAGAGGTTCCCGACTCTCGTCTCATTGTCTTCAGCGTAGTTGTGAACGACTGTGTTCGAAGAAACAAAGAAATTCTGTGCAGTATTGTTGACACAAGCTGCTGTGTAACAATTCAGCTCAAACAATGTGATTTCCCCCTCTATCAGTAAATACATTGTCGCCAGATGGATTATTGTTGAAAATCAAGGGGTAGAAAGTTTTGTGCTCTGTATCGGACATTTTGTCAGGGAAGGAATTTGCACTCCATGGAATTGAAAGTGACTTAACAGCAATTGATATTGTTCATTTCAAGTACGCTCCTCTTGTGTTGGTGGAAGTTGAGACAAAGTTTTCAATGTACAAGGTGCTCTTGTCCGACAATCGACATTCACTTTTGAAAATTTGCATATAATTTTCGTTGTGTACTGCAACTCAGTACTTAAAGTGTAAAAGATGACAAAAAGTGAACTTTCTTACTTGTGCTACCATACGCAATGAACATGTGATAGATACTGTAACGTTAATTTGTAATTTGAATTTCTCTTGGTAGTTTATAAATTTGTTTTACACATCTTTCAGAATTTTTAGGTCATTTTTCTAAGTTTATAGGGCATTTTCTTGCATGTATTAGGCCATAAATGCATTTTTGAAGGTCATTTTTTTGGAAATTTTAAGGTCATCAAATTCCTAGCGCTACTGATAAGCATTCTGATCGTACAAAACCGTGACGAGTCTCAAGCCGCGTTTACATCGAATGTTACCAACAAATGTTATCAACTTTTTGGTATAGTCGACGCGCTAGCTACGTTAACGACCGGCTGGCTTTGAAGTCGACGGAGCGCGCCCACCATCTGCAGCAATCGCATTTAATGCACAGTGTTGCCACACATCTACTCTACGCCACCTTGTCGTCCGCTCACAATCACCTTTCCATGGTCTCCACATTGAAGTTGCAAAGTACGGTAACAGCGTATCATGTGACGAGCAGAATGACAGCTGCGCCCATTGGCTGAAGGTTGAGTGTGATTGGACGAAAACAACTCGCTCGCTATTTATCCCCACCTTTGTGGCTGCAGATTATTTAGTTCTTCGACGTTAACAAAGTAAACGCGTGGACTATACCAACACGGTTAACAACAGATGTTGCCAACAAATTTTGGTAACGAGAACACTAGTTTGACTTTATTTTTGTTAATAACTTTTGTTAACATTTTGGCTGCAAGATGCCGACTGTGGATGAAGTTGTACTCTCTGTGGCAGCATGTGTCATTTTGGCGCAACAGAGAAGACCAAGAAGATTCTGGGTGAGACCTTCACTGTTATAATTATCCAGTCAGTCGTAGCACAGGAACACTTACAAGAAACAAATCGTGCCCGATATCATCCAAAACTAAAACTGAAGTCTGCATGTCGGAAGTTCCGAGCCGACCCGGAACTATCACGAATAAAACACCAGATATTATTTACCACTGGCCGAGATGCCAACAATCGAAAGGCGCATGACATTCGAAACCTATCATTGAAGTTGAAATTAAGAGATTAAAAACGGAAAAAGCACGGCTCACTTTCATGTTTGCGACAGGAAATAGTGTTCTTGTGGATGTTAGATCCTGAACATTTTTTAACCATAACAAAAAATCAATAAGAAGTCAATCAAACGAAACGATACCCCCATTTTTGTGTGAAGATATGGTAGCTAAACTATAAAATTTTGTCCCCCCAAAAAATTCCCATGACGCAAGCGCGTCATGAATCCCCCCTGTGGGCACCCCTGACAAGAAGCGAAGTAAAATGAAGCAACTCAATCAATCAATCAATGATTCAAGATAAAAATATACCTTCTTGTCTATTAGGTGCTTTGGCCGATTCTAGCGAAATCGTTTTCACCCCCCCCCCTTTTCTGTCGGGTTCCCGGTATCATATTTCAAAATCTGAAAATTGTATCTGCTTAGAATTTCCTATAGATAATTCACGTGAATTTTCGTGTCGTTTGCTTTCGTCATTAGACAGTTACATCAAAACGCATAGTTTAATTTGTGGCTCTGTGTTGGATACAAACTTAGCTGTGTGTTTGTGGAGAACACAATAGCCTACCTATTCTGCTATTTACGACTTTGATTCATGTATTTAGGTGTACATTGAAGACTGACGTCAGATATCAGTTAGCGACTACAGCAGTACACAAGAATTGATCGTGTGCCTTGTTGATTGCACCTTTCATAAGATACAGTCGTAAACTGTACATGCAGACGAGAAACTTGACGGGGACATAACTTGAAAGTGAGATCATTTCTAGAATCGAAAGTTCAAATTGTGCTTGGTTGCTAAGTGAAGTCGGGGATAGCAACCCTGTTAAGTAATGTTCTAAACTCTTTTTTACCAATTTGCTAAACAATGCACCATTTGTCCCTTACCAGTAAGTGTAGCAATGTGCTCATAATCGTCTGTAGCTCTTCTCGTTACAGTTGTGAATTGAGAGGATCCAAGCCTTTGAAACAACCAGTAGGAAGAGGAAAGTCTTTGTTGGCTAAAATGCATTTTTCAAACGTAGTCATGCTTTTCTCTCTTTGCAGTGACCATGGGCGGAAAAACACAAAGAAACTGCTAAACAAATCCTGTGCACCTTGTATTGAGGTTCGAAAACTTTCAGCAGAATGTTCCAACCATTAGCACTAGCTCTGTGAAAACTGGTTAACACTATTACGAACTAAGTTAAGTGATTGCATACTCTGTATAGGTTGGTTTCATGTGACGTCAGCATGCGCACAGCCATTATGTTTGCGGCACGTTTGTTTGAAATCACGAATGCCTGTGTTAGTATCTCCCTCCCACCTACTTGAATTCCGTATGCTTACAAGAACTGGACTCCAGTGGCGTCTCGTCCCTTGGGGCGTATTGACGTAATTATCAATCACCATTACGCATAACTATCACACAGACTTTCAAAAGGCGATTTTTACCCACGTAAATTCATCGTCTGTTGCAATGGATACGACAGCGCTCCTAGCGGCATTGATGTCAATTATCGCTTTCCGAGGCACGTCGCAGTGAAGGTCACGTGCTAGCAAAGAGAAGGGAAGAGTGCAATGGATTTAAGTGCTGATTCGGGGCTAGCTCCGTTGCGTCGCGTCTATCTCGCGTGTTGTACTGTAGTGTTGTGGTGGCTTTCATTCGCTATGTTTGAGTGAGTTTGGCAGGGTTGATGTTCGAACACAAATTGATGAAGGACATAGGCTGTCAATTACAAGACACAATGAATTTGTCCGGAAAAATAGGCATATATAAAATAGAATTATCGATTGCTTAAAATTCTGTGGTTGACATGAACTTGCTCTACGAGGACATAATGAAAGAGAATAATCTTCCCAGATTTATTATCCCTTCATAGAAGAAGGAAAACTAAAGAGGGAACTTCGTGTTCTTTATTGTAGTGAAGAGTTGAAAAACATAAACTCTATCAGTAGATTGCATTCATTTTTTATTTAAGATTATTTAGAGGGTACCTTTTCAGAAACAGTAAAAATGACAAACATAGTTTTAATAACTCCAGTGGCAACAGCTGAATCTGAACGATGTTTCAGCACATTGAAGCGTATTAAAACCTACTTAAGAAATGCAATGGGACAAGACAGACCAAATGCCTTGACACTTGCTTACAATAGAGAAAGAATACATTTCAAACATAGAGGGCTTCAACGAAAAAGTAATAACAAAATTTGCTGAGCAGAAGAACAGGAGTCAACGTTCGTAGAAAGGTATGTTTCACAACAATACCTGTTTCTTTTGTAATCATGTGAATTGTCATTATATTTTAAATTCTTTAAAAAATAAGCCCCGGCCAAATTTGAGACCACGAGACGCCACTGGTGGCCTCAATCATGGCTACTCGAAGCCACAATGTAACAAGACGTAGGTGAAACACACCTACAGAGATACTAAGCGAACGAAATGCGACGAGACTTCATCGTGGCTCGGTGTTGTCTCGAGTTCTCTCTCCTCCTCGTGTCGAAATATGTAGTTTCATCTGATTTTTGTAATTTTGCTTCGCTTTTCTGGCACTTTTGGCTAATCCCGACCCTGAGGATGAGTGATGATATGAAATTGATGAAGGACAATCATGAACAATACCAATGCCCAGGCCGGGAATCGAACCTGGAACCCGTGGTGTCGTAGCGCTTGCTAACCATTTCGCCACGGAGATTAGCCATACACTCAGAGAACTAAATTCATCATATCGATTGATGCGCCAGAATGCATCGATTGATGCACTAAAGTGTGTTTTATGGGTTCTTCAAAGAATCAGATGCACATTTGATGCATTTGGGTGAATTTTTGTATGTCGTGAAGGAAATACCAAAGTGCATCGTTTGATTCAAGTGAGGATTTCAGTCGAGATGCACTTCAATGCATCAGTTGATGCAACTTGATGCATTTTGATGTACCAGAATGCATCATTTTTGATGATGCACTTAAACGTTTCGTCTGAGCTACATAAACTCTGTAGCTCAGAGCAAACGTTTAAGTGCATCATCCAAAAAGATGCAAGAAGGTGCATCAAGAAACATCAACTGATGCATTGAAGTGTATTTCGACTGAAAGAAATCCTCACTTGAATCAAATGATGCACTTTGGTGTTTCCTTCACGACATACAAAAATTCACCCAAATGCCTACAAAACACACTTTAGTGCATAAATCGATATGATGTATTTAGTTTTCTATGTGTACACACGCGCGCGCGCACGCACACACACACACACACACACATATATAAGTAAAACTGTTAATTTTGTTTCTTAATAACAGCAGTAATTCTCCTACAACGCTCTTCAAATCGCTCGTCCATCTTTTCAGCTGTCTGCTCTGCGCAATTGTAATAAGTATCGTGTAAGGCCAAAACTAGCAGATGAGTCAAGCCCAACTGGAAAACCATCAGAAAATTTAGCGTCCTGTGATTCAGGGATAAGCCGCCTCAGGCTGCGCACTTTTTTTCTCTTCCAGAGGTATGGGCATATTGTCCTGGTGCCTACAAATCAACCATGACGTCATATCCTCAGAATTGTTTCTGTGTGCCTAGCACTTTATTTCATTCCTTTACATTACATTTGCATGTATTACATTACAAATTACATATTGGTCACTTTAATTCATTGTACCCATTTTTACAGGATTGTATACTTAGGTTACAAGTTGTTCCTATTGGTTTCTATTTTATACGTAATTTGGTAGTTTTGTTCTTTTTAGTATTAGCATTTTGTTCTGATATCCAGAACAATGTTTTCAGTATATTAGTAAAAGTAATGAGAAAAGAGGAAAAAGTATTAATAATTAAGACAGAGTATATCAAGCATGATTAAAATGTTAGAATATTAAATGAAAAGAAAAATAAAGATTAGTAACTTTTTACTATGCTGTATCTTATAATTACACTGATTTGTACAATTCAATTTAATAATATATATCTGTAAGTTATATATCGGTATATATTACATAACAAATAAAGTATCTAAAGTTAGTGTTTATGTTGTACATTACATATACAAGTTGTCACAAGGAGAAGAACAAAACAAGTAAATGTTAGGAAGTTATTATTGTACAACGCAGTGAAAGAATGTGTTCAAAGTCCCTACCAGCAAAATAACTTGGATTCGCTGCTTCTTAGTCTGTGCCATGGTTTACCTGTAACAGAGAAAATAGATAATAGGAAAAATACCTATGGTTCTAGATTTATGAGACACCCGGTAGAAAGTGTATATATACAGTATTGGCCATATTATTCGACTCGTTAGTTGAAAGAATGAAACACAGATTAACTCACTTTATATTGAGAAATTTGACAGATTTAATGTTTTGTGATACACTTCAAGTTCTGTCAGTACTTCGTATGACCACCTTCAGCTCTTTTTGAGCCTATTTTAATCACTGCTTCTGTACAATTCCTTTATCACTGATTTCTAAACTTCAAACCACGTGGTTTATGAAATCATATGTTGCTCCGGAGACACAATTAAAGAATACCGTTACAACAATCAGAATTCATATTATTTCCATTGTTATAACCGAATAATGGCATAAATAACACAGTAAACAATGTACGTATTGTTCCAGGCGTTCTTGCGAATATGAAAAGGATCGTGCTGCCACCTATTGTTGGGACACAGTAACAGAAAGGATTGTGGGAAACAAGATTATATCGAAGCAGACAAACAATTTAAACCCATATAAAGTTATAACAACCGTCAAATATATTTAGTTAGAACACTTTCAAAACAAGGAAATGTGCTTCTTTTTTTACAACGAGTCCGCCAATACTTTAGAGAATATAGTAAGTATATAGAATATGGTTTGTGTGTGTGTGTTTGGAAAGAGGATGGCTATAGTAGAAGGATAATTGTAGGCTGCGCACTCCTACCTCTAAGTTTTTTGCTAGGGGAACCTTCGAATACTTGATGTAGGATTGCCTTGTCCTTGCCTGAGTAGAAGTGCGGCCTCCCACAGAACGCCGGCAGACGAGATTGATCTCTCACGTCAAAGGAACAATGGGAAGAAAAATGCCGGGAATCGAGCAGAAAGACCGAATAAGAGATGAGACCAGCGTAGCGGACTGGACAGCATATTTGTTGAGGCCAAGACACAATAGTTGGAACGAATCGTGAACGGAATGGACTCCCAAGACGCTCAGAAGCTGCAAGAAGATGTGATTTGGTTTCTGTCAGGGCATGGACCCAGAGAACAAGCTGTGAAGAGAAAATGAAGAATGCTGCACAGCAACTTCATGGAAAAGTTATTGTGTTTAAATGTCGGAAATGGCATGTTTATAAGGACGGTGGGGAGGCGTTGTTATTGGATGGGCGAGGGTGGACTCTGCCCCACCGTAGAATTGTTTTAACCCGCCCTTCTGCACAACTTACATTAGGAATTTCTAGAAACAGTTTTGGTATACACACAGGCAGAGAAAGAAGATTGATACAAAGAAAGGAAGGAAATAGAGAAAAATGAGGAAGATAAATAAATGAAGATAGAATGAGTTAGATAACCAAAGAAAGAAGGGATCAGTAAGATAAAGAAAATATAGAAGAGAAACAGAAACGTAGAGACTGTGAAATAGAAACAAAGAAATGTAATACATATAAAAAGAAGGAATAGGCAGATAGTAATAGAGGCAGACAGAACAGAGAGAGAGAGAGAGAGAGAGAGAGAGAGAGAGAGAGAGAGAGAGAGAGAGAGATCGAAAACAGATTGATGTAGAGAAACGGAGATAGAAAGAAATATAGTACGAAAGAAGGAGATAGACAGAAATTGAATGAGAAACAAGTATAAGAGCATAGAAAGAGGTAGATAAGCAAAGAACAAAGAGCAAGTTTAAGAAATTGTAAAGACACACACGGAATATTGTCTGGGCCAGATGCTCGGTGAGACGAAAAGGAGGCAAGGAAGTGTAACACTTCATCTGGTTCTGTAAAGATTGTAGGGTGATCAAAAACATTATTGGAAACAATTTTTTTTTTTTTTTCAAATGTTTGAATAGCTCAGCTCTGTTTGAAATGCCATTGTGTCTTACTTCCAGATGGATGTGTTGGGTTGTCTCCGTGAATTTAATGTCAAGAGCATTATCTGCTTTCAACAGCCTCGCAGAAAATGGCCTTCCAGAGGTGGTATGAGGAATGGGAAAAGCTCATAGGGCGTGCTTCAAGGGAGATCATCAGAGCGTATAGGTAAGTGACATGGTTCCGTTGATAAAATTGTATTCTCATTCTGCTGAGACAGATCTTGTATATATATAATGTCAAAGTACCCAATAATCTAAATTTTTAAAATTCAATGCAATGCTGAACTTTATTTTGTCTTGTGAATGAACAATCTAAAAATTGTAATTTGTATGAAAAATCAAGTATTATTCATAATTAAGTTAGAAGGAATTTTACGTATTGTTTGTTTATTTTAACTTTTTGATGTACTTTTGTTTGGTATTGTGTCCCACCCGTGACACCAAAAAACAATTAATTTCCCCTTTAACTGTTACATTTCCCCCTCTACTCCCCTGGAATATCCAAAAGTCAATTACCTTCTTTCTTCGTCTTAAATAATTGATTTTTCAGCATTTGAAAATTCACAGAAATTGAAATAAATCTCTTATTAAGTGAAGAGGCAGTATTTCGTTTGTCCCACCCGTGACACAAAATTGTTCAATTATAGCTATGAATCTGGGAAAGTATTTGAAGGGTAGTTCATCATCCTTCGCAGTTTCCTGCCTCTGACCGGGTCGACATAGAAGTCAAGCCTCTCCACTTTCTTCTGATCTTCCACCATTCCTCTCCTTCCACGGTGTTCCAATCTTGTCCTCTTCTCCTAACACTCCGCTATCTGGTCTTTCCACCGACATCTTGGCCTCCCCCTTGGCCTTATTCCCACTCTTTGTGCATAGTAAGCTCTTACTGGTAGTCTTTCTGCATCCAACCTCTTCATGTGTCCGAACCATCTCATCTGTGCCTGATTTATCCTGTCCTGAAGCTTCACCACACCCACTGCCTGTCGGATCTCCTCATTCCTTATTCTATCCTTTCTAGTCTTCCCAAATATACTCCTTAAAATTTCATCTCCACTGCCTGCATCATTCTTTCTTCTCTATTTGTCATTGTCCAAGTCTCTGCTCCGTACGTAATTATCGGCACATAGTATGTGTTGTATATTACCTTCTTGCATTTCATAGGTACATCCCTGTTCCATATTAACCTTCGAACGTTTTTATAGAGTCCACCACCCACTTCGTCTATTCTTCCACTTCTCTCAATTATGCTTCCTAGATATATTTCTTTGATTTATTGATTTGCTTTATTTTACTTCGCTTCTTGTGCCACTTTTGGCTAATTTGCGAAGATGGGGATGAGTGATGATATGATGAAATTGATGAATTAACACTCACAAACATCCATGCCCAGGCCAGGATTCGAACCCGGGCGTTGTAGCGTAATGTTCTAATCACTCCGCCCTACATATTTGAAACTCTCCTCTAGTTATATTTAATCAACAGTGTTTAGTTTCACAATTGAATGCTCCATATCCAGGTATGGCTGAGCTACACATTCTAAGGCCATTGGATAAATCTTCAATTATTACACTCCTGTTAAGGAATACGAAGGTCTCCTGGCACTGACCTTCAAGTACAAATACCATTAAAAATTCCCGTTCGTCAACCTTAGTTTTTGTAAAAACACTGAAGGAATCGGTGGGAAGAAACATCAGTGGAACAATGATTCACAGAACTCATTCTTCATCCTTCGCCATTGTCCACTTCCCAGTTCCTTGGAAACGAACCAAAACTGTGGGTGGGTGCTCGGAAGCGCTGAATATTCAATGTACAAGGAACGACCGGTAAAGGACCACCCAAACAGGCGGGTGCTGGGGGGCAAAAGCTCGCTGCAGCTTTGCCGTGTCTCGTCTCGTTACCAAAGCGATAAATCCCGATGTAAGCGCCCTTGGCTACGTAGCGAGCATAAAATCTTATGTGGAGGATGCGCTAAGAAGTAACCCGTTTTCGTGGAATTTCCCTCCCACAATGAAATAATTGATTCCCTTTTCAACTGGAAAATTCCCTTTTCGCATAAAAAAATCCCTCGTGTTAGAAAATTCTAATAATCAACGTGTATTTATTAAAACGTTGAAAAATAAAACACATCTGTCACTAATATGTAGGCTATCACTCAATTCAGGAAGTGCGAGTTCCATTTCTCTTCATAAACTTCTACCTTCTCATATAATATCTAAGTAACTCTCTAACCTTCTTAAACCCGAAGGTTTATGGCTGCAGCAACACAAGGATTCAATCTGTCCATTTCCTTTACGTCCATCTTAACGTCATCCCTCCATGATCGTCATCGCCTTCCTACAGGTCTCTTACCATCAGGTCTCCCAACAACAACAATCATATCATATAAACACTTCTTTTCTTTCCTCTACCATGCTAAGAAACTAAATGTTAAAATATACAAAACAGGAATTTTGCCTGCAGTATTATATAAATGTGAAACTTGGTCCCTTACATTAAAAAGAGGAACATAAATTAAGAGTATTTGAAAATAAAATCCTTAGACAAATAT
Organism: Lepisma saccharinum; assembly: GCF_977018435.1. NCBI lineage: Eukaryota > Metazoa > Arthropoda > Insecta > Zygentoma > Lepismatidae > Lepisma > Lepisma saccharinum. The sequence goes on from NC_139246.1 coordinate 3,431,312, forward strand.
TTGGGCCTAAAAGGAAACAGGTGAGTGGAGAAGGTTACATAATTTAGAACTTCATAATTTGTATTCATGTCCAGATATTATTAGAATGATTAAATCAAGAAGACTTAGGTGGGCAGGCCATGTGGCACGAATGGGTTTGATTTTATTTGATTGATTGATTGATTGATTGATTTAGTTTATTTTACTTCGCGTTTTGTGCCGCTTGGCTAATTTGCGAAGATGAGGATGAGTGATGAAAGGATGAAATTGATGAATGGACATTCACAAACAACCAAGCCCGACCAGGATTCGAACCCGGGACCCTTGGCGTCGTAGCGCGATGTGCTAACCACTCGGCCACGGCACGAATGGGAGAGGAAAGAGGAGTTGATAGGATTCTTGCTGGGAAACCTGATGGTAAGAGACCTGTAGGAAGGCCAAGACGAAGATGGATGGATAACGTTGAGATGGACTTAAAGGATGGAAAAGATTGGATTGATCTTGCCTAGGATATGGACAAATGGAAGGCTTGTGTTGCAGCAGCAATAAACCTTCTGGTTTAAGAAGGCTAGAGAGCGAGTTAGTACATCAGGTGCAAATGCATTTACAGATTGGTATTGCTTACAACCAGTTACAGTGAATTTTCCTCTCACAATTGCAAAAATTTGCCCTTTCATCTGAAATATTAGCTGTTGTTAAAAATACTAGAGGACAAGAAGTAATAATGAGGAATTGTACCATGTATTAACAAGTTATAAACATAAAACTCCTCTATTGCTAATGTATAGGCAATTAGCTGCAATATATTTAATTTTTGCTTTGAATTTTAAGTCCACGTTATGCACAGATAGGCTGTTTGGGACAGGTCCTAGAGTTTGAAATGTGATCCGAACCACTATGTGCCTCCACTGGCTGTCGAACCCTGGGTCGCTTGATTTCAAGACGAGGACCTTACCACTATGCCATCGTGGATACAAATGATGCATTTAATGGTTGTTATTGTTTATATTGGTTTTCCCACGCATGACAATAACAGGTTTAGTGTTATTTTATTCTTTTCACCAGTAAGAGCGTGATGAAAGCAAAGTTTCAGCTTGTGGTGTCAGTCTCATTTCATTTGCAAAAGAAAAATATCGCTTGTCGCCTGTCGTTTCGGTCTGAGGGCTCTCTTAATAGGCTTACCATGCGTCCTGGATTAGCCCGGACATTCCTGGTTTTTTAGTGCTGTCCGGGGTGATTTCCGGGTTCTTGAGAATCTGAACATGAAAATAGCTACCTGTATTGAATATTCACGACCAATTTTTAAGGTGTTTCAAAAGACTGATCTTTCATGTACCAACATTTCTAAAATGGTTGAGTTTGCTATGTTTTTGCCTGGAACATGTGCTCCAGTTGAGAGAGTATTTTCAATTATGGGGAATATTTGGTCTGCAGAAAACGGTAGACTTCTAGTATCTACTGTTAAACATTTGCTGAATGTTCAAATTAATTCAGAACTTTCATGTTGTGAATTTTATGATGTTATTAAAACAAACAAGCCATTTCTGAAAAAAAGTCATGTCTAGTGAAAAGTTCAACTAAGTCAACTAAAGATAATGTTACCTAGAACAGAGAGGTTTACTACACATCAGAAAATGTATTATTCAATTAAACATTTTCAAATTAATTGATTGATTTGAGAAAATAATGTTAATATTTTTTCTTGTACAATTTATAGTTTAATGTTCCAATCAAGTGTTAAGGCTTTTAAGTAATTTCAATTTATTTTTGTAAAGAAAACTGAAATTCATCAATAAAGAGTTGATCGCCAATATGTCCTGGGTTGGACCCAAAAAAATATGGTAAGCCTATCTCTTAAGCGCTTTCCAACAGGGGAACAAGCGAGGGTTTCACACTGAAGTGACAAACTACAAGCGCCGCTGTTCCCATCCAATCTGCAGAGAAGCATTCACTGCGTATCCACAGACCGAAACGACACAAAATTTTCTGTTGAGAAAACAGCCCAGTCCGAGGAACACGTCGCAACAACTGCCCGAGGTCCCGGGTTCGATACCCGCTGGATACACAGTGGTTCTGATCCCACTTTAAACTGTAGGTCCAGTCCCGATTAACCTTTCTGTGCATAAAACAACAATTCAATACATTCCGGCACGAGAGATTTCATGTATCTCTGAAGGTACATTTATAAGTAACACGTGGCGCTTGTCTCCTGTCGCGTATCACTTCGGTCTGAAAGCTCACTTCAATTACAAACAAGGAATTAAATTTTTCTCCTCCTTTCTCGAAAAACTAATCAAACAGAAGGAACTGGAATACCCTGTCAAAAATGTTCCCAGCGTTTTTCCCACATGTCACAAATTTATTGAGAAAATTTTCCCATTTTTCCCTCCTCTCGATATGACTTCAGGAAATTTCCCTCAATTTTCCCTAATCCTGGAAAGACCAGAAAACATGCTGCGGTATTGTTTCGGAGGACTATTTCTTACTCAAGAGAAATTATGAATCATCTGCTTTCAATATTACAAGGAAAAGAGACTCCTCCGTGGCTAAAGGTACAGACCTTCCTTGCTCCCATAATTCCTAGGTGCTTGACATTTAGGTGGGAGGTTAGGATTCGACTCTCTTCTGCAAGACCGACCGTATGTGGGTACAGGCACGTATCTAGAAATATATTTAGTAGTGGTATTGATGCTACAACCAGCGCCGGAAAGGAAGAGCTCCCCTCCAGCAGCTTTGCTACACTTAAAACTTGCTCAACATGAGCATATGAGCTTTTTGCTCAAGTGTGGAACCCTGCCTAATCCAAGATTTTTGTAAAAATGCCCTCGGGAATTTTTCAGAAAGGAAGAGCTCCCTCAGATTGATTTGTCTATACTTAAAACTATGGCAAGTTCTCTTATCATCTTATTGTTTATAGTATGTTTTTCTGTCAAAATCCCAGGAATCTTGAATTGATATTTATTGGGTTCTGAGACCCAGTGGAGTGTGGTGTATGGTTTTTATTGCCCTGTAATCGGGAGGGTTTTGGGTTTGAGTCCTCATAAAATCTGATGGCAAAATGTTAATATTGTTGTCTTGTAATCGGGAGGCTTTTGGGTTTGAGTCCTGAGAGATTGAAATATATGTGGCATTCCATATGTGAGATTTTGAGAATAATTTTGTTTTGTTGATAGCCCCCAGATCTTAAACCTGGTAAAAAATGTTGTACAACAGAGCAAAATTATTCTCTATTAAGAATCACCAGAGTTTTGGTATTGCTGTTATCTGGGTAAAATATCAGCTCAACAATACGGGCAAAATTGCCTGATCAATACAATAGAAGCGAACAAACATTCCATGTTCTTTATAATCTTTTGATCAGTCCCATGTTTCGGCCAGCAATAAATTATTGCATGCCAACAGATATAATCTATATTGTGTCCTTTCAGAGAGAAATAACATATTATTCATCATCAAAGAGTAATTGCCTTCTTTCTGTATGCCCGGGAGATTTTATCTGTTAGCATAAGCTGCACTGTGCTTTTTCCGAGGGAAATTACATGTCATTTATCATGGGACTCAAAGAGAAATTCTTATCTACACTGTGCCTTTTTCAGGGACCATCCATCATATTGAGGAAATTCCTGGATATTGTCATGCAAACTGAATTGCATTTAGGCTTGGTCTTGTCGCACACAAGTCTGTAACTTACAGAATAATTATTGCAATATTTCTGTATTTAAGCTTTTGGCTGTGTTATTTGGGTAGGTAATATATATAAAAGTTTTTCTGCCATGAGCAGAGGTGCTATAAAATTTGGGTAAGTAATATATTTCCTGACGGCAAAGTGTTGTTTTATAAACAAAGGGCTTCTGTGTTTGAATCGGACCTCTAGAATTGCTCCGTGACTCTCTCATTTCTTACATCATAAACATATGATTTTTCCCCTATGAGAATAACACTACAAATGGTGTCATCGGGTAAAGCCTCATGGAATTCACAGATAATTTTAATATTTGTTCTGTCATTCACCACAACTTGTTTCCTTTTTGAGGTGTTGATTACAAACATGGGTCTCTGTGTTTTGAATTCATCTGGAGTGTAATACATATCAGTATTGCCAATGGTGACCCTTTTGAAAGCCGAAAATGCCTCATATAATTTGAGGAAATCATCCTTGGACATGTCTAAATTGTAATTTTCTCTAGGAAAAACCTCATTTCTGCCATTTTTAAGATATATGTTCTTGATGTTGCAGTTATCAAATTTACTTGAATTTTTTTCCTGATTATTGTGTCTTCCAATCCGGCATGTCATATTGAATGCTGGAGAATGAATTTGTGGCATCAAATTCATAATATGTACCAGATGCGGGCTTCTGTACGCATTGATATGTGTAAAATTGCAGAGGAACCTGTGGATTTTTTATTATATCAGCTTTGTATTTAAGAGCATAACTGGCCTCATACTCAACAACAGGGATTCTTAACTCCATAGTCTGAATAATGCATTTGCCCTCATCAGGTAAGGTATTAGGCAGAGCTTCCCCTGTAGGGTTTAATGTGCTGTACCTCATCAAAGCATTATTATCATTTGCAGCTCTTCTAAATGTAATTCTTAACCCACCCTTCCACATAATATCTTTGTAATCTGAGAAGAATCCTGGCAACAGGCGCATAGGAAACAGCACTGTGTGGTTCTTAGATAATATTTTATCACCAGCCTCAAATCCACCGATTTTGTAGTATGAAGCTTCGGTTTTGGATAATTTTAATGTGGCCAAAGCTGTGGAGGTAATGCCGGGATAATCCACTCTGTTTATAACAACGCCATGCTTTCTGATCTCAATTTCAGAGAACAGATGCGGCACAAAATTGTCCACCAATCTTATATTTGAATTTGCTGGATAATCTGTTCCATCGAGCTTTACAACATCAAATTTGATGTATAGATCTGCTCTGTGGGGGTGTATAAATCCATCCCCTACATCAAGATCAACCTCAATTTCTGTGTTGGGTTGATTTAAATTTGCAAATGTCCTCCTGTTTGGGGGGAATGATTGTAGCTCATAACTCTCAATATTTTCCATTGTATGTATTTTTATTTAAATATTAATCTCTATGATAGCAGTTGTTGTGGCTCCAGCAAAATCAACTAATTCTTCTTTTTCATTAGTGACCATCAATTCAATGTAATCTATTCTATTATGGCACACAGGAAAATATAATGTTGGGGATGGATTGTAGGTGATGGGCTCCATGAATTCGGAATTAGGTTTGAATGTTGCAATGATGCCAGTTTGTTTGTGAGTGCCTATGCCATTTGATTTGGTGATCATACCCTCAGCCACATTACAGTGAATATTCAGAGTCTCTATGGCTAAGAATTTAGGTATATTAATAGCAGTGTGTTTGATGGCTGGTTCAAGTTTTGTGTTGTTCTCAAAGCCTAACAGCTCTCCTATAGTACCCAGATCCACTGTTTCTGTAGCAGATACAATCTCTACTCTGTGAGTGACAGAATTTTGACTTAACACTATACCTCTGGGTAATTGAGCATTTAGATTGGACAGATTATATTGCCCTGGAGTGATGACAATTTTTTGATCCCCTACTGCAATTGTATTGTTGTGGTGTGTAATATTAGGGATTAGGTACATGCCGTAAAATGCCCTGAGAGCTATTGTTTTGGGATACACTATATCATCATGCAATTTGAGTTTCAATATTGAATTTTGGCTGGTGAGATGGAATACCCCCATGATGTTTCAGATACCACAAGGCCTTTTGAAAATCTTCAATTGATGGTTTATTTATTGGAGACATGTATCTGAGAACAGATAAACACAAATGTCCGCAATTAACATCTTTGAAGTTTTGAACACGGGCATTATTGTAATAAAGATTAGTTGAGTTTAGATATTTTACTAAATTTTCAGGTGGAACACCTCCAAATGAATCAAACACAAATGCCTCATTGTTTAAATATTTAAGATAACAAATCCAGTGAGTGCCCTGATTTTTGTACTTATCCAAATTAACTATGCCACACTCTTTTTTGAGTGGTTGTTCTGGTAAAGAATCAGACATGTACACACCCCTAAAATTTTTGATGCCCAGTGGCTTGATTAAAGCTTCAATATCTTGGTTTGTAAGCGGCTCTTGTTTTTTTTAAACTTACTCATGGCTCTCTTAACACCTTTGCCTTTTTTCTCCATGGCCAGGTTATGGCGCCTCTGCTCATCTAATTCTGCCCTATTTTTCTTGGCATCTATTACTGTTTTTGCTATGGCAGCTGATCCCCCAGCCAAGCTCCCCACAGCCCCGAGAGCAGCTAAGATGGCCGGGATAGTAAATATGAATCCCCCCACATGTGATTTTTTCCTGGATTGTTGTAATTTTTTTAATTGGGGGGTACTAAGCAACAATTTCATACCATGACCCTTTGCAAGACAAGAGCTTTTTTTCTTGCGCTGCTTTTTGGTTAAAAGACTATCAATAGTTTTAAGAGATTTGAGACCTGCATAAGGTATTTGATACATAACACCCTTGGCCTTCATTGTAGGTTTATTATATACATATTCACAGCCCCCACCCCAGTTTTTGTTTGGTGTTCATAGCTATGGTGGTTCCCAATGCTGCTATTTTTTCACTTAAAGAAGCATCTTTGCTTACAAATCTACCAAATGCAGCCTCTTCTAATTTCTTGTCTGCAACATGTCTCTTGTCAAGATCAGAATGTGTGTTGTATGCTATGTCATGGTCTCTACAAGCAGCATCTAGAGGATTAACACCAGGATCCCCTCTGTTTAATCTATGATCCAATTTTTTGCCTGGACCACAATACTGTTAGCCTGGAATATGTAGTTCAAATGGCAGCTTGTTTATAATGTCATTAACCAGGCCACCGACCCTCAGAAATATTCCAAAATTTGGGGGGTAGAGTATTAATAATTTTTATGAGATATCCAATCCCTTTAGGGTCATTCACTATAAAATTAGACAATTTTGTGCTTATCATGTCCATAATTCCAACCTTTTCATTGTAAAAATTGTGGTTGCCAGCATTTTCCTCCCCAGCTATCACCAATAACCTATCTACAAGTTTCCTGACATCATCAACCCAGACAAATTCTTTAGGCAGGGTGTTGTATTGTTTGATTCCACTGCCAGTCTTGATCTGTGACCATATGGGCTTGATTAAATTATTGTATTTTGCCCCACTGCTCGACTTAACCCTTTTTTGTGTGGGATCATTGTTCTGGTATAAAGCATCTGATTTTATTAATATTTCTTTGTAATCCTCATAATCTTGATCTGTATAGCTGCCAGGCCTTTTCCTAGTCATCAATTCCCACAATCCAGGTGTTCCGGTGTACTTAACAAAAGCACCTTTTTCTCCGAGACGAGATTCTGAATATACAATTATATCATCTCCCATAAATGTTACTCTGAAATTGCCAATTCTATGTATGATGGTGCCATCAAGCTCTGTGTCGGCATATAAGCCAAAAACCTCATCTTTGTTGTCTTTAGGTGTGGTTAAATATTTTTGAGCAAGAAGACCCAATTCAATAGGATCCTGTGTAGCTTCAATTCTTCGAGGAGCAACAGGACTAGGTGTATGAATACTGGAAAGTGGGGTGATTGGATAATCTAATATGTTCCTTGCAGCTACAGGTACAAGCTCTGTGATCAAATTTTGATTTTGCTCTGTAACAGTTTTGATATTCTTACCTAAATTATTAATAGCATCAATTACAGGCTGTTCTGTTTGTTTGTGTTTTTCATAAATTCCACGGTTCTCTGATTTCCATCCCTTAAATCTTTTTACAAGATAATCTCTTAACTTAAGATCATCAATGATTGGCCTTTTCATGTTTATTTATTTATATTTCAATGTCTAGAAAATTGTTGATTTTATTTCTGTATTTGCCGCTATTGGGTGTTCTTGTCATATCAATTGTGACAAACCCATAACTGTCCTGGTTCCAGCACCAACTGCAAAACTTGGAAAAATCATTGTAGCTCAAGTCCCCACCTACATATTCATCATGTATGTGTTTGAGGTTGGTATGATCTTGATGAAACACACATATAAAATTGCTGTTGTCTCGTATCAGCTGCTTCGGAATTTTAGAAAAAGTCTGTGCCAGGTAGAAGCAATCAATGTTTTTGTGTCGGCCCTGTGTAAAGAAATTTCTAACCTTGTTTTGATTATCCAGTATAATGTCATCAAACACAACAACAGAATTATCGAGACATTCGTGAAGTGGCTTAACATCTGGTTCAAAAGTGGCTATATCTAATCCATCATATAGCTTCATCAGCTGCTGATATTTTAATTGTTCCAAGCTCTTAGAGAAGACATACAAGTGCCTGTTTTTCCAGTCTAACCAGTTGGGTGCCAATAAAAAATTATCAACCATTAGTGTAGTTTTACCACAAGCCGATGGCCCAACAATAAGACACCTAATATTTTCAGGCAGCAAGTTGTCATTTCTCTTATTCTGTTGTTCAGGTTCTGGCAGCCTCTTTATAACATCCCAGGTGCTCATATTATCACTTTGTTTGCATCGATCCAGCTGTGTTCTGGGAGTCCTAGCCATTTGACAAGTAACTTGTTGCCTTTTCTGCGGATGATTTTTTCTATGAGATATGTGTCAGGCTGTTTAGTTTTGCTGAGCTCTTGTTCATAGAACCTGCCTTTGAGAATTTCTCCTCGGTGATCTTTTATTATATATGTGTTAAGGGTCCCGGGTTTAACTTGAACCACTGTAAATAATTCAGTGCTCCAGTTTCTTGTAAAGTCTCTTTTGAATAAGTGCTTATATTTGCTGATTCTTACTTGATCCCCCACCTTGTATTTGGCCTTTCTTGTTGTTGGCTGGTATCTAGGATAATAAACAGTCCTGACCAATTTTTGCTCATCAGATGAAGTTACTTCAGAGGGTTTCATGTTGATTGTGGAATGGACCGAGTTGTTATATTTATGTAGAAGTTCTGGAAGAATATTAACCCATTTATAATTACCTTGAAGTGTAAATTGTTTATACATAAGATTTTTTAAGGTTCTGTTGAATCTCTCTAAAATTGAGGCTTTGAGATCACTGTAACTCGAGTAATGTTTTATTGCCCGGCTTTTAATAAATTGTTGAAACACTGAATTATAAAATTCTTTGCCATTATCTGTTTGCAAATAGCGCGGTGATCTTCCACTCTGATTGATGATTGTTCTGATGGCTTCTGTAACACATGTTCCAGTCTTGGATTTGAGTGGCACAGCCCAGGCAAATTTTGAAAATGTATCTATTACAGTGAGTAGATACTTGTAGCCCTTGTTGATTTTGTCTAAGTTTTTCAACTGCCCACTTGACAACTCAATCAAGTCGCTTTGCCATAAATCATCTATGCCTTTTGTGACTACTGGGAGTCTCTTATAATTATGTCGGGCTTGTCTGTGTAATTCATCAACAATAATTTGTCTAGACATAATATGTAAACAAAAATATTGCAACTATGGGGTGTTCAGCAGCTGAGACTGCAGGATTTTCTAAATATAATTTGTCTCCTATTTGTATTTTAAATTCCAAAGTGCCATCATCTTCAGTATAGGCTGTTTCTAATGTATTGGGGTCTGTAAAATCCTCCAACTCTACACTGGTGATTTTTACTTTGTTCTCAGCATTTGTTATTGATAAGGTAGGGTAGTGGTGTGCCTGTGGTTGTAGCCAATATTTGATCTTGATTGGTCTCAATGTGCCCCCAACAAAAAACTGGTAATAAAATTGAGCAGGGGACAGCATATATATTTTGCCACCTGGTGTAAATGGAGAATCATATTCTTTGTTGGGGATGCTGTACAATTCAAGAATTACTGTATGTTTTGGATTCTCGATTATGCCTGTTATTTCTTTTTCTGCTGTAAGCAATCTGCTTGTTACAGATTCAAGGTGCTCATTGATGGTCCTAACAACATCATCATGGCCTGGCTTGATCTTTATGTCCACAACAAGTTTCTTGTATTGTTGCACAATTTCTTGAAGCTGGGTGGCAAAAACAGACAGAGCATTTGCTTGATTGGATTCCATGGTTCCTAGCTGTTGCTTGATATTAGCTACAATTTGTTGCAAATTTTCAACAACTGCCAATTTTGAATTTTGAGCAGTAAGATCATGGACCTGTCTTCTGATATCCTCAAACAGGGCATGCAGTTCATTAATATGTTGATTGTTTGGAAGAGTGGCCACTGTCTGAGTGAGATGTTTGATCTCTGCTTGGATATTCTTGATATCTTCTGATTTCAATATCCTATTCACTGCTCTCTTAATATTTTTAAGTTCCTGTGATGTAGGAAGATTTGATACTGTATTTTGCAAAGATTCAAGTGCCAATTTCACATTGTTTAATTCAGAAGCATCAGCCACATTTTGCATAGCATTTTGGAGCAGGGCTATATCTGCCTGAGTGGGTGTTGATTGTTGTAAAATTTCAAGTTTTGTTTGAATATCATCAATCAAGTGATGAAAATGAGATAGTTCAGATTCAGTGTTGAGGTTTTCAAGCTTTGTGATTTGTTGCTGGACACTGACAAGTGTATCTACAATCCCAGGCAGGCGGGATTCTAGTACATTTGCCAAATCATTTTGCACTGCTGCTATTGCACCTTCAAGATGGGTTATGGTACTTTGAATTTTTCCAAAATCTTCATATGTTTCAAGTTGCAGCTTAATATTTGCAACACTCCGAGTTATTGCATTCAAAGCATCAGAAGATGGCAAGTTGTTCATAAAATTTTCAAGTGTCTCAATTTTTTCTTTAACCTCGGCTATGGCATTGTGCAGAGGATCCAGATTAGGTATTTGGAGTGATTGAATCTGTTCTTTTAGAGTGGAAATCACTAGATCAAAATCTTCTTGTGATTTTATGCTTTTGACAATTGTTTGGAGCTGCGCCTGGACATTATTTATCTGCTCTTCCAGTTGCTGTTTCAATTGCTCAGAATTGGTGGCCTGGGTCTTAAATTTGGCTTGAAGAGCTGCTACAGCTTCTTCTAAACTTTGAAAATTATCCAATGTTGCCAAATCAGTATATTTTTGAAGCAGCACTTTGAGTTCAGAATCAATTTTAAGAAGAGGGTCCATGCATTGTGATTGTAAATTTGTAATTTCTAATTGAAGACTGGCATTGAGTGTGGTTTGTAAAGCTTGTAAATCACTTCTTAATTTCTTGACTCTGACATCAAGCATCAAAATCTCATCACTGTGATCTTCATGCCTTGTGTGGCCAAATATATCATTAGGCATTTTTGTTTTAATGGTTATTTATTATAGGGTATCTGATTCTTAATTCTATAAAAAAAGGTATAAGCTTGTCATAAGATCCAGGGACCTCAATATATAAGCAGTCACCAGCAGAAACAGTATATACAGTGCCAGAAATCATGTTTGAGTGCTTAATTCTATAAATATTTCTCCCTACTGAAATCTTGACATCACCCTCAGGGGTTGTAATAAATTGCAATTGCCCACCTACAGGTAATTGGTAATGATTTAAATTATTGTTAAATATGTACAATGTTTTGCCCGTTTCATCATCAACATCTGTAAGTATGCTGTTCAGATGAATAATTAACAAAGCACTCAGTTTAGACAGCATATCAGAAGAGGGTTGTGGTGTTGGCAGGTCCATAATAGCCTGTTTTTTGAACCCAAATAAGTTCATAGGCATGTTTATTTATTTCAAATCATGCTCTGTAATTGGGCATTGATTGCCATTTTTCAAATCACAATGCCCCCAAGGTAAAGTATGTATGCCACATGATAAAATGCATCTCTTATCATCATGTGGGTCCAGAGCCACTTTTCTTACAACATTGCTGGTCAATAAGTGATCCTCACTCTGAATTCTATTTTCTGATGTTTTGATTGTTCTACATGATTTGATGCAATTTTTATAATCTTCAAATTCAAGATCTTTTTCCACAGTCACTCTGCCAATACCCTTGGCCTTTTTGGCAGCAACACCACTACATGTTTTAAAACTGTACACCTTGGCACTTAACCCAGCAAATTCCACAATAACATCACCAAGTGTCTCATCTTTTAACTTGCCAGGCACCTTTTTGTTGTGGTGTTGAATCTTTGTATGTTCACTGGTATCAAAGTATTGAAACAATTCAGGCTGTGACATATCTTGATAAACATCTTCTGTTTGAATATCAAGAATAAAACTATCCGTGTCCATGTACAATAATTTTACACGATCACCATAAAAAGGTTTCAACACATCATAATACAATGTTAACATATGTAATTTGGACGATTCCAATATTGCAGCCCCTACATAAATAGGTTTATCAAACTTAATCTTTGTTTTTTTCATGTTGAAAAGTGCCATGTGCTCATCATAAATTCTTCTGTAATTGAAATTAGGCTTTGCAACCAATTTTTTGCTCAGGCTGGGGTCAGTAATTATTTTAACATCGGTATGTTTTCTGACATTTTCAATAGTTATGCCATACACTGAATTCACCATCAATTTAAACAAGCCCTTATCAAATTGGCTCTTTGCAGATGTTCGAAGCTCTGTGTTTGTATCAATGTATGGTTTCAACCATTCTGAGTGCCTGAACCTTAAGACTTTGCCAACTTTGGTCACTTGGACACCATGTTTCATCAGGAACTGGAGGTTTTTGTAATATGTGACATAGCCTTGTTTCGGCTCCAGAGTCATCATAAGCTTCTTCTGTTTAGAGCCAGGTGAGCACTGAACCTCGGGAGTTGGGGGCAGATCAGAAAATTTGTTGTGTAAATTATCTGGAATTATCAGATCAACCTCTAAGATGAGGCCATATTCACTGTCATCAAAATTCTTAAGATCTTTAATATTGATATCTTCAACCCATTCAAGCCCTGCATATGGCAGTTTTTGCATCATGGCGTGACCATAGAGGCTGTTGGCATCTACATACGTTATATAATTTGATGGCCGTGCTGGATCATAATCAGGCATATATTTGTTATTTGCTCTGGCATATCTTTGGGAACATTGCACCATCCCTCCTCTTATACCTTTCTCCATAAACAGATACATATCTTGATCGTGGATCAGATCCAATGGCTTTTTGGTGTTGAAAAACATTGCGGCCCATGCTAGGCCCGGGGCACTGTAAAAATACATTGGATCCAGCTTATAATTTTGCATGGAAGATTTTCTGAATGCCTGCAATATATCAGCTAAGAGGGTGACATCAAGTTTCAAATATGCCTTGTGATAATCACCAAATGTCTGGCATTTTAAATTGTTCCACATCAACTGGGCATGGTGATAATCATCATCAGTGATTCCAGATCCTCTGATTCTGCTGTAAAACTCTTCTTGTGGTGGCAGGGAACACTCATCAAATTTAGAAAAATCTGTAACATAGTCATATGGATATACACCCTTCCGCCTAATTAATTTCAGGTCCTGATTTGGAAACAATGCACGTGTGATTTTGAATTGATCATCAGATAATTGAGTGGCCAGTGTAGCCAGGCCAGCAGATAAAATTCTGTAAGAATCAAGAAATCTTATGTGAAAAGGAACACCATTAACTTTAATTATCTTGCTAATAGATATATATTTCTCATCATTTTCAGCTAAAATATTTAAATTCTGCTTGTCAAACCCCTCGTATCTGATCAGATGATGAAAATCATAATTGGATGCTCCATGGCAAAATATGGGGACAAATCTTGGTCTCTTGATCTTAATATTACAGCTATTACACAGGGCCATTAAGAATTTACCATCTGTATGAGAATGGTGTTTCACCTTGATATTTGTATCTGAAAATTCAGAATCACATACCGGGCATTTTTCTGCATTGTTGAAATCCTCAATCTGTTTCTCTGTTAAAGGCAGCATAGGCTTTGATTTTAATAAAATATTAGATGCTATGTCACGGCACTCATTTTCTATTCTATGTGCAAATATTTTGATGGCATCTGGTCCCATGTATGAATATTCTTTACTAGCTACACCATCCTGTACAACCACATAACAAAAGCTGGAAGGTTCATGTAGCTGGTATGGTGTAATTGCAGATTCTTCGGGATCTGGATTGCAGAATGCAAGAGATTTGAGATTCGATTCAAAATCACAGACAATATATGCTGGGTGTTCCAACAAGGCTTCAAACTTTTTGAATTTGCAATTTTCACTTGGATTGGGCATCACCATATGAACAGGTTTATGATTTTTACAGTATTTCAGATGCTCAATTAACTTGTTTTTAGCAATTTCTGCATTTTTTTCACGAACCCCATTTATCATTTTTTGACCATCAAATACAGTTAAACATCTTCTGCACAACTTGAATATTCTATTAGATTTGTCTAGTTGTGTTCTCACTAAAGCCTCAAGATTATGTATCAGAGTGTAATGATATGTGCCATCCCCTTCAATTAAGAGCAGATCAATCGGAACAGCAGAATCATCATCAATTGTACTGATTCTGAGAGGTTCTATCAAGCAATTGCCACGGCCAGTGGAACAAATAAATACATTAATAGATAATTGTTTGCCATTGATATTCCTGGCCTTTTTTTCAAATTTATCAATATTCTGAACTGACATTGGATATTCTAAACCCTCCATTGCCTCATCAAAATCATTTTCATGTTGTTTATAATAAGTTATTCTCTGAGGATCCCTTGAAACTGGATACAAAGCAGCTAAAATACACCACAAAAAGCATTTCTGGTCATTATTTTTTATATTAACCACGGCTGTTTTGTTTTTGATATTGGCAGGTAATGGCACATATGTAGATCCTTGTAATGAGCTGAATTCAGAAATATTAACATAGAGCTTGTGTGATGAACCGCATAGGCTCCATCCTGATTCTTTTGCTGCAAATTCAGAGTGTTTGATATTTAATTGATCCATCAATCTGCTTATTATTGTGTCTGAATTTGCATTTGAATAAACCGGTACAGTTTCTGTTATGTGGGGCTGTGTAAATTTTGTGCCATTTGGTTTCTTATATTGTGTAAACAATTTGAGGGACAGCTTATAAGAGCCATTTTGTGCATTAAGAATTGCCTGCAGATCAGAATTTATACTGTTCAAAAAATTCTTAATGCCACATCTTGGCTCTGATACAGAGCGGTAATCCCTAAGTTGGGCATTAAAACTGCTATGGATAGGTGCATAGCGTGGCTGCTTTGCTGGTGAAGCATTAACAGGTGCTTCGTGCCTTTTTTTCAGACCAGATGTGGATGGTTGAGTTGATGATTGTGCAGAGCAAGTATCTTTATGTGTATATGTGAAGTATTGCATGCTGTATTTTCTATTGCATTTGGGGCAAATTTTTGTGGGAGTTCTGTATTTGTCTGGGTTACAAATCTTTTGGTGTCTGGCCCAATTAGAGCTAAATATATTTTTATTGCACTGATTGCAATATTTTTGATTTGGCATTTTTGTTGTTGTTTATTATATACAATTTCCTGGGTTTCAATTCAAAACTTTATACTGAATAAAAAATATCAGTTGGGTTCAGCACTGTGATTTGTATGTATATGTATGTGTGTATGTGTGTATACACTTAATATTTTTGGCTTTGGTATTTATATAAAATTTCCTGGGTTTTAAATCTAATCTCTATGCTTATCTTATGACAGGTTGTAAAGCCAATAGCCCACAAGTGGAAAAAAGAATAAATATTCATTCACACTGACCTTCCGCAAATACCTGCACGAACATGCATATCTTGAATGGCAATAACCTTATTATGTATAACAGGCTGGGACAAATATAAGCTTGACTCTAAATATGAGTGGATTACAACAAATATCAGATTTTATATTGTTCAATATGAATATTTAAACCAGTAAGTATGAGAAGCACTGTATCAACACATCTGTTCTCCTCAGTCACTCTCACAATACTGGCTGATGCAATACTCGGGAATTTCTGTAAGTACTGGCGCTGAGGAGAACATGCAAAACAAAAATCAATACTACCGTCTCGGGAATTGCACACATTGCCACAGAGGGGGAAACATGCAAACACGGAGCAATTCTAGAGGGGCTCTGCATATTGCATTGTTTTAATATTAGATAAGCAAATTGAACCTGGTATCCAATTGAACTTAAACCAGAAGTAAATATGTGTGTGTATGTATGGGTTCTTGCTTAATTTCTGGTGTGGCCAAAAATATATCAATTTTTGACAAGTTTATGGACAAAAATCTGGCTGATGCAACTTTTGTAAGTATGCACAAATCAATCTGAGGGAGCTCTTCCTTTCTGAAAAATTCCCGAGGGCATTTTTACAAAAATCTTGGATTAGGCAGGGTTCCACACTTGAGCAAAAAGCTCATATGCTCATGTTGAGCAAGTTTTAAGTGTAGCAAAGCTGCTGGAGGGGTGCTCTTCCTTTCCGGCGCTGGTTGTAGCATCAATACCACTACTATATTTCATGGGGGGGAGGGTCCGAACCAAGGGTCTCAATAATAATAATATAAAGCAATAAGCCATTAAATTTAATATTAATTAAAATATGTAAATTTATTACATTTTTATTATTACATGAATATGTGACTGATTTATTTGTTGCTGGAAGTCCATTTTATGCACAGAAAGGCTAATCGGGACTGGACCTACAGTTTAAAGTGCGATTCAAACCACTGTGTCTCCACCGGGTATCGAACCTGGGACCCCTTGATTAAAAGGCGACGACATTACCGCTTCGCCATACGGGAGGCCATGAATACGTAAGAAGATGGTATAAGAATATAGATATAACATCAAATATTTATTATCTAGCTTGCGTGTACTTATTATTTCCAACATTTGAATAATCATTCCATTTTTATTGAATAACAAAGAAGGATATTATATCCAGTTGACGAAAAGTAAATTTGCTGATTAATATTACGAGTGTGCATAAATCTTCTTTGGTACTGTCCTTCAAAGCAGTATGTTCCAAATATAATAATAATAATAATAATAATAAATAAATATAATAACAACCCTTGCCTTCCAAGTTCATAGGAAATTAATAACCATCGATTATAGTACAATTGAGTACAGTATTTTTCATTATTTTATTACATTTCTTGGTAATCTTTGGCGGAGGGGGGGGGGGTCTGGACCCCCTGGTTCTCCCTTCCTAAATACGTCCTTGTGTGGGTGGCATAAAGTATACGCGGACTGTGCTCAAAATTGTTGATATGAATTCAGGATGTATGGATATAATTGTGTCTAGAACACTATGATTCCATGTATCCTTAGTTATAATAATACGAGTATGTTCACATTGCTAATTCTAGGATTTCGGGAAAGAGCACTTCCGTCAAAGAAAGCAATTTTACAGTTTATATTTATTCCTTTAATAGCAAACATTACAGACATTAAATAAATTTTAGACCACTTTAGAACACGCAGACTGTAATGTTATAACTAGATCCCGGATTTTTATATATCAAAGTACAAAATATGTACATAAATATGTAACAATAATTGATAAAATATTTATTATCGAAAGGATATGTAGCTAAATATGTATAGTATCAAGGAATATATAACAATCGACAACATAATTTAAAGGACATATGTTGCTCAAATTAAAATTTTGTGTCAAATTTATAAACTCGTAAGAACACAGCAACGTGTACATATTTATGAAACCAACTTTGTCAACTATTAATTACTTTTCGCATCGCAAATTATTATAGAAAATGTAAATATGTAAGAAATCTCTTTGTAAAAAGAGGCGTCTACAGAAAGAACAATCCAATGAAAATACATATCTACTTTTGTGCTTTTTGTACAAGGGAACATATTGTGTAACTCGCTACCTACAGGAAATTATCTTTCTTGTCCACCGATGCCAAGTTTCAAGGTTCTTTGCCCAAACCTAATAGCGAAACAAAAAGGGGGCTGGGTAGTAGAAACTACAGCATCTTTCGATAAATTACAGTTCCCGTATTTTTTATTTATTTTTTATTTTTTTGTCTTCAACCTATCTTTCGACTAGCAATCAATATTAGTTGCCCGTAAGCACTATAGTTTAAATCACCAACCCTGAGACCTTTTGTAAACAAAACCACGTGCATGCAGAAAGCATTGCAAACTCATAGAAATAAAATAATCCACACGAAAATCCAGCATTGTCACAGGATTCATTACGTAAGGTAAAGCAACGGCCTATTTGTAGTATGGGATACGCTGCCGCAAATGACGTCTCACTTTAAACCCAATGCTCTTTCTTTTGTACTTATTGCTTCGCCTTTATGGTCAACTCTTTGCACCAGTAATCATTTCCCATAAATTTGACTTCTTTCTTGCATGCGAATTGAATATATTTTAATTGCATCTTTTTAGACAAAATGACATAACATGGTAATGTATATTGCTAAGGTTTGATATAGGTAGGAGTGTATTTGAAATTTGTTTCTAGATTTATGTAAATTGTATCTTATGTAAATAAAATATATAATGGGCATAAACAGCCATATGCAATGCTGTAAGTCCAATAAATATATTGATGATGATGATCAAAACAAGACAAAGAAAGTTCGTAAATTTATTGCGGTTGGAAACTTTGACAAGCATCCTAATAACGATTTTTGTTCCGCCAAATATAGTGCACTTCGTAAAATAACTTGGTGACATGGCAAGGCAATATAAGTGTGAACACTTTGTAGGAATATGCATTGTAAATTTCAATGAGCTTAGAGATTTGTGTACATAATGATATTTTATAACATTGGTTATTTTCTAAAAATAATCATGTGAACAGCAAGGAAGTAGTGCCACTTTCAACATGGCAAGTTCTATGCGTGCGGGAAGGTCTCAGTGTTCAGTGATACATCGAATCGGTGAGACGGTTTGTTTACAGAAGGTCTCAGGGTTGCTGATTTACACTTTAAGCATATCATTGATTAGAAAATATGACATCACATGCGCTAGAAATTTTCTTCAAGTTTCAGAGATCGAAAACATAGGAAAAAGGATCAAGATGGAAAAAAAATACCGAAATATGTTGTTTTATGTAAAGTAAATTAGAAAATAGGCTATGTAAAATATGTAATATCCTGGCAAATATGCAAACATATGTAACATAAAACTTGTGCGAAATCATGTCTGTTATATAATTCGTTGACATTTTCCTGTTCCAGGTGTGTATCTAGTTACAATAGTTTGTTTGGAAATTAGAACTAGGCATATTTGCGCAATTTCTAATTAACATATATGTCGCACGTGTCTGTTTGAGACTATTGATATTGTATGATTGAAAACACGGTGGATACATTTTAGAATGACCACTCTTGAATTTCAGTCTGCATGTATTGGACATTCTTTGTCTTGGTGAGTTTGTAAATACTGTAAATATTTCTTACAACATCGCACAAGTATTGTTATTCTTATGTTTTGCTAAGACTTTCAAGGTAGGGTAGTGGCAACCCTGAAAGTTACGTCAGAGCGATCGCTTGCTGTGTTGGGTTGCATACATACATGTTAGATTTCAAGTGCTTCCGAGGTAATGTTCATCAGGGAAAGTTAATTCATTTTATGATATCTACCAGCACGTTGTTGAAGTTGTTTTGCAACACCTTGTACAGGTATGTAATTATCTCCGTCCTCACACCTTCTCCTATAACTGAACGATGAAAATTCCTCCGCAGACATGCTCTTAATTGCATGTACGGACTTCCGGTTGGGATGACCCATTTATGTCACGACTCCTTGAATACATAATCTTCTGTTTGTTTATGACCGACCTCTGGAAAGGTCCTTGATCCTCCCGGTTTGGGTAACGCGACCCCGCCCACCGTAATTTCTTTTTTGTTTCCTACGTCCGAAGGTAATTCCACCCAAGGTGGTCGTCGCTCTTCTCGTCTTCATCCGGCTCTGGGTCCCTTGGATGTGGCAGGCGCTGGGGAAACGACAGCCTCTGGAACGGGGAAGGCGAGAGACCAGCGGCCATTGCCCACTCCCACAGTGTTGCCAAACTGCATTGGTAGGAAAGGGGCTAAATCTAATATATAAAAATGGATGGATGTGTGTATGCGTGTGTGTGTGTATGTTTGTTTGTTCCGGCATAACTCTCGAACGCCTGGAGCGATTTTAACCAAACTTGGTACGCGTATCACTAGCAATATGGAAAGAAATACTGTGGGGGTAAGACACCTCTGGCACGCCTGGGGGTGGGGGTGGGGAGGGGGTGACATGTAAAAACAATCGAAAACGACCGACATTAGTGTGGAATCCATATTTTTCGGTGCCTCTAACATGAATAGTAACACTCCCAATGCCGTTCAACTCTAAGACACCCATGGCACTCCTACGGGTGGGGGAGGGAAGGGGTGACATGTAAAAATAATCGAAAACGACCGATATTAGTGTGGAATCCATAGTTTTTGGAGACTAAGATAAATAGTGACACTCCCAATGTCGTTCAACTCCAAAGAACCTCTGGCACCCCTAGGAGTGGTGGTGGGAAGGGGGTGACATGTAAAAATAATCGAAAACGACCGATATTAGGGTGGAATCCATAGTTTTCGGGATCGCCAAGATGAATAGTGACACTCCCAATTCCGTTCAACTCAAAGTTCATTTTTCACTATAGTTAGAATTCATTATTTTCCTGTCTAATAGAACATTGGGATAAATAAATACCGGGCAACGTCAGGCAATCAGGCTACTCGGTTATAAAATGGAGCTAACCTGATGAAGGTTGCACGAAACAGAGTTTATAGCGGTCTTGGTATTCTAAACCAATTCAATTCCGGTACAGGAGTGAAATCAACAAGAGCAAATTGGTTCTGGACCGTAAAGGACCTTTTTTATCTATAAAGTATTTTAAATCGGTCCAAGAACTTTTTTTCCGGATCAATTTCAAAGCGGTCCAGGGACCTTAAATTTTTTTTGAAAAAGGTTCCGGTCCTAAAGCGAATAAAACCCATTAGAATTGATGGATTCCTGGACCTTAAACAAACTTGGCACAAACTCACTTCAGCACGCTCACAAACCACTGACCTTAAATTCTAATAAAATGTGACATTACACCTGTCGAGTCTCCCTTTTGTTTTCTATCGTTCTCTTCTTTGAGTGAGCGCTAGAACGAAAAGATCGAAGGGAGTGAGTGAGAGAGAATGGACGAGAGAAGAGATAGATAGCGTCAGAGATAAGAAGGCAGATATATGAGAAAGAAATCGGAGAGAGAAAAGTATCTCTCGTTTTCTCTCCACCCCCCACCCCCCGTCTATCTCTCTCTCTCTCTCTTTCTTTATACTTCGTCCCACCCTGTTTCTACTTCTCTCACTTTTATCTCCCTTTCTGGTGTCCTGTGCTCGATACCCGGTGGAGGCACACAGTGATTCGGACCTCACTTTAAACTGTAGGTCCAGTCTCGATTAGCCTTACCGTGCATAAAGTGGACTTAAAACACCAACTCAACCAATCAATCTCTTCTGTGTTTGATTTTTTTGTCCAAGTGCGAATTCACTGTGAAGGGGGGATGGGGGTAACAGCTCCTCTTGACTGTCGAATCTAGATTTTCTTGATGCACGCGCACCTTTCTTAATATTCTTAATGGCACTATTTCAAGTAAGCTTCTCCATATTTTACAGCTCTAACAGGACAACATGATTCTGGAGAATAAATTATAGTTTTATCGCTTTATGTTCCACATTCATACCATTAGATTTATCCAGAAAATTAGATCAATTATGGCAATGACAGAAAACAATTAGCATCCATGCCTTACCCGGGATCTAAAGCCAAGACGCTAATCTCTAGATCACGGAAGCCAGCTTGGTTCTTGACATACGACGGTCACTCTGAATGTTTTGAGAATGGAAGCCTTAAAATTAAAATATTCTTACCATGACATCTTGTCAAAGTACTCTCCACCACACTTTATACAACGTGTCATCCGTTCAAACCACTTTTAGAATGCTGAACGCCATGCGTCATGCGGCATCCAGCGACTGCAAATCTTCCTGACGTGAAGTTTTTCATCCAGGATCTGTCTAACTGCTGCCAATCCAATATTTAGGCTTGTCTGAATCTGCTCTTATGTACATCGTTGATGTTCTCTCAACATTTGTTCAACTTTCGCCACATTTTCATCTGTTGTGGCTATTGCAGGCCGCCCTGAACGATCTTCATCTTCAAGGGAGTCCCTTCCTCTCTTAAATTACGCAAACCATCGACAGATGGTGGCTTGTGAAGGGCAAAGATCCCCGAATGCACAGTGCAATCTTTCACGATACTCACTCTTGCCTAAACCAACTTTGAAGTCATAAAAAATCATAGCGTGGAAATGCTCTCGTTTCAGATCCATCCTTGCTCGAAACGAAACCTCAACTGCTGCTGTGTAAACTATCATGCTGACTCAGCCCATTGTTGGAGCAAGTTGGAACTTGCAGAATTTGCTATTGAAATGTCAATCTAAATATAGAAACACCAGCAAAATGTTGCGTTGGCTTATTGTTGCCGATTCTCGAAACTTTCAGAGTGATCCTCGTAAACATTGCCAAAAAATGTTGGAATATATAGGGTAAGGACGGGGCAAACGGACACCGGGGCAAACGGACAGTCCCTAAGAAAAATACGAATAATTTGGCTTTGAAGTTTGCAACAGTGCATCGGTAGGCGTTGTGATTTGAAGCAGAACGTTGGCGAGAAGGTGTGTCGAACATCGGTTGAAATCTTGAAGAAGAACGCCAATCCAGCCGTAAAACCTGACCAGGTAAGGATATTTGTACTAGCAAAAACCTAAACAGTAAAAATCTGTGTGCGGAACATAAGGATTGCTTGGATTATGATGGTCCCGCCAAAGTTGCGCTTTGTAGTGTCGATATGTCATTGCCTCCTCGACATACACAGCCTGTGTCAACATGCTGCTGCCATCTGGTGGGCTTTTTCGAAAATGTAAAGCCCAAGGCTACAGGCTATAGCCCTTTCTTTCTTGCTCGGGTTCGGATTTCAGATTATTTGTTTTAATTGGGATTAGACATACCCTTCCGATTGACCGATGAAAGATAGCTATGAACCTGCATACTGGACCCCCATAGGTACGTGATACACTATAAATCAAGTAATTTAATTTCTAGAACATAAAGTCCACTGGATTCAATTGGATGACAGTTTATTTAACAAAACTTCAATTTTGTATTAGAACAATAATATTATACATACATAAACTGTCATTAATAATTATGATCTCAACGATAACATTAATACATAAATCAAGATAATTTTCACTAGTTATTCTTAACTAGTAATTGGCTTTCTCTCCTAGTGCTGACTATTTAATTGGTTTCATTATTCATCCATGTTCAAATGATTGCCTAAGAGAATATTTCTATGTTAAATTTCCCCCTTTTCCTACTTGTCTGTAATGACGATCACTCGGTAAAGATCAACAAGCAAATTAATATAATACTACCAACAACTCTACAAAATTAAATAATGTTAAACTAATTATCTACAAAAGAACTGAAATTAAACCATCACCACTACGTTTGTCTAAGTTCCCTGTTGACCTCTCCGTCACGTCGAGTGCCCTGTTGGATTGTGATGTTCAACGTGAGCCAGCTGGAAGTGAAGTGTGGAGTGTGTCGGTTTAGGATTCTTACATCCAACCGGCAAACTTAATTACGTAACCTGCGATCAGTGCCATCTGTTGGCTTTTTCCTTCTTTCATTCAGAGAGAAAGAAACTAAAATCTTACACAGGCTATAAACTGCCCTCCCCCAATACTTGAACATTACCTGTGGAGGATTTTAACATATATATAGAACAATATTGATCGCTTACAATAAACAAAATAACACAATTAGATACTATTGTTGTTTCTCACAAATATCCTTCAATGTCCTTAGGATTCCTTTTTCATTAGCTGTTGATTGTCGACATATCAGTACCATTGAGGACTACCTGTCAATACAAAACAATCAACAGTATCTCAACTCACATTTGACAACACATTCAAGAATATATAGGTATATGATGATTATGAACATGAAAAAACACCATTGTTTGACTGACTCACTTCCTGGACACTCTATACAGTTTTATTTGATCAATATGACAACGTTTTTCAACAGATGGATTTTCCACCTTCTCTAACAATACAGAAACTGGGGTTAAAAACTTCTTGATTACATATGGACCCTCATACAGCATACTTAATGACCTTGTAATACCATCCAGCAATGATGCTTTAGGATGAGTCCTTACAACTACTTTATCATTGATTTGATACGTCACATTACTGTATTTTTTCTTGTAACTTTTTTCACGTTTATGCCACTCACTTTTCATTTTTTCTAATGCACGAGACCATTTTATTTGATTACCTTGGGTAAAATCTAACATTTCATTATCAGTCAATTGCCAATTTTGCAACAATGGATCAAAAAGTTTCCTTCCTAAGAAGAGTTCTGCAGGGGTACAATCTATTGATTGATGGTTAGTGTTATTGAAACAATATTGTAAATAATACAAATATTTTGACCACGTCGATTGATTGGTGGAACAAAAACATCTTAGAGCTTGTTTCAGATTTCTAATCATTCTTTCACACAAGTTTGCTTTTGGATTCCATGGACTAATTGTAATATGTTTGCAACCAATACCATACAGAAATTCACTGAATAACTCAGAAGTATAATAACTAGCGTTATCTGAACAAAATTGAGAAAAATATCCAAAATTTGAACAATATCTTTGCAAATGTTGAATTATTATTTTCGACGAAACTTGTCGTAATGCTTGATACCAAACATATCTACTAGCATTATCTACTACTACTAATACATACTTAAAACCATTTGAATTTGGCAAAGGTCCCAAAATATCACAACTCACTCTCTGTAAGGGATACTTAATGATTTCTGATGACAAAACACCCATTGGAGTTTTATTTCTTTCCTTAGCTAATTGACACAATTCACAGCTTGTTACTCTATCCTTTACAACATCGACCATATTTTCCCAAGTAAAATTTCTTTGAAGTTTTCTCAAAGTTTTGGACCAATTTGAATGTCCTCCACCTATGGCATTGGTGTGATAATATTGAATTAACGGTTCAATTAAGTGTTTGGGGACTAGTACCTTGAATGGCTGTCCTTTATTTCTAGTTTTCTTGTATACAATTCCATTACGCACACAATAATTAGGAACTTGTTCATTGGCCTTGATTTTGTTATTTATGACCTTTATCTCATTATCTTTATCTTGCTCAGATAAAATGGAATTTAACAATGTAGGAAAACCCCATAAGTTTAAACAAACAGAATCAATTTCAGATTTATCTAAATCATCGGTATCGTACTGAGAATGATCATACATTCTTGAAAGAAAATCTGCAATTACATTACTGGATGATGGAATATGATGTAAATCGAAACTAAATGAAGAAATAAATTCAACCCACCTTGCAAATTTACTGTATTTCTTCGCTCTCTTCAACATATGAAATAAGGCCATATTATCTACTCTAATGGTAAATCTTTTACATTGCAAAAAATATTTGAATTTCTCTAATGCTTGAACTAGACTAGTTAATTCTAGTTCATATATTGTTTTATTACGTTCTGTCTCCTTTAATCTCCTTGAAAAGAAATATACTGGCTTTAGTTTACCTGAATCATCTTCTTGCATTAGACAAGCACCATAGGCTTTCAATGAACTGTCACATTCAAGAACGAATTTTTTTGAAAAATCAGGGAGAGCTAGGAGTACATGCTCAAGAAATTTACCTTTTATTTCTCTGAAGGCATTTTCATGAAATTCAGTCCAACGAAATTTATTCTTCGGGCTTCTAAGTTCATTTAATGGTCCTATTATTAGAGCATATTCTGGGATAAATGAACTATAATAATTAAGTACGCCTAAAATTCTCATTAATGATCTACGATTTTTAGGTCGTGGAAGACATTGAATTGCTTTGATTCTTTCAGAATCAATGTGCATTTGCTTGTCTTTAATTACATAACCAAGAAATTTTATTTCTTTCAACATAAATTTACTTTTGGATTTGGAAATTGTAACACCATATTTTTTGAGTCTATCTAACACAATACGTATATGTTCAAGATGTTCCTTTTCATTTTTTGAAACAATGACTATATCATCGCAAAAATATTCAACTATTTTACCCCGTAAATCTCCCAACATTATTTGCATCATGCGTGCTAGACAAGCACTCCCAATTGAGATTCCAAAGGGTACTGATTTGAATCTATAACTTGCTGTTGATGTTGAGAATGAAGTACAATCTCTAGAAGCTTCACTTAATCGTACCTGATGATACGCCTTTTTAACATCTATAACAGAAAACACTGACCCTTTGCTAAGGTTACTTAACGACTCTTGCATTAAATTTGCTGGGAAACCATCAAAAATTACCTTTTCATTTAGTTTTTGGTAATTAACAACAAGCCTTTTATTATTATTCTTCCCTCGTACAACGAAACATGGAGCTGAATAAGCAGATTGTGATCTCTCAATAAGATCAAGATCTAAAAGTTCTTTTACACAATCGTCCACTTCCTTTTGTTTTTCGCGTGACTGTACATAAGGTTGTTCGCGCACTGGTATTTTGTCTTTCAGATGAATCGTGTATTCAAATTCATTAAATACACCAACTTTATCAGAAAATACTTCAGGATATGAATTTAATAACATACCTAGTTCTTCCGTGTATTCATGCGATGTTCCTGGACATTGTTGCTGTTCTCGTTCATGTAGACAGACAGACGGATTATCAGGAATCGACGTATCTTCTGCCGCAATCATGTTGTAGCTACCAGCTGTTGCTCTGGAATGCCAAGGTTGCCTTCGGGTGTTACTTCCTTGCGAAACTCTGTTCCTGCCACCAGACCAGCTCTGCGGAGTTCTCGATTGCCAATGTGACCTTGAACTTGAAACATCACAAACATTAGTTCCTTTACATTTACGTGTTTCCTGAAATGAATGGCTCGTATTAATAACACTGTCCGAAATCCACTTCATTTGCACTTTTTCACGAGAATACGGAAATGTAATAGTTTTGTCATGAAAATTTAATAGAAATTGTCTATCCTTAATGAACTGAACTCCTATGATAAAGTCAATAGGTAAGTCTTCACACACAAATGCACTAATGGGCCATGACATGTTACACAGTTTCAAACTCAAGTCAACTACTTTGTTCAACTTTAAGCTACGTCCTGCACCCAATGTTATTGTCACTTCTTGAAATCTCTCTTTTACATTACCTTGTCGCAGTTCATTATATAAACGTTTGTTAATCAAATTGTAAGTACTTCCCGTATCTAAACATGCACTGACACGCTTATTATTGATTTCACTATCAGCAAATACCGCAATTACATCTTGATTATTGCCATCAGTTCTTTTCACTACTGGTAAAGCTGAATTCAAAGTTTGATTATAATTACGCCAAACATTTTCTTTTCTTGGTTCATTAAATCTTGACGAAACTGGTGTAGTGCGAAATGACACTTTACTGGGAAACTGAACATTTTGTACTTTCTTCTGTTTTTCTTGTCCATAAAAATCACGTTTCACATACTGATGCCATTGCATCTTTTCTAATGTTAGCTTAAGTTTACTCAGTGAATCTGGAATTTCAGTAAACAAGAATTTTTCACTAATGTTAGGAACCAATCTGTCTACTAATAACCGAACAAATTCCGGTTCACTCCAATTGACACGTAACAGTTGGGCAGCACATTTCCTGTCCTTCAAAAATTGAAGTGCATCCTCATCTTCCTTTTGTTTACAAAGCACGAATTCTTGGAGCAATTCATTTCTACCTAATGATGTTACATATCTATCTAACAAGTATTCAACCATGTTACTCCACGTTTTTCCTTCAATAATGAATTGCAACCAACTTTCTATCAATTGATGATTAACTTTAGGCATTACTGCAATGAGTATATTACGCAGTGGAAATAGATTCAAGTCAATGATTTGTTGTAATTTAAACATAAATTCAAAAATTGATCTGGCGTTTAGATTATGCATTAGTGGAAGATGTATTATCATATTATTCAGTGTGTCATGAGCTATTTTATTTGATACCTTTTGCAAAGCATTTCCTTCAAATACACATGGCATATTTCCTAATACATTACATTCACGATTAGCATTCAAAGGTGTACTACTCACATTATCCTGCCCAAGATCAATTAAATCAGTTACGGTTTTTACTTGAGTTTCCTTATTGTCACATTCCACTTGTTCAATTCTACCACTATCTAGACAAGTGAAATCTAATGGATCTTCCCCTATTGCAAATGGTCTTTGAAATGTGGACGACATTTGAGGTCGTATCCCGGGTTGCCAATCCGGAGCGCCTATCTGACTTACCGTAACAAATGGATTACTTCTCTGAAAGTTTGACATTATCTCTTTTCCAGTTCTACCAATTATGATAATGAATATTACTTGTCATAGTTCTATCGAACCATGCTCTGCCTTTTATAGCCCTTTCTTTCTTGCTCGGGTTCGGATTTCAGATTATTTGTTTTAATTGGGATTAGACATACCCTTCCGATTGACCGATGAAAGATAGCTATGAACCTGCATACTGGACCCCCATAGGTACGTGATACACTATAAATCAAGTAATTTAATTTCTAGAACATAAAGTCCACTGGATTCAATTGGATGACAGTTTATTTAACAAAACTTCAATTTTGTATTAGAACAATAATATTATACATACATAAACTGTCATTAATAATTATGATCTCAACGATAACATTAATACATAAATCAAGATAATTTTCACTAGTTATTCTTAACTAGTAATTGGCTTTCTCTCCTAGTGCTGACTATTTAATTGGTTTCATTATTCATCCATGTTCAAATGATTGCCTAAGAGAATATTTCTATGTTAAATTTCCCCCTTTTCCTACTTGTCTGTAATGACGATCACTCGGTAAAGATCAACAAGCAAATTAATATAATACTACCAACAACTCTACAAAATTAAATAATGTTAAACTAATTATCTACAAAAGAACTGAAATTAAACCATCACCACTACGTTTGTCTAAGTTCCCTGTTGACCTCTCCGTCACGTCGAGTGCCCTGTTGGATTGTGATGTTCAACGTGAGCCAGCTGGAAGTGAAGTGTGGAGTGTGTCGGTTTAGGATTCTTACATCCAACCGGCAAACTTAATTACGTAACCTGCGATCAGTGCCATCTGTTGGCTTTTTCCTTCTTTCATTCAGAGAGAAAGAAACTAAAATCTTACACAGGCTATAAGGCGGGGCGAACGGACAGGCTTGTGTTGGGGCAAACGGACATGCATAAATTGCATATCATTTAAATACTATAAGGTATTATGTAATTCAGCAACTAATCTACATTTGACTCAAAGTCGAAAAGGCATGTGTGAATTGTATGTAATGCATGTTTTACCTTTCAGATGTATGCCTTTCTAAAATAATGTGTCCTTGTTACAGGAAAGTGCGACATCGTGAACGATCCACAGACCGCTGTTCCTGGACAGATGACAATATGCAGAGGGCTGTTAATGCAGTACAAGATGGCATGCCTCTAGCTACAGCCGAAATAACATTGTCTGTTCCGCGAATCACTTTACAGAGACGGGTGAGTAGCAACGTGCAAATTCCGAAATTTGGCCAACACACTACGCTTTCAAATGCAGTGGAGGTACAACTGGTGGAGCACCTTCTGAAACTTGATTCTATAGGATATGGTCTGACCTATAAGGAACTCCGCAGTTTGGTATATCGGTATGCATTTACAAATGGTGTGCCACATTTTTTTAATGATCTACAAATGGCAGGGAAGGACTGGATACAAGGATTTTTAGCTTGTCACAAGTAACTCAGCTTGCGTGTTGCAGAGGCTCTGTCATATGCTCGCGCTAAGGGATTATCTAAGGCAAGTGTTAACATCTTTTACAATAATTTAACAAAGTTGCTAGACGAACACAATATATGAGACAAACCTGCCAACATATACAACTGTGACGTGACAGGCATGTAACTGATCTACAAACCAAAACGAGTCATATCAATGCGGGGCAAGAGAAGTCGTGAGCCAAACGAATTATAAAAGGGGAGAAACAATCAGTGTTATGGCATGTGTATCTGCAACTGGCCACTATGTGCCTCCTTTTGTTATCATGAAGGGGTAAAGATATAATGAGAACTATGAAATTGGCATGCCTCCTGGGACGAAAATAGTTCTTTCGGATAGTGGATACATGCAATGGGAATAGTTTGCTCATTTTATGGACCATTTCATTATTGTCAAACCCCCTGCTCCTGTAGTGCTCATTCTTGATGGACACGGATGGTATTGTTCAGATCCACCAACTCTGGAGAAGGCATTAGCCAATGACATGTACCTTCTGTGTTTACCTCCAAACAGCACACACAAACGTCAGCCGCTCGACGTTTCGTTCTTTGGGCCACTTAAAACATTTTACAACGACGGCTGTAGAGTTTACGTGCGAAGAAATACGGGGAAAGGTATCAATAAAGTGGCCTTTGGTGGCATTTTTGCAGAGACTTGGAATCGTGCGGCCACAGTGGGGAATGCAGTAAATGGGTTTCATCCATTTAATCCACAACGCCTGCCTGAGCACGCATTTATTCCTGGAACTGTCCATGAAGTGAATGGTCAAGATCAGCGATCACCAGAACCTTTAGCGACAGACGATGCCTCATCCCAAGGAAGATTTCAAGAACTCAACCCCTTGCCATCAACTTCTGGGACCTCGAGCAGGAAACGAAAAACGGGGGAATCACACTTATTAACGGATCCTTCTTTCATCGCTCGCCTCAAAGAGAAAAAATGACTGCAGCTAATGAAACAACAAGACTGGGAAAGCATGTTAAACGCACCGCAAAAGAT
Source organism: Lepisma saccharinum (assembly GCF_977018435.1). Classification (NCBI taxonomy): domain Eukaryota; kingdom Metazoa; phylum Arthropoda; class Insecta; order Zygentoma; family Lepismatidae; genus Lepisma; species Lepisma saccharinum. The sequence continues at coordinate 3,462,181 of NC_139246.1, forward strand.
GTGTGCCGTGTATGCAACGTTGTGTACAAGCAGGGTCAACACTGGGTGCAGTGCTTAGTTGTTCTGTCTGGTTCCACGTAAAGTGCGTTGCAAATGGAAATGACCCATACTTTGTGAGTTCTTCTTCTGAGAGACATGACAGTTCATAAATGAGCTAGTGTCCATTTGCCCCTCTCACATGTCCGTTTGCCCCGCCATGGTGGGGCAAACGGACACTGCTACACACACTGATTCATTTAACAATTTGGAGGACAACGTTCATTATTTTGAATTATACATTGTACTATTTGTTAGCTCAATGTTCACACTTTCTATATCGACCATAATTGTAATTTTTCAATAAACAGTTTGATAGTTATTTTTCAATATATCCTTAGGGTGTCCGTTTGCCCCGTCCTTACCCTACTCTACCGCTCGGTGACATCCCGGTATATGCTGGATCAAGATTAGTCCACCCTAAATATTATTTCTGGATTCGCAATATGGATGAAAGCATTGAAAATTGAGGAGAATACCAGAGTTCCCATGTAATTGGAAATTCAATTTCAATCAGTCAATGGTTCTTTTATTTTATTTATTTACTATCTGATTGCCCGGCGTTGCCCGGGTATTTATTTATTCCAATCTTCTATTAGACAGGAAAATAATGAATTCTAACTATAGTGCAAAATGAACTTGGAGTTGAACGGCATTAGGAGTACCACTATTCATCTCAGCGGCTCCGAAAACTATGGATTCCACAGTAATATCGGTCGTTTTACGTGTCACCCCTTCCCACCCCCACAGCTAGGGGTGTCAGGGGTGTCTTGGAGTTGAATGGCATTGGGAGTGTCACTATTCATCTTAGATACCCCGACAACTATGGATTCCACACTAGTGTCGTCGTTTTCGATTATTTTTGCATGTCGCCCTCTTCCCACCTCCACCCGTAGGGGTGCCAGGGGTGTCTTACCCTCTAGTAATTTTTTCCAGATTGTAAGTCATATGTGTACCAAGTTTAGTCATCGTGAATGTCACCAATTAGCTTAGAGACTCCGAAAACTATGGATTCCGCTCTAATCTAGGTCATTTTTGACATTTTATTTTTCACCCCCTCTCAACCCCCATCCCGATAGGTGATGAACTTGGGAGTTGAACGGCATTAGGAGTGTCACTATTCATCTTAGCGACCCCGAAAACTATGGATCGGACACTGATATCGGTTGTTTTCGATTATTTTTACATGCCACCCCTTCCCACTCCACTCCTATGGCTGCCAGGGGTGTCTTACCCCAACAGTATTTCTTTCCAGATTACAAGTGATATGTGTACCAAGTTTGGTTGAAATCGCTCCAGGCGTTCGAGAGTTATGTCGGAACAAACAAACACACACACACATACATCCATTTTATATATACTTACGTATGCCCTTTAATCTGGCTCCAAAGGAGACCAGTTGGCAACATTGCACACGCATACAGCCTAATGAGAGGAGACAGTCCTTTAGGTGTTCGAAGGTAAACGGATCTGAGTATGAGCCCCATGTGGTCAAGGGAAACGCCTTGTGCTCAGATTGCACCCAGAGTCGGCTTGTCCTGGTTGTGTACGAGACTCGCTCCAACTCCCAGTGTTGTTTCTTCCCTAACTGGAAGTCACTTCATCCTTCACTCCTCTGACAGAAAGCTCTGACATAAATCCACGTCTAGATTAGCCCGTTGCTGCATGTCGAGAAGGCTCAGCACAGGGACGTCCTCATTGGCAGTGCAATGTGGGGTCTAGCCAGTGGCGTGACCAGGATTTTCGAGAAAAAGGGGGTCGTCGTCGCCTTGTAATCGAGGAGTCCCGGGTTCAACTGTAGGTCCAGTCCCGATTAGCCTTACTGTGCATAAAGTGAACTTAAAACACCAACTCAATCAATCAGTCAGTCGTAATTTTGCTACCTTGTCCAACTTTTGATGTTCCTTTTTTTTTTTAGAAATAATGGGGCAAAGAGGGTGTTAAAACCTCCACCAACCCTACTTGGGCAAGCCACTGGATCTAGTCAATTATCTAGGTCCACTGTCCTCCCACTCAATTAGTATACATGAGAAATTTTCAGAATCCCTTCGTAGTTGAGCAAGAGAGAGTAGAACGTGAAATAATGAGAGACAGAAAGAAATTGAAAGGAAGAAACAGATAGATGGAGAGAGAGAAAGAGCGAGAATGAATTTCGAATTCAAGAATACAAAGTGATAGGGAAGCAGAGAAAGACGGAAAGTAAGAGAGAGACAGAAAGGGGGGGGCGATACATAGAGGACACAAATAGACAAAGTAATAGGGAAAGAAGAAGAAACAATTAGTGAAAAGGAAGAGAGAGAGAATGCATTTGGAACATTTAATGCGAAGAAGTGATAGGGTAACAGAGAATGGAATTTGGCGAGAAGAAAGAAAGGCGAAAAAAGAAAGAGAGAGGGAGCAAATTTATTGAGAACACAAATAGAGCATGTGATATATAGACACCAAGAAAGAAAGAAACTTATGGAAAGGACAGAGGCGGAGAGAAAGGGAAATCGAAAGGAAGAAAGAGACGTTGGAAAGAGATAAGAGAAGCATTAATAAAGAGAAAGGTTGAAAGGAAGAAAAGAGGAAAGAAGAATCGAAAATAGATAGGAAAGAAGCAGGTTAAAGGTTAAAGGTCCAGCAAACCATAAATTCTTATTGGGTTCCGCTGCAATTTAGATTCGGTCCAAGTTGGGTATTGTTTCATTGCAAAAAGGTTCCTGGACCGAATTTAAATTGATCTGGTAAAAAGTGCTCTTGGACCGAATATAAATTGAGCCGGAAAAAAAGTTCCTGGACCGAATTGAAATACTTTTACAGATAAAAAGGTTCTTTACTGAACCTGCTGAATTTCTCTCCTGGATCGGAATTAAATTTATTTAAAATTCTTGGACATTTTAGAAACCCTGGAGAAAAGACAAGTAGAATGAGATATTTGGAATTGCAGCTTTCCTGGCGACAACGTTCCTCATCAGCAACGGCGACTTGGTAATTGGATAACACCCCTTTGCAGAAACAAATAGGTTCAAGAGCAAACTAAGAAAGCCTACGCAGCACTCAGATCCCTCTATAAATTTAATGAATACTTAAGTACAAATATTAAAATGAAACTTGTGCAAACACTGATTCTCCCTTTTCTAGACTACTGTGATATAGTATACGGTGCAAACTTGTCTGTTCGAAATAAGGTAAAAATTCAAAAAGTTCAAAATTCGTGTTTACGCTTCGTTTATAACATTAAAAAATTCGATCATATTCTTCCAACCCTGAACGAAAACAAAATGCTAAACATGAACAGACGTCGCAGACTTCATTTCTGTTGCTTTATACAGAATCTTTTGCATAAAAAAATCCCCGAAAATTTATTCGAGAAACTAAAAACCAGAAGGGAAATACACAACTACAAAACAAGAGGAACAGCGAAACTTGAACTCTTTAACACATTGACTGCCACCATGTAACTGAAAATGTATCTCTTCTGGGCCAATCCGATTTTCTTGTTACTGACCGACTGTGAATAAAATGTGTATGCATAATATCTCAATACAATTGAAATTAAGCCCATTGTTGAGGTTTTTGTGGTGTGTATGCATTTCTATACACGCGGCGTAGGTTTTCAATTTGAGGTTGTATGCCACGTGTATATGATTTCATACACGTAATTATTCGCTTTGTGTTACCACATTTTGTCTTGTTCTTTTTGAATATCACGCTGTTTTAAAATTTTGTGGTGATCAAAGTACCAAAATTATCAGACTACTGGAGCACTCACTAGTGCTTTGTTTGATTTTCCTCTTCCCCGAAGTATGATGAGTAGAAACAGATTTGAACTGCTTCTACGAATGTGGCATTTTGCAGACAATTCACATGCTGTCCCTAATGATAGATTACAAAAAATTACGAACATCACCAAAAAACTCATTTCACAAGTCCAAGAAATATACACACCAGGGGGAAAAAAATTGTGTCGACGAAAGTATGATACCATGGCGGGGAAGACTTTCATTTCGGCAATACATCCCTTCCAAAAAGAATAAATACGGAGTGAAAGTTTTCAAGTTGTGTGCCAGCAGGGGCTATACATGGAACATTATTCTTTATGTTGGAAATATAAACGGCCGGTAACATGTCAGTTCCTGAAACTGTTGTGTTACAGCTTGTAAGAGATCTTCTCGGTGAAGGCCGGCGTCTTTACGCAGATATAATTATCACACCAGCGTTCCTCTTGCTTACCTTGCCATTGACAATAATACCCATCTGATTGGTACAATTAGGTCTAACTAACCGTAAATATTTGCCAGCAAATGTTGTTCAAGATAAATTGAGGAAAGGTGATATTGTAGGAATGGAAACTCAGGAAGGTGTAACTATTCTGAAGTGGAAAGATAAGAGAGATGTGTTAGTCCTATCTACAGCTCACTCTGCTGAAGAGGTAACTGTAACAGAAAGACGTGGTTCAGAAATTAGAAAGCCTACCGCAATTATTGATTACACTACTAGCAAGTCCGTCATTGACGTAAGTGATCAATTCGCTTCATATGGGAATGCTCTGCGAAAGACTACAAAATGGTACAAGAAAGTAATTATTGAATTTATATGGAGAACGGCTCTCGTGAATGCCTACATTCTCTACAGTGACTGCATCCAGTCCAGTAACATACACATAAATGAATTCAGGAAACTTGTAATCCTAAATATTATTTCTGAACAATTAACTCCTGGACAGCAAACTCACTTTACCTGGGCAACAAGGCAGAAAAACTCCAACTCATCACTTGATAAACAAAGTAGGGGATAATGGAAGAAAGATGCAAGGACGCTGTGAACATTGCTACAAAATCTATGGCAGAAGTGGAAATTCTGACTCGACAGGGAGGAAGTTTGCCAGGTGGGTGAAGACAGTATGTGACAAATGTCCCAAAAATCCTTTTATGTGCCGGGAGTGTTTCAACAAAAATCATTGAACTTCCAAAGTGTTCGGTACAAAATATGTCATTCTTATATCTATATATATCTACAAGGAACATAAGTTTACAAAAAAATATTATATAACGAATCGTTTTGTAATAATTATGATGTACTAGCAATGTATTCCATAATGTATAATCGTTTGCTGTGAATTCAAACCAGAAAAAAATGTATTTACACATTTACCCTTCTTCTTTAGTTGTCAATACATTTGTACTAGTGAAAATAATACGTAAGCGTAAATAAAGATTTTAAGATTTTATTACTCTTGTAAGACATTACAGAACGAAAAATTATTACTGCCTCATCTTAGCTGTACGCCACGGCTATTTAACAGTCATATAGTTTTGCTTGAACTGTGTACGCATTTCCATACACGCGGCCAAGAATCAGGTTCTTGTTTGTGTATGGAGTAGCATACACGTGGCCCAGAAGCAAGAAGCCATGTGTATGATAAATCATACACACGGCAGTCAATGTGTTAAACACTCGCTGGAAATTTTCAAATCGTCTTTTACACTTTCAGCGGCAAAAACATGGAATGAACTTCCGTCCTCCATTACCTCCCTCCCCAGTCCTAACAAATTTAAGAATAAACTAAAGCATTTTCTGTTAAAGCTCTTTTCAGTTCTTACGGCGGGCGCTCTAGAAGCTGGCAGGGGAAGTGGGGAGCGGGAAAGAGACCAATCCAGCACGGTAAGAAACGTAGCGGCCAGTAGAACGAGTTTCACGTAGTACTTTTTCCGGCCGCGTCGTGTCTCTCGGCGCCACTGCTGTTGTCTGGTTGGTCTGCTGCGTAATCCCCGCTCCCCATTTCCCCTGCCAGCTTCTAGAGCGCCCGCCGTAAGAACTGAAAAGAGCTATAGATGAGCAATATCTCTGTTCAAGCTCCCACGAGTAACACTACACAATACAGTTTAGGTTACATACGAGCCTCGCCAATCCAATCCAGTCCTTGACAAATCTACAACTATATTGTAATATTTACGTATGCGTTGTTCTATCGTACCTCACAAAACTACGTACCATAATCATGTACATCAATCTCAACATCCGTGCGTGAATGTCCTGCTCAGAAATGTTTAGTATGTGTGTTTTAATGTTTGTGTGTGTGCGTGAATGTGTCTTTTTCCTCTCTTTCTTTTTTAGGTGTTGTCTTGATTTTTTTTAAATCTCGTCTTTGTTCTTTCCTTGTAACCATTTTATTTATTTTTTTTATTTATTTTTTTAATGATTTTGTTTATGTACACTAGGTAAATGTCAAACGGGGTTAGGTGGGAGAACAGCCACAGGCTGAACCTCGCCCTTTAATAAAGAACATTTGAATTTGAATTTGAATTTAAATAGAGAAACTGATAAAGCAGAGGGAAAGAAGAAACAGAGGAAGTAAGACAAAATAACAGAAGAACAAGAAATAAGACATCCATGCAAGCACAGCAGAATCCATGTCCATACATTTCGCCCACCTCTGAATCCTCTGGAGTGAAATTATCTGGCGATCCGCGTCTTCAGGCGTTGGCGTTATGTCGATATGGCCTGTTACAAGAGGCACAAAAAACTCGGGCACTGGTTAACAGGATGTTATCTGGCATGGAGATCGCTGATCTCCCAGTTTAACTGTTACTTCTACTCTGCTAGTAAGTACGACAGCTGGTTCTTCATTACTTCCACTCTTCAGTTCCTGATAGGATCGAAACAAGTGCTGCTTCCAGTTCTGTAGTTACCTCCACGAAGGAGTTGTTTTCGCCAGTGTTTCGTCTTTTCTTTTTGTTCGTTTAGACAGTGTTTCCTCGTATTTTGTTGCGCCATCTGGGTAAACAAACAGTTCATAAGAATCAGTCATGCAAGAACGTATTCTTCTTTGTTGGAAAGGAGACACCCAAAGTTAATTTCACGAGAACTTTATTTCTTTTCTTACTAAATAATTTTTCAACCAATTAAATCATACCTCGCCTAACAGGGTGGATTGTGATTAGGCGAATGAACGCTCACAATGCACATGCTGGGATTCGAACCCGGATACCTTCTATCCATCAGTGTTTCGGAGCAGTGCTCCAAATGGATTTTTTAATGAAACGATACGCTTTACGTTTGTTAACATGCTGTTGTGTGTTCTTCTGTCTCCGATTACGACAGTGACGAGACGGAACCGAAATGTTGCAGAACTTCACGAGCCGTTCCGGTCCTCTCCAGTCCATTTCAACCCTTTTGGGAAGTAACTAGTGACAAGTAACGCACTTACAACTAAAAATTACTTTTTGAGAAATAAGTAACAGTCACTTTTGCAATAGAAGTAACGTTATCCACAATTACCTTTCGAGTTATTCCACAACACTTAAATTGTTAACTTGCAAAATTTGTAACATGGGGAAGAGCTAATTTTGGCAAAATGTCTTCCTCTGGATGCTAGGTGAAAGCATGGAATACACTAGGATACACTTTATTGCAATTCGTCACTTCCAATTTCACTTGAAGACGTCAGTGTTTTGTTTCATCTTATTTTTGTGTTGTAATAATATTAATATATGAAGACGTAAATAAAACACATGTAAGTCTTCATATTTATATTTTTACAATTAATGATCATTGACTGCATGTAATTAGTTTGCAAACACGTTTAGGGCCTCCCCGATGGCGTAGTGGTAACGTCGTCGCCTTGTAATCAAGGTGTCACGGGTTCGATTCCCGGTGGAGGCACAGTCGTTTTGATCCCACTTTAAACTGTAGGTCCAGTCCCGTTTAGCCTTTCTGTGCATAAAGTGGACTTAAAACAACAATTCACTCCATCAAGCAGGAACATTTTCAACAGAAAGTAATAGTAAAAGTTACTTTTGAAGTAAAAATAACTTTTTGAACACTGACGTCATCCGTAATTGTTTGGATCTTAACTAAATATGAATAAATCACTTGTAATTAATAACATATAGGCTATATTGCGTTCTTGAGCTCGTATCCAATGATCCTTGATTACAAGGCAACAACCTCAATATCTATTATATCTTCAAGGGAATCAATGATCCTGATTGGAAAGATGAGAAATATTGATTAGAAACAAATTAACCTGATCATTATGTACTGATCACTGATTGGAAAGTTTAGATTGCTTAGACAAACAACTCGAGGACATAGATGTCGCGAAAAGGGGAGCAAACCAGTTTTTGACCCCTTGGAAATTGGCGTCGCTTATACAAAAAAGTAATTATTATTTTGACAGACTATAATATAATTAGCATCGGAGCAGAATAATCAAAGTGACCAGGGGGGGGGGGGGAAGAAATCTGGAAAAATTGACTAAAATGCAGGAACCTGGTCAGATCTTTGTTATTTTCGTATTTGGCCACATAAAATCTAAGCATGTTTCCATGATTTTTGAATATTTTTAAAAAATTATATTTTAAAGTCACACAATATATTCTTCGACCTTGGGACCTCTTGATTACAAGGCGACGACGTTATCACTACGCTATCGGGGAGGCACTTGAAATGTGGTAAACCATATGGCATAACTTGACTTGATAGTTCAAACCCAGTGTGCTATTTCCACGGCTAACCTCCACTCAACTCATTAAAGACAGAGAAATGAGATTCTAAAGTCACACAATATATTCTTCATGACCTGAATTTTCTGAGCTCATGATTCAGCTGATTGATTCGCTTTATTTGATTGATAGATTCAATTTGAAATTTTGGGTGCGTCAGCACTTAGGCTATTTTGCACCCTTCACATTATGCGGGGTCCAGCCCCTTACCTTATCAAAAATGTAATACCATAACTGTGACGTCGGACTAAAGTATTCGGTATCAGTTGTATAAGCCGGAGACACATTAAACTCGTTTGTTTTCAAATAAAAATCATTGCTACTTACCTCATATGCATAGCAGAACATTTTTCAAGCTGGGATCACTTTTTTTTCCATGAAAAAAGCGTTATTTTTAACATTATAATCATTTATTGGTCGTTGCTAATTCGGCGGGCAAATCTTGACTCACGTTGTCTATCGTCAGCTGATGTGCAGTGTTTCCAAACTTATGAACCGATAAATGCCGCACAAACTATTCACAAAAGGTTTTTAAGCGAAACTTGAGGCTAGACTCTACTTTACATCCTTATCTGCATGGTGATTGCTTCTTTGCGTTCGCGGTGCACGATCGTGGTGCGACACCCGGCATCTCTTCGGGTAAGTACCTTTTTCTTTTTACACTTTCTGTTCACGATAGCCCCACTATCCATTCACGGGGTCGAGGTATGCCTACGAGGTTAGGTTAGATTCCATTAGCACTCATTTCACCCCTAAATATGTGCTTCATCATCTAAAAAATTCCTCAGTACGTTCAATTGCGCATATCCGGGCAACATCGGTTTTTCTCGATTTACTCCTTCAGGAAATTTTTGCTCGCTTTGGGATTTACGTTGTTGAATTCCTTATAAAATAAGCTTTCCAACGATATATGACACGTATTCCTTAGGAAAAGGACGTAAACTAGAGTCTTACCTTAAATTGGAAAAAAAAACCGCTCACACGTCATCTTGTAAAACTACCGCGTGGTTGCTACACTGACAGGGGGTTACATAATCGAACGCACGGAACATTTGATTCACGTAGTCGACGGTAATGGCGGCACGAGCTATCGTACAACGGAGATGCATGAATGACAAAAAATACCTTACTTACAGGCCAAATAAGTTGCACGATTCGAAAAAACAATTTCCCCGGCTTCAGAAAGTCCTCAAGAACGCAATTCCGTAAGTACTTTCTCGTCTTTTCTCCTGTAAATTTGAAGAAATCCGTCTCCGACTTATACAACTGTTACCAAGTATTCTTACTCGGGTTAAAAGCTGAGGCTGTAAACGGCCACTCGGCACACATAAGGACAACACACAGGCAGTCCTACGAGGATTACACTGGCCGTAGGTACATACGCCAGAGACTCGTTAGTCTGCAAAATGCAGTCCATTGTGTACAATGTGGAAGACTGTTTGATATTTGGCTGTCTTCGGAAAGGACCTCCTTACACCTCACATGGAAAGACTTGACAATTTTGTCAGTCCAGGACATAAACATAACGTGGTGGGGGCAAGGAGGTACAATTGTCCTCCCTGTTTTATTTTCACGTTTTTACTTCTTGTGGTTTTCCAAAACTTTCCCCTGATGTATCTAACGTCTCCCCAGAACTGCCTTGTGTTCTTTTCCCTGGCTTTCTCTTTGACCATATTTCGAAATATTTTTTTTCTTACTATTACTGCTGTTTTAACTTCATTCCTATCGTCTTCTGTTTGGCGCTAATGCATTTCCCCAAGCATCTTCTTACATTTCACTTTTGTTGAATGATTTGATTGATTTGCTTTATTTTACTTCGTTTCTTGTGCCACTTTTGGCTAATTTGCGAAGATGGAGATGAGGGATGATATGATGAAATTGATGAATGGACACTCACATACGTTCATGCCCATGCCGGGATTCGAACCCAGGACCCCTGCCTGCTTTGTTGAATGAATGAATGAATGATTTACTTTACTTCTCGTTTGTCACTTTTGGCTAATTGCAATGATGAGGATGAATGATGATAAGATGAAATAGACGAAGGCATGGACGTCCGCAGGATTTTTTCGAGAGAGGGGCAAGGAAAGTATTTTTTTCCGGGGGGAAACAAGGCACATTTTGAAAAAAACATTGCTTAAATTTGAATTTATCATGCAATAATTAACACATGTTATTGTGGCTGAAATGAAATTATATGTGAAAAATATATAATTTTTGGTTGACTCATTTTTCAGGGGGACACGCCCCCCTGCCCCCCTTTCCAGACGCCCATGGATGATGGAACAAACACAAACACATATTGACAACACACAAGACTCGTACTGGTCATGGGTTCAGACACCAGAGCCTCGTTAGGCTGCAAAATGCAGTTCAGAGTGTACTACGTGGAAGTACTGTTAACATTTGGTGTCTTTACAAAGGACATACACACACGCACACACTGCGCGTTAGAGGAATACAATATAACGAAGAACGCAGCAGAAGAAATTAACTTTTCGCACAATTTACTACACCATTTCACACAATCTAGTGTAAAAACATTCGTTTTATAATTACTTCCTTGCTGGGCATTATTTTCCGTCCATTGCCTCTGCTGAAAGTAATTATGAAAACATTTGTGGGTCATGTAGACCGTTTGCAAATAATGAAAACCTTTACCTTTGCAGCCATTTTCCAAGATGGCGGATTTTCCTCAATCATTTGGATGGCAGGTTCTTAATATAATATTTATCACACCATTCCGCACAATCTGACACGAAAAAACATTTGTGTTGTAATTATTTCCATGTGATACCGTTTATTTCCTCTACTACACGGGATGTACATGCATTTGTCCACTTGTTATACACGATAATGACATCGCTTGGAACTTTCACATCCTCCCAATTCTAAGTGTCCCCAACACGTGACAACCTCGCAGGTGTGTCTGCGGAAGGACAATCGGAGGGGCACGCCTTCTCTCCATTCATCCTCCGAGCGGCGATCGGAGGAGGAGGCAGACGACCTTGTCTCGCTTAATATTCACGCGTCTGCTCGTAATTACAGACCACACTTCCTGGAAACAGACGACTATCGCCTGCTCCATCTTCAGTGCCAAGGAGAGTTCCCACCAAAGGGGTTTCCCGCCAAGGTCGCCCAATTGAGGTTACTGTTACGGTATTGTCTCGTCAGCGGCGCTCTCTACAAATGGTTTATTCACACCCCTTCAACACCACCAACATTTTTGCAATATTTTTTTCCACAAATGCGTGCTTTATGCTTATTTTAGTGGTACATTGAAAATGTCCTTACACCTCCTAGATACAACCAGGGCTGTAGTCGAGAGTCAAGGACGTATTTAGGGGGTCCTGAAAATACAATTGGTTTAGCCTTTGTTATGTACAAGTAATCGATAATGATTTATTTCCCTTAAGAATCTTAAGAATAGCGAAGAATGCAAACAAGAAAAAGGAAAACAGAGAAGAGGAAGGGATTATCTACGAAGTGAAATGTAAAGAATGTCAGTGTGTGTGCATAGGAGAAACGAAAAAGAGGCTGAAAGACAGGTTGAAACAACATAGGGATGATGTACGACTTAAGAGAGAGAGAAATGCGATATTTAAACACACGAGAGAAACAGGACATGACATAGAGTGGGATGAGGCTAAGCAGATATGAAGGGAGAATAGAATGCTTGTGAGAAAATGGAAGGAGGCCAAGGAAATAGAGAAGAAAGGTGAAGAAGGTGAAGAAGACACAATGAACTTGAATGGGGGACTGAAGTTAGAGAAAGAATGGAAGAATGTGTTAGAAAGAGTGGAAAGGACAAGAGAGAAAGAGGAGAGGAGAAGGAAGAAGAATGAAGGAAAAAGAGCGTGAGATAAAGAGTCCAACCACATTCTCTTTCAGGTGAAAGTACAGTTGACAAGGGAGAGCCACCTGCTAGATTGTTCCAGAACAACTTTCTAATAGTCTGGAGGGGAGTATTTTTGTGTATATATATATCATCCTGTTTTGTACCTTGTTACATTTGTACTTGGTGCAGAGTCTGAAGAAGACCTTGCTAGAAGGTTGAAACGTTACGTTTAGTTTATGTTTTATAATAAAATTAAATTACTGCCTTGGTCAGCATATTGAATTTTTATTAGAATATTTATTTCCCCCGAACTTATTGGAAGGCAAGAAATTGGCATCATACGGCTTTGAAGGACAGTTCCAAAGATTTATGCACAGTACTGCTTATGATAATATGCATGAAATATTAATCAGGAACTGTACATTTTGTGAATTGTATCTATCTCCTTTTTTGTTATTCAATAAATATTCAATTATTTATGTATATAACATTAATTTCCTTGCCAGGTCAGTTTGTTCTTACATTTTTTTTTTTTGCGATCAAAACTCCATAACTACACGTAAGCTAGGTAATGAATACGTGCTGTTATATCTGTATTCTTGTATGTCTTTTTACTTATTCATGTAATAATAATAATATAATACTAATTAATTAACATATTAATATTTAAATTTAATTATTCTAATTATTATTATTATTGAGACACTATTATTGTTTTGAGAAAATGATTTCTGAAAAAGGTTAAAATTGATTTTTTTAAAAAAAATTACATAGAATTTTCTACATAACGTTAGAAGTTAGTGTAGAAATGTCATTGAAATAGTTAGTACAGTTCCCACATTCTATTATCCCAGCAAAACTCATGTCCTTTTGTTCTTCACTTTCCCCCCCCAAAAAAAAAATAGAACTTTGAAAAAAATATCAAATGTTCGTATTTTGATTTTAAATTTTAGAGTTGAAGAAAGTCTCATAAATATGTTCCTTAAATAGTTTTTGCAAGTACTTTGAACAAACTTTCAAATAAAGGAAACCTTAACTAAACTAACTAACTAACTAACTCCCTAGCCTTCTTAAACCCGAAGGTTCATGGCTGCAGCAACACAGGCCTTCCATCTTTCCCTATCTTGAGCAAGTTCTATATACTCTTTTCCATCCCTACCGATTTCCCTTAGGTCCATCTCAACGATATCCCTCCATCTTCGTCTTGGCCTTCCTACAGGTCTCTTACCATCAGGTGTCCCAACAAGAAACCTTAACTTTCAACCATTTTTTGTTTTTGATTTATAGTGGTTTGAATATTGCATTATTTTCCTTGCGCAATTTTTTTTTATCAAATATTGCCTTTCTTCGTGAGCTAGTAACACTGCAACAAATCAACAGAGATGGAAAATATTTTATTTTTGGACATGTATCATGTGGTCCTTTAACATATATATATTTTTTTTAGCTGATTTTGAAATTTGAAGGTGACACATTTATTACTTACCTGTATGATTTGAGATGAAATGGCTCTGTAGCTTTTATGTTTAAATGGAATTATTAAAATACTTGTTTCACATTTATTTTAAGGATGCCTTTGGTAAACCTGTTTTATGCCAAGTGTGGGTAGATAATCTTCACCATCAATACTCTACCATCAATGGCATGCCTTCTAGAAGTTAAATGATATCAGCAATATATTTAATGGAAGCATAATCCATAGTTAGTGGAAACATGGCTCTTATCTACAGTCTCACGAGCCAGGGGTCCCGGGTTCGTATCCTGGCCGGGCATGGATGTCCATTCGTCAATTTCTTCATGTCATCACTCATCCCCATCTTCGTAAATTAGCCAAAAGTTGCAAAAAAAAAAAATCGAAGTAAAATGAAGCATATCAAGCAATCCTCACGAAACTTAGCATATACCATGTGGAAATTTCGGGACTACAGGATTGGATACATTGATTGATTGATTGATTGATTTAGTTTGTTTTACTTCGCGTTTTGTGCCTCTTGGCTAATTTGCGAAGATGGGGATGAGTGATGAAATTGATGAATGGACATTCACAAACAACCAAGTCCGAGCGGGATTCGAACCCGGGACCCTTGGCGTCGCAGCGTGATGTGCTCGGACACAGGGTCCGGCAGGATTGGATACAACCCTTGTCTCTCCTAATAGAGCAGTGAAACCCAAAAATGTCCAAAAATTGTTCGTCTTTCATTTTTCGAAAAAAAAAATCGCTTTCGAAAAAAAGATTTTTCGGTTTTCAACTTTTCGAAAGAGACTGGAAATACCTAGTATGATATACTATGGTTATAAAAGCAGGGGCGTCCCAACTGGGTGGGTCTCAGTCCACCCGTCTGTCCACTCAAATAGAATGAATACATAAAATATATTATTTGGATAATGCAAATTAACAAGCTAGTAAATAATTATAGTATAAAGCACACAAAGCGGCGTTAACAATTGACTAACAGAACTCAGCTTCAAAAGTGAACGATTCTAGAGTCTCCATTAGATTGGTTTCCTCTCATTAACGCGCGAAAAATGATGCGTGCGCCACAATGACCAAACTGAACTTTTAACACGTCTAAAAACAATGAGTAAACCTACAAAAAATAGCAAAAATTTATAAATTTGTTCAATGTGGTTATTCCAGAATTCTTTTTAGTATTCCGGTAATTGTGACTAAATGAGTTTTGGTAAATTATTCAAATTTTTCAATGGTATCAGTTGAATATAATTTTTATATTATTATGTTCATAACCTTCGTTTCTCTTGTAAAAGCATAGAGAAGCTTTTCTTTAACCGATGAAAGCTTATTTCGCTTTATTTTTATAATATTCATTTTTTAAACAATATACAGGAAATTTATATGCCGAATTTTTAACACTAATGAAAATTGCGTACAAAATATTTGTAATAATTGCATTACAAGTATGAATTTGAGCCATGAACAAGAATGCTCCAGTACAGCACAACGTTCATGAACGTGTTTGATCCACCCTTGAGTCCACCCCAAGAAATATTTCTGGCGACGCCACTGCATAGAAGTAACGCCACAGAACACAGTGTTCACGTGACACTGTTGATAAGAGATATTTAACCTTAGAAGCTCCATACTGCATAATGGACCATTTACACGAGGACAATTGTGAAGACATTCCACTAAGCCAATCCAATGGCTACTGGCGCCGAAAACTGTGAAACCATTCTAATTTAGTGGAGTGGCTTGAGACAATGGCTGGCTATTCACACGATGCCAATGTTGGATTGGCTGAGTGGAATGTCTTTACAATTGGCCTCGTGTAAATGGTCCGTAAGAAGCTGAGAACAACACATTAAGGGGGAACTAAAGGCAATTTTGCAGTAAATTTTCGATAACAGATGGCAGCATCGTTTGTCATGAGAACCGAGTGCCATGTTGCCAGAAAGTTTATGCTTGGTTGTTGGTGGCTTTGCAAGCAAACTTCATTTTGCAACTTTAGACACGGACGTGAACTTGTGGTTTCTTTAGATAAACTGCAACGAAATCTTATGGGACGCAGTAGGAGGCGCTCGCCTGTCCCCCACAGAGAAAGACGGATCTGATTGATTGGAGATACACGTGTAAGCGGAAGAAATACTCACAACGTGTGTGGCCTTGAGACGAGGGTCAAACCGAGATCAAGAAAAAAACACCACATTATTCATCTCCAGTTCACTAAGATAAATTGCGGGTGAAGACTTTATTCTAGGGCCGAGCCGATAACACTTTGAACCTTACCGACAGTGGCGTAGCAACATGTCGCGAGGCCCTGGGCGAGATTAGAATGCGAGGCCCCACCAGTGTGAATCCATAGAACATATTCAAGGATACGTCAGCAGCAAAGACGTATTTTGGGAGGGTCCAGGGGGTTGGGACCCCCCCCGAAAGACTTAACAAATACTAATATTAAATATTGAAAATATACTCGTTTAGCATTTGTTTTTAATCGATGGTTCTTAATTTCCTCTGATCTTATTGGAAGCAAGGATTATATTGGGATCATACGGCTTTGAGGGGTAGCAAGGAAATATTTAGGGGATCTGGACCCCCACCCAACATCCGTAAGACTACTCATAATAATATGCATAAAATATTAATCAGAAACTTTACTTTTCTCCAACTGCATCTAACATCATTCTTGTTATTCAATAAATATTCAATTTTTCATCTATTTGACATTAATTTCATTGTTTTTATGTAAATTATTCGGATGTTAACTACACGTAAGCTATATAATGAATATGCGCTGTTATATCTCTGTTCTTAAATCGTCTCTTTACCTATTTATGTAATAATTATATAATATTAATTTATATAATTGTAATTAGTATTAATTTGATTTAATATACTACTTTTTAAAATTTAAACATTAATTTTATTATTATTATTATTATTATTATTATTATACTATTCAATGAATATGATATTGCTAATGCTTTTAGTGAGCTTTTTCACAAATCTTTCTCAAAAGAAGTCATGTAAATTTTAAAAATATTAATCTTCATTCATACACCAACTTAATTGATGTACCTGTTATCTTGGAAAAGGATGTAAGTGATACAATTAACAAACTAAAAGGCAGGTCTTCAATAGGTCCTGATGGCATACCTAATTTTATCTTGAAAGCAAACAAAGATGTTTTTGTACCATTGTTAACTAAAATTTACAACATGTCACTTACATCTGGAATATTTCCAGATATCTGGAAAAATGTGTTTATTGTACCTGTAACTAAAAACAAGATGGAAAAGCCAATGATCTTAATAATTATAGACCAATTACTATATTAAATTCCATGGCAAAGGTTTTTGAACACATAATTGCTGACTATTTGTCTTTTTCTTTATACAATATATTGATGGAAACCAGCATGGATTTTTTAGAAAAAGGTCTACTATCACAAATTTATTGGTTTTAATAGACTCTCTTAAATCTAACATTAGGAAGCAATCCCAGACCGATATTTTATTTATTGACTTGGCTAAAGCCTTTGATAGTATCAGCCATCAGCTATTAATTTACAAACTCAACCAAATGGGATTATCACCACGATTTCTGAAATGGTTTTCCAATAGAAATAGAAGTTTCTCTGTTAGGATTGGTGAAACAACTTCTTCTAAAAAAGAAATACTTTGTGGAGTACCTCAAGGGTCCACTTGGCCCAATTCTGTTCGCTGCTTTTATCAATGATGTTACATTATGTTTTAAATCTACCACATGTTTACTATATGCAGATAATATAGAAACTTTTTAAGAGTATTTTAACAAATAATGATGTCGCTCAACTTCAGGCTGATCTCGATAGAATGACATATTGGTGCAAGATTAATGAAATGGAAATTAACTTGAAAAAGTGTAAAGTTTTAAGATGTACTAAGAAAGGTCATTATATAGTCTCCAACTATTTTATTTATGAAAATAAAATCCAAGTGTGCGACAGTCATAAAGACTTAGGAATAGCAATAGACTCCTCTCTCATATTTGATGAGCACATTTCAGAAATTTGCAAAAGAGCGAAGAGAATGCTTTTATATATATTTTTCTCGTGGAAAGTTTTTAAAAAGGAAGATACCTTAATATAAAGTAAAAAAAAAAGGTAAAGTGTTCCCCTGTGCTTAGCACCACGCCATGAAGGCGTATACCTTAATATTCCTGTATAAAACGATAGTTCGTCCTATTCTTGAATATGCAAATGAATTATGGTTTCTGACTGCAACCAGTCACCTTCAAAAAGTTGAATCCGTTCAAAAACTTTTTATCAGGTTATTATGCACAAAGTTTAAAAGAAATTACTATGACCAACATTACTCTGAATGGTTATCACAGTTGAATATGTTTTCCTTAGAAGAAAGAAGAAAAATGAAAAGGATAAATTTTGTAGAGAAGATATTAACTTTCCAAGTTGACAGTGAATACTTTTTGAATAATATAGCTTATAAAATTCCCAGATATTCCCATAGGTATATCTCAATTCTCACATGCCTAAACAAGGCAAGAGGTTTAGTAGCTGATCTTGTTGAAACCTACAATTTGAATTTATGTTGATGTATAAGATTGTAGGATCCACTGTTTTATTTTATAATTATGTATTCAATTTTTTAATTTTGTATAACAAATTTTGACATAGTGATATACCTGGTTGTTTAATTGTTATCATCACTTCAATAAATATGATTATTATTATTATTAGAACAATACACAGTTAATTGCACAATAAGAATAAACAATTATTAGTATCAGAGATATAATAGATCTCGTTGAAAACTGTAACTTGAAGTGTAAATATGCAAACTTGTTATGTTATGTTATTCTACAGCTTACGTATTTTATTCGTGTAACTTTGTACTTTTGTATTTGACTTAGTGCTTTATTAGGTTTCATACTGTGCTCAACACTTAAAAAAAAAGATTATTATTATTATTATTGAGACACTTGGTTCAAAATACGTGCCTGGTCAGCACATTATCATATTTAAATAATAATAATAATAAATTACTGACGAAAATGATATTTAATAACATGCGACGGAGGAATCTGCACTTGGCAGAAGTATATTCTGGTAATACACTGCTGGAAATTTCTGTTCCACAAAGTAGTAGCAATAGGACGTTTTTAAAGATGTCAAGCGAAAAAAGAAAGAAACAGACAAAGTGCTTTTTACTCAAGAAAATAATAAATGGATAATATTGACCAAGCAAGCCATTGTCAATTTTTGCGTAAATGTTTCACATGAGAAATACTGACAATGTTTATACTTTTCGTGCCCACTTAGGTTTAGGGCCCACTCGCCTGTATGTTACGCCTCTGATTTGACGTCAGTGTCGGCGATTAGAGGGGTCGTGGGGGGACCTTCCCCCAACTTTTCGCCACTTTTCCTCCACGCACTGTGCTACACCTTATCTACGAGGAAAGGTAAACTGTCTTTGTCCCCCCCCCCCAGTTTTGACACCTCGCGCCCCCCCTAGTTTTGGAACCCAATCGCCGCCACTATATAACGTTAAACTAGAGTTTAAAGCCAGATAATACCAGAATGTTTTAATTTTATTGTTCACAGAAATTTGTATTTTTTATCTATTTTTCTCGCTTCTATTTATTACATTTTTCGTATCAACCCAATGGGACACGAGGCCCCTTCAAGCTCGAGGCTCCGGGCGGTCGCCCACTTCGCCCACCCCTTACTACGCCACTGCCTACTGATTTCCACCGATACGGATACTTGAAAATTGCAATAATTAAAATTTGTTCTAAATATCCATCAATATTGGTTTGCAAATATTCTTCTCCAATTATAGTCTATGCATCAATTTACCAAAATTTGATATAGAATATTCAAGAATATTAAAATAGTTATTATGTAATCACAAAATACAGTTTTTCGTGCAAAATAAAAGAAAGTTTGAATTTTGCATAATTCACTAACGAAATGACTTTTAATTGATACTCAAACTGCATATGCCGGCCCCTGTGGCGGAGTGGTTAGCACATCGCGCTACGACGCCAGGGGTCCCGGGTTCGAATCCTGGCCTGGGCATGGATATTTGTGAGTGTTCATTCATCCATTTCATCATATCATCACTCATCCCCATTTTCGTAAACTAGCCAAAAGTGGCACAAAAGGCAAAGTAAAATAAATCAAATCACAAATCAAACTGCATATCTTCTTTAGGATTAAAGGTTGGGACATGGCCCGGGTTTTAAAATAATTATCATCATTCTTTTGCGGAGAACAACAAGACGTCACCAGCAGAGCCGGCCTGCTCTGACACTCGCCCGAAGCCCCCCGCGCCAGATAAAAATAATTATTTGTGTTTGGTTTGTTACTAGACCCTTGTGCTTCTAATTAAGCAACTAATTTGATTTTTACTGACTTCATGAGTTTTGACTTAAAAATATCCAAAATTACTGAAATAATTAAATTAAGTACTACATAAAAAGCATGTTCAAATATTTCAATAAACATAGTTGATTCGTTTAATTAGATGAAATCGTGAAGTTAAATTATTATTTTATATAAAACAATGTATTACAGCGCCAAAATTGAATGAAAAACAAAAGATAATTATGATATATAAAGTTTTTTATATTATTCAAAACTTGCCATTTTGACAGGTAGAAAAATATTTTGATGTTGAACGTAGCAAATGCCGTAATCAAATACATATAATGAACGTCTTGACAGTGGTGAATAGACACAATAATTTAGAAACTTTTATTAACCTTCCATAATTCTTGATTTCAACCTTCAACGTGTTCTTGTTATTAATCTTAGGTAATAATAAGATATATTTATGTGCATGAAATTGTCTATTAATCGTATTAATGTTCATATTCTGCTTATGTAAAACACCTTGAGACTGAATAAAGAATCTCAAGACCTGTGTAAATGTTGGTTCTTGGCCCCGTCCAGTTCGCATCACATTTTGGCTCTCTCTGCACTCACGTGTATAGTTGGTTACACGGTGCAACACCGACTCGTCAAGTAGTGTATTTGGTGTCTGCACCGTTTGCACTACGTTCTGGAGTGGTGTACGGTGTGGTGGTGTGCGTGCTAACTAATGAAATGAACATTTAAAGCAGCAGACAGGCATTTGTTGAATCTTTTGAACTTGAACAGCGCTATTCGTCTACTCGATTTAACGTCATTTCCTTGCTACACCCTGACACCGGGGTACACCTTCACTGCACCTAGCGTCATGACTTTCTACCCACCCGTCGGTGAGCTTCATGTTCTTGCAAAGAAGCATGTGGGCCACATATCCCACCAGAGCGCCACCTGGGTGCAAGGAAGTGATGCACGCGTGCGGGATCTAGCAGGTGTTCCTGTGCAACATCCACACGCACACAAGGTTACCGCCACCGCTGATCAAACGGCGAATCATTGTCTCCGAACGTCAAGAGTCAGCGCATCAAGAGGTGAAAAATGAACTGTATCTGAGCACCAGACAGCGGCAAGGTTGATGAGGACGATCTTATGTCGTTTCTAAAGTTGCAATGATAGAGGCCTCATAGTAACCATGGTTTCAAGACCATGCCGTCGGGGTGCAAGGTGTGACACTTTCTTAAAGCACCCAAATGTTAACCTCACTTCCACATAGCTCCCTGGACTGCAGACAAACGAGGCTCTGGCGCCGGGACTCACAGCAAGTATAATCCTCTGTGAATTTTAAATTAATTCAATTCCGGTCCGGGAGAGAAAATCGGCAAGCTTAAATGGGTTCTGGACCGTAAAGAACCTATTTATCTGTAAAGTATTTCAATCCGGTCCCGGAACCTTTTTCCGGATCAATTTAAATACGGTCCAGGAACCTTTTTTCCGGTTGAGTTTAAGGGTCCAAGTTCCGTATTGAAATGAAACAATACTTGTACCGAATTTAAATGGTTCCTGTCCTGTTCCGGAACCCATTAGAATTTATGGATTCCTGGATGAACAACCCTGGTTTATTTTACGTAGCTTTTCAGCCACTTTTGTCTAGTAGCGAAGATGAGGATGAGTGATGATATGATGGAAGGACACTCACAAAGAACACCATGCTCAGGCCGAGTCGAACACGGGATTCCTAATCCTAGCGTCGTAGCGCGCTCTTACACCATGAGGTCCCATTGTAAATGACACAGGAATTAGACCTACACTATATAAGGGGTAATATTAAGTAGCTGCTCGGAGAGCCCACCGAAATATTACTAAAACTAGTGGCTATAAGAGTTCTGTAGCCTCAAACTCGCGATGACATACACTGTTCAATAAAAGCTACCAATTTCTATAGATACTCCCCCCGACACCTTTTATGGCTGAACTCACTTCTGTGGAAGAGACAAGGTTCCTTGTGTCTCCCTCTTTTGGCACTGTTTATGACCAGCAGACTTATTCGACATGGCATGACCACAAAGTTCCCAGGACGCCATTCCGCGCTTGTGACGTAAATCGTGAAGTTTCTTGATAGGGAATTGGGTGGCTGACGTCACTCAAGGCTTCTGGAAGCTTTAATTCTTGCTCTGATAGTCTTCTGAGACGTAGTGTTTGTCGGATCTTCCCCTCACAGAGGGATTACAGTTCTCTACGCACTACTATGAAGTGCAGTGCTCCAGTAAGATAGATTTGGTACAGTGGGATCCATGAGTATTAGTGCAAATTATCCACCACCGTGTTCATGCACTTTATTTGACCCAATAAGAGATTAAAGAATTAAAAGAAAACTCAAAGCAAGCTGCAGACAACTTCTGCACCAGCAGACATAAAAAACCATCGCTTGAAAACACATAGGATGTAAGAAAAAATTAATGAAAATAGTCATGGACAATTTGCACGGTAATACTCATGGATCCCACTGTACAAGTTCGTTGCGATTATGTACGGATGCAGCCTATAACCGAACATATAAATCGAGCGCGTTGAGTGATTTATTAAAAGCTTTCCGTCATCTTGAGCATAGAATGTTAGCTATCGGAGTGCACCCGCTATTATTGTATGCAAGAGGCAAGCCACTGTTCCAAATATAGCAGAGAAGCCTCAATTTTTTTCTTCTACTGGTGGCACTCTCTACCAGAGTTGATAAAGGTCCAGGAATTTTAAATAAATTCAATTCCGGTCCAGGAGAGAAAATCAGCAAGCGTAAATGGGTTCTGGATCGTAAATAACCTTTATATCTGTAAAGCATTTTAATTCGGTCCAGGAACCTTTTTCCGGATGAATTTAAATTCGGTCCAAGAACTTTTTTCCGGAATAATTTAAATTCGGTCCAGGAACCTTTTTTCCGCATGAATTTAAATTCGGTCCAGGAACTTTTTTTCCGGAATAATTTAAATTCGGTCCAGGAATATTTTTTTGCGGAATAATTTAAATTCGGTCCAAGAACTTTTTTCCGGAATAATTTAAATTCGGTCCAGGAACATTTTCCAGGAATAATTAAATTACAGTCCACGAACCTTTTTTCAATGTAGCAATACGCAACTTGGACCGAATTTAAATTGCGCGAGAAAAGAGATTCCGGTCCTGCAGCGGAATCCAATAGAACCCATTAGAATTGATGCGTTCCTCGACCTTTAAGAACCAAGTCCGGGGCCACTCCGTGAGGGAGTGGTTAGTTACTCTGCGTGCTACGGCACCAAGGGTCCCGGGCTCGAGTACCGGCTTGAGTGTTCTTTGTGACTGACCATTCTAACAACAACCATTCTCACCTTCGCGATTAACCAAAAGTGGTAGAAAAGCAGAGGGGGGAGCGTGTGGACAGTTGCCCCAATGCCGCCCACAGGGTTTTGTCTCAGGGGGTCAGTGCTTAGAGTGGGGGAACCATTGGATTTTGCATTCACCTTATTAACATAATTCATAAAGCGTCCCTTGCACCAGAACCATTTGCACAGGCACTTAATCTGCTGTCTTTCACTGCACCTCACGTCCATGTTTTAACGCTAGTATTTCAAAATTTGAATCATATGAAGCCCTTCAAGACATCTCAGGATGGGGCAATTGCCCACCGCGACCCCCTCTGTGTGCGCCCTTGAGTTGCCCCCGCACTTTTTACTACTTTCGCCCCTGCACCATGCTAAAATGTACCAAGACATGGGCGTAACTTGGGACCTAATTTTGAGGGGGCAGAATCGAACGTTGGGCCTAACTTTGGGGGGAAAGTCTCAAAAGGTTTTCCATCCCATAAAGACAGCATCCAGGAATATTTGCTAAATAACTGTGACGTTTACGAAATCAAAAATATTGCGATTTATTACTTTGCTCCTCCGAAAATTTTTGGGGGTTATGCCAAGTTACGCCTAGGTACCAAGAGATAGTAAACTGCGCTTGCCCCCCAAATTTTGGAACCCAATCTCCGCCACTGCAATCAATCAATGAAAAGTCCGGTCTCGTAGGTCAACTACCTTATTATCTTAGCTCACATAACAAAAATGGAAAGAGGAGAAAGTTTGTTGGAAATATGTGGTTTTCAATGTATAGCCAACCCCCGTGGCGGAGTGGTTAGCACATCACGCTACGACACCAGGGGTTTCGGGTTCGAATCCTGTCCTCGGCATGGATGTTCGTGAGTGTCCATCCTCGCAAATTAGCCAAAAGTGGCACAAGAAGCGAAGTAAAATAAAGCAAATCAATGAATTAATCAATGTAGCGTTGGGGTATACAGGGTAACCGTGGTGATTCCTATTGCTCTACCGCAACAGGAGCTAGACCTGTTCGTAGTGGCGGTCGACCAAAAGCGAACAAAACAATACTCTAGAAGAAGCTGGTGCAGGACTTGACCATGTCGGACGTTGCTTCTGGAAATAGAGAGTAGAGAAAAAAAAACACCACAATGCAAAAGTCTTAGAAATACGCCACGTGCTGGCAATATATCATCCCCTGAGATCCTGACGTATGACAGGAGCGGTTCAAAAAAGGGAAACTCGAGGCATTACTCGGGAAGTAGTGCAGCTATGGGCTGTAAACGTCAAGATGAGTTAGTGCGCCAGAAGAAAGTGATCCAGCATTATCTGCTTTGGAGATGTCATGGAACTGGGCTTATAAAAACTCAAGTCCTCTCTACATGCTGGCTGTGTGCTGCCATTATTGAACATTCTAAGAATCCCCGGAGCCATGTAAAGCTCGTGGTCCAAATAAAGTATCGCTTACGATTTGATCTTGCACTGTTGCTACCCAGACATTCGTAATATGAACTGTGCAATGTTTCATGGGGTCTTTTCTTTTCACAGCAAAGTGTGTAGTGCCGAATGATGTGGCTTCAGATTAGAAGTGGTTGTGTGTTATTTCCTGCCACTTTGCAGTGTACAAACATGGGCGCATACAGAGAAAAAATCTCAGGAAAGGGGTCTGTTAAAAATCGGAAAGTTTTATTCTCGTGTCAGATATAATGCCGCTTTTTTTGTGTGTCTTAATGCAGAGCATTCCCTGACATTCGCTACGAGACTCGGCGGCAGGCGGCCCGGCATCAGAGCTTGTCTTTCCCGGTGAACGGGGTCCGCGACAGTCGCTAGAGTCGGCTATTAAAATTACAGTTTTCATATTGTGTACTAACCTTGACTACAGAAGGTGTTGAAAACGATGTCCCTCTGATGCAACACATTCCTGGCATCTCCGAAGGAAATTGGCATTTACACGTGCAAGTTCGTCTACTGTAATTCTCCCGATTTCTCGTACAATACTCTCTTTTAACTCACGGGATGGTGTGGGGATTGTCTTTGTATACTTTATTTCCCCATTTTTCTTTCCACTTTTATTCAGAACTGACCCTGTTACTCTAAACTTTTTTACGAGGATTAATATAGTGGTCCTATGTGGAAGGGGAACACCAGGAAATATCGTTCCAAAAAATGTAAACTTTTGTGGTGCCATATTAAGCCACAATCTTCAACACACGGACACGACACAACACAACTTCCGAGGGAGGATTATACTGGCGTCAGTCTGCAACGTCAACATAAAGGGAAAGAGAGCGAAGGCAGGGAGAGCGAAAGAAACAGACTGTAGCGTGCGACTGTTGCGAACCCCGTTCACCGGGAAAGACAAGCACTGACGCCGAGCCGCTTGCCGCCGAGTCTCGTACCGAATTGCTTTAAAAAAGAGGTACAGAACGAGAGAAAGGAGGAGAATTAAAGAAGACAGCGAGAAAGAGAGAAAGGCAGAGACAAGTGAAGTGTAGATGTGGGGAAATGGAGGAATGAGGCAGAGAGGGAGAGACAGAAATAAATGAAAAAACGGAGAACTATAGTAATAAAACAGGGAGAGAGACAGACAAAGGCAGACAGAGAAGCAGGGAGACTGAAAATTCAGGGGAAAAAGAGTAATGGGAGAGGCAGATAGAAAGAAATGAAGCAGTAGAGAGAGAAATCGAGAAACAAAACACAGAGAGAGAGAGAGAGAGAGAGAGAGAGAGAGAGAAAGAGAGAGGGAGAGAGAAAGAGAGAGGGAGAGAGGGAGAGAGAGAGAGGTGGAACAGAGAGGAACTGAGAAATGAATGAAATAGCGGAGGATAGAGTAAGAAGAGAAATAAAGAATTGATACAGAGAGAAAGATAGAAGAAGAAGCGATAAAAGGAGAAAGGGAGAGAAATAAACAATACACAAACAAACAGAGCGAGTGGGAGTGAGAGAAGGAAAGAATTCATGGAGAAAATGGAGAAAAAGGGAATTTTACTTCTTGCATAGGAATATTATGCCTCATTACATGTCAGTTGAACTGAAAACTTAGACTTGGAGAATGTGCCGTCTGGTGAGGTCTTTCAGGATTAAAGTCGAGGCTTTCAAGACTCCACACCCTGTCTGAAGAATCTGTGCAGCAAGGCTTCACATAACGGCAGAGAAGGGGAGAAAGCGAGTGCGCGGAGCAAAGCAGTCCCTGCCTCTGCAAACGGGTGGTGGTTGCAGCCTCAGTTTCCCCTCTCACGCGTTCTCCAGTCCTACTTGCGAAGAGGACTTGTTTTCGTTCTCTTGCTCCAGAGATTTCCGGGAAAAACGTTTGGGTACCGTTCTATACATTGCAAGGCATTGGCATAATGTCCGTGACTGTACAATTCACATAAACCAAATGCAAAGACTTCATTCAACACTGCACAAAACTTTTCTGTCTGTATCGCCTCCGGCTGTTGCCACGAGTATCTTATCTTGTACTGCCTTGCACTAATAACTTAGCAGGAGTTGTTTCGGATTTGACAATGCATTAATTTGCGCGCAAGGACAAGCCGGTTGACACCTCAAATGTACAATCATGTCACGACTCCCAGTTTTATATTACAAGAAAGTACTGCATGAAGACCAGCGTCTCAATTCTCCACATTCCACCCTTGAAAGCGCGCTAAGGCCACTGTCACACCACAAGAACAGCTGACTTACGATTCGGAATTAACACTCGTGACAACGCACCCAGATGTCTCTGCCATCATTAGTCTCCACTCCACCGGCTCCCAGAGCGACATAATTCACAGTCTTGTAACAGACGCTGTGGGTATCACTTTGACAACAGAGAAAGTATTTATCACCAGACAACAATGGCTCCAACTGATTCAAAAATGGAAGCTTGCTCCACGTGTGTTTGGTGTTACATTTTCGCTGTGTTTTGTGTGATATCAAAGAGACTGTGACATCGTGTAGACTTGTCTTCAACGAACACTCATAGAATTGACAAATGTTTTAAAAAACGTGAAGGAATAAATTAAATAGTGACTCCCCTCGTTAAGTCTTGGCTTGATTTTCAAGACTAGACGGCCTTGTAAAAATTCGAGACACATTTGTCTCTGCGTTTGTCTGTATATTCGCAATAGTTGTGTGCAGGGATGTAGTCGAGCCATTATTTTGAAATTCAGACAAAATGAGATAGTTTTATCCCAACCACTTGTACCTCCACATTGCATGAAACCCGGGACCCCTTGATTATAAGGAGGCGACGTTACCTCTACGCTATCCATCAAAGAAAAAACGAAAACTGTCCCACAACTTGTGAAGACATGGACTGTTCCATTTGGAACAAAGAAAGGGAGTAGAAAGGGTTGGTCCACTTTCTGATAGGGAAGGAATTGTGATAATTTACATTATTTATTATTCTCTAGTATTTTTTTTCTCGAAAATTGGACAAGTCCCTAATGTTTTTCCATTTCCTCAGTTACAAGATGGTATACTTAGTTTTTTCTGCCCTACTGCTGTTTTCAGATAAACCTAATTCTAAAGTTGTGGATTTGGCAATTTTTGACACGTATCTCCTAACAGCATCAATATTCAAGTAAAATGCTATGTCAGCTTGTCCTTAATAGGAGCTTCAATGCCAAGTATACAAATATTTGGGGTACTATTGCTTAACCAAGATATTAAGGACCGGAAATATGCAAAAACATAATTGTGGACACACTTTGTTGGTGCATAACAATGGAAAGCAACAATGCCCCACAAAACAAGTGAATGTTTAAGCAAGGAGTATATGAAAGCAGAGGTTTTGGGTATTGTTGCTTTCCAAAGATGCAGCACTCCAAACTTACTCATATTTTCATAAAAAATGGACGGTATGGCTTTGAACTTTGACATTTTCTACAGGGGAGGAACATTTTTTCAGGGTGTCAAAATTGAAAAATATTTTTTCCCATGACCTACTTCAACATGTTAAGAAATCACTGTGATCAAAAAAATACAAAAATCAAATGTCACTTTTTTCGAATATCAAAATAATGGATCTTAACCTTTACTTAGTTAATGGTTTATACCTTCCACAGTTCTACTTTCGTTTACATTTATAAATGTAATTTGGCCGTTTCTCCTGTGAGCTCATAATATTCTTGTTTTTTTCGCGCAACAATTGGCAGAAAACTATAAAGGTTCTTATCCCTAAACGCGACGACAATTGATACCAGTTTTAAACATGGAAGAAAACTGAAAAAGATAATATTGCATTTTTTACCCGTTTTTTATTTTAGTTTAATTAGCAGTACTACTAAAGTTATTAATGATATACAAACTGATAATTCACAAAATCAATATCACATACTGCTGTAGCCATTACGTTATTAATGTTATGTTTTTTAGTTATAGAAGTCACCAAACTGCAAATACTTCATGACTAGTTTATAGCCTTTTGTACAGAATATTTATTCCTTAAAAAATAACGATGTAGCTAATTTAAATTCAAAGTTTTATTTTAAATTCTCCATTCAATCATAACAAGAGTTCTGCAATATAAATTCCACAGCTATGTATTAGTTACTCGCAGTGAAATCTAATCCCCAAAATCCTTAATAGTTCCAGAACATAAATAAGAATTAACACATACTGTACTTCCATTGTTAAATGCTCTTTGATTGTTGACGATTCCCGAAGTCCTTGGAAGGAACTTTGAAGTTTTCGCCGTACGAAACAGGCTACAATAGGACTGCATGATCTGGCAATACTTTTGTCCCGTTTACGGAACAAAGCCATATTTCATGTCAGATTACATGTTGAGACTTGTCTCTCTCAATCAGCGGCTTCCTGACATTTCCATTGTTAGACTCGTCTACCTCGCGGATAACAAATCGAAAGCTGCATCACTAGTCTTCCGGTTATAGGTGGGTGGATGGCAGACAGGCAGCAGATGACACAAAGTACGATATTGGCAGGGCTAGATTTAGGGCTAGACGGGCCCAGGAGCGAACAAATTAGGCGAAGCAAATTGTCCTTTTTCAATTAAAGTGAGACACCATTGAGTGAAAGTTAGTATGACAATCCAAAGAAAGAAATTCAATTAGTTTAAAAATACGTTTGAACCAGTTTCCAAATTCAAGTACGTACTTAAATAAGAGTAATACTAACAAATGAAAATGATATTAAAGAGGAAATAAAAAGCAGACTTAATTCAGGAAATGCATGTTACTTTTCTCTTCATAAGCTTTTGTCTTCTCTAATATCTAAGAAACTAAAAGTTAAAATATACAAAACAGTAATTTTGCCTGTAGTATTATATGGATGGGAAACTTGGTCCCTTACATTGAAAGAGGAACATAAATTGAGAGTATTTGAAAATAAGATCCTTAGGAAAATCTTTGGACTTAAAAAGGGATGAGGAGACAGGTGAGTGGAGAAGGTTACATAATTTAGAACTACATAATTTGTATTCATGTCCAGATATTATCAGAATGATTAAATCAAGAAGACTTAGGTGGGCAGGCCATGTGGCACGAATGGGAGAGGAAAGAGGAGTTTACAGGATTCTTGTTGGGAAACCTGATGGTAAGAAACCTGTAGGAAGGCCAAGGCGAAGATGGAGGGACAACGTTGAGATGGTCCTAAAGGAAATCGGTTAGGATTGAAAAGAGTATATAGATCTTGCTCAGGATAGGAACAGATGGAAGGCTGCAGCCATGAACATTCGGGTTTAAGAAGGCTAGAGAGTTAGTTAGTTAGTTAAAAAATATTACAGAATACAAAATGTGTCAGCTGACACAAACATGTTGACTGCAGTAAACACTTAAAAAGTGCATCTGCTAATGATGCACTGTTGATGCATCAAAATACAGGAAAATGCATCAGTGAGTACTTTTATCAGCTGCTGTTTTGCGTCATGCATGAATTTGGAACATGTAAGACACGATCATTTTAAGCGAATCAAACTTAACACGTGCCCATTAATGCACCAAAGGTGTATTGATCTTGGTTTGATGCAATTTCGGGTTCTGTGTGTAGTTAAAAATCACGTATATCTCTTAAATAGAAGAAGAAGATGAAATAGTAGAAAATTCGTCACCTGTTGTTCGTGATATGGAATACAGGTGGCACTGTATGGGGGTGGGGTAAAGTGGTTGCAGAATTTAATTTATTATTACATTACTCACTGTTGTACATTATTATTTGGTACATAATAGCGATTGAATACTAAGCCACGGCTTTACAATTTCCTCGTCGCTTCCTCTTCACCACAGAATAGAAAAATGAAAGATTTGTGGCTCGAATCATTTTTCAATAATCGGTTTCAATAACACGTGTTCCGATTGGTCGACAGTGTAACCTGAAGGGCTTAAATTTAACAGATTTTAAATAAGAATTCTTAAATGTTATTTATGGATAAACATTACTTGTGTTCTGACGTCAGTTCCCGTAAAAGTGGAATTCGATTAGTTGCTCGAGGTTGGTTTGATCGTGTAGTACAGTGGTTGCCTTCGTGAGCTTCTGTACCGGTGAATTCGTTTTCTAAAAGTCGATGCTCCAATTAATAATTACGTTACTTAATACGTACCCTTGAAATGTAATAGTAATAAATAAATTGTGGGATAATTATAGAGACTAGTAGTTGGATTATGCCTAGAGTTGTTGACAAAATTTGGTTTAAATTAATTGACAATGACTAATTGACAAGGGGTGGATCTAATATTTTAGTTTTCTTTGCGTAATATCTATCTATCATTAAATTAAATTGTTAAGTACTGATTTTTATTTGCGTGTTCTGTTTCGGACATTGAAAAATTCCAATTAATTAGAGAAAGGACATCCTTCGAGGTGGTTGCCAGCTCGGGCTGCAAGTCTCTTCACCCTTCCGGCCCCAACTCGAGAACGGCCCTAGGGTTGTAATTCAAATTTGGAGGCTCCACTGGTAACAGTCCCCTCTCAACAGCTTTGATTTCTCACCAGGACTGGCGGGAAACAAATTCCTCCTATCGCTGGTGAACTCCGAACGAAAGGTATCTTTCCAGTGATTGACAAGTCGGGCTGCAAGTCGTAAACTTCAGGAGAACCTCTAGCGGCCCGGAAGTTGAGAGACGCTGCGTAGGACGGAAACAAAATCGAATAAGCACGCGAGATAATGAATTCCAACCTTTTGCTGTCCGGATATAATGAATGTTTAATAACGTATGTTAATGTTTCTAAATATAGTAACAGTTTTTCGTGTTGCCGTTACACAATAACAAACAACGCGCTGGGATTTCTAAATAGAAGCACCACGTGATCTCATTAATATTTCTTATTTTTAAAAGCTCAAGAAACATTGAACCTTTCACAGCATCATCATTCATCCACGATGCGTGGGAAGAATAAGAACCAAATAAGAACGACGCGTTTTGTGCAACAGTTGGAGCGGCAGAACGAATTATTATTAATGCTGCTTTCCAAACTAATAACTTTTTTTTGTAATCCTTGGGTACTCCAGGAGTTATGGATCGCGTATATCATGCCTTTGCTCAATGGAGTTTCCAAATAGGAAAGGTTTGGGGATTTGTTACAGCAGAGGATACACGTGTCACACTTGCGCAACGGAAGAATGTTAGAGTTTATCTTAATAGTCTTTCTACAGTAGCGAATGCGTCGTCATAGGTGGGAGAAGGTGGACTCTAGCCACGTTGAAATAGACTTTTGTACTCTGCCACGTCTCCAGCGGTCTCAACACACTTTGTCAAATGTTTCTTAAAAAGATGAGGATTCAGTGTAGCCGTTGAAGTGGATATCTTTCCTACGAGATGATCCACAATTTAGAGCACATCTCAGGTTTCGAAATTCCTCGCGACGCAGTCCATGTGATTTAGGTTAGGTGAGCGTGGTGTCCATTTCACATTGTGCCTTCTCTGAGGCCTCTAACGAGATAAGTCCACTGCAAGGTGATCAGACTTCCTGTATTATTTGGGATAGTCCCTTTCTTTCAGTCTCTGTCCACATTTTAAAAGAAACTTAAAACGGGCGCAAGAAAGTTTATTTTTTGTGACAGTGCTTATCGGTATTGAACGATGAGTACATGTATATTAAGCAATAGCTAACGTCACAATATTGGCAGAATGAAAGCCGAAAAAAACATCACTTTGCGATTGTTGGAGTAGAAATTATTTCAGATTTCCAATTATCTTAAAATATTGGAGTTTCTTCTCTGTTTACCTGTAACTAATGCCCCACTGAACGAGTGTTCTCGTACATTAATGGTTTGTAGACAAGTGACGAACACTCTTTCAGTACAAACTTTGAAAGCTTTGTTGATTAATAAGGAGAACTTCAATCATACGTGTGTAAACATGAATGGTTTGTAGACAAGTGACGAACGCTCTTTCAGTACAAACTTTGAAAGCTATGTTGATTAATAAAGATAACTTCAATCATACGTGTGTAAACATGAATGGTTTGTAGACAAGTGACGAACGCTCTTTCTGTACAAACTTTGAAAGCTATGTTGACTAATAAGGGGAACTTCTATCATATGTGTGTAATCATTTACAAAATGTTCCTTGAAAAGAAGGCTGTGCTTAAGAAGATCCATTCAACGGCAAAATATCAATGACTGACTTCTAATTCTAAGGGACTGCTTGGTTGGAGTTCATGCATGCCACAATATTATGTACGTTATTTACACAGTGTTTATTTATTATCTAATTAGTTTTCGAACGTAAGTATTTGTGATGAAACAGTTTTTATATTAAAATGAACACATTTTGCTGTCCTGTTTTGTTGTTTTGAAAATCTGATCACCTTGGTCCAATGGCAGAATAAGGGTGGCGGTTGAAAATGTTCAGTGGGAAAAACAGCAATAGGCTGAATTTTGCACTTTAATAAAGATGATTTGAATTGAGTTGAATAAAAATTTCGTTAAAATCATTTCAAACGGTTTGTTACTTGTAATGGCCGTAAAAATTCAGAAATAATGAGAACTTCAGCGGTCTGGTATGTATATGTCCACTCTGATTAAGGGGGAAGGGGGGCAAAAGCCTATGAAAGTTCAGGCGGAGAAAGAAAAACTTCATTCCATCTCACCGTTTTATTCTACTGATGGGTTCTAAACAGTGGCGTATATAGTGTGGATCCGGATCCACCGAAAACCACTGTCTTAGAAGAATTCCAGCTTCCGTGACACAAAAGTTCTCTTTATTTTCCTTCTCTGTAGTTCTGACTAATTTACATGTAAACATGATTTCGTACAGTGGATTTAAAACAACTACACATAATTTATTCATTTCCAATGTGCGACCAATTTTTTCTGTGACCACATAACTAAGCTAACGAATAAATTGAGCGAGTCTTAATGAGAAGTAATTTGCTGGAGAACGAAATGAGATAGTTCAATTACATAGGAAATAAACCTGTTGCTCGGAACTTTCGTCGGCTTGAAAATACTTCATTCTTTTTTAAAGAGAATAATATTGTTTAATAATGGTATTAAGATTTCTCTCCACTAAATATGTAGGCGAGATGCGAGAGTATTATGGGGAATTTGGTACCCCCTTGCCCCCCCCCCCCGTGCGCACGCCTCTTGACTGTTCAAAATATTACTTCCTATGTCTCCCTCTATGGGCACGTAGCCACACTATGCTTTTGAATAACAGTCTGCTTCAAATTACTGTAATCAAGTTGTTGTAACTAGAGTGTATGGGTGGTAATCACAATTTATTCCTTTTCCTTCCGTTAAAATCATGCTTTATTGTCCTAAGCCCTTCCCTGCTTTATTCGATCGTCTTTGGCCTTGAGTTAATCGGGAAATTGCTAGGAAAAGAATGGTCGCAAGTTTGGTATTGCTATGATCTTCTGGGATGGAAGCAGAAAATCCCAAGAGGCCATCCAATGCGTGGGCTAGATGGCGTTGACGTCACAAATTGATATGTGGGAGGGAAACAAAAGGATATCAATCACGTGTGATATATTCTGATTCTCTCTCTCTGTCCATTTGTCTCTGCCTTTGTCTTGTGGGTCTAGCAAAGCCACCGAGAATCAGGTTAGCAACATCCGTGTGTAAAGGACCTACAAGGGATACCTCTTTTATCATGTAGTAAAGAACCAAGTGCTGCATCTTCCTTCTGTTCTAGATTGTAGAATACTCTCCCTCCAACGTATATTCCCAGAGGGACGCGGGCATAGAATGGTCTGGGATGAAATCTAAGTCCCCCCGTGAAATAATCCTCTCAATTTCAATTTCCTGCAAACAAAATTGGTTATATGAGGAGGAATTTGGACAAGAATCATACTTAGAGGAATAAAGAGACGGAGAGAGATACAGAGTGTTTCTGTGTGTTTGTGTGTGTGTGTGTGTGTGTGATGGTGTGTGTGTGTGTGTGTGTGTGTGTGTGTGTGTGTGTGAAAGAGAGAGAGAGAAAGAAAGAGAGAGAGAGAGAGAGAGAGAGAGAGAGAGAGAAGAGACAGACAGACAGAGAGAGCAGGGGGGATGAGACAACAATATAGAAAGTAGGAGGGACAGAAATAGATACATGAGATAAAGAAAGAGGGAAATAATGAAAATGATGATGTAGAAAAATAGAGGAAGAAGGATAGATAGAAATGAAGAATAGATATATAGAAAAATAAAGAAAGAAAGAGAGAAAATAACACAAAAACATAAAGAAT
This sequence comes from Lepisma saccharinum, assembly GCF_977018435.1. Taxonomy (NCBI): domain Eukaryota; kingdom Metazoa; phylum Arthropoda; class Insecta; order Zygentoma; family Lepismatidae; genus Lepisma; species Lepisma saccharinum. The sequence continues at coordinate 3,497,312 of NC_139246.1, forward strand.
GGATAGAGAGAAATTATTAAAAAATTATAAGAAGGAGAAAGAACAGAGAAAGAAAGTGGAAAAGAAAGCTCAAAATAGAAAAAAAAAACTGCCTTCCTGTGTCATGAGCTGTTTTATAGTTATATATACAGGGTGGCTGAATAAGTCACTTAACACCCCCAGTACAAGGCCACTGCGGCATGGAACGTGAAAATGGCGATGACCAATCGTTGCCTGGCCAAGGGGGAACCACATAGACGTCACCCGCATGGTCGGCAGCCATCTTGATGTCCGCCATCTTGAATTCAACTTCAGAAATTTAAATGGGAATTGGGTCGTGCGACATATCAAAATGGGCTAGAATCAATGTAATGTAAACTAAAAGCTTAAGTGTAACCCTACTTCAAATAATAAATAATAATAATGATCTGATTTGAATTCGAAGTTTGAACAAATAAATGTATGAAGCAATGAATTACCCAACTGGACCAACAGTGGCGTAGCAACATATCGCGAGGTCCCCATCTGTTCTTGAAATTTGAAATCTCAATGTGAATAGATACAAAACCTTAAAGGATACGTCAGCAAAATATATTTAAATAATTATAATAATAATATAAAATTACTGACGAAAATTATATTTAATAATATGCGACGGAGAAATTTACACTTGGCAGAGGTATATTGTTGGAACACAATGCTGGAATTTACTTTAAGCAAAGTAGTTTAAAGATGTTCTTCAGGCACTAAGACATAACTGAAATATTCAAATATGCTAAACTTTATATATATATATATATATATATATAATATTATATATATAAAGAAATCAGAAATGTAAGTAGAGTTGGGGTTATGCTAAACCACAACCCTGCCAAAATATCTAGCTACGAGGCTGGCTCTTCGACACAATAGGTTTCAGTACCAACAAATCGTTTATAGGTGATTTATTGTTAAAATATTAACATTGGTTGCAAGGTCAAGAGAAATAGGAAAATACAAGACAAAGCACTTTTTATCCAAGAAAATAATAAGTGGAGAAAAATGTCCAAGCAAGTTATTGTGAATTTTTGCGTAAGTGTTTCACATTAGAAATACAATAATTTTCCTTCTTTTCTGGCCCCCCTTAGTCTAAGGGTTCAGCCCGCCTGCATGTTACGGTTCTGATTTGATGTATTCATTCAAATTATAACGTTAAACTACAATTTAAAGCCAGATATAAAAACGGAATATTTTAATTTTATTTTCCACAAAAAATGGGACGCGAGGACCCAACAGGCGCGAGGCCATGGCCGGTCGCCCACCTCGCACACCCCTTGCTACGCTACTGTGGACCAATGTCCGTAAGGTGCTAAGTTGGAATCAACATCAGGTTAAGGAGAAGGAGCTGGCAAGCATCGACAAGTATGCAAAATTATTTCTGTTTAATAAAATACGGCACTCTGGACAAACTAAGTTAATTATTTTAATTCGCCGCAACCGAATTGCGCACACTTTAGATCCAAGATTGCGCACAGATTTTGATCCAACGTTGCCATTTTGATAGCTTTAAAGTCTGTGCGCAAAACTGTTTTATTCTTTAGACAAGAAGTGAGAGAGAAATATTAAATAAAATAGTAAATCATATGAATTTACTCAAACTCAAAAGTTAGGTTAGGTTAGGAGGTTAATGACTGCAAAAACACGTGTAAGTCCACACACACACACACACACACACACACACACACACACACACACACACACACCCACCCACACACACACACAAACACAACAGAAGTGAGAACAGCTTGAGAACATTTTACATCTGACAACATCGCTGACACCACTGATAAAACCGGAAAAGTGTGCGCAATCCGGCTGTAGCCATTTTAATTAACTAATTAAAACTTTTAAAATTACAGAATTTTTATTTATTTCAATGTGTGAATATGTAGAGAAAATTACATGAAGAGATCTAATCTCGTTTTAAAGAGGCTGTTGCTTAATTAATATATGTGTATTTTTCAGCAGAAATTTACATTTTATCGAAATTAAACAAATATCTATTATAGCATGAACCGTTTTTAAGGAAAGTCGACCGATCTTTTCGACGGCCTCCGTGGCGGTGTAGTTTGCACACAGCGCTACAACGGGGTCCCGGGTTTTGAATTCTGGCCATGGCATGGATGTTCTTTGTGAGTGTCCTTATCTTCGCGATTAGCCAGAAATGGCAGAAAAGAGAAGTAAAATAAAGCAAATCAATCAATCTAGCGACATACCTTGGTTTATCTGTTTTGTAACTCAGTGCAATTAATCCTTCTTTCTTCCGGAAGATGGCAATAGTTATCATGGAAGAACGTGGCATATGCTGCCACCTGACGGAAGAACATGGAACTAGTACAAGCAAGAGGGAAAGCAGAACCCAGGCAGCATACTGAAGGCAAATGCCAAAGTTTCTTTAGTTCACTGCAGTCCTAACTTTTCACAAAGACCCACTTTTTGTGATTTCGGATCTAAATTTACACTTCCGTCAACGAAGATGGAAATTTCTGGATTAACGCCTGATCCACTGAATGCTCGAATGGGCTAATTGAGACTTGACCTACATTTTATAGTGGGATCCGGAAGGAGAATTCATCAGGTTCGAATCCCTGGGAAGGATAAATGTTATTCTATTCTGTTCTTTTCTTATGCTTTCGGCGAGTACTCAGCTGTTAGTGGTTCCAATTGATCTCTTTCTCCACACAACCGAAATAAGTTGTAAGGAGAAAATTATCGTTGCTAAGGATTTATTGAAAAACGCACTGAAATTCCTACAACTGCACGCTATCGTGAAAAAACAAAGTACATCGTCACTTGATTTCTACAATTACTTGGCTTGCCTGCCAAAAAGGAAAATGTTTTAGCACATCGTAAACTCTTGAATACTACAGATAAACGTATGTGTCATTTCTCTAAACGCACTGTCATGAAAATAGGCGGCTGGGCAGAATTGCGCTGTTGCCACATATGGCGAAAGCAAAGCGAGAGCGGGACAAAAGTCGCTGGTTCCCGCGCACTGCGTGGCAACGTCAACCTGGCTGCCTTGCCTAGTTCGAGCGTCAGACCGACTTCTCTCTGGGAGACTTTTGTGTCATCCCTGACCTTTCGAGCAAATACTGTCAGTTTGTATCACATGGATTACAAATAGCAACTCTACAACGTGATCTTTCATCCTTTTCAACCTCCGTACACACGAGGTTGTGCTCCGACGTGGCAACAGCGCGAACTTCTGCCACCCGCCTAATTTCATGGCCCTGCGTTTAGCTCCTCCCTGGCGCCGCACTTGTAACGTCGTTGCCTTGTATTGAAGTGTTACGGGTTCGATACCTTGTGGAGGCACATAGTGGTTCGGATTGCAGTTTAAAAAGCAGGTACTTCCCGATTAGCTTATCTGTGCATGAAATGTACTTAAAGCAAATGCACATATCTTTATTATTCTATTTCAGCAAAAGGTTTTTCAAGTTTTTCAAACCTTTATAGAAGTTTCTGTGTTGAATTCAACAGCTGTTGAAATAAAGGTACAGTCACCAGCAATAAAAATGAAACACCTGTATCCTGAAATACGCGCTTCCCTGAAAGGCGTTGTGCGTGTTGTCTAACTCTACGGCGGTGGTAGAAGTTTCCATTGAAAATTTGCTATTAAAATCCACGAATCCAGGGAAGCTAGTATTTCATGATCTAGGTGTCCCATTTTTATTGCTGGTGACTGTACAAATTACGCATACAGTATACTCTGTCCCGGGTATCTCTGGAGCAAGGCTGCGCATAGCGGCAGAGAAAGGGGTGCTACCTCTATTTGTGCAAGGTACATAAATCTTAATATTAAACCACGGCTAATGTATCTTCAGGTAGGGTTCTTTTCTGAAAACGAAAACAGACAGGAAGCCTTCTAATGGAGACGTTTAAACGTTTATATTATCTCAACAAGGATACATGGATTTATATATTTACATAATGAGATACGTATTGCTCAGATTCTGTTTCAATTTGTATGCTTTTACAAATTTATTTTTTCTTTCTAATTCGCATAATCTTCTTTAGTAGATGCTTCCTTCGGTACTTTTTTCCGGACTTTTTTCTTGACTTATTTCTTTGTGATAAATCTGGATCTGGACTTCCTTCTTTGAGGGAAATCTGGATCTGGACTTCCTTCTTCGTGGGATAACTGGATCTGGACTTCCTTCTTTGTAGGAAATCTGGATCTTCTTCTAGACTTCCTTCTTTGTGGGAAATCTGGATCGACTTCCTTTTGGACTCATGTAATCCCTGGAACGTGTATCCATTATGCCAATTCCTTGGTATTTTCATACGTAGGTTTTCCTTCTTCACTAAGTCCTTTTTCCACAAACTGGTAACACCTCACTTTTTCTTCATTCACAAGAAGTCCTAGAGGGTTACGAGTTCGAGGGTTGATATCTACGCCGCTTATTTCTACTCTCCTCCCTTGAGGCAACAACTGGAACGCGCCAACACTAAATAAGTCCAACAAAGTGTATACTTGGTGCCAGACGATTGAAATGCGCAACCAAAGGTAATGTGGGTCGCGACTGGAACGCGTCGCCACTGCTATAGATCAAAATTCCCACCAAGGGAATGGTAAATCAAGCTAACAGATTCAGATCTGTTAAAAGACACGAATTTGTATCAGTGGTTTCACTTCTTTAGTTTCCCGGTGTATTTACATATGGGCACCAATTTAAATTGTTAAGTATTTACATTAATTTATTGTTCTTATATCTTTTCTTCATCCTCTTATAATGGATTATATTGTTGTTCATCTTTCCAAATTACTCTGCGCTTATTTACACTGCCATTCGCGTATCTCGTGTTAATCTTCAATCTTGTACAGTCAGAGAAAGAATTACCTGGGCCACGGGACGTAGAATTTCGTAACGTCTTAAAGCCTGTTGTTTATGCAACCCAAATAACAAAATATTCGCTTAAGTTTGTCTGGTGGATCTGAGTTCTCGGGAAGGATTGAGCATTGATAGCATGCGTCACATGACTCATGCCCCAGCCACAACTTCCAGCTGGGTGCTACGAGGCCTCCAGAAGAAAATTTCAGGAACTGGTTTCTTAACAAGAGCTACTCGTAAGGAAATATTCTTTCCTGTATTATTAGTCATTGTCAATAAGGTTCGCTGAAATGATGGTTCTCATCACAGACCACATACCACACGCTAATTGTTTAAGTCCAGTTTATGCACTGGACCTACAGATTAAAGTGGGAACCGAACCAAATGTCCCTCTATCAGGTATTGAATTCGGAAACCTTTGATTACAATGGCGAAGACGTTACCATTACGCCATCGGAGAGGCAATGGAACGCCTTGAGAAAGAGACTGAAACCATATTTGGCGTAAATTTTAAAAATAAGAAAATAATTTGTGGTCACAGGTTCGAACCGTGGGAGCGGCATAGATTTTTGTGCCATCGTCCATTTCACGAGTTTATAATTCTTCCTCACCGACACGATTAACACGAGTGGTAGAAGAAAAGCGAAGTAAAATAACTGAAACAGAAATAAAAGGAAACAGCGAAACAAATTTTATCTATAATATTCTGCAGTCACTTCAGTCGTATTCACGGAATGCCGTGGTCCCTAACTTGTCTTTTCCCCTTCCTTTGTGCTCTCGATTTCATCTGTCACGATTGGTCTAAACTAATTAATGCGACGTTAATTAAACAATCCAAACAACGAATCAATGCACAATCAACAGCACAAAACAACATTCCAATTGTTTTCGAATCGGAAAACAATTGAGATGCTGTAAAATGAAGCAAGATGCAGTAATAAAGTGGGATTTTGGTACGGTATAGAATTAAATCGGTGAAGATGTTCGATTTGATTGGATGCTTGTTATTTAGTGGCACTATTCTTTCACTTTTGGCAAATAGCGACGATGAAGATGAGTAATGAGTGAAGATATGATGACATTGATTAAGGGACACTCACCAAGAAAACCCATGGCCAAGCCGAGATTCGAACCAGGGGCCCATGCTCTCGTAGCACGCTGTGCTAACCACTGCGCCACGGAGGTCGGTTAGGAGTGGACATTATACCATATTTTGTGGGTACAATTGGGATCAATCAATGAAATGACTAGGCATATTATATTATTAATATATTCATTTCATAATATCACGTCGTATTATTCGGCACGAAATAACATCAGAGACATTCAATCTTGCATTTTTGCCTTTCAACTAATTCTTCGACTTCAGATTAATCACATCAATAAGATAAATTATGAAACAAATGATAATGAATGTTGGATATTGACAGTTATTACAAATTACCTGACACAAGCAACATTAAGCAGACTCGGTGGGCAAGCTCATTAAGTGGTCGACATTCGATCTCGTCACCAAAGTTCCCGGGTTTGAGTACCGTCCATGTCACAGGTGTTTTGAGTATTTCGTCATTAATTTCATGTAATGGTCACTCGTCTGCGACTAGGAAGAAAAATGATGTTACGTAACAGAAATAATAAAAATATACATGATCGAAGGGTACTTATTTCATCTCTCACGAAATCTCCTACAAAACCGGGATATATGAAATAGTATATGTATCTTCACATACGTTTTCGATTTCTATATTTAACTAGTCGAGACCGAGAACGAGAGAGCAATTTTCAAATCGAGAGACCGAGAGACGGAGACACTGTCAGGTCTTGTTTATTTCTTGACATCTTCCTAATTGAGTTGGTTGTTGTTCTGTTTGTTATTGGCTTTGTATTGGAAATTATTGTCATTATTCTTCCCCTGTAGGTAAACCATTAAGACGATTTATGATGAAATAAAGCAGATAAAAGGGGAAAGAACAAGAAAGTCATGTCTGCCCGGGACTTCAACCCAGAACCTTACGTAACGAGATTTGAAATTCTGGAGAAGGCATCCGTGTTTCCCTTGGCTTTCTCTTTACTCTACTTCTGTTATTTTATCATACATGTATAATCAAAATGGATTTGAGAAAATATGTTGCGGTCCATAACTTTGTTGATTAGATGCTACAGATGTGAACTCCAACATGGAATAAATTATTATTTTTTGTTTCGTATGTGGTTGAATATGAAATGTTCTTACACTGTGACAATTTATTACTTTAGTTTTTGTTTTGTGCACAGATAAGCTAATCGGGACTGGACCTTCAGTTTAACATGGATACGAACCACTACGTGCCTCCACCGTGTATCGAACCCGGGATCCCTTGATTACAAGGTGACGACGTTATCATTACGCCATCGAGGAGGCTCCGTGACAAAATGTTATTTACTCGATCTCTTCAATAATTTATTTCAACATTTACATTTTCGTTTTCTTCTTTATTTTTGTTAACTAATCTTAAACGGCTCTTTTTGCGTCTTGGAATTTCTTCTTGTTTCAGGAAAAGAAAAATAATACATGCAGGCTGTATAAAAAACGCCCGTGCAAATAGATAGAAAGCTCACTCTCGAGAACTAATTTATAAATAACGTAACCATTAGGAAACAATTTGAATGTTAACTGATATAACTGCAAATGAAACAATACTTACAGACACTAACGAAATATTTATTCTTGTATAAGCTCACAGGCAACAGGTATCTGGTGAGTCATTCACTCTTGCTAACTACGAGCGAAGGTCACTGAACCAAAGGATGGCAAACAGGCGTCTGCTCTGCGAAACTAGGGTTAGCAGACGAGGCCACGTGTTCCTGTTATCAATATCGTACGAAATAAGGAGGAACACAGTTTTCCTATAAAACTATTTTTTTAGATGTACGTTTTTGTCCCATCATTGCACACTTTCTTGAGGTCTTGAAGGCCTACGTAAAGGCTTCTCTGCAAGAAGGATAGCTTACCATTGAGGGAAGAAAACGTGTGTGTGTATCGAGGTCCTTCCACTTTCGTATTCTTCTTTATTTCAGAACGCGTGCTGTATCGTTGATTTAATACGATCTATCCGTTGTAGTTTTTAGGTTCTGTTTCTGTTCGGTAATTTTACAATGTGTTCCTGCTTATGTTATTTGCGACGAAGGTTCTGGATTCGATAATCTGGACAATAACGGGATTCTGTTGGTTGGTTGATTTTGTGTCTTGAGTCCACTTTATGCACAGCAAGACTAATCGGTAATGCACCTACAGTTTTAAGTGGGATCCGAACCACTATGTGCCTACACATTACTTTGCTACTAGATATTTGCATGCTAAGATGTAGGAAGTGCTACATTTTCAGTGTGTGGAATTGAGAGTTATTTTGGATACGAAGGATCGGACAATGGAGTAGTGGGAAAGGATCACTTGACATGTTTGAATTATAACCCCCCTCCCACACACACACACAAACAGGATATCGGCCGTGGTTATTATAACGAAATATAACATGGATGAATTGTGTCAAGAAAAAGTGGAGCCTATTTACATCCCTACGGAACTTGGAAGAAAGTCCACGTAGAGATTAGAAAGTTCTGTTCCGACAAAATCTGACGTATAGTAAATGAAAATGCAAAGTGCTACCTTGTGCTTTGCACCAAGTCATGAATGTGTATAGGGGGTGTGGAATTAGGGCCCCACACTTTCTTGTTACGGCCGAAGGTGGGGATAGTGTGATCAGCACCACGCCCCTGTCTGCCTTTACCCCCCCCCCGAGTTTCCTACAGGTACCCACTTTATACGACGCTGGATGGGCGCCGGAGCCACTTGAACAGGTGGATAAAAATTCCAATTCTTCCCAGTCGGGGATCGAACTCAGATCTCTCGCATAGTAATCAAACGGCCTAACGAACAAGCTACCGCGGCACATATAGTATAGTAGCCTTTGTAATTAAGGCAATAATTATTTTAGCGTTTCGTTCAACGCTTTTAGGCGAATCATTTTCGGACATGTAACATGTAGCTTATTTCGGTTCTGCGACTTGGTTTGAGAACAGGCGATATTCTGAAGAACAACATTTCACCTGACAAGTCACGTGACTTTCCTAGATTTCCTGTGTCTATTGGCTATTGCATGAAAGACGAGTTGCTCTTGAGACAGACAGAATCACCCGATCACCTAAACGTGCAATATGTGTTGCCTACCTTTCCGGCATTATTTACTACCATTAAAGTCTTATGGGGAAGAACTTTTTTCCACCACTGTACACCTTGTGCTGCCATCTTTACTCCACGTTGGCAAACCGTTTACATGCGTTGGCCCCATTGGGTAAGTAACGGGGCGGATCGAATGAGCAGAGCGAAGCAGTACACGCTGCTGTGAAGGCTGGCAACTGCAGTTGCTTTCCCCCTCCACGCAATCCCGTTCCCTCTCACGTGCTCATTGGTGGAGCCGTCTCGCGTCACTACTTGCGCAGAAACTTGTCCTCGTTCTCTTGTTCGAGAGATAGCTGGGACAGAGTATAGTACGTGTTTAACTTCAAAGTTTGGCAACACTGCATAAACTTCTCAATGTAACTAATGAACAGTGTGCATAGAATGTGGCTTATCTTGAAGGTTATGTGTCGATAAGATACCGTGCGAACTCTTTTCAGAAAGCGGTGAGTTCATTAGGCGTGAAAGGAGATGGCTCCGTCGGGCAGAAAGTTGACAGAGGACGACTATGAGGATTTCAAAGCTCACGGGAGGCCGTACTTCAAGAAGAAACCATTGTTGTACTGCATTGTTGACTTTGGGGATGAGCTGGAGGATTTCGTCCTGGAAGGATCCAACGATGGGCACATGGAAGAGGATGCGATTGGCAGGATAGAAGAGCTTCAGAAGTCAAGGAAAAGAAATGTTAAGTAAGTGCTGATGTTTTTAAGGTGTCGGGGGAAAAAGCACATAAGTGACACACTGCGATTTTCAGTTTATTTCATTTAAGTCACACTGTATCAATTAAGGGGAAACTAAAGCCGATTTTGCGGTAACTTTTCGATAACAGATGGCAGCACCATTTGTCATGGCAACCTAGTGCCATGTTGCCAGATCTCCGCGTAAATATAACCAAGGTACATACATATTATAAGTATAATTTTGGGCATGTGTAAAGATGCTAAATTACTTCTAAATTGAATTTTATTAGTTCATACTAACCATAAACATGGGTATTTGGTTCAGTACAGTTCAGACAAATACAGTAAAACTTCTCAATAACGGACAGGCCTGGGGGAAAAATAAATGTCCGTTTTTAAGACATGTCCGCTTTTTAGAAGAAAGTGTAGGATGTTACACAATAGGATAAGTATATTATAGTACGTACTTTACTAACATAATGTTTTTTTCCTACATTCAACGAACAAAATACTGTGCTACATACGGTGAATTTAAATTTACTAAAGAATCCCTCCATACATTACAAATTTCACAAAAATGAAAATACAGTACACGTAGTGCGAAATGAAGCGAGGGAGTGGTTTTTGTTCACGGAACCGTTCGGTGATTTTTCACAATTCAGGCATAAATTCTTGCAGGCTTTTCATGGATTGGATTATCAGAGAGAAGCAGAGTTATTTTTGTCTCAGAGGTTTCAACTTGCTAACGAGGGATTGGCGGAATACGTTCGCAAAGTTGACAGGCATTTTAGCAGGATAAAGAATTCGGCTTCTGCGCAGGAGAGAATTGAGTTTGTGAAGTCGCACTGCAATCCGGTATTTAGGGATTATTTGTACAACAAGACATTCACTTCTATGAGAGAAATGAGCGAGTACGTCCTGGAACTACAAACGGAGTTTTTGGAAAGGCAGAGATTCAAGTCTTTCGTTTCTGAAGACGAAATTCGCAACTTGGCTCTGAGAAAGTCCGTTAACCAGGAATTCGAAGAGGAGAGGGGGAGAAGGGAGAAAAAAATCTGATATTTTCTTGGACCCTGTGAGCATTGGTTTTGACCGCCCGAAAGTCGAGCGCTTGAGGGCTGAACATGTGGTTTCACGCCCTCCACCATCGCGGCTTGCGGTGAGGGATGAAAACAAACAGAACCGCTTTTCGAAGGAAAATTGCCAGAGAAATAAATTATGCTACACTTGTGGACAGAAAGGTTGCAGAGCTTCAAATCACCGTAGGGAAATCAAGATTAATGAACGTGGGAAGGAAGAAGTAACAAAAAAACTCGTAGAGTCGCCACGAATTTGTCAAGTTCGTGGCGTGGAAACTGCAAATTTTACGCGGAAGGAAAATTTTTCACCTCACAATGTAAATGTAAAAGATGTTAGGGAACCTATCGTTTTATGCAACGTGGCTAATGTAGAAGTACACGCATGTATTGATACGGCGTCGTCCAATAACTTTGTCTCTTTGGAGGTCTTCGAGAAGATGAAGACAAATAGAGTAAAATTGAAGGGTTGTAAAACAAAAGTAATACTTGCGGAAGGAAATGTGGAATCTTTGGGGAGCGCTTACGTTAATATTATGTTTCACGGACACAAGGCTCGGGATCAAATATTTGTGTTATCTAATGCTAATCATGAAATGTTAATGGGAAGGACATTAATGGCTAAGCTGGGACCTGTACCCATGATTCATCGTAACGGGTGGGCAATTGAGCCTGATCTTTCGAAAATCGTGCCTTTTGATGCGCCGTCGACACGTGACAGCGTTGATGCTGTTGGTTCTAGGGGACTGGGTTCGACCACGGATGGAGTCGAACGGGTCCAAGAGAACGTTTCTGCCTGCGGAGCGGAGACACGTAGCAGCGACATCAAAGGGGAGGGGGTTGACGAAGAGAGAAGGAATGCCATGCTGATGGAGGGTACCGATATCTCAGAGGAAAACAAGCCGAAATTGATTGCCATACTGAGACGGCATATTGATGTTTTTCAAGATAAACCGGGATTAGCAAAGGATTACGAGGTTCGTTTGGATGTGAATAACGAGAAGCCGTTCCGAGCGAAACCTAGGCCAATTTCTGAGCAAAAGAGGAAATTAATGAATCAGGCGATTGAGCAGATGCTTGAAGACGGGATCATTGAAAGGGGTGACACAGATTACCTTTCACCGCCTATCCTTCATTGAAGAGAGATAACACATGTAAAGTGATCATCGATAGCAAAGGCTTGAATAAGAGATTGGAGGCTAGACGTAGAGAAATACCTGATATTAGGTCGACAATATGTAAGCTTTCTGGGGGAACTATATTTACAGTTCTGGATATTCCGTTTGCATTTGCAAATATGCAGATTTCTGAAGATACAAGAAAATATGCAGGTTTCTTGACAGAAATGGGAACGTTTAGATAGAAAAGGTTATTTTATGGCTGTCGTAGTGGACCTTTTCACCTTGCGGAACTGATGCAGAAGACGCTAGGAGAGCATTATCAAACTGATGCAATATGTTATTATGATGACGTAGTGATTGCAAACGCTACCGAGGAAGAACAACTGAGAGTGTTGGATTCTGTCCTGGGAAAGATGAAAGACAAAGGACTGACGATTAGTTATCGAAAGTCGCGTCTGTTCAGAAAGAAAATTGATTTTCTTGGGTTTACAATTTCAGAAAATACCATATCTTGTGCGGAAAGTAAGAGAAAACAGGCAGAGCAATTGCAGCGTCCGAGAAATATCAAGCAGGTTAGGAGACTAGTAGGTTTCTTAAATTTTCTGTCAGATTTCATAAAGGACCAAGCAAAGATATCCAAACCGATCACAGACTTGTTACAAGGAAATAGGAAATTTTCTTGGGGAAAAGAACAAGAAGAGAGTTTGCAGAAGTTGAAGGATGCAATTGTAAATAGTCCTGATCTCAAGATTCCTGACGTTTCGAAACCGTTTCACTTGTTTGTAGACTGCTCTGACATAGCGCTTGGCTATATCGTCACTCAGGAGGACGACAAAACGAGAAAATTGCAGACTGTTGCATTTGGGAGTAAGAAGCTGTCTGACACTCAGCGTTCTTATTCTGTCACAGCGAAAGAGTTATTTGCGTTGACCATGGGTCTGGAGAAATTTGAATATTACTTTCTGCAAGCACCGGAAGTGATAGCTTACACTGACCATTCTGCGCTCGTGGATATCTTGAAATCTTCACACATTCCGAGCCACATAAACAGAATGATAAACAGGGTGACCAGATTTCCAGTTACCGTAAAATACATTGCCGGTAGAAATAACACAGCGGTTGACTACTTGTCGAGGATCGAAGCGGGATTCTCTGAGAGGGAGAATTACATTGGATCTTCGGATGCAGAAGAGAATTATCCGATAGAGGACATCAAGCCTGAAGGATATTTCAGATTAGAGATGCCTGATGGGACGATAATGGAACATCATGATATTCCTAAAGTCGAAGGCAAAGTGTGTCAGAAATTCGACCGGAAGCAGAAAAGGAAAACGGAAGCGATGTTTACAGATGCAGCTGGCAACACTGCAAATGGAAGACAGACGGACGGACAGACAGAAACTTTGCCGCCCGTAGATCTTAACGATAAAGAAATGTGGAAAGGAGAACAACAGAATGATCCTTATTTGTCGAAATTAATTGGATGTTTAAATGGAGAAGAAGTTGAAATAAAGGATGCTCGAGAGAAGAGAAAATTTGACTTTTATCTGCGACATTCCTGTCTCGACGATGATGGACTGCTTTACCGTTTCGTTGACGAAAACACTGGACTTTATCCACCGTTTAGCTCCAGATTGAAGCTGTGGGTACCAGAGAAGTTGAAGAATGAAGTACTTAAATCTTCGCATGATGATTTATTATCTGCGCACTTAGGACATGGAAAGACATTGTTTAAGGTCCTAGAGAATTATACTTGGGACGGAGTAGTCAAAGATGTCAGTAAATATTGCAAAAGTTGTATCACTTGTCTTCAGTATAATCCTGACAACAGCAGAAAAATGGGATTTATGAACTCGAGAAAATCTACTGCGGCTGGATACAAAGTGTTTCTGGACATTTTTGGACCACTGCCTACAAGTACGAAGGGGAGATACAAGTACTGTTTAGTCATTCAAGATGAGTTCTCAAGGCACATTAGTTTGACACCGCTTAGAACTACAACGGCGAGGACGATCTCGCAAGCATTCTTGAAGTACTGTTTTCAGTCAGGATTTCCGAAATACGTTGTCAGTGACAACCAGAGTGTATTTCGAAGCAAACTGTATTCACAAACGTTGCGTTCTGTGAATTGCAAGCCCGTCTATATTACGCCGTATAGACCGAAGGGAAACAAATCAGAAGCAGCTATTAAGATAATCAAGCAAGCACTTGGAAAGTTCTGCAAGGAACACTCGTCGTGGGCTGAAAACTTGGACGCGATAAGTTTTGCCATTAATAATGCAACGAATTCGATGACTGGATTGAAGCCGTCATTCTTGTTCTTTGGACGTGATTTGTACACGCCGCATGACACTCGGAAAATGGAGCTTCAGAGGGAAGATGGAACCGGGGAGGACGTCACGGCGGAGAGACAGATGGATTACGTCATACAGTTAAAGAAAAGAATGGGCGTGGCTTTCGAATTTGCAAGAGAAAAAAAGAAAAGACGAGGCAAAAGGCATCAAAGGCCTACAATAAGGGCAGAAGAAGGGTTAATCTTCGTGTCGGAGATCGAGTATTGCTTCAAGAGCATAGAATATCGTCTGCTTTTAATAAGCAAACTGCGTGCTTTTTCCCGAAATTCAAAGGGATCTACAGAATTCTGAATTTCACTACTCCAAATAATGTTGTTTTGGAAAAGGAAGGTGAGGGGAAGAGAGTTCTGGCTAACGTTGACCAGCTGAAGGTCATTCCGAGAAGAAATTTGAGAAGTGTGAGGGAAAGCACTCGTCCCTAAATTCTACCCTGAGAATCCATCTCAAGGGGAGGGGGTAGAAGGGCTGTGAAAAATGATGGAAAGAGGAGCCGAGTAGAAGACTGCTAGTTCGTACAGTAGTAATTAAGTTCCTGATTTATTGTCGCTACACATTAGTGTCCTGGTAAAGTCATTTCTTGTGAATGTAAGATTTAAAAATACGGACTGTTGTATTTTATGTTATGTCAACCTTTTGTTGACATTATTCATGTCCAGACATTATTAGAATAATTAAATCAAGAAGACTTAGGTGGGCAGGCCATGTGGCACGAATGGGAGAGGAAAGAGGAGTTTTCAGGATTCTTGTTGGGAAACCTGATGGTAAGAGACCAGTAGGAAGGCCAAGACGAAGATGGAGGGACAACGTCGAGATGGACCTAAGGGAAATCGGTAGGGATGGAAAAGAGTATATAGATCTTGCTCAAGATAGGGACAGATGGAAGGCCTGTGTTGCTGCAGCCATGAACCTTCGGGTTTAAGAAGGCTAGAGAGTTAGTTAGTTAGTTAGTTAGTCAACCTTTTGCAGATAAAGGGTGGTGACAATTGTGAACATGAAGACATGATATTTTCATCGCTAAGAGAATGCTGAAGGATGGCAGTTCGATGCCCGAAGAAGGAAGGGAATTCCTTAAAGTTGAAAAATGGGAGAGCCATTTTAAAGTCGGGTCGTGTGATCGAACGATAGAACCTTGAAAGCATTTGAAGCTGAAATTCGAACCGAGTACCGCAGAATTCCCAGATGCAACGACTAAGGGACTAAGGAGCTGGGAGTTCTTCGGATGGACCGAGGAGAGGCTGAGTCGACCCTAGAGCGGGAGCCGGACATGTTCGTTGGAAGGTGGAGGAGCTGAAGCTGTCTGCACCTTGGAGCAGTCCTGATGACCAGATGACCGAGATGTCCAGGAGGTTCCAGGATTCCTGAGGAAGAAACCGTGTGGAAATAGGATATTTAGTGCAGTGAAAGCGAGACTCTTCTTTTTCAGAGACGTTTTTGACGTGTAGTGAACATAGCATTTTCAGTGAACTTTTCTTTTTCAGATACAGTGCTTAACTTTTCTCAGTGACTTTAAGACAATTCACACAGACTGAAATTTAAATTTCAGATTGAATTGTAACGCTGGGAGGGGGAATCTGTTACCCTGCCCCCGTGTCAGGACAACAGTGTTTTCTTTTCTTATTGAAATATTTATTAATATGTTAATTAATTGGGTAATCAAGTGTATAAACATATATATGTGTGATTAGTGTAAATCAATTTATTATGTATTTTTAGTTCGTATTATTCCATGTATAAATACCATGTAGCTATCTGTTCTTTCTTCGTGTTTCGAACGTTCAAAAGAAAAGGCGGGCAGTTTAGCTGTTAAAGATTAAAAATTTTGAAAGAAGGGCCGTTGGCAACAGACGCCAACCAAACGTATATAAACTCCCAGATGAGAGTGGGGGAGGTCGGCTGTTGGAACTGAGACTTGGAAGGGAGAGGCTGTTTTTGCTTCGGTTAGCTAGGACCGGAGGACAGGTCTCCCGAAACGGATGCTGTAAGAGATTGGATTGCCGGGCAAGCTAGTGCCTTGGTGTCCAGTTTACAGGTAAAAAAGGTAGTTTGTACTGGATGTTATTTTGAAGTAAGGCAGCCTAGTGCCTTGTCACCGTGGAGGTTGAGAAATGTACACGTCGGGCGGCCTAGCGCCTGTTAAGACGTTTCTTGGAGTAACGCGAGTCTACCTTGTGACAAGCGTACTTCAGATGTAATTCATGAAATGTAAAGCATCCAGGTACAAACAATAGAGATTCCAACATCAAAAATTAGAGTTTTGGCCCGATAAATAATTAGAGAAATGAACGTTCGGAAACGACATGTATATACTTTAAATTTTTACGTTAATTAAACTATAGAAATTATCCAAAATTTCCGTTTTTAATTTCACAAAAGCTGGACAAGGTAATTTATCCCCCTGATCATAAAGGTTTCGCAAAGGTTATCCGTTGTCTCTTGTAGTTAATTATATAATTATGTTGACTTGTAGCTACCCACGTGCATTGTCGTACAAAGAAAGATACCCCTAGACAAATCAGAGCCGAGTACGAAGTGCACCGAACCTCGAGTGCGGAGGTAAAAGGTGTGGGGGACCAAGCTAGTAACAACTCTTCTTAAAAACGGTTCATGCAATAATAGATATTTGTTTAATTTCGATAAAAAAAAAAATTCTGCTGAAAAATACACATATATTGATTAAGCAACAGCCTCTTTAAAACGAGATTAGATCTCTTCATGTAATTTTGCCTACTTATTCACACATTGAAATAAATGAAAATTCTGTAATTTTAAAAGCTTTAATTAATTAATTAAAATGGCTACAGCCGATTTGCGCACACTTTTCCGGTTTTATCAGTGGTATCAGCGATGTTGTCAGATGTAAAATGTTCTCAAGCTGTTCTCACTTCTGTTGTGTTTGTGTGTGTGTGATTACTTACACGTGTTTTTGCAGTCATTAACATAACCTAACCTAACTTTTGAGTTTGAGTAAATTGATATGATTTACTATTTTATTTAATATTTCTCTCTCACTTCTTGTCTAAAGAAAAAGAAACAGTTTTGCGCACAGACTTTAAAGCTATCAAAGTGGCAACGTTCGATCAAAATCTGTGAGCAAAACAGGTCAGTAAGATTTGTGTCCAATCCTGGATGTAAAGTGTTTGATTATTTATGAAATACCCGGTATTTTATTGCCATCAAAACGGTCACCTCTTTTATCTATATAGCGTCACGCAAATCCACAACCGCGAATGTATTCAAGCCTCGGCTTCTTTTCTTGCAGAAGCATTTCTTTCTACCAGAACATTTCTCCGTGTGGAAAATGCTGTCATAAGATCATCCAGGTGGCTAAGTCTTTCGGCTGTTCCTTCAGGATAAGATGCTCGGCTCTCCTGAAGCAGTACCACGAGGACAACTGGCAAGCATTCCTAGATCTACTAAGAAGTGACGTCACCTTGCGGATGTTCCAGGAAGCAGACTGGGAAGTTCTCAGCAGAGCCATTTTCACCGACAAGAAACTCCGCTACGACAAACAGATGAAGAAGTGGGACGACATTTGGAAATTCAGGCTGGATCCGTTCTTCAAGGCACTGCATTTGATTGAGGTGCAAGAGAATATCACAGAGGTGAGTTGCATCTTAGTAACATCTTTTGAAAAGCAAGAGATGGCGGTCGTTTAGTTTTCGTAAATCGTTTCATAAATTTGCAGTAGTTTCCGGGTTTCCAGATAGGATAGGCTGTAGTCCTCATCACACATAACTCAAAATGCACCAAATCGAGGTTCATGCATTTATTATGCATCATCTGACATCAATGAACCGTGTAATTTTGGTTTCTCGCTAATGATCGTGTCTAATAATGCCAAGTAATGCATTTTATGACATCACGCTGAAGAAATTTTACAATTTGATTCTTACCTGCAAACACATTATTACGAGAAGGAACATATAGGGTGAAACTGTAGAAGTTCAAGTTTTATAACCGTGTTTATCAAACTGAAAACTTCATATCTTTTGTCTTTTAATTCTATATGCGTTTGTTTTGTACGAGGGGATGCTGAAACTTTCGTAGCCCGACGTAGAATGAATGCACTTGGAATGATGGACCTTCATAGCTACTCAACATACTCCCCTCGAAGCTCAATGCACTTTCTGGCCCGGTGCTCAAACTTTTGCAAATCACTTAAAATAAAATCTGAACTATGCCCCCCGCACCAATGATCTGTGGCAGTAATTACCTCCTGATCTGAGGCAAAATAGCGTCCCTTCAGGTGTTCTGTGAGCTGAGGAAACAGAAAGTAGTCCGATGAAGCCAGATCGGGGAAATAGGGTGGATGATCAAAACACTGAAAGCCCAGGTCTCGCAATTTCTGCTGTGTTGCTGCTGTTCGATGAGCAGGGGCATTGTCATGGAGAAACAGGACACCTGGGAGGAGCAAACCTCAGAATTTGTTTAGAGTGATTTGCAAAAGTATAAGACTTCGAAAGTATTAAATGTGAAATAAGCACTTCGAAGTATGGAGTTAAAAATAACAGGTTTAAATTGTTTTGATATTTCTTATTTTCAGGACAATCCACCAACGTTGGAGGATTTGGAAATGGAGAAGGAAATCAGAGGAAAATTTCCACCGTGGATTGAAGATAAATACAAGTAAGCAACCTTTTATTTATTAATTTATTTATTCTAGCATCACGTGACTTCTGGATATCTCAAAAGTCAATAATTGATTGATTCAATTTATTTTAATTCCCTTTTCTGCCACTTTTGGTTGATCACGACGATGAGGATGAATGGTGAGCGAGACCCAAAGGAAGGTTCACGCTACGACTAAAACCCAGAACGTTCGAGGACTAAACACCTACTCTCCACTATTCGCGTTCAAACTTACATTAAATCATCAATTAAGAAGGGGGTAAATCCCCTGCCCCTCTTTCTCAAGCTAAAAATTTGAACAAATACAGCCGTTAAATGTCTTGAAGGAACAATAGAGTTGCATTACATGAATTCAGATTGATAAAAGAAAACATCACTAGCTCCTCAGTCCGCCACTGGTGATCTATTTAATTGTTCAGTCCGCGGGATAATTTTAGTATTTATTTGTTGGACGTTATGGCATAATAATTACAAAATAATAATTATTACTTTCAGATTTTTCGTTTAGCACTCATTGTTTTGAGCTATTTCCTGACATTTATGAATCCAACTTGGAAATTTTTGTGAGCAGATGTATTTGTACAGGGTGTACCAAAAGTCCCATTACCCCTTCTTTGAATTGTAGACAAACCTGGAAAATGTTATTTTAACAGCATGCGTATGATGAGAGGATGGTATACCATTAAATCAGACCAATGGCCACCATTTACTCTGTGCGCACACCGCCTTTTTCATGGCACAGTATTATTCGCCTCCAGGTCCGATGTGAAATCCTACGTAACTTGGCTGACGTGAAGGAAGCAAACGCACACTGCGAACAGCTTCTTGAAGTTCCTCAGTTGTCTGATAACGATTATGGGCGACTTTCTGTTTGATGTGCCCCCATAGCGCATTATCACATGATGTCAGATTTGGACTTCGGGGTGACTATTTTAAAGATGCTGGTAAATTTGGCGATCCTCGTCCAATCCGTTTGTCTCAGAACACATCATTGAGAAATTCTCTTAAAATGGTCACCCCGAAATCCAGATCTGACATCTTAAGTTACGGAGGATTTCACATCGCACCTGGAGGCAAATAATACTGTGCCATGAAAATGTCGGCGTGCACACAGATCCTCTGGAGTAAATAGTGGTCATTGGTCTGATTTAATGGTATACCATCCTCTCATCATACGCATGCTGTTAAAATAATATTTTGCAGGTTTGTCTACAATTCAAAGGGGGTTATGGGACTTTTGGTACACCCTGTACAGCGTGATACATGAGTATTACCTTGCAAATTGTCCATCGCCATGTTGGTGTACTTTATTTGATCCATTAAAAACTTCAAGAATTAGAAGAAAACTCAAAACAAGCTGTTGACAACTTCTGCACCATCATGCATAAAAATCATTCGCTTAGGATAGAAGAGAAAAATTAATGAATATAGTCATGGACAATTTGCACGGTAATTCTCATGGGTAATACCAACTGTACATGCCCGTATTTAGGATAAAACTAGATTGTGGGAGGGGCTATAGCCCCGGGCCTTCATTTGCAAAAGGATCTCCACTTGACAAAGGGACAGAAAATGAAAAGTCGAGAAGTTTGAATTGTGATAAAAATATAAAAATATGGCAATACATATTGAGGATCTCACATCAACTTGCCTAACAGTTTTGACTGAATTTGGGTTATTTATAATATTATCGTTATTTTTAAGACTTACTGAGAAGAAGGAAGATCCTGACTCCTACAGCGTTAACCATTTCAGAAGAGGAACTGCGTACATTTTCAGCCACGAGACGTTTGAAGAAGGAACTGGCCTGATAAGCAAACAGAGGAACAGTATGGACAGGGACCGTCTGGAGAAATTGCTTGAGAGATTGGAATTCAATGTCAAAGTTCATAATGACTTAAGCAAAAAGGAGCTGCTGAAAACTTTGTCGGAAGGTAGACTCTAGAGTTAGGAATTATTTGGATAATTTTCATTGTAAAATTAGGCTTCTGAATGAGAGCATGCAGAAAGGTGGGTGGCGTTAGAATGGTAGTCTCTTTTCTTGTTACGTGTTGGCCGGCTTTAGACGAAAGCATTTCCTTTAACATTTTTTCGCTAGCATAAATGTTATGTAAATGCTTGCAAAAATATTATAGCAGATAGTAATTTACTCGAAAGTATTTCATGAAACTTTTCGGCTAGCTTTTGCGATTACAATGTATAATATATACAGCACGAAAGGCACGTCGAGTTACGCCATCTATGGTGAGTGCACGGTGTTTACAATTGAAGAAACTAAAATATTCTTCTATACGTGTACAGTAAAACGCTATACAGTATGTATTTAAGCAGTGCCATTCATTTGCAACTAATACCTTTTTATACGAAACGTTATTCCTCTCGGTTCAATAGTTATCGGCTTTTAAACATGTGAAGTGATGCATTGCTTACATCTCACGCGGCCGCCATTACAACTGCACGCGTGACCTAGAGGTCGCTTCTGATTGGTTACGCTACGAAAAATGCTACGGACCGAGCCTATCGTTGAGAAATGCCATGAAATATGAGTAGTTGTATTTACGGTACTATAAACTCAAGAAAGTATGAACCCCCCCTCAAGCAGATTTGCTATACTTAAAACTATCTTAACATGAGCATATGAGCTTTTTGCTCAAGTGTGAAACCCCTGTATAATCCAAGATTTTTATGAAAAAGCCCTCATGGATTCCATGAGAAAGTATGACCCCCTCAGATTGATGAGGCTACACTTATAAAAGCTACTTCTGTGAGATTGTTATCCATAAATTTGTTAAAAATATGCCCCTCTTGTGGCCATACTTAAAACTAGGCCACACACACACACACACACACACACACACACACACACATACGCATACACATACACACACACACACACACACACACACACACACACACACACATATTTATTTCTGGTTTAAGTTCAATTGGATACCAGCTTCAATTTGTTTATCTAATATTAAAACAATGTAATTCTTCTAGAATTGCTCCGTGACTCTCTCATTTCTTACGTCATAAATATATGATTTTTCACCTATGAGAATAACACTGCATATGGTATCTTCTGGTAAAGCCTCATGGAATTCACAGATAATTTTAATGTTTGTCCTGTCATTAACCACAACTTGTTTCCTTTTTGAAGTGTTGATTACAAACATGGGTCTCCGTGCTTTGAATTCATCTGGTGAGTAATACATGTCAGTACTGCCAGTAGTGACACGCTTGAAAGCTGAAAAAGCCTCATATAATTTAAGAAAATCATCCTTGGAAATGTCTAAATTATAATTTTCTCTAGGAAATACCTCATTTCTGCCATTTTTAAGATATATGTTCTTGATGTTGCAGTTATCAAATTTACTTGAATTTTTTTCCTGATTATTGTGTCTCCCAGTCTGAAACAGTACTACCACAAAATCAGGCATGTCAAATTGTATGCTGGAGAATGAATTTGTAGCATCAAACTCATAATATGTGCCAGATGCGGGCTTCTGTACGCATTGATATGTGTAAAATTGCAGAGGAATCTGTGGATTTTTTATTATATCAGCTTTGTATTTAAGAGCGTAACTGGCCTCATATTCAACAACCGGGATTCTTAGCTCCATAGTCTGAATAATGCATTTGCCCTCATCAGGTAGGGTATTGGGCAGAGCTTCTCCTGTAGGGTTTAATGTGCTGTACCTCATCAAAGCATTATTATCATTTGCAGCTCTTCTAAATGTAATTCTTAACCCACCCTTCCACATAATATCTTTGTAATCCGAGAAGAATCCTGGCAACAGGCGCATGGGGAACAAAACAGTATGATTTTTAGATAATATTTTATCACCAGCTTCAAATCCGCCTATTTTGTAGTAAGAAGCCTCGGTTTTGGATAATTTTAGAGTGGCCAAAGCCGTGGAGGTAATGCCGGGATAATCTATTCTGTTTATAACAACACCATGCTTTCTGATCTCAATTTCAGAGAACAGATGCGGCACAAAATTATCCACCAATCTTATATTTGAATTTGCCGGGTAATCTGTTCCATCGAGCTTTACAACATCAAATTTGATGTATAGATCTGCTCTGTGGGGGTGTATAAAGCCATCCCCTACATCAAGATCAACCTCAATCTCCGTGTTGGGTTGATTTAAATTTGCAAATGTCCTCCTGTTTGGAGGGAATGATTGTAGCTCATAACTCTCAATATTTTCCATTGTATGTATTTTTATTTAAATGTTAATCTCTATGATTGCAGTTGTTGTGGCTCCAGCAAAATCAACTAATTCTTCTTTTTCATTAGTGACCATCAATTCAATGTAATCTATTCTATTATGACACACGGGAAAATATAATGTTGGGGATGGATTGTAGATGATCGGCTCCATAAATTCGGAATTAGGCTTGAATGTTGCAATGATGCCGGTTTGTTTGTGAGTGCCTATGCCATTTGATTTGGTGATCATACCCTCGGCTACATTACAGTGAATATTCAGAGTCTCTATGGCTAAGAATTTAGGTATATTCATAGCAGTGTGTTTGATGGCCGGTTCAAGTTTTGTGTTGTTCTCAAAGCCTAGCAGCTCTCCTATAGTACCCAGATGCACTGTTTCTGTAGCAGATACAATCTCTACTCTGTGAGTGACAGAATTTTGACTTAAAACTATACCTCTGGGTAAGTGAGCATTTAGAGTGGACAGATTATATTGCCCTGGAGTGATGACAATTTTTTGATCCCCTACTGCAATTGTGTTGTTGTGGTGCGTAATATTAGGGATCAGGTACATGCCGTAAAATGCTCTGAGAGCTATTGTTTTGGGATACACTATGTCATCATGCAATTTGAGTTTCAATATTGAATTTTGGCTGGTGAGATGGAATACCCCCATGATGTTTCAGATACCACAAGGCTTTTTGAAAATTTTCAATTGATGGTTTATTTATTTGAGACATATATCTGAGAACAGATAAACACAAATGTCCGCAATTAACATCTTTGAAGTTTTGAACACGGGCATTATTGTAATAAAGATTAGCTGATTTTAGATATTTTATTAAATTTTCAGGAGGAACACCTCCAAATGAATCAAACACAAATGCCTCATTGTTTAAATATTTAAGATAACAGATCCAGTGAGTGCCCTGATTTTTGTACTCATCCAAATTAACAATGCCACACTCTTTGTTGAGTGGTTGTTCCGGTAAAGAATCAGACATGTACACACCTCTAAAATGTTTGATTCCCAATGGCTTGATTAAAGCTTCAATATCTTGGTTTGTAAGCGGCTCTTGTTTTTTTTAAACTTATTCATGGCTCTCTTAAGACCTTTGCCTTTTTTCTCCATGGCCAGGTTATGGCGCCTCTGCTCATCTAATTCTGCCCTATTCTTCTTGGCATCTATTACTGTTTTTGCTATGGCAGCTGATCCCCCGGCCAAGCTCCCAACAGCCCCGAGAGCAGCTAAGATGGCAGGGATGGTAAATATGAAACCCCCCACATGTGATTTTTTTCTTGATTGCTGTAATTTTTTTAATTGGGGGGTGCTAAGCAACAATTTCATACCATGCCCTTTTGCAATACAAGAGTTTTTTTTCTTGCGCTGCTTTTTGGTCAAAAGGCTGTCAATAGTTTTAAGAGATTTGAGACCTGCATAAGGTATTTGATACATAACACCCTTGGCCTTCATCGTAGGTTTATTATATACATATTCACAACCCCCACCCCAGTTTTTGTTTGGTGCTCATAGCTATGGTGGTTCCCAATGCTGATATTCTCTCACTTAAAGAAGCATCTTTGCTTACAAATCTACCAAATGCAGCCTCTTCTAATTTCTTGTCTGCAACATGTCTCTTGTCAAGATCAGTATGTGTGTTGTATGCTATGTCATGGTCTCTACAAGCAGCATCTAGGGGATTAACACCAGGATCACCCCTGTTTAATCGATGCTCCAATTTTGTACCTGGACCACAATATTGATAGCCTGGAATGTGTAGTTCAAATGGCAGCTTGTTTATAATGTCATTAACCAACCCCCGACCCTCAGAGACATTCCAAAATTTAGGTGGTAGAGTATTAATAATTTTTATGAGATATCCAATCCCCTTAGGGTCATTCACTATAAAATTAGACAATTTGGTGCTTATCATGTCCATAATTCCAACCTTTTCATTGTAAAAATTGTGGTTGCCAGCATTTTCCTCCCCAGCTATCACCAATAACCTATCTACAAGTTTCCTGACATCATCAACCCACACAAATTCTTTAGGCAGGGTGTTGTAATGTTTGATTCCACTCCCAGTCTTGATCTGTGACCATATGGGCTTGATTAAGTTGTTGTATTTTGCCCCACTGCTCGACTTGACTCTTTTTTGTGTGGGATCATTGTTCTGGTATAGAGCATCTGATTTTATTAATATTTCTTTGTAATGTTCATAATCTTGATCTGTATAGCTGCCAGGCCTCTTCCTAGTCATCAGTTCCCACAACCCAGGTGTGCCGGGGTACTTAACAAAAGCACCTTTTTCTCCGAGACGAGATTCTGAATAAACAATGATATCATCCCCCATAAAAGTTACTCTGAAATTACCGATTCTATGAATAATGCTGCCATCAAGCTCTGTGTCGGCATATAAGCCAAACACCTCATCTTTGTTGTCTTTAGGTGTGGTTAAATATTTTTGAGCAAGAAGACCCAATTCAATAGGATCCTGAGTAGCTTCAATTCTTCGAGGGGCAACAGGACTAGGTGTATGAATGCTGGAAAGTGGGGTGAATGGATAATCTAATATATTCCTTGCAGCTACAGGCACAAGCTCTGTGATCAAATCTTGATTCTGCTCTGTAACAGTTTTGATATTCTTACCTAAATTATTAATAGCATCAATGACAGGCTGTTCTGTTTGTTTGTGTTTTTCATAAATTCCACGGTTCTCTGATTTCCATCCCTTAAATCTTTTTACAAGATAATCTCTTAACTTAAGATCATCAATGACTGGTCGTTTCATGGTTATTTATATATGTTTCAACGTCTAGAAAATTGTTGATTTTATTTCTGTATTTGCCGGTATTAGGTGTTCTTGTCATATCAATTGTGACAAACCCATAACTGTCCTGGCTCCAGCACTTGCTGCAAAACTTGGAAAAGTCATTGTAGCTCAAGTCCCCACCTACATATTCATCGTGTATGTGTTTGAGGTTGGTATGATCTTGATGAAACACACATATAAAATTGCTGTTGTCTCGGATCAGTTGCTTCGGTATTTTGGAAAAAGTCTGTGCCAGGTAGAAGCAATCTATGTTTTTGTGCCGGCCCTGTGTAAAGAAATTTCTAACCTTGTTTTGATTATCCAGTATAACGTCATCAAACACAACAACAGAATTATCGAGACATTCATCAAGTGGCTTAACATCTGGTTCAAAAGTGGCTATATCCAATCCGTCATATAGCTTCATCAGCTGCTGATATTTTAATTGTTCCAAGCTCTTAGAGAAAACATACAAGTGCCTGTTTTTCCAGTCTAACCAGTTGGGTGCCAATAAAAAATTATCAACCATTAGTGTAGTTTTACCACAAGCCGATGGCCCAACAATAAGACACCTAATATTATCAGGCAGCAAGTTGCCATTTCTCTTATTCTGCTGTTCAGGTTCTGGCAGCCTTTTTATAACATCCCAGGTGCTCATATTATCACTTTGTCTGCATCGATCCAGCTGTTTTCCGGATGACCCAGCCATTTGACAAATAACTTGTTGCCTTTTCTGCGGATGATTTTTTCTATGAGATATGTGTCAGGCTGTTTAGTTTTGCTGAGCTCTTGTTCATAGAACCTGCCTTTGAGAATTTCTCCTCGGTGATCTTTTATTATATATGTGTTAAGGGTCCCGGGTTTAACTTGAACCACTGTAAATAATTCGGTGCTCCAGTTTCTCGTAAAGCCTCTTTTGAATAAGTGCTTATATTTGCTGATTCTTACTTGATCACCCACCCTGTATTTGGCTTTTCTTGTTGTTGGCTGGTATCTAGGATAATAAACAGTCCTCATCAATTTTTGCTCATCAGATGAAGTTACTTCAGAGGGCTTCATGTTGATTGTGGAATGGACCGAGTTGTTATATTTATGTAGAAGTTCTGGAAGAATATTAAGCCATTTATAATTACCCTGCAGTGTGAATTGTTTATACATAAGATTTTTTAAGGTTCTGTTGAATCTCTCTACAATTGAGGCCTTGAGATCACTGTAACTCGAGTAATGTTTTATTGCCTGGCTTTTAATAAATTGTTGA
Organism: Lepisma saccharinum; assembly: GCF_977018435.1. Lineage (NCBI taxonomy): Eukaryota > Metazoa > Arthropoda > Insecta > Zygentoma > Lepismatidae > Lepisma > Lepisma saccharinum. The sequence goes on from NC_139246.1 coordinate 3,524,528, forward strand.
AACACAGAATTATAAAATTCTTTGCCATTATCTGTTTGCAAATAGCGCGGTGATCTTCCTGAATGATTGATGATTGTCCTGAAGGCTTCTGTAACACATTTTCCAGTCTTGGATTTGAGTGGCACAGCCCAGGCAAATTTTGAAAATGTATCTATCACAGTGAGTAGATACTTGTAGCCCTTGTTGATTTTGTCCAAGTTTTTCAACTGTCCAGTTGCCAACTCAATCAAGTCGCTCTGCCATAAATCATCTATGCCCTTTGTGACTACTGGCAGTCTCTTAAAATTATGTCTGGCCTGTCTGTGTAATTCATCAACAATAATTTGTCTAGACATAGTATGTAAACAAGAATATTGCAACTATAGGGTGTTCAGCAGCTGAGACTGCAGGATTTTCTAAATATAATTTGTCCCCAATATGTATTTTAAATTCCAAAGTGCCATCATCTTCAGTATAGGCTGTTTCTAATGTATTGGGGTCTGTAAAATCCTCTAACTCTACATTGGTGATTTTTACTTTGTTATCAGCATTTGTTATTGATAAGGTAGGGTAGTGGTGTGCCTGTGGCTGATGCCAATATTTGATCTTGATTGGTCTCAGTGTGCCTCCAACAAAAAACTGGTAATAAAATTGTGCAGGGGACAGCATATATATTTTGCCTCCTGGTGTAAATGGTGAATCATATTCTTTGTTGGGGATGCTGTACAATTCAAGAATTACTGAATGTTTTGGATTCTCGATTATGCCCGTTATTTCTTTTTCTGCTGTAAGCAATCTGCTTGTTACAGATTCAAGGTGCTCATTGATGGTCCTAACAACATCATCATGGCCTGGCTTGATTTTTACGTCTACAACAAGTTTTTTGTATTGTTGCACAATCTCTTGAAGCTGGGTGGCAAAAACAGACAGAGCATTTGCTTGATTGGATTCCATGGTTCCTAGCTGTTGCTTGATATTAGCTACAATTTGCTGTAAATTTTCAACAACTGCCAATTTTGAATTTTGAGCAGTAAGATCATGGACCTGTCTTCTGATATCCTCAAACAGGGCATGCAGTTCATTAATATGTTGATTGGTTGGTAGAGTGGCCACTGTCTGAGTGAGTTGTTTGATCTCTGTCTGGATATTCTTGATATCTTCTGATTTCAATATCCTATTCACTGCTCTCTTAATATTTTTAAGTTCCTGTGATGTGGGAAGATTTGATACTGTATTTTGCAAAAATTCAAGTGCCAATTTTACATTGTTTAATTCAGAAGCATCAGCCACATTTTGCATAGCATTTTGGAGCAGGGCTATATCTGCCTGAGAGGGTGTGGATTGTTGTAAAATTTCAAGTTTTGTTTGGATATCATCAATCAAGTGATGAAAATGAGATAGTTCAGATTCAGTGTTGAGGTTTTCAAGCTTTGTGATTTGTTGCTGGACACTGACAAGAGTATCTACAATCCCAGGCAGGCGAGTTTCTTGTACATTTGCCAAATCACTTTGCACTGCTGCTATTGTACCTTCAAGATGGGTTATGGAACTTTGAATTTTTCCAAAATCTTCATATGTTTCAAGTTGCAGCTTGATGTTTGCTACACTCCGAGTTATTGCATTCAAAGCATCAGAAGATGGCAAGTTGTTCATAAAATTTTCAAGTGTCTCAATTTTTCCTTTAACCTCGGCTATGGCATTGTTCAGAGGGTCCAGATTAGGTATTTGGAGTGATTGAATCTGTTCTTTTAGAGTGGAAATCACTAGATCAAAATCTTCTTGTGATTTTATGCTTTTGACAATTGTTTGGAGCTGTGTCTGGACATTATTTATCTGTTCCTCCAATTGTTGTTTCAATTGCTCGGAGTTGGTGGCCTGGGTCTTAAATTTGGCTTGAAGAGCTGCTACAGCCTCTTCTAAACTTTGAAAATTATCCAATGTGGCCAAATCAGTATATTTCTGAAGCAACACTTTGAGTTCGGAATCAATTTTAAGAAGAGGGTCCATGCATTGTGATTGTAAATTTGTAATTTCTAATTGAAGACTGGCATTGAGTGTGGTTTGTAAAGCTTGTAAATCACTTCTTAATTTCTTGACTCTGACATCAAGCATCAGAATCTCATCACTGTGATCTTCATGTCTTGTATGGCCAAATATATCATTAGGCATTTTCTTTTAGTGGTTATTTATTATAGAGTATCTGATTCTTAATTCTATAAAAAAGGGTATAAGCTTGTCATAGGATCCAGGGACCTCAATATATAAGCAGTCACCAGCAGAAACAGTATATACAGTGCCAGAAATCATGTTTGAGTGCTTAATTCTATAAATATTTCTCCCTACTGAAATTTTAACATCACCCTCAGGGGTTGTAATAAATTGCAATTGACCACCTACAGGTAATTGGTAATGATTTAAATTATTGTTAAATATGTACAATATTTTGCCTGTTTCTTCATCATTATCTGTAAGTATGCTGTTCAGATGAATAATTAACAAGCCACTCAGTTTAGACATTACAGATTGTAAATCAGGAGAGGGTTGTGGTGTCGGCAGGTTCATAATACCTTGTTTCTTGAACCCAAATAAGTTCATAGGCATGTTTATTTATTTCAAATCATGCTCTGTAATTGGGCATTGTTTGCCATTTTTCAAATCACAATGCCCCCAAGGTAAAGTATGTATGTCACATGATAAAATGCATCTCTTATCATCATGTGGGTCCAGGGCCACTTTTGTTACAATATTGCTAGTCAGCAAGTGATTCTCACTCTGAATTCTATTTTCTGATGTTCTAATTGAACTCTGGGATTTGATGCAATTTTTATAATCTTCAAATTGGAGATCTTTTTCCACAGCTACTTTGCCAATGCCCTTGGCCTTTTTGGCAACAGCACCACTACATGTTTCAAAACTGTACATCTTGGCTCTTAACCCAGCAAATGCCACAATAACATCACCAAGTGTCTCATCTTTTAACTTGCCAGGCACCTTTTTGTTGTGGTGTTGAATTTTTGTATGTTCACTGGTATCAAAGTATTGAAGCAATTCAGGCTGTGACATATCTTGATAAACATCTTCTGTTTGAATTTCAAGAATAAAACTATCCGTGTCCATGTACAATAATTTTACACGATCACCATAAAAAGGTTTCAGCACATCATAATACAATATTAACATATGTAATTTGGACAATTCCAATATCACAGCCCCTACATAAATAGGTTTATCAAATTTAATCTTTGTTTTCATCATGTTGAAAAGTGCCATGTGCTCATCATAAATTCTTCTGTAATTGAAGTTGGGCTTTGCAACCAATTTTTTGCTCCGGCTGGGGTCAGTAATTATTTTAACATCGGTATGTTTTCTGACATTTTCAATTGTTTTGCCATACACTGAATTCACCATCAATTTAAACAAGGCCTTATCAAATTGGCTCTTTGCAGATGTTCGAAGCTCCGTGTTTGTATCAATGTATGGTTTCAACCATTCTGAGTGCCTGAACCTCAAAACTTTGCCAACTTTGGTTACTTGAACACCATGTTTCATCAGGAATTGGAGGTTTTTATAATATATGACATAACCCTGTTTTGGCTCCAGTGTCATCATGAGCTTCTTCTGTTTAGAGCCAAGTGAGCACTGAACCTCGGGAATTGGGGGCAGATCAGAAAATTTATTGTGCAAATGATCTGGAAATATCAGTTCAGTCTCTAAGAAGAGGCCATATTCACTGTCATCAAAGTCCTGAAGATCTTCAATATTGAAATCTTCGACCCACTCAAGCCCTGCATATGGCAATTTATCCATCATGGCATGACCATAGAGGCTGTTTGCATCCACATACAGTATATAATTTGATGGCCGTGCTGGATCATAATCAGGCATATATTTGTTATTTGCTCTGGCATATCTCTGAGAACATTGCACCATCCCTCCTCTTATACATTGCTCCATAAACAGATACTTTTCTTGATCGTGGATCAGATCCAATGGCTTTTTGGTGTTGAAAAACATTGCGGCCCATGCTAGGCCCGGGGCACTGTAAAAATACACTGGGTCCAGTCCATAATTTTGCATGGAAGATTTTCTGAATGCCTGCAATATATCAGCTAAGAGAGCGACATCAAGTTTCAAATATGCCATGTGATAATCACCAAATGTCTTGCATTTTAAATTGTTCCACATCAACTGAGCATGGTGATAATCTTCATCACTGATTCCAGATCCTCTGATTCTGCTGTAAAACTCTTCTTGTGGTGGCAGGGAACACTCATCAAATTTAGAAAAACCTGTAACATAGTCATATGGATATACACCCTTCCGCCTAATTAATTTCAGGTCCTGATTTGGAAACAATGCACGTGTGATTTTTAATTTATCATCAGGTAATTGATGCCAGTGTAGCCAGGCTAGCAGGTAAAAATCTGTAAGAATCAAGAAATCTTAATTGAATAGGAACACCATCAACTTTAATTATCTTGCTAATAGATATATATTTTTCATCATTTTCAGCTAAAATGTTTAAATTCTGCTTCTCAAACCCCTCGTACCTGATCAGATGATGGAAATCATAATTGGATGCTCCATGGCAAAATATGGGGACAAATCTTGGTCTCTTGATCTTAATATTACAGCTATTACACAGGGCCATTAAGAATTTACCATCTGTATGAGAATGGTGATGAACCTTGATATTTGTATCTGAAAATTCACAATCACATACCGGGCATTTTTCTGCTTTGTTGAAATCCTCAATCTGTTCCTCTGTTAAAGGCAACATAGGCTTTGATATTAATAAGATGTTATATGCTATGTCACGGCACACATTTTCTATTATATGTGCAAATATTTTGATGGCATTTGGTCCCTTGTATGAATATTCTTTAATAACAACACCATCCCGTATAACCACACAACAAAAGCTGGAAGGTTCATGTTGCTGGTATGGTGTACTTGATGATTCTTCTGGATCTGGGCTACAGAATGCAATAGGTTTGAGGTTCGATTCGAAATCACAGACAATATATGCTGGGTGTTCCAACAAGGCCTCATACTTTTTGAATTTGCAATTTTCACTTGGATTGGGCATCACCATATGAACAGGTTTATGGTTCCCACAGTATTTCAGATGCTCAATTAACTTGTTTTTAGCAATTTCTGCATTCTCTTCCCGAACCCCCTTCACCATTTTTTGACCATCAAATACAGTTAAACATCTTCTACACAACTTGAATATTTTATGAGTTTTGTCTAGTTGTGTTCTCACTAAAGCTTCAAGATTATGTATCAGAGTATAATGATATGTGCCATCCCCTTCAATTAAGAGCAGATCAATCGGAATTGCAGATTCATCATCAAGTGTACTGATTCTGAGAGGTGCTATCGGGCAATTGCCAGTGGAACAAATAAATACATTAATAGATAATTGTTTGCCATTGATGTGCCTGGCCCTTTTTTCAAATTTATCAATATTCTGAACTGACATTGGATATTCCAAACCCTCCATTACATCGTCAAAAAGATGTTCATGCTGTTTGTAATAACTTATTCTCTCAGGATTCCTTGAAACTGGAAACAAAGCAGCTAATATACACCATAAAAAGCATTTCCGGTCGGTATTTTCTATATTAACCACGGCTCTTTTGTTTTTGATATTAGCAGGCAATGGCAGATATGTAGATCCTTGTAATGGGCTGAATTCAGAAATATTAACATATAACTTGTGTGATGAACCGCATAGGCTCCATCCGGACTCTTTTGCTGCAAATTCAGAGTGTTTGATATTTAATTGATCTATCAAATTGCCTATTATTGTGTCTAAATTTGCATTTGAATATACCGGTACAGTTTCTGTTATGTGGGGATGTGTAAATTTTGTGCCATTTGGCTTCTTATATTGTACAAACAATTTGAGGGAGAGCTTATAAGAGCCATTTTGTGCATTAAGAATTGCCTGCAGATTAGGATTTATACTGTTCAAGAAATTCTCAATGCCACATCTTGGCTCTGATATAAACCGGTGATCTCTTAATTGGCCGTTAAAACTGCTACGGATGGGTTCATGGCGTGGCTGCTTTGCTGCTCTGGCATTAAGAAGTGCTTCATGCCTTCTTTTCAGTGCTTGTGAGGGCAATGTTGATGACTGTACAAAGCAAGTATTTTTATGTATATATGTGAAATATTGCATGTTATATTTTCTATTGCATTTGGGGCAAATTTTTGTGGGAGTTCTGCTTTTGTCTGGATTACAAATTTTTTGATGCTTGGCCCAATTGGGGCTGGATATATTTTTATTGCATTGATTACAATATTTTTGATTCGGCATTTTTGTTGTTGTTTATTATATACAATTTCCTGGGTTTCAATTCAAAACTTTATACTGGATAAAAATATCAGTTGGGGTTCAGCACTGTACTTTGTATGTGTGTATGTATATATGTGTATATACACTTAATATTTTTGGCTTTGGTATTTATATACAATTTCTTGGGTTTTAAATCAAAACTTTATACTGGATCAGTTGAGTTCAACACTGTACTTTGTGTGTGTGTGTATGTGTGTATGTGTATTAATATTTTTTGGCTTTGGTATTTATATACAATTTCTTGGGGTTCAAATCAAAACTTTATACTGGATCAGTTGGGTTCAGCACTGTGCTTTGTATGTGTATGTATATATGACCTTACTTGGATTATTCCGCCAAATTATATGCTTCAAGTCTCCTATACTTTGGTGGAGCAGTGGGTTCCACTGCCAATCCAGCAATGGTGAAGAATCTGCACTGTACCCTGGCTTTTATAGTTTTACAGAGCCAATAGAAACACTGTAGGGGTATATTCAGAAACATGAGCTATTCTCTAACATTTTTGCCGAAGTACTTTCTTCTGAATGAACCTCCCGTTTTTCTGCTGAGCATACATGCAATCCGTACCGCAGCGCCTCCACGCTTAGGGGAGCGGAATTGTCTGGAACTAATTTGTAAAGGATCGCTGCTCCAAATATTGATCGACACGCCGGTGCTGGGCTCGAAATGAACTGATCGCTGTGCAGAAAGTATCGATCCCACCGCTTTGGGGCCGTCATGCGCACATATTGTTCAAGTATTGATCTTATACTTTCTCGGGGCTTGATTTTATATATGAACAGATTACAACAAATAAACTGAATATAACAAATGCAAAATATCCTAGTTTCTATTCAATCCTTTTATGTGAATTGAAGAAACCAACAATTCACATATCCCCATACCGCCATATGCTTGTCCTATTATTTCACTAATAGGCAATGTTCTCGAAGAGTCCTAATAGGCAATGTTCTCGAAGAGGCCTAATAGAACAAGATACAGCGGTATGAGAAATATGTGAATTGAAAATATTTTAGTAATATACGACGTCTAAGAAAAGGAATATTCAGCTCCAAAGTACTTTGTCTAATGCTTGCTACCATTTCCCTATTACTGGCAAAAGAAGTTAAAAATGTTGACATAATGAAAAAAATTGACTTGTTCCCAAGTATTCACCGAGTTCAGGCATTTGCACATAGATGGGTCTGTTGTCACGGAGCAATTCTAGAAGAATTACATTGTTTTAATATTAGATAAACAAATTGAAGCTGGTATCCAATTGAACTTAAACCAGAAATAAATATGTGTGTGTGTGTGTGTGTGTGTGTGTGTGTGTGTGTGTGTATGTGTATGCGTATGTGTGTGTGTGTGTGTGTGTGTGTGTGTGTGTGTGTGTGTGGCCTAGTTTTAAGTATGGCCACAAGAGGGGCATATTTTTAACAAATTTATGGATAACAATCTCACAGAAGTAGCTTTTATAAGTGTAGCCTCATCAATCTGAGGGGGTCATACTTTCTCATGGAATCCATGAGGGCTTTTTCATAAAAATCTTGGATTATACAGGGGTTTCACACTTGAGCAAAAAGCTCATATGCTCATGTTAAGATAGTTTTAAGTATAGCAAATCTGCTTGAGGGGGGGTTCATACTTTCTTGAGTTTATAGTACCGTAAATACAACTACTAATATGCCATGGCATCTGAAATGCCATAAGATTTCACACTTTACACGTAGCATTTTGGTCATGGCACAAATGTTAAGAAAAATGCTTAGGAAAATGGTTTCGTCTAAAGCGAGCCTAAATCGAAAGTGGAAGAAAGAGAAATAAGAACATACACACAAAGCTACATATGGACCGTATCACCGTACAAACGCTCGCAACGTATAGAGGTCAATAAGAAAATAGAACTTGCAATGTACCCACCGTTACAATTTGCACCCCTCACTTTGGTAACACTGATAGTTGTTGTTTGGTTATTGTTGTTTCGTTATCTTTTATAATATCAAAGCTGAGTAAGCTCTTGTATTCAAGTTTGTTAAAAACCATTCTTTCCATTGTTGCTCTTTTTAAACTCATAAATGCTCGAATATTTATTTTAAACTGTGTGTAATGTGCTTTTAGTGTTTTGTATGTTTAGAAATTTGTACGAGTTAAGAAGCGGATAATTTCATGCACACAGTTTGCAACTCTACACTAAAATGAGTTTGCTACCATAAATTATATAACGTCACACATAACTTCTCTTTCCTGCCACGTAGCAGCGCCATTCTGAAGCATATAAAAGCAGCCTCTACTGGCCGACCGGTCAGTTGATTGTCGGATGCAAACTGCTAAAGATTGTACGATTTGTATACCAGATCACACGGTCTTGGCTGATGTTGGAGTCTTCAGCCCCCAGCATAAATTTTTGATGAACTTCAGGTTAGTGTCGAGAAAATGACACATTAATGACACAGAAGTGGGTTTGGATGTACATTTCTATCGAGCTCTTGAAGATGTTATTTTTCACGACATTGTTTTTCAGCCATCTTACATCAATTATCACCGGCTAGGGATGTTTCCCTGAGTTTCTCTGTCTTCGTACCTGACCTGTTTTTTCTTATTTACAAAATGCCTTCGTCAACCACATCCTTGATAACTAATGTAATCTCATACGAACCTGTTTCCAGGATAAATGCTCAGAATAGTCATCCACTGGTCCCAACTTGACGCTATTTTTTTCAGTTTGACACTTTGTTTCGACACTATAAACTTTCGAAAAATGACACTTTATCCTAAGTACAACTTAGTACCGTGCGTCCATTTCCTTGCGAGGCCGAGAGATCGGGAGAAGTGTGGCGGACGACGCTGACGGAGATGCCGACATTTTCCACCGGTAATGTCCCGTTCATTTTTATGGACATATCTTTAGCATGCAGATATTTATATAAATATTGCAAAACGAGCACTAACCTGTGTCATAAGAATTGTTCAAAGTGATGTCCACCTACATTTACACATTCACGTTCACATTCACACTTTTGCTTAGGGGTTCTAAAATTTAACGATAAAGTTTCTCATAATTTAAGGACAAGACATCTAACCGTCTCTCTATCTGGAGGTGAAACGCCAGGGAATTTCTGTGCAAATTGCCTACACACGTCCCGACACGAGCCTGTTTTCTCGAAAGTGTCATACATAAAAACTCTTTGTTCTAACGTGAACTTTGCGGCTGGCATTTTAATCGCCTCACTTACACACAACACACACACTGCAATTACACAAAGACGTAGCACGGCAAGTAACAAAAAACACACTCTTTCACACGGTACGAAATTAACACGCTCTTGGTTCAAGGTCTGTTCCTCACTCCATTCGCAGCTCTGTCCAGGGCACCTGTAGTCGCGAAGGAAAGAACAACTCAAGCTCGGAGCTTTCAGATTGCAAACAATGCTCACGAAAACCATTGACTATTAACGGTATAGTCTGCAATGTAATCTTGATACAGTGTAGCACATTCGAAACCTCAAAACGATTCCGAGCAAAGGAAAACGCTTTCGAGGGTAAACTTAAGCGGGACGTTACTTGTCGAAAATGTCGGCATCTCCGCTAGCGTCGCCAGCCACACTTCTCCCGATCTCTCGGCCTCGCAAGGATATGGACGCACGGTATATGCAACTCTGCAGCACAGATTCACGCATTGGCCACTAATGAATTAATTTTGCAATTACGATAATGGAACAGATGTCCGATTGGGACGTATTGTTGGTTTTGAAATATCAGAATTCATCAAGGTTTCGAACGAAAATACGAATCTCGTACAACCTAGATTGATTGATTTATCTTTTATTTCAATTCGCCTTTCTGCCACTTTTGGGTAATCGCAAAGATGACGATGAGTTATGTCATGATGAAATTGATGAAGGGACATTCATAGAGAACATTCGTACATGTCTCGTCCCATCTAGAAGGCGTCCTCGGTTTTCATCTTATCTCAGAATGATTAGTGGCTATTAATGTTGTGCTGAACTATAGGGCAGTCAGAGTTCACTTGACATTTGCCTTGCCCAGACATTTTCGCAAGAGTAAAACGACAATTCTTATAGTTTGCAAGCTCGAACATGTTTGATCGTTTCACGACATGCATTTGTAATGAAGGGGTCTCGGGTTGCCTGTGGAGATACAGTCAGGGAAAGAAATACTTCCCCAGTAAGACTAGTAGTATTAACGGTCCATGGGGAAGAACTTTTTTCCGTGACTGTACACAGTGGTTCGTATCCCACTTTAAACTGTAGGTCCATTCCAGATTAGCCTTTCTGTGCATAAAGTGGACTTAAAGACAAAGGTCTGTTCCTCACTCAATTCGCAGCTCTGTCCAGGGCACCTGTAGTCGCGAAAGGAAAAACAACTCAAGCTCGGAGCTTTCAGATTGCAAACAATGCTCACGAAAATCACTGACTTCTAACGGCTTAGTCTGCAACGTAATCTTCATACAGTGTTGCACATTCGAAACCTCCAAACGATTCCGAGCGAAGGAAAACTTACCTTTCAAGGGTAAACTTGTAAGACTAAAGACAAAAACCAACACAACATGTACGGCTACAAAGTTTGAATTAAGCGTTAAAAATACCTTACTTATTTATGTTTGAACCGTACTCTTTTACTTCTAACGTGCGAAGAAGTTATCTTTGTAAGCTCACAAAATATCTATTCTGACCCTCAGCATCAAGAGATTACGAGGACGACACAGACTGCCTCCTGGTGGCGGTTTTAACCCAAGGCGACGAAACCGAACTCTACGCTAAGGATGGCAAATACGACATAGAGGAGCTCTGGAGGCCATTTATCGACAAAAAGTGTCCAAATCTTGCCAGGAAACCCAAGATATTTTTAATACAGGTAAGTCGATGTAAGAGAGCAACGAATGAAAAGATCGATGGACATTTTGCCTGTTAATATTATTGCACAGAACTGTATCTTTAGTAGTAGATTCCTAGTAATCAACTTCGTCGTGTGTCTCCATTGTTGACATGAACAGAGGGATGAGTCAATCCATGTTGCGCATAATTAACATTGAAGATAAGGAACGCTATTGTTGTGTCCATACTTTTTTCCCCATTCGGGGAAGCACAGACTCATTTTACATATCGAAACTTGAGCTATTTGATAAAATACAAGGAAAAGTCCGTAGCCCATGCTGATTGGGCATGCAGGAATGGTTACCTAGTAAATAAAAAAGAAATGGTATAAACCTCTCCTCACATGAACAATAGCTCCGAATTCTAGTATAAGGAAGTTGCATTAACGTACATTTTATACACTGTATAGTATTCTATTCATTTAGCACCTTTCCTCTTCTTGGCAACTGATAGTTGCTTTCGTCATTGTTGACAAAATCCACGTGGTACTCGCTCCAATAACAAGTGGCTGTAGAGTATCTACTTTAAAATCACTGTATGGCCAACACTTCAAATGCATTCCTCCTTCCAGTATTTAATACCGTGTCCCAAAACGATTGTCGTGGTTTCAAGTAGTTGGTATATTCCACCACACGAAGGTGAATGTTTATATCGTGCATGTGCGATAAGAACGGCTGTGGAAGTTTGCAACCCTGAGCGCTTTCATTTGTTTCCCATCAGTCACAGCGGGGTAGGTGTATTACAAGATGGCGACTCCCGTGCAGAAGTCAATTTACGTCATTGAATTTGCAAGGTGTGGTTCTGCTGTTTCAGTTCAGCGATTTTGAACATTCGTTGACGGTTTAATAAGTTTTAAACTGGATGCTCCTTCAAAGGGAAGAGTTCTTGACGTCCACGTGTGTCGAACGAAAGCGTCGAGAAGCATTGGACCACCGGATGGATGTGTGCCGTGTCACGAAAGGTGCTGACATGGAACACTTATAAGGTACACTATATAAACTTGTTGAGTTGTTGTTTACTCCCAAGAGAAATTAAACGACTATGAAACACCGATAATCATTTTGGGACACTGTATATACATTTTCGTAGAACGGTTTTAGAACATTTGCTTTTCAATGTTGGATAACTGGTAACATCATAGGTATACTTGTCACATGTCAAGATTTATCGATGTTTGCTACATTGACAAACATATTTTTTAACCTAAGATCAAGGTTTGATCTAAGATCGATAAATCGACAGTTAGCTTTATATAATATGATAGGAATGTGAACTTACACTCTGTCTCGAGAATGTGTGGAGCAAGGGTGCTCATAACGGTAGAGAAAGGGAGAAAGCGGGTGGGCGGAGAAAAGCAATGCGCGCTGCTGCAATCGGATGGTAGTTACAGCAGCGTTTTCCCCTCAATGCCCTCAATACCCATCTCATTCGTTCATTGGTGGAGCCCTCTCGAGTCGCTACTTGCGCAGCGGACTTGTCTCTTTTTTCATTTGCTCCAGAGATTCCAGGGACAGAGTGTGCTTCATTCCCACATAGTACAGGGTGGTCAAAAAGTATGGATACACCCGAATTAAAGTTGAATGATATACTGTTCCGCAAACCTTTAGGAAATACCCGTGGGACATTCCGCACTGGTGAACGAATGAATCATACTCCTCACACCAGGGGGTGCGAAATAGCTACAACGGAAAACAGATTTCTCCTCGAATATACTCACACATTGTTGTAAATAATTTGGTTCATAAGTGAAAGTAAAAAGTGCAAGTGGCGCCTCTCAGCGGTCGATACTAGAACTTCTTGCAGACAGTAATTTAAAGCGCAGAAGGTTTGCTGCCTGAGTTTCCATATCTGCTTGTAAATCGTTTATCTGTGCTACTAGCTTTGCTGTTAGCCGTGGAAGAGTCATTTTCTTCTCATATTTCGATTAAAGGCTTGCCAAGAGGAGACAACGCTTGCCACAATTCCAGGTGTTGCAGAAGCAAGAAGCAACAATGACAAGTCTCCACCAAGTTCAGCCGACCAGGACGACATCTACTCCCGAACAAGACGACTAAATGAAGCGGTTTTGACAGAGAAGCAGCCGCTCTTGGAAGAAGAAAGGAAGATAGACCACTTCGAGCCCAAGATTGTAAATAAGCCGACAGAGAACAAGGAGAAGAGGAAGCTAGGATTGAATGCCTCTGAAGCGGATTTCCTCTTCATTTTCCATTCTCAAAAGGGTAAGAGTCATTCAGAGTAATAGGGGTTTATCTCCTTGCGTTTCTCCATATTATCATCAAATTTAGATACCTCGCCTGACAACTGTAAAAAGTGCATGTGTAGAAGGGTTAACTCCATCATGCCAGAGGGGGAGGGGGGCTGCCAGGCCCACCACCTCTTTTGTTTCCAATTTTCAGCTGTGAATAAAAAAAATGAAAATTACATTTTTCCCTAGTGTGTTCCAATGTTCCTGTATTAGGTAAACGTAAGAGGTGCATATAGCACCGTGCCATGAATGCACATTTCGGGGATGTGGGGGAGGGCCTCACACATTCTCGATCTCGGCAAATTTTGGAGGTGATGTGATCAGCACCACGCTCCGGTCGCCTTTACCCCTCAGGGTTGCCCCACGGTACCCATTGATTTGAGGCTGGGTGAGCCGCAAAGCCGCTTTATGCGGGGACAAGGCCGGTAAAAATCCAACTTTGATCACTCACCCCGGGAATCGAGCTCGCATCTCCCGCGTGGTAGTCAGACGCCCTACCAACTAAATCACCACGGCTTTACTTTTATTTGTAAAATCATAAAGGAAACTGCTGTCCTCCGTGGCGGAGTGGTTAGCATAGCGCGTTACGACGTCAGAAGTCCAGGGTTCGAATCCTGGCATGGTTTCTTTGTGAATGTTCTTCCATCATATCATCATTCATTATCTTCGCGATTAGCCAAAAGTGGCAGGAATGTGAAGTTAACAAAAAAATGAACAAAATAACAAATATAACATAAAGGGAATACATGAAGGAAGCAAAATTCACAAGGTAACCCCTCTCCCCCCGCTAGGATGTGCGTTCCGAAATGACACTCATGCAAGTCATTGTGAATAATTGTTGGTTTGTTATGGTTATTGTTTTTTGTTAATTGTGCTATTTTTGTGATTATTATAATCAGCAGCGGCTCAAGGGGGAGAGCCGCTGTGCCATTGCTCTACCCTCAGAAGAAATGCATACATAGCCCAAGTATTGTTAAATTAATACATTGATAGTTTACAGACAAGGAGATTCGAATCTTGCAATCGGTCAAGCTGACGTAACGACCGCCCCAACAACAGACTAGATATGAACAGCCCCAACCTCCTCACTGCATCGCCAGCTGTTTTGTACCCTCGGCGAGGCAGCGGTCCGCGCCACCCAAGAGCTGGCCTAACCAAGTTGAAACACGTGCAGAGTGTTGGAGAAGTCTCAGCGAGTAACATTTCCACCATGAGCCGGGAAGAAGGTGGCAGGGCGTGGCGTTAGCTAATGGGGTTAGCCCATAAGACACCAGCCGTGCCCGTTTTCGCTTTGGCACAGCGAGTGTTGACACAATTGCCATCTTCAGAGATATGTCGCTAAATACGACGGATTTGTAAGACCCGTTGGGGAAGTAATTCTTGAAAAAGGTACTATCTACTTTTCTGCCAACTTTTTGAGAAACGAACCTAGTATTTTTTTAAAGTTAAATGAACATTTTGATAATAGATAGATGCGCCTAGAGGACCATCCAGACTTTTAAAAAATATAAAAGTAAAAAATCCTATGGTGATGCGAGTTTTCTTTGGCATTTCGACAATTTCTTTTTACATCAAGTGTCTAGAATATTTTCAACATCCAGTTGGAATACGTGTGCATGTAATTGTAATTGTACATTGTAATTGTGTTTTTAGTGAAGTGTCCTGTAGTGTATAAAGATAGGTTAGTGAATGAAGATGAATCGTATTAGTGTGTTGTTACTTAAACCCACACTGTTTTCCACGTTACAAAACGAGGATAAACATCTTGGGCAGTGGGACAACCTCAAGGAGGGAGCGGGGGCATTGCGGAGTTTTTTTTCTTTTCGTTTTCTTTATCACGTTGGCACTACCCATCATACTTGCCGCCGGCCGCCAATGATTATAATTATTACGCAACTGCACCTATATACAGGGTGTCATTTTAATGGCGCCCACGGACCACGGAAACGTATAGAGGACATCAAAACAAACAACTTTTCTCAGTAACATTTTTCTCGTTGGAGCGTCGTTTCGGCGCTACAGTCGATCAAAAAAGCCTGTTTTGCCGCCTGAATGCTGGCAACCCAACACAACATTTGATTGCATTTGTGACGTCATATCCCGTCGTGAAGCGATGCGTTACAGGGTTGACAGGAACACACACATTCTGTGAAAAATGACATAGCTACAATCAGCCACATTATGTACCGTAAAACAAAACGAGAAAACACGTTCTGTAACCTAACAGGAAGTAAACAAACGATACGAAAAATGGTAGAAAGAAAATAGAATTCAAGTGGAAGTGGTCATATCGAATTTTGTCTCTGCTTACATGTCAAATATTTGCAAATCTACTGCAGTTACCAAGTTGGCATCTACAATTTAGTCTATCGACTTCGTCCTTCTGATACTAGTTGTCTGTGACACACTGAACAGATGACAAAATAGAAATGAAAGAACTCAAAATTCCAAAGGTAAGCAACACATATAATGTATATTCAGGGCATTATGAGGCAAGTGTCAAAATGGTTGAAAATACAGGGATATAAGTAGTAGTAAAATGTAACAATCTGAACCTCAGATACTTCCGTTATCAGCACAAAGTACCACAAGGCATCTGGACACAAACCTGTAGATATCAACCTTGCAACAAGATTTGCAAATATAATTGACATGTAGCTGGGCGTAAACAGCCCCATGTAAGTTGTAAGTACAATAAAAGTTATTGTTGTTGATATTTGACATGTACGCGGAGACAAAATCCGATATTGACTCTTCATTTTGAATACGTTTTTACCATTTCTCATATCGTTGGTTCACTTCCCTCTTCCCCTGAGATGACTGTTGATCTTCTGGCTGGTAGGCTATGATGTTCGGTTTACTGGACGCTTTTCTCACTTCGTTTTACAGCTAATAATGTGGTTGGTAGTTTGTCATTTTTCACAAAATTTGTGTGTTCCTTGCAACCCTACCGTGCGCTGTTTCGCCGCAGGAAATGACGTCACAGATACGATCAAATGTTGTGTTGGGTTGCCAGCATCCAGGCGGCAAAACGGTCTTTTTTGAACGGCTGTAGCGTCGAATTGACGCACCAACGTGAAAAATGTTACTGAGAAAAGTTGTTTGTTTTGATGTCGTCTACACGAATCTGTGGTCCGTGGGCGCCATTAAAATGACACCCTGTATATAGAAAAGCATTGGTGCAAACAGTGTTTTTAGTTTAATAAAGAAATAATGCAAGTAACAGTGGGATCCGAACCACTATAAGCCTCCACAGGGTATCGAACCCGGCTGTGTAGTGTGATGGGTGCATTAGCCCAAGTGCTGACGCGCCAAAATGTTTCTTTCCTTCCAATGAACCCTTAAATGCATGAATTTCTTTGTGTCGATTTTTTTTAATTTTTAGCCTAATATCAGTTATGTACTAATAAGCGATTTTGAATCATTTTTAGAAATTTAGTTAATTTAGTTCTTCAATTTGTTTTATTTTCTTCTTAGTAAAAAAAGTTCGTCTCCACAGTCTTTTATTATTTAATTCACTTTTTTTTTTAAATTACGATATATTTGCTGAGGGATTTCTGTCCAGATTTAAGCATATCGTCCACTGAGACGCCGGGAAACGCAGCAACAGAAATTCTGTTGTCTGTTTCTGTTGAAATCAAATGGTGTAACGCCCACTAAAGGGAAACGTGAGGAATTGCCGTGCCAGAAGTCTGCACGTTGGTTGCGTCTCCAAAAGCCCTCTCGTGTAATTCCGCGTATCTTCGTTTAGTTCCGGCAAGCGTCATGCTCGGCCCCGCTGTAGCCGAGCATGGAAATTGTTCCGTGGAACGTGGCGGCGCTGTACATGGGCCCTCGGAAAGACACAAGGTATTTACCATTCAGGGATTCCGGGTGGCGCGTTTTCGACGTCTCAGTGGGCGATCTCCTTGAGAGATAAGGGAGAAAATACCTTCAATGCTGGCGCACCCATTATAATGTTTTCCACATCTTGAAATTTGTTTTTCCCCTTCAGGTCAGGTGACGGGTGTATCTCCATTTATCCAGATCTTCTGCCAAGAGGTGGAAGAGGGCGCTGACGACTACGATTTCCTGACTCTTATGACCTTCGTCATGGGACGCTTTACACGCAACGTCACCAATGCGTGCAGCATCCAAGACAAAGTTGCTGGACCAGAATCTGGTCAAACGGCAGGAACAACCGAAAAGCAGAAGTCTCAGATTCCTTTAATCCAGTCTTACCTCACACGGAAGGTTTACTTCAGAGAAAAATGAAGAACATTGTAAACGTTACCATAGCAACGGTATGCCAATAAAACTCATTCAATTTAATGTTTAAAAGTAGTATATTTCCTCAGAGGCGTCTCGTGAACGCATGCTGCGCATGCGTGAATTGTGGGAAAAAGGACATCTTGCTCTGCGACGACATTCATGAGCATTTCTACATTCTAATTTCTTCATATAGGAGAAGTATTTATTTTACACGAGAGCGCTCAACTAAGCTTATATTACATTTCTTGGTTCTGAAGTGAAAGAAAATAATAATTCTTTTCCCACAATTGATGCATGCGTCACTCCAGATCCAAGAAATGTAATATAAGCTTAGTTCAGAGCTCTCGTGTAAAATAAATACTTCTCCTATATGAAGAAATTAGAATGTAGAAATGCTCATTAATGTCGTCGCAGAGCAAGCTGTCCTTTTCACCACAATTGACGCATGCGCAGCATGCACCGCATGCGTTCACGAGACGCCTCTGTCTTCCCTCAATGTTGAAACACAATACACATGTACAGTACATACCTTGGTTTGGTTTGAGTTGGTGTTTTAAGTCCACTTTATGCACAGTAAGGCTAATCGGGACTGGGCCTACAGTTTAAAGTGGGATCCGAACCACTTGTGCCTCCACCGGGTATCGAACCCGGGACCCCTCGATTACAAGGCAATGACGCTACCACTGCGCTATGGGGGAGGCTACAGTACATACCTAAATACATAAACCACAACAGTAGAGGAAGTGGGGGAGTTCTGGAACATCAATTGAGGCTCAGTGAGGCTCGCCTTAATGGATTTCTCTCGTAAGGCATGAGCCTCATTTTCTCGCAGTGTTGCCAACTCCTCACTCGAAAAAATCACCAAGGTTTTTTTTGGGTTTAACGTAGCCTAAAGCAAGGAGCTGGCAACACTGCTTGAGGCTCGCCTTAATGGTTTGTTTTTGTAAGGCATAAACTCTATTTTCTTGCAGTGTTGCTAATATTTTACTCGAAAAAATCACCAAGGTTTTTTTTTGGGTCTAACCTAGCCTAAAGCAAGGAGCTGGCAATCTTGCTTGAGGCTCGCCTTAATGGTTTGCTCTCGTAAGGCATAAGCCTTATTTTCTCGCAGTGTGGCCAACACCTTACCTGAAAAAATCACCAAGGTTTTTTTTGGTCTAATCTAACCTAAAGCAAGGAGCTGGCAATCTTGTGTGCTCGCAGTATTGCCAACATCTTAGTCGAAAAGTCACCAAGGTTTATTTTGGTCTAACTTAACCTAAAGCAAGGAGCTGGCAACCTTGCTTGAGGTTTGCTTTACAGTGCATAAAGCAATTTGCCAACCTACTGGTATTTTTGCCATAGCCTTTTACAAAAAAAAAGAGAGAGGAGAGAGAGGGGGAAGAGTTAAACAACTGACAATGTCGCTAATATTTACCTACAGCTTTTTTTTACTTGGCAAGGGTTTAGCCAATTTATATACTGGCGTAACATACATACACTGGGCAAGGAGAGCCGGCAACAAATATATACTGCCGTAAAAGAGAAAGAGATGGATGGATGGATGGTAATATAGTATGCGTGTGCGTGTGTGTGTATAATATGTAGCATTATTAACTAGAGTGTGTTGGCAACCCACCTGCAACTAAAAAAAATAGAGATACCAACATTGCTGTAAGATAAAAAGAGAGACCTATCGTGATTTTTGTAAACCTCTCTCGGGGGAAACACGATGTGCTATACACACGTGCACGCGCTGGTGCTTCTTATTATTTTTGTATTGTGACGCAAGCAAAACAAATAATTTTTTTAAATTTTTTTTAAGATTCCTGGCCCCTAACCCCGCCAGGGTGCGTGGTGCCCAACCCAAAAAGGTTCTAACGGCTACGGCTCTTGATAAGCGCACCTCTGTAGGGTTTCACGTGTTTTTTTTTTTCCCCAAACTTCCATGAAACCCTACAGAGGACCTCCGTAATGCATGCAACGTGTACTAACGACTCTAGTGTTATTTGATGTTGTGATATTTTTGGATATAGAGTTTTATTGTGAGATATAGATAAAAATAATTATGTTTATTATAATATTTTCTTGATGAAGATGGAGAATATGTGTGTGTTACAAATAAAGTTGCATGCTTTTTTTTTCTAGTGTGTGTATGTGTTTTTGATGTTTCGACAGCATCTGAAACGATAAAAAAAAATTTTATTGTTAATTTTAACGTGTAAAAACAACAACAAATTTTGTGCAAATTCTGATTGTCTCGTGCTATAGTGCAAAAAAGATATTGTAACTGATAACTAATAAAATTGATATTTGTAACTGATCTGAACTAGTGAAATTCGTATTGTGCTATTGTAACTGATTGTGCTAGTACAAAAAATTTCTTATTTGTGCAAGAAAAGATGTTAAAAAACTTGTTAAAACTGCTCTGTGACCCTCTCGTTCTTCACGTCGTAGGCGAAGGACTTCTCTGCAATCAGGATGACACTGCATAGGGTATCCTCGGGCAAGGCATCGTGGAACTCGCAGACGACCTTGATGTTGGTTCGATCGTTGACCACAACCTTCTTTCTCTTAGATGTGTTGATGACGGTCATGGGTCTCCGTGCTTTGAACTCGCTGGGCGTGTAGTACATGTCCACGCTTCCCTCGGTCACGCGTTTGTAAGCCGAGAACGCTTCGTAAAGTTTGAGGTAATCGTTTTTTGTCATATCGAGGTTGTAATTCTCGCGCGGGAACACTTCGTTGCGTCCATTTTTGAGATAAATGTTCTTGATCTTGCAGTCGTCGAACTTACTGGAATCTTTTTCCTGATTCTTGTCCCTCCCGGTCTGAAAAAGCACTACGACGAAATCTGGCATGTCGAACTGTATGTTGTTGAACTGCGTCGTCACGTCGAATTCCATGTGACTTCCCGATGCCATCTTCTGTACGCACTGGTAACCGTGAAAATGAATCGGCACCTGCGGACTTTTCAAGATCTCCGCTTTGTACTTGAGGGCGTAGTTCGTTTCGTATTCCACCACCGGCATTCTCAATTCCATGCTCCGGATGACGCATTTCGCCGCTTCGGGTAAAGTGTTGGCTATCGGCGTGGTGCCGTCCGGACCCAAAGTAGCGTATCGCATCAGTGCGTCGTTGTCGTTGGCCGCTCTTCGAAACATGATCCTCAGTCCTCCCTTCCACATGATCTCCTTGTAGTCCGAGAAGAAACCAGGCAGCAGACGCATGGGAAAAAGCACCGTGTGACTTCTCGTCGATATTTTGGCCCCGGCTTCGAATCCCCCGGCCTGGTAGTACGCTGCGTCCGTTTTGGATAATTTCAATGTTCCCACTGCCGTCGACGTGATGCCTGGATAATCTATTCTGTCGATGACGGTGTTGTGTTTCCTCACCTCCACCTGCGAGAACAGGTGAGGCACGAAGTTGTCCACGAGTATCAAGTTTGCTGCTGCAGGAAACGCGTCTCCGCTTTCTTTCTTCACCACGTCGAATTGAAGGTAGAGGTCCGCTCTGTGAGGATGAACGAACCCGTCGCCTACGTCCACGTCGTATTCGATCTCCCTGTTTGCTTCGTTCAGATTGGCGAACGTGCGACGGTTGGGAGGGAAAGATTGCAATTCGTAACTTTCGATTTGCTCCATTTTACATGTATGGTTATTTATTATACGTTGATCTCCACGATGGCCGTCGTAGTGGCACCTGCGAAATCCACCACGTCTCCTTTCTCGTTCGTCACCACCAACTCTATGTCGTCTATGCGGTTGCGGCATACTGGAAAATAGATCGGCGAAGAGGGCGTGTAGATGATCGGTTCCATGAACTCGGAACTTGGTTTGAAAGTGGCTATGATTCCCGTCTGCTTGTGACTTCCTAACAATCCGTCCGAAGATTTCGTGATCATACCTTCGGCCACGTTACAGTGTACGTTCAGAGTTTCTATGGCCAAGAATTTAGGAATGTTGGTTACTACGTGCTTGATGCCAGCTTCGAGTTTTGTGTTATTCTCGAAACCTAAAAGTTCTCCCATGGTGCCCAGGTCCACGGTCTCCGTCGCGGATAGGATTTCCACTCTGTGAGTGACCGAATTTTGAGAAAGGTATGTGCCTTTGGGTAACTGAGCTTGCAAAGTGGAAAGATTGTATTGTCCTGGCGTGACGACGATGTGTTCGCTTCCGACGCTAATTTTGTTGTTGTGCTGCGTGACGTTAGGTATGAGGTACATGCTGTAGAATGCACGCAGAGCCACGGATTTAGGATAGACGATGTCGTCGTGCAGCGTGAGTTTCAAGATTGAAGATTCGCTCGTGAGATGGAACACGCCCATCCTAGTGATGCTGTTTGAGGTTCCACAATGCTTTCTGGAAATCCTCGATCGTAGGGTTATTTATTTTAGAGAGAAACGCGAGCACGGAGAGGCAGAGATGACCGCAGTTCACGTCTCCGAAATTTTGAATGCGCTCGTCGTTGTAGTATATAGAGGTTTTGTTCGTTTTCAGATAATAAATTAAATTTGTAGGTGGAACACCTCCGAAAGAATCGAAAACGAATGCTTTATCATTGTCATTTTTGTGGTAACATATCCAATGCGTGCCTGGATTTTCTTGACCGTCCAAGTTGACTACTCCGCATTCTCTTCTTTTCACGCTTGAAGGTAACGAGTCGGACATGAAAACTCCTCTGAAGTGTTTGATTTGTAACGGTCCGATCAGAGATTCAATGTCTCGGTTGGTGAGTGCCGTTGTTTCTTTTTTTTAAACTTTCTCATCACGCCCTTCCCCTTTTTCTTCTCCATGGCCAGGTTGTGACGTTTCTGTTCTTCCAATTCTGCTTTGTTCTTCTTCGAGTCGATGACGGTTTTCGCGATGGCGGCGCTTCCGCCGGCCAAACTTCCAACGGCCCCCAATGCTGCTAGGATGGCCGGGATGCTGAATATGAAACCTCCGATCTTTTGCTGTTTCCGCGAACGCTGCAAGCGTCTCAATTGAGGTGTGCTGAGCAGCAATTTCATTCCGTGTCCTTTCGACAAGCAAGAACGTTTCTTCTCGCGTTGTTTCTTGGTGAGTAACCCATCGAGGGCACCTAGATTTTTAAGATTGGAGTATGGTATCTGGTACACGACACCCTTGGGCTTCATGTTGATGCTCTATGTGTTATTTTCACGGTATGTTATTTATATATATATTCTGAGATTTTTTCTTGTGTAGTTTTTTTACGGTATGTTATTTATATACCCCACCCCAATTTTTGTTTCGTGTTCATGGCGATGGTGGTACCCAGTGCGGCGACTCGTTCACCCAGCGATGCGTCTCTGCTTACGAACCTTTCGAAAGCTGCGTGCTCTAACTTTCTGTCTGCTTCGTGACGTGCGTCCAGATCCGTCTGCGTGGTGTTGTAGGCGATGTCGTGATCTTTGCATGCCGCGTCCAACGGATTCACACCCTTGTCTCCTCTCTCCAATCTTTTCTCGAGTTTGGTACCCGGTCCGCAGTACTGGTAGCCAGGTAGATGCATCTCGAAAGGTAACTTGTTGATGATGTCGTTCACGAGTCCCTTTCCTTCGGCCACGTTCCAAAATTTCGGAGGCAGCGTGTTGATGATTTTGATGAGGTAACCTATGCCCTTGTCGTCGTTCACGATGAAGTTGGAAAGTTTTGTGCTGATCATGTCCACGGTGCCAACCTTCTCGTTGTAGAAATTACGGTTGCCTGCATTCTCTTCGCCGGCTATCACCAACAATCGGTCCACGAGTTTCCTAACGTCGTCCACCCAAACGAATTCTTTGGGTAACGTGTTGTAGCGTTTGACGCCGCTGCCTGTTTTGACCTGGTTCCAAATCGGTTTGATGAGATTCCTGTACTTCTCGCCGCTGCTCGATTTCACCCTATTCTGCGAGGCGTCGTTGTTCTGGTACAAGGCATCCGTCATGATCAGAATTTCCTTGTAACTTTGGTAATCTTCGTCGGTGTAATCTTTCGGCTGCTTTTTGGCGACAAGTTCCCACAGTCCCACCGTACCCGGATACCTGTTCCAACTATCCTTGTCGCCTAAATTAATTTTAATGTCGTTACCTTCGAAGGTCACCTTCGATTTCCCAATCTTCCACACCACACCGCCGCCTTCGCTGGTTTCCATGCTGGGATACAATCCGAACACTTCATCCTTGTCGAATTTCCCCGTGCTCAGGTAGTCTCGTGCCAAAGGTCCCAACTCGATTTTATCCGAAGACGTGCTGCCTATGGCTCGACGTCGCGCCGGTGCATCCTTCAGTTCGAACGGCGTCGAAGGAATGCTCGAAATAGGTGTGGGTACGGCGTAACTTTTAGCTGCGAGCGGTACGAGTTCGTTGATCAAATTTTTATTTTGTTCCGTGACACTTTTAATTTCTTTACCTAGACTGCTGATGGCATCGATCACAGGTTGATCCTGACGTTTCTTCTCTTCGTAGAATCCGCGATTCTCGGATTTCCAACCTTTGAAGCGTTTCGCGAGGTAATCGCGAAGCTTGAGATTTTCGTCCTCAATTTTTCGTTTCGTCATGACGTTTATTTATACACGTCGTTTCTCACAACGTTGCAACGTTTAGAAAATCGTTGATTTTGTTTCTGTATTTTCCGTCGTTGGGTTTCCTCGTCATGTCGATCGTCGCGAATCCGAAATCGTCACCGTTCCAGCAAGTAGAACAGCAGCCTTCCGAAAATTGATTGTAGTTCATGTCTCCGCCTACGTAGTCATCGTACGCGTGCTTGAGGTTGGTGTGATCTTGACGAAACAAACATATGAAATTAGCGTTGTCGCGCACTAACTGTTTTGGAATTTTGGAAAACGTTTGAGCTAGGTAAAAACAATCCATTCCTTTGTGACGACCTTGCGTGAAAAAATTGCGAATTTCATTTTGATTTTCCAGGATGGCGTCGTCGAACACAACAACTGAATTTTCACGACAATCGTCGAGTGGTTTTATTTCCGAGGCGAACGTTGCAATGTCCAGACCATCGTACAGTTTCATCAGTTGCTGGTATTTGGATTGCTCCAAACTTTTCGAGAACACGTACAGGTGCCTGTTCTTCCAATCTAACCAATTCGGTGCGAGGAGAAAATTGTCCACGAGCAGTGTCGTTTTCCCACACCCCGAAGGACCTACGATCAGACAGCGGATGCTGTCGGGAAGCAACTTGCCGTTCTTTTTTTTTCTCGTTTGACTTTCCGGATCCGGTAGACGCTTCACCACGTTCCACGTACTCACAAGATCACTTCGTTCGCGTCGATCCAACTCTTTTCCGGAAGTCCCAGCCATTTGACAAACAGTTTGTCACCTTTCCTACGCAATATTTTCTCGATGAGGTACGTGTCGGGGTGTTTCGTTTTAGAGAGTTCCTCTTCGTAAAATCTTCCTTTCAAAATCTCACCGCTACTATCTTTTATTATATACGTGTGTCGGTTTCCGGGTAGAACTCGAACCACCGTAAAAAGTTCCGTGCTCCAATTTTTTGTGAATCCCTTCTCGAAGGTGCGTTTGAATTTGCTGATCCTCACCTGGTCTCCAATTTTGTATTTAGCTTTTTTTGTCGTGGGTGTGTACTTTGGGCAGTAAACGGTAGAAATTAAACGCTGCTCGTCAGATTTCGTAACGTCAACTGGCTTCATGCCTATCGTTCTGTGTACCGTATCATTATAGGTGTCGACGAGTTCCGGTAGGATGTCGACCCATTTGTAATTTCCCCGAAGCGTGAATCGTTTCCACATGTGTGTTTTCAAGGTTCGATTGAATCTTTCCACGATGCTGGCTTTGATGTGACTGAAGGTCGAATAATGTTGAATCTTGTGTTTTTGAATAAATTTTTGGAATACAGCGTTATAAAATTCCTTCCCCTTGTCTGTTTGCAGAAACCGTGGTCGTCTGCCACCGCTTTCGCGAAAAATTGTCTTGAATGCTTCCGTGACGCATGTTCCCGTTTTGGCTTTCAAGGGTAGAGCCCATGCGAATTTCGAAAACGTGTCTATGACGGTGAGAAGGTACTTGTTGCCCTTGTTCAATTTATGTATGTTTTTCAAATTGCCGCTACTCATCTCCACGAGGTCACTTTGCCAGAGGTCATCGATGCCCTTGGTTACCACAGCCAAACGTTCGTAGTTGCGGCGTGCAGGTTTATGCAATTCTTCGACGATGGCTTGCCTAGACATTTTTTTGTATAGAGATTACGTTTCACGAGAAGCACAAGCGTGATGGGATTCAAAGAGGGTGGCACTTCGCTCGTGTTTTGAATGATCAGCTTATCGCCGGCACTCACGTCGAAAACGGTAAGATCTTCGTCTTCGTGTATTTCATATATGTTGCGCGTTTCGTTCCAACGTGCCAGAGGAATGTTTCCTGCTTTCTGGACACCACGATTCGATATCAAAGTCATGGTGGGAACGCTAGCTTTTCTACCGTGAGACCAGTACGAAAATTCGTTTATCTGAATCGTGCCATCGAGGAGAAACTTGTAGTACGGATGATAAGGATGTAACATGTACAGTTTGTTACCTTCGACGAACGTGGAGATTCTCTGTTGATTGGGTACGCTGTTGATTTCGATGGCTTGCAGAGAATGCAGTTTAGCGAATTTAGTGTCGACGCCGAGCAGATTACTGTGAACTTGTCCGCGTTTATTTTCGATGGGCAGCAAATGCTCGACTATGGTATCCGTTACGGCAGAAAACGACGGTTTGATTTTCACTTCCACGTTCAACTGCTTGTAGTTTTCGTTGAGTTCTTGCAACTTGGCACCGAAAGAGGCCAGCGTCGATTCCTGCGTGGATTCCAGCACTCCAACTTGATCTCTGATGTTGACGACAATGTTCTGAAGGTTCTCGACTTGATTCAATTTCGAGCTCTTCTCGGTAAGATCGCTCACGATGCTTCGCATCTCTGTAAACTGCGTGTGAAGGTCGGCGACGCTCTGCGAAGTGGGCAGCGTCGACACCAGCGAACTAATTTCGTCTCGAATCTGTTCCACGTTCGCCGTTTCCGTTTCTAGTCGTTTCAGCATTCGAGATATGTTTCTTTTCAAAGCGTGCAATTCTTTGGAGGTGGGGAGATTGGTCACCCTACTCTCGAGATCGCTCAATGAACTTTTGATGTCGCTCGATTCGGATAGTGCCGTCACCGCCATTTTCAATTTTTCCAAATCTTCGCTCGAAGGCACGCTCGTCCGTAACGATTCCAAGTCACCCTGTATGTTGTCCAGTACGTGATGAAAATGAGCGAGATTCGTTTCGACGTTCAAATTTTCTAAATATTCGATCTTCTTCTGAACCGTGCTCAACGTGTCTTGAATGCTCGTCAACGCTCTCGCTTCGGCGTGAATATTTTTAATTTCTTCGTTGATCAATTCCAAGGACGCCTGAAGCGTAGCGATGGTGGTTTGAATGTGTTCGAAATCTCGATACGCCTCCAATTGAATTTTTATGTTCGCGACGCTTTTACCGATGACCTGCAGTTCGTCTGACGATGGTAGGTTCGTCATGGTATCTTCCAAAGTCTGTAACTTGGATTTAATTTCTTCCAACGTGCCGGTGAATTCTTCTTGTAATTTGGAAACGACGACATGTAAGCGTTCTGCGTCTATATCGTTCACCACGGTTTGAAGTTCGGAGAAATTCTTTTCGATTGCGGAAGTTCGTTCTTCGATTTCGAGTTTCAATTTTTCCAAATCTTCATTTTTCGATTGAAATTGCTGTAATTTGGCCAAATCATTTTGAAGCGAATCCACGCTCAACTGTATATTTTGAACGCTGTCGTAAGAAGGTACGTCGACATAATTTTTTATGAGTGTTTTTAGTTCGGAATCGATTTTCAGAATGGGGTCGAGACATTGCGTTTGGAGCGTAGCGATTTCCGACTCTAAACTTTTGTTTAAGGTCTCCTGCAAAGCAATCAAATCAGTCCTCAACTTCTTAACTCGAATGTCCAACATGAGAATCTCTTCTGCGTGGTCTACACGCTTGGTGTTGCCGAAAATGTCGTTAGGCATTTTTGGTTAACGGTTATTTATAATAGGATAGACGATTCGTAATTCTACGAAGAGAGGAATAAGTTTGTCGTAATCTCCGAGAAGTTCCATGTAAAAATAATCTCCTGCAGACACATCGTACGTAATATTAGAAAGCATCTTGTCGTGCTTGATTCGAAAAATGTTCTTGCCGGTAGAAATTTTGATTTCGCCTGCGTTTTCCGGATTCACGGTGATTTGAAGTTTCCCGTCGATCGGAATTTCGTAGAAATGTAAATTGTTATTAAAAACATAAAACATCTTGCCCACATCGTCATTCAGTTTCGTCCAAATGCTGTTGAGGTGAATGATCAACAGACCGTTGAGTTTAGGTAACACGGAAGGTAAGACTTCATGATCTGGTATGGTTTCCATAATGATCTGTTTTTTGAAACCGAACAAATTCATAGGCATGCTGGTTATTTAAGAATACGGTCAAAGTTTTTTTTTGTAATGACAGTCAAAGTGTTTTTTTTGTTTTGTTTTGTTTTTATGAATCTTCTGTTGAAGATGGACATATGTTGCAGGTTTTGCTTTCTGCTAAGCGATAGTGCCCCCACGGCAATGTGTGAATACCACACTCGAGGACGCACCTCTTATCATCATCAGGATCCAGCGCAATTTTTCTAACTTTGTTTGTGGTCAACACATGGTCGACGCTCTGGATGCGCTGTTCTGCTCTTAGAACCGACGACCTGGTCTTGAGGCAATCGACGAAGTCCTCGAATGTGAGATGCTCCCGAACCACCTGTCTGCCGACACCCTTGGCCTTCTTGGTAACGCTGCCCTCGGCTTTGATGGCATAGGCCTTGGCGCGAGGACCTGCAAACTCGAGAATTACATCACCGTCCTTCTCGTCTTTGAGTTTGCCAGGCACCAGGCAGTTGCGAGCCAGGATGTCGTATCGGTTCGGCTGGGGATAGTTTGAGGTGTCGAAGAGGTCAACCAAAGATGGAACCGTGGCCATATCCTTGTACGCGTCGGCTGTGCGAACGTGGTACACCAAGCTGTCCGTGTCCGTGTAGAGTAGGCTAATATTGTCGTTATAGTGCTGGCGTAGTATCCCATAATATATTTGAAACATGTGCAGCTTGCTCAGGTCTAATACTGAGGCGCCAACATAAATTGGCTTGTTGAGCTTCACCTCGCTCTTCCTCATATGCACCAGAGCAAGCTGTTCGTTATAAATAGTCCCCGATTTGAATAACGGGTTTGCTACGAGCCTGCAACATTGTGCTTTGTTTGATATTAGCCTCACATCTACACGATTCCGTACATTCTCCATGGTTTTCCCGAACACCGCATTGTTCATAAGCTTGAAGAAATCCTTATCAAGCTCGGACGTGGCTGCGGTGCGGTGTTTGGTGTTGACTTCAATATATGGACGCAACCACGGAGAATGCTCGAACTTGAGGATGCGGTGAACTGCGTGGACCGTGACCCCTTGCTGCATCAACCACCGGAGATTCTGGTAGTGTAGGACGTAATTCTTCTTGGGCTCGAAATCCATGATGAGCTTCTTCTGGTTGGAATTGGGTGGACACTTGAACTCGGGTGCAGGGGGGAGATCGCTGAACAAATCCTGCAGCTTCTCGGAGAATTGCAGATCAACCTCGGCGAAGAACCCATGTTCTGAATCGTCGAAGCTTTCAATGTTAAAGTTGGAGGGGTCGGCCCACTCGAACCCTCTAAAGGGAAGTGGCTGCATCATGGAGTGTCCGTACAAGTTATTCACGTCCGTGTGCATGATGTAGCTGGACGGTTGTGAGGGGTCGTAGCCAGTAGCCATGTGATGGTTGTTGGCGCGCGCGTACCGTTGCGACACCTGGACCATTCCACCCCGGATGCCGCGTTCCACAAACAGCACCATGTCATAATCGGAAAGAAGCTCCAGCTCGATCTTCGTCACCAGAAACATGGCTGACCACGCCAGTCCGGGGAGACTATAGAAGTAGGCGGGGTCCAGCTGGTAGATTTTTATTGCGGTCGCACGGAACGTCTGGAACACGTCGGCGAGGAGCGTCACATCAAGTCTGAGGTAGGCGTCGTGGTAGTCCCCGAGAGTTCGACAGCCCAGCTCGCGCCACATGGACTGGGCATGGTGATATTCTTCGTCGGTGATGTTCGAGCCTCGTAGCTGACTGTAGAACTTCGCCTGGGGAGGTAGCGACGTCTCCGTGAACTTGGAAGGGTCTGTGATGTATTCGTAGGGATAGACCCCCTTACGCTTGAAGAGGCCGGCGTCCAAGTTCGGAAAGTTTGCAGAAGTGATGAGCATTTGCTCGTCGCTAAGCTTCCCCGCGAGACCATCGAGGCTTGCCGGGAGGAACCTCAGGGAGTCGAGGAAGCGAAGCTCGACGGTAGAGCGTGATCCCGGGATCGACACTCGTTTGCTCACACTGATGTAACGCTCCTCGTTCTGGGCGAGAACGTTGATATCCTTGTTGTCGTATCCAAGATGCTTGATCAGGTGGTGGAAGTCGTATCCCGAGCCATTGTGGAAGAAGATCGGAATAAATCGAGGGTCCCGGGCCATGAGGTTGCAATCGTTGCACCAAGGACCAACGTACCTACCGTTAAAGTGATCGTGGTGTTGGACTTTACGGTTGTTGGCGGTGTACTCCTTGACGCAGACGGGGCAAGCGATGGCCTCGTCGTGTCTACGTTGATCGTCGGGGGACAGTGGGAGCATAGGCTTGAGGGCCAACAGTACCTTCCCTATCTCGATGGCCTCGACAACCATCCTCTCGAGGAAGTGTTTGGCTGCGTCGGGACCGCGATACACGTAGGGCTCGGGGGCGATGTGCTGGTCACGTCGCACCACAACGTATGCGAAACTGGATGCCTCGTGGAGTTGGTAAGGGGTGGTGGAGGAAACTTCGGGATCGGGATCGCAAGTGGACAGGGGTTTGAGGAAGGCCTCGAAATCTGCGATGATGATAGCGGGGTGCTCCACCATGGCACCGTGCATGCGGAAACGCTCCACGGCACCAGGTTTAGGCAAGACTGCCACCCCAGGCTCGTTGGCATCGCAATAAAGTTTGTGGCGAGCGAGCTTCTCGGCAGCGATGTTGGGACCTCTGATGCGCTGGTAATCTTGCTGTTCTCGATTATCAAAAGTTGACATGCACCTTCGACAAACTTCTATGCTACCATGATGCTTGCTTTTTTGGCTCGACACCAACCGGGAGAGGGAACGGATAAGGGTGTAGTGGTGATGGGTCTCGTCCTTGATGAGCAGAAGGTGAATTTCCTGCGCACCATCGTCCTCTACGTCGCTCACCTGGATGGGGTACACCACATTTTTGTCAGTGAGGCCATAAACGTTGATAGCCAACCGCGCACGAGCCTCGAACTTTTGAATGTCCGGGACCTCTACGGGATAGTCGATCCCAACCATCGCAACTTCCAGCTCTGACTCGTAGGGTAGGTAGTGGTTAACCCGGCGTGGTTGGTTTTTCCGGTCGACAGGGTGCAACGCTGCCAGAACACACCATACGAAGCACTTGGCGTCACTGTTCTGAATGTTCAGGACGGCCTTCTTTGCCGCGATGGAAGGTGGTAAGGGGACGTAGCTGGAGGCGGAGAGAGGCGTAAACTTGCAAAGTTTGACGCACAGTTCGTGAGGCCCCCCACACAGCGAACCCCCCGAGCCCTCAGCTTCATGTTCTTCTTGTTTCGCCACCAGCTCCTCGGCAAACTTGTTGTAGATGACCTCGAGGTTGTCGACATCCGCCAGATGCAGCGTCTTCGCCTTGGTGTTGTGGCAGAAGCTGTAAATTTCATCGGACGGCTTCTTGTACTGGCAACGTAGCGATGCGTAGAATTTGGTGGAGTGCGTTGCAAGCGCATCACCGAGAATGGAAATTATCTCTGCTCGCTTCTCCTCCAAAAAGCTACGCACGTCGCATGAGCCCTCCGAAGTGAGGACAAAGTCCTCTAACAAACGCTCGAAAGCAGACCGGTCTGCTTTCATCGCAGGCTTGACGCGTTTGGCGGATGGTGCATTGATGGAGGCTGCTTCTGCCTTCCTCTTGGTGGAGCTGGTCGACGGTTGTGGAACAGGTGTTCCGACGACAATTTTGCATGATGTTATATGCCTCTTTAAATTATTAATGGTAATATGTATACCGCACCTGGGACATGGTTCGGTGGCAGCCAAATGCTTGCCTGGCACGCAGGTACGACAATGTCTTGCAAAATTTCTGCTTGATATGCTTATTTTGCACACAGGGCAACTTTTCATGGAGCGCATTTTTTTTGGGGGGTATGTTTATTTATATGTGATCTGTTGGTGGTAGTGTTTACAAAAAAATGCCTTACGAGAAAAATTTTGATTTCCTCAAATATGTGCTTTAATAAACCCTGTAAAAAAATTTAAAAAAATATATAAGAAAAATATGATTGTAGATAGAAAAAAAAGCACAATAAATATTGTATGCATGTGTAATTCTATTTAGTTTATTTTTTGCTAGACACGAATCTTCTTCAGATTTTATTGCCCATTAGTATATTTTTCTACCAATCTAGTAGAGGTATGAAACTATGAAAATGTACTTGTTTATATATATTCTATAGTTTCGGCTGATATAATAGCAAATATATATATATAGCTATTTTGAAATTCTAAAATTTTCAGGTATACTTATTTTTACATGCAAACATACATCATAAAAAATTACACAATCGTATTTTTTTTTCCATACACACATTTTTTATTTTCAGAAAACAAAGTTATTTTCAATTTTTTTAAATCAAACAATAAACATTATTTGTGTTTATAGTATTTGTCGGTCAATAGCAGATAAAACAAGAATGTGTTTTCTACGACCCATAGTTTACGCGTTACAAAACAACTTAGAAATGACATCTTGAAATTTAAATTTAAAATAACTTGGAAACAGTAAGCACTAATCATTATGTTTCCAATAGGTTGTAGAGTACATTCAATTTTTTATCAAATATCATTAAAATTTTCAAATTAGAGTAAAAACTAAGCCGGCAAATCAAGTTTCTCAAAAAATAAAAAAATTGTCTGTATTTCCAAAACTTGAGGGGGGGAATCGATTTTATTTGCTAGTCGAATAGTTTTCGTCGAATCCTATCCAACAAACCTAAAATCATCATCCTAGCTCAATTAGGAGCCGAGAAAATCAATGTCTTGGAAAACGTCTTAAGATTTTTGTCTTAAGAAAATTTTCTTGACAGACCGGAAGTAACATCTTGAGATACCGGAAGTCGACTTTCTTAAAGATTAAGATATTTGTCTTAAGACGTTTTCCAAGACATTGATTTTCTCGACTCCTAATTGAGCTAGAACCATGTAACTTTGGTCTATGTATATACCAGTACTTGCCCGACCCTGTGGCCGAGTGGTTAACACATCACGCTACGACGCCAAGAGTCCCGGGTTCAAATCCCGGTCGGGTATGGTTGTTTGTGAATATCCATTTTCATCAATTTCATCACGCATCCCCATCTTCGCAAATTAGCCAAGAGGCACAAAACGCGAAGTTAAAATAAACTAAATCAATCAATCAATCAATCATTAAGTTCCGTGTTGCAATCATGAAATTAAATTTTAATTAACTTTTTTTTCTATCCATCTCTCAAATCTATATAGCCTGTTCATATTTGGCATGTCGACCATTTTGTTTACGTAGCAAAAAAATCTCAAGCCATTTTTTTTGCGAATGCTCGTTGTAGCCATAAGTATATTTGGATATAATTGCCGGATTTTATTTAACTTTAGGTTTAAAAATCAATAAGCGTGCATAAAAAAAAACTAAATATTTTAAATAAATAAGATTCGAATAACTATGTACTTCCACTAGCCTCTGCGATAGCACAGCGGTAGCATTGTAATCAAGGGTTCGATACCTGCACAAGTGGTTCTTGAAACTGTAGGTCCAGTCCCGATTAGCCTTACTGTGCATAAAGTAGACTTAAAACATCAAATCAATCAGTACTTCCACTAGCCTCTGCGATGGCACAGCGGTAGCATTGTAATCAAGGGTTCGATACCTGCACAAGTGGTTCTTGAAACTGTAGGTCCAGTCCCGATTAGCCTTACTGTGCATAAAGTAGACTTAAAACATCAAATCAATCAGTACTTCCACTAGATATCAAAAACACGCAACTCTCCTCCATTTTTTCTTGCGTTCCTCTAACAATTTAACACATTTTATTTTTTTTCAAATATGCCCCGCACACATATTTCCTACCTACCAACAACAGCACACGGAAAAAAAATATTCCAGCTACCAAAATGCATGCTTCAAATATATCAAAGCAGAGAGAGACATGAAACATCTTCTATATTCTCTCTTTTTTTTTGCATGTTTTGTGAGTATATTTTCTTCCACAATACATAAGAGCTATTTGGTTTTCAAGAAGTTATACCTTCCTTCCGCAATCTCTTATATCTGTTTGGCTAGTTTCAAAAATCAACTCACAAAAACAAAGCCATACTTATAAATCAAAGCCAACTCATGCAAGCTAAGAAACAAAGTTACTTACCTTTGGAAAATACTGCAGAAATGCTCTTCACTAACGTTCAAAATAAAACAGAACTTTCTACACCAGTGCTTTAGGTTTTATACGGTTTTCTAATGAGGTCAAAAATGAAATATTAGCCATGCAAGGTAATATTGCATACAATACACATGATGTTATCTGTAGGGCAGGAAGTTAACATCAGCTCTGGCAATTGTTGAGAAATAGTGACATCAGTTAGCAGCATAGGTAGCAGTGGCCCCAAGGCCAACATATTGTTAAATTTGTTAACTTCCTGCCCTACAGATAGCATCATGTGTATTGTATACGTCAGTAGGGCAGGAAGTTACTTCCGTCGTCCCAAGGCCTATGTATTGTTAAATTTGTTAACAACCTGCTGTACAGATAGCATCATGTGTATTGTATACGTCACTAGGGCAGGAAGTTACTTCCATCGTCCCAAGGCCTATGTATTGTTGAATTTGTGTCATTGCATCAACATTGATAGCATACGCAGAGAGGAGAGAGAACAAAATTGTAGTTTTTCTAGATGTGTTTGCGTCGCAATACAGAAATAAAAATAAGCATGTGCGCGCGTATGCGTGTGCAGCACATCGTTCCTGCGAGAGAGGTTTACATTGGTGCCCGGGACTTGGAAATAAGGCATATTCGCTCACCACTGTTGCCAGCTCTAGGTCTCTCTTTTTATCTTACAGCAATGTTGGTATCTCTATTTTTTTTAGTTGCAGGTGGGTTGCCAACACACTCTAGTTAATAATGCTACATATTATACACACACACGCACACGCATACTATATTACCATCCATCCATCCATCTCTTTCTCTTTTACGGCAGTATATATTTGTTGCCGGCTCTCCTTGCCCAGTGTATGTATGTTACGCCAGTATATAAATTGGCTAAACCCTTGCCAAGTAAAAAAAAGCTGTAGGTAAATATTAGCGACATTGTCAGTTGTTTAACTCTTCCCCCTCTCTCTCCTCTCTCTTTTTTTTGTAAAAGGCTATGGCAAAAATACCAGTAGGTTGGCAAATTGCTTTATGCACTGTAAAGCAAACCTCAAGCAAGGTTGCCAGCTCCTTGCTTTAGGTTAAGTTAGACCAAAATAAACCTTGGTGACTTTTCGACTAAGATGTTGGCAATACTGCGAGCACACAAGATTGCCAGCTCCTTGCTTTAGGTTAGATTAGACCAAAAAAAACCTTGGTGATTTTTTTCAGGTAAGGTGTTGGCCACACTGCGAGAAAATAAGGCTTATGCCTTACGAGAGCAAACCATTAAGGCGAGCCTCAAGCAAGATTGCCAGCTCCTTGCTTTAGGCTAGGTTAGACCCAAAAAAAAACCTTGGTGATTTTTTCGAGTAAAATATTAGCAACACTGCAAGAAAATAGAGTTTATGCCTTACAAAAACAAACCATTAAGGCGAGCCTCAAGCAGTGTTGCCAGCTCCTTGCTTTAGGCTACGTTAAACCCAAAAAAAACCTTGGTGATTTTTTCGAGTGAGGAGTTGGCAACACTGCGAGAAAATGAGGCTCATGCCTTACGAGAGAAATCCATTAAGGCGAGCCTCACTGAGCCTCAATTGATGTTCCAGAACTCCCCCACTTCCTCTACTCACAACTACAGTTACATATATTGGTCTGAAATGTGTTTGATTTATTTGGTTCATTTTACTTCGCTTTTGTGCCTCTTTTGCAAATCGCGACGATGAGGATGAATGATGATATGAAAACATTGATGAAGGGACACTCACGAAGAACACTCATGACTCCTGGCGTCACTAACCACTCTGCCACGGAGGTCGGCCTACTGCGTTTGTGCTTGCGACTTTTAACCAATTATGTATGTAAGGTCGTTGTCTTAATTGTGGCTTGGGTGAGTTCCGTTATGTTCATAGAAAATATGTACGTTTGAATTGCCGTTTCAAGTCCACTTTATGCACAGATAGACTAATCGGGACTGAACCTACAGTTTAAACTGGGATCCGAACCACTGTGCAATGTGCCTTCACTGGATGTCGAACCCGAACACCTTGATTACCAGGCGACGACGTTATCGCAATGCCAAGGGGGGAGAAAATATGTCAATGGTCTTATTTTTGAGTAGGAATTTATCGTAACTCTTGCAAATTCTCCATAATGGAGATATCTCTTCAATTTCCGATCTAGCCAAATTGAGGGATAACGTCACACTTGCGTCTAGTTTTCTTAGACGCGTCTCGTTTCCTTAGAAACGTCTATTTCCGAATAGATACTCAGCATCTATTTCATGATTTAACAACTTCAACAATAATATTTCCTGCAAGTTCTATGACACAACTCTACGTATGCCAGAGAAGGCTTGGTGAGCCTCATAGCTTCACACAAGCTTCAATGGAAAATTCTCACCTGACGTCACCAGCTCAGAAAGTCACATACCTTTACAAAGTTTGGCCAGAGAAAGTGAAGCGTAAAATAACGATTATGTCGATGACTTATCAAGTCGCCAGGTATAAAGAATCTGTCACTTTTGAAGGATGAAATCACATTTGATGATTAGTAATCCCTATTTTTAACATTTTGGAAAGAAAGTGTCTAATTAGTTATGACCAGTTAAGATCGGAAGCCATTGTTCTCATCTTTAGTACAGCCAATGAACACTAGATGGAAGAAAATGTTTTATTTTTCTAACTAACCTTTAATTGGAATTATGTGCAGAGATTTCCAAACACTGTTTATAAAATTTATTTCATTTTATTAATTTCTCTTTTCAGCATCAAATAATTTGACAAAGATAATTTAGATACAAGCATCATTGCAGATGAGATAGCACTTTTCATTTACTTTGTCTTTATTTTTTGAGAGAAAAACCTTCTAATTCTTGATAATTGTAGAAATAAATTAATATTGTATCTAAGAGATTTTTGTAGAGGGCACATTGTTAGCTTTTGGTACGAGTAGTGTCCTTGGATAAGTATTGTAGTCTTTAATGTTAAATTCATTGTGTCGATCTCCGTGGTGGAGTGGTTAGCACAGCAAACTACTACACCAAGTGTCCCGGGTCGAACTCCGGCGTGAGCATGAGTGTTCTTACCGAGTGTCCCTTCATCAATTTCATCATATCACCCACCACTCATCCCCATCTTCACCATTAGACAAAAGTGGCATAAAAGCGAAGTAAAATATCAATAGATCAGTCAGTTGAATTCATGGGGTTAATCGCATGGGGATGAGACTATGGCTCACAGCTATCTATCCATGCGACGAAGTGTA
The DNA here is from genome assembly GCF_977018435.1 of Lepisma saccharinum. Classification (NCBI taxonomy): domain Eukaryota; kingdom Metazoa; phylum Arthropoda; class Insecta; order Zygentoma; family Lepismatidae; genus Lepisma; species Lepisma saccharinum. Next base: position 3,562,022 of record NC_139246.1, read on the forward strand.
ACGAAGGGTAATAGAGTGTATTTTTTAAAGGGGATAATTGCATCTACATCTTTCGTTACTTTCGAGTTCTTAACGGATTTTCACTTGAAAATTTTGTTAGGGGCTGTAGCCCCACCAGTTCCCCCTGCATACGCCAGTGATTAAAACGTAGGTTCACTAAAGCTACGCTAACCATTCAACCAGACTAGTAGTAACTTATTCTCCAGAGCATTTTACAGCCGGCAGCCGACGAGAAGATCGCTGAATGAAGGGAGACGGGGCACAGAGGGAAAGGGAGGGTCAGGTTCATTTGCAGAATTTAGGGGTGGTTGGGGTGGTCGGGGATATGGAAGTCTTGTTTTCTTCTTGGCTGGCCATTGTCAAGCTGACGAGAAGAGTTCTGGCGAAAGAGCACCTCCCCCACGCGAAAGAGTGGAGTCGCCTGGCAGTACGTCACAACTCTTGTGCCAGCGCTCTTCTCGTCGGCTGCCAGCTGTACTTATACATATTGTTACCATTACTAATTGGGGTGTGAGGGGGACCCTTCCAAGTAATACACCCAACTGACAACCTCACTTCCACATAGTACACCCTAAGAAGTCCTGGGTCCGAAAACCGGTGGAGGCACATAGTGGTTCGTATCCCACTTTAAACTATAGATCCAGTCCCAATTAGCCTTACTGTGCATAAAGTGGACTTAAAACACCAAATCAACTAAATCAACAACGTAGTACACCCAACTGACAACCTCACTTCCACATAGTACACCCAACTAACAACCTCACTTCCACGTAGGACACACAACAACTGAAAACCTCACTTCAACTTAGGACACCCAAATGACAACCTCACTTCCACGTAGGACACCCAACTGACAACCTCACTTCCACGTAGTATATACAATTGACAATCTCACTTCCACGTAGTACACCCAACTGACAACCTCACTTCCACGTACGACACCCAACTGGCAATTTCACTTCCACGTAGTACACCCTAAGGGGCCCTGGGTTAGAAAACGGGCGGAGGCACATAGTGGTTCGGATCCCACTTTAACTATAAGTCCAGTCCCGATTAGCCTTACTGTGCATAAAGTGGACTTAAAACACCAAATCAACTAAATCAACAACGTAGTTCACCAAACTGACAACCTCACTTCCATGTAGTACACCCAACTGACAACCTCACTTCCACGTAGGACACCCAACATCTGACAACCTCACTTCCACCTAGTACACCCATTTGTCAACCTCACTTCCACGTAGTCTACCCTGGACTGCATTTTACAGCCTAACGAGGCTCTGGCGTCTTGACTACGGCCAGAATAATCTTCTGTATGGGTGTGTGTGTTGTCCTGTGTTTTGTCTTCATGTGTGCTGAGTGCCCCTACAGATTGAGCTTTTAACACCGGTAAGAATATTTTAGTCCTCATTAATGTATATTTCATTTTAGTTACTATAAAGGGCTGGACCCCGTATAATGTGACTGGTGCAAAATAACCTAAGGGCGACGCACCCCGAATTTTCAATTCAATCAGTAGTAATAATAAACGAATGCTAATTACAACTTATTTTGAAGCCTTAAGTAAGTCACAACTCATAAAGAAACTCTTGATTAACCCCATGTACGCATGAGTCATGTGGTTCTGAACATAATATCTTGACATTTTGTTTGAACTCGATTGATAAGCGGAGCATCCAGCACTGTGCGTATTGTATTTGACGTATCTGAGCAGGAAGTTTTGCTTTAAATATGCCAATGGACACTGTAGACGTCTAGAAATACAAAGTTTTAAAATACAGGGTGATTCAAAGAGGACTTGACAACTTTGAAAGCATATGGAAATGTATTCAGATAACTTACAAGAGTCGGTTGAGGTGCCATTGCAAAGCAAAACACATCAAGTTTGTGTCATACAACATGCATGTTGGGTCGATGTGGCTACCATTTGTAATGCGGCATACATCCCACCTGAAGTCGATTTCATTCCAGACTTTCACCAGTAAGTCAGGCGTTAATTCGAAGTCTCAGCTCAGAAAGATCAGCAGGTAAAGGTGGTACAAAACTCTGATCTTGAATGAAACCCCACAAGAAAAAAATCTAGCAGGGTCAAATCTGGGGAGCGAGGTGGCCAAGCGACTGGACTTGCACGACCAATCCACCGACCTGCGAATCGGGTATCAAGAAAATCTGGGACATCTACGTGGTAGTTAGGTGGTGCCACATCTTGGTCAACTTGAAACCAAAACACAGAGCGAGCGCGTTCCGCACCAGTAAAAGTACAATGCTGACAGCGCTACTTGTGTGAGTTCGGTACTAATGGACTACGTGAGTCAAAACGTGAGTCAACCGACTCTGTAAGTTATCTGAATAAATTTCTATATGCTTTCGAAGTTTTAAAGTCCTTTTTGAATCACCCTGTATTGTACAGGGTGTACAACAAAATAATTTATATTATTTCATGTTATGAGCGCGTTAACAAGGAATACGTAAGAGGGCGTGGCAGTCTTAATGTGATGAATCTAACGAAAGAAGAATCATACGATCGGTCATAGGTTCATTAGGGAGGTTCAAAGATTTCCGAAATAGCATCCGAATTATACTACTATGTTACACAGTACATAAATAACCGGTCTCTCTTTTCCAACATTTATTAATTCGGTATATCTCGGGATAATTACATCATCCTAATGAAACTACCCTTCAGACAGTTTAAAGCATCACAACAATCTTACGATACGAATGCTAGGAAACGTCGAACCAGCGAGAAGAACAGTGAGGAAATGGACAATATCAACGATCATCAAAGTCACGCGGCTCTGCGCCGGAACAGTACCGAGATGGGTGACCGTTTTGAAGGAGCGCGACCGTTCTTCCCTTCAGACTATCAAGAAGTTGAAATCTCTGAAAAATGTAAACTCCAGTTAACCACTCCTCGCCCGCAACAGCTGTGTGGCGTCAATCAAACATCAATGCTCACATAAACAGCCAACTACAACATCATCATAGAAGCCAGGAGGAAAAGCTTAAAAGCTGAAACACAAGTAAGAAAAACCGCCAAGCTCCGATACGATACGAAATAACTTGATTATATGTAGTTTGAGTGAAATATTCCAGAGCATTGTAAATAAAAATATTCACATTTTAGATTGGTACTTCGGAATGTCCCGAATGTTGAGGCTTCAGTCTCAATCCCTTCGCCCCCTCTGTCGGGGATCCAAGATTGTCACTATCACCTTACTGTTTCTGCAACATGTGAGAGATGGCGTAGTGGCAACGTCTTCGCTTTGTAATCAAGTGGTCCCGGGTTGGATAACCGATGGAGGCACATTGCACAACGGTTCGGATATCACTTTAAGCTGTAGATCCAGTCCCGATTAGGCTATCTGTGCATAAAGTAGGCTTAGAACAACAGTTCAATGAATTACGTGGGGGGGGGGGTAAAATTACACCAACTGCTATACTTTATCATAGAAGTTACATAATGCGCAGTTTCAAAACTTACTCTTATGATCATATCAGAAATGCTGTAGTTATGTATTTGAATAAGTTATTGAACAACTTTCTTTTCTCTATTAATACAAATCACACATGCACGCGTGTATAGGCATATATATATTAATTTCGCGCACTTTCAACGTGGTCGTTCTTCAATGCCCTTAATGTCTTTGAAAATATCTACATATACTATTGGAGTTGGAGAGCGAGTTGAGTACTAAAATTTATATCACATTTTTGGAACGAACCGTTCTGTGTGTACGTGCTCTAATACTCTAAAAGTATTGAAAATATTATTGTCCATTTTTCTTAAAAATAAGCTGGGTAAGTACTGACCGTTTAAAAATAGAAAGCAATACAATTAAATATTTCCTATCATTCTCCTCAAATTCCTATCTTGATTCTTTAATAAATCCCGAGGCTCATACTTTGAAATACAAGAATTCAAATATTACTCACTTACCATAGATTTTCCAGGATAAAATAACCTTCATTTAAGTTTCCTAGTGACGTCCGTTTCTATGGCCAACAAACACGAAAGTATTGTTACGTTTCTAAAAGTTTTTTTCTTAGAAGGGAGCAATGATGCAGCTATTTTCGAATTGAGTAGTAAGTTACAACTGTTTACGTTATCCATCATGTAGATGTCACTCTTGTTTGAAGCACGTTTTCAAACTAGGAATTGATTCATCTGTGCGTTATTGATCTGTGAGAAAAACGTAAGATTTTTTTTTTGCCACGTTGCTAAAATTTTCGGTCGTTTGGGACAATTTCGTGGGATGGTCATAATGGAACATGTTTGCCTCCGGTAAGGTAAAGTTCCCCGTGCACATAGCACCGTGCCATGAAAGCGCATTTAGAGGATGATGGGGGTAGGGCTACACGTTCTCGATCTCGGCCATTTTGGAGGTGATGTGGCAGCCAGGCGCCCTACAGAAGTAAAGCCTTGCCTTGTAGGTGGAACAGCTGATATTCGATCCCAATCTTGGTGTATATTGAATGTGATCAACACCACCCTCCGCTCGCGCTGCGACGCCAAGGGTCCCGGGTTCGAATCCCGGTCGGGTATGGTTGTTTGTGAATGTCCATTCATCAATTTCATCATTTCATCACTCATCCCCATCTTCGCAAATTAGCCAAGAGGCACAAAACGCGAAGTAAAATAAACTAAATCAATCAATCAATCAAACCACCCTCCGCCCTCCTTCTTCCAATTGATGAGAAGCTGGGAAACCGAAAGCAGATTATTAAGGACGTAAATAGCATTTATGAATTCGGACACCACAGGAATCGCAAGTTATCTAAGATTGTCTCTCCCCTTCTGTGTATTTACGAACCTTTTGGCGGGCGAAAATTACAATTTTTCCACAATAATAAATTTAATCTATATTATTATTTGACTTTAACTTTAAATGTTGTGTTTGTTTTAAGTCCACTTTATGCACAGTAAGGCTATTCGGGACTGGACCTACAGTTTGAATTGGGATCCGAACCACTATGTGCCTCCACCTAAGGCGACAAAGTTACCATTATGCCATCAAAATATTGGCTGCTTTCGTCGGAACGCTCAGTTCTCAAAGGTCGTTTCAGTTCATTGTGGACCTGATCAGTCTTGCTAGTTTATTTCAAGCTTCACACTTTGTGATAGCCCAGTCCCAGAATCACAGGAGCCGCATCTTTGATACATCACCAGAACTTTCAGAGCAGAAGTGCCTGTTGCATAACACCCAACCTTTGCGAGTACGTTCTGTGTTAGCAGTGCAAAGCAGAGGTTATCATGAAAGGTCAATCGAGGACTAACTGCAATGAAAGTCCTTCCGCTTCCTGGTGGAAAAAACTGTGTCTCCGTGTCACTTGTGAAGTACAAAGTGCCCCCTGGTGGCTGAGGTTATTGGCCCACATACGTTATCACATGAGCATTGGTTCTGCTGCAAACAAACTTCGAATAATTCGTCAAGGGTGAAGAGCACTTCGGTTCTTATGGGCGACACAGAGTGTCCTCTGCTGCTAAACAAGGCATTCACGTCTGAGTTTGTGTTCTTTCGTACGACTGGGTACGTTCTGGCTGGCTGGTATCGTTTCCTTTTAGTAGTTGTTGTTAGTTATTTAGCCGATCTCTTTGGCGGAGTTGTTAGAACAGCGCGCTTCGGCGCCGGAGGTCCCTGGATCGAATCTCGGCCTTGGCGTGGGTGTTCTTTGTGCGTGTCCCTTCATCATTTTCATCATATCGTCACTCATCCTCATCTTCGCGATTAGCAAAATGTGGCACAAGAGCGAAGTGAATGAAACCAAATCAAACAAAACACTAAAATTCTGACTAAGACAAAATTTATTGTAAAAAAATACAATAAACGTAACGTTTCCACCCTCCAACAGGGTTTTCTTCAGACAAAGATTCACAATAAATTGCAACAAGAATTTATTGTGAATCTATGTCTGAAGAAGATCCTGTCAGAGGCTGGATACGTTACATTTATTGTATTGGGCAGCATTTTAGTGTTTCATTAAACATGGAAACAAGACCAAATCATCGTTAGTTATTTATGGCGCTGTAGTCGAATTAGTTCACTGTGTGGCTCGTATAAATGGGACCCAATCATTTCCGCTTTACGGCATAACGTAATTGTGCAGCATTTTATTTATTTATTTATTTCAGAGATTGAACGCAACAGGTATATTACCCATTAATGGCGTTCATTATACAATAATTTTGTGATAACATTAATGAAATATTGCACAGATGAATGTAGTATATAGACAGAAAACATTTAACAAACATACAAGTCTTAGGTTCTATCGTAATTTATGTAATTTTAGTATACTCCTTTTCAAAATTGCGGTCGGGTAAAATAAGTCCACACTGTTTTCACTTTTGATGGTATCATTAAATGTTTTACACATATTCCAAATTGGGGATATTGTCAGAGCGTTGGTTCTATTACGACGGAGGCTGAAGAGTTGCCTCCTTGGTCGTAATTTGCTTGAGGGGACGTAGAAGTCGACAGGGCGAAAGGAGCTTCAATGAGATTATTTAAAATTTTGTGGAGGAAAATGAGCTGATGCTTGATGCGTCTGTTGTTGAGAGTTGTTAAGTTAAAATATCTGAGAAGGTTCTCACGGGATTCCACTTGAGGGTATATACCATCTAGTTTGTACTTTAAGTGTCTTAAGAATTTACTTTGAATTTGTTCTATTTTGTTCATATCTTGCTGGGTTTGAGGGTGCCACGCTATGCTTGCGTATTCAATTTTCACTCTAACGTAAGCATTATAAAGCATCATTAAGCTTCCGCATTGGTTGTAGCTAACCCCACGTTAGCTTCCTTGAATTATTTTTTCTCCATTTATGTTACTATTTCTTTAAAGGCGTACGGAGCGTGGTGCTGATCACATCACCTCCAAAATAACCGAGATCGAGAATGTGTAGGGCCCTACACCCCCATCCCCCATCATCAAACGGTGCTGTATGCACGGGGAACTTTACCTTTACCTACCTACCCACCAGGTATGAAATCTGGGCCCTCTGGATTACGAGAGGAAACGTTACTCAATTGACTATCAAAATTATAAAAGTGTTTGTACAACATACAAAAACTTAGGCCTGGAATTTTGCCAGACTTCTTAAATCGGCCATAAAAAATATTTTGTGTTTGCTTTTAATATTGCGATGTAACTGGGAAAGATATTAATTTTCCATTTGCTTATTCCAGTGTCCAGTACTGCAAGGAGACCATGTACTTCTCAACGCCATCTATAGAGGAAGAACTGCAGTACAAGACGGAGCTGAACGTGGACTCTGCTCATGTTCAGAAGGGGCTGAAGGAGCTGAAGGAATGGCTGGCGTCGGAACCACATCTCCCTTCAACTTTAGGTTCGTTGCCTTACCAGTTTGTGTCAGAAAACGTGTTGGTAGATTATGCTTTCCATTGTACTCATTGATACATTCTATCCGGAGCATGTGCCTCTCATATATCCATTTCTGGGCACAAATTAAGATTGAAGTTTGCAACACTGTACACGTATATCTCATATCAGGTGGCCGCAATTGAATTTACCCTATTCAGAGCCCTCTGGAGCCAGTTCGAAGCATCGGATTGGCTGAAACTTGGTACAGAGGCAATGGAGGCCATGGGGAAACGAATGCCGACGAAAAAACTATAGTTCAAATTTTCACCACCAGGTGGAAAGGTGGCGCTTAGAATTAAATTTCCCCTACTCAGAGCCCTGTACAGTCCGGTCGAAAACCGGATTGCGGTGAAACTTGATACAGAGTCCACGGAGACCATGGGGAGGTGAAGCTGATGAAAAGATGTAGTTCAAATTTTCACCACCAGGTTGAAATGTGACGCTGAAGTAACAACAATTAGTAATTTGAGTTTTATGTCGATAGCAGTGTTCAATATGCGCTCTTTAAAGTCGAACGACCCTTTTAAAGGATAAGACAGTGTGATCATACGAAGTGTTTCTCGTGATGTTCACTGTACGCCATATTTTAAGCGCCACATTTCCACCTGGTGTTGAAAATTTGAACTATTTTATTTTTCGTCGGCAATCGCTCCTCATAGCCTCTATACCAAGTTTGAGCGCAATCCGATACTTCGAAGCTGCTCCAGACGGCCCTGAGTAGGCAACTTCAATTGTGGCTACCCGATATAACAACTCATGGTCACAGATTAACATAAAAGTTTGCAACACTGTAGCTGCTACAGAGAGAGAGGGGGGTGCGAGGTGGCACAATCACTCATAATTGTTCGTCGCAGTTGTGGATGTGTGGAAGTTACCCTATTTTGTCGCTGGTAGAAAAGACAGGTGTGGAGACGCTTGACGCATCTATACTCTGTCTCGTAGAATCGGCGTTTCAAGGTCAAACTCCTGCTTCCCCACTGGGCTACTTGTTTCTCTCCTTCCTGACAGTGTCAGTGTGGCGAAGAAATGGGATCACTAGATTCGTCTGTCCGTATTGTATAGAATACGTACTCTTAACAACTTCCACCTTATTGCCCGGTGCTTAGCCTTTGAGTTACATTCTGTCTGTGGGGTGTAAGGGATTACCCTTTTCCAAAGACTTCCGAATGCCAACCTCACTTCCACGAAGCACACCTGAACTGAATCTTGAAGTCTAACATCTATACTCTGGCGTCTCCAGTATAATCCTCTATGTGCCTGTGTTGTGTACTATCTTTGTGTTGTCCTTTCATCTGATCACGATTCTTCCTCATGGATCCTTCTCCCTGTGGCTACTGCAGGTAATGTCTAATGTTAATGCTGGTAAAATTGCTATAAGGTTAAGAAATATTATCTGTGCTTTACGACTAGATGGATAATGTATAATATCCCAAGTTCACATTGAAGATAAAAGTGACTCATAAATTATCTGGTCGTTAACCTGTTAGTACGTATATTTTCATCTCTTATCTTCAGAAAAGGTATAGGGCATTTTCATTGTGACAGGTGTGACACTTCTGAGACATGACTTTAAGACCTTTCTCAGTCTTTTAAACAACTCTGAGAAATATATGGGTTTACCAAAACAATTTCATTCTATTTTCACAAAGAAAACGTTATTTGACATTTTGATGCTTTTGCTTTCTAAAAAAATGACATACTTTTTTTTATAAACAGTTTTTTTGCCTGTGACGAATGTCACACCATGCACATTATTTACTGTGATTATGGAACAATGCAAAGGCTATGAAAATTATCATAAATTGAATCTTGAAATTAAGGTTTGTTTCAGAAATGAAGTAGGATAACTCAGAGCTTAAGATATAGAAACGATCAATGAGACAATCAGAATGAAATTAGAATTAATTTAGTTTTCTTATGGTGTAATGCTATATCATACTGAACCTCGCATAAATTCTCACTTCTACTATAAATAACATTAATGGATCGTCTGTTGCGCATTTTTAGCACTAACTACGTTATCTAAAAGCCATAAACTAATGTTTTTATTAATAATTCCAAATTCTCTATAGTTACGCCTTTAATTTTACATAATAAGTGATACTTGAATAATAATGAAATTAACCTTGTGTTATGTCTTAATTTTCATGACGTCAACAGAAATACACATGTGAAGAGTTTATTTATTTATTTACATTTTACTTGGGATTACCGCTAAGCAGTTTTTCCCATATCTACGTATATATGTACTGTACATAAACTTACATTTTTTAGTACATTATTATTAAAATATACTATGAACATTTTTTCTACTAAATAGTTAAGCCACATTTTCTAAAAAAAAGATAACAATATATATCCAACTGTAAGGTTAGGTTCACAAATCAAAGATTTCGAACACCGAGGAAAAGGAATTTCACAGTTTATAAGAGTTTTATAGAATGTCTCTCCTTCTTGTGTGTATCTATTACACTCAAATATGATATGGTGTATATCTTCCTTGTTGCCACATGTACAGTTTGGGTTTTGTACAATCCGGATCTTTTGTAAATGACTTTTAGTAGTTGTATGTCCTGACCTAATACGATTTAGTAATACTATCACATTCCGTGAACCTTGAACTTTTGTAAACCAAGGCCTCGTTCTATTGAAATTAGCTATTCTCTGATAAAAGCTGCCTGCATTTTGAAATTCACCTTTGCACCATTCCGTCCAGTTTTCCTTCAACTTTCATGTGAAGAGTGAAACTTCAGTGTTCTTCTTGTTCTTCTTTTGACTGTCCCTGTCAGCATTATCTTGTTGACTTTGGACATCGTTACTGTTTTGTATTTGTTTTAATAATTTTCTTCTAAAATTGATAGTTAATCTCTCAAATCATTAGAATCACAAACATAAAATGATTATTATGAATAATTTACTTTTTATCCTTTTGCTGTTTCTTTTTTTATTTAATATATATCACTTTATATTTCGAGCCTACATTTTCGAGCATATGCATACAGAATCCATATTAGTGAAGGGGATAAATCTGTTAGAATGGATGAGAGTGATATGGGAAATGGAATTTTCAAACGTTGTATACCTTTGTAGAGTGTGATTTGTTGATTTGAAAAATTTGGACATTCTAGGAATAAATGTTGCGAATCAGGATTATTATTGCCACATTTACAATTTTCTTGAGCTTTAATATTTCTTTTTGCTAAATGTGCTGGTGTACGCACATGTCCTGTTCTTAGTCTATAAATAAAAACTATGACTTGCCGTGGGAGTGTGTATGAATTGAACCAAGTGTCCTTGGATTTAAATTCTGCAATCCATCTATAAGTATTACCCACAAACTTAAATCTAACCTTGCACCATTCGTTCCATTGAAACTGCACAGATAATATATTTTAACAGATAATAATATAAATTTACATCTTAACACTTAAACATACATAGCTCATCTATGATTTTGTTTGCAGACAGTCGCTTCCTGCGAAACTTCTTCCGGGGTTGCAAGTACAACCTGGAAAGAACGAAGGAGAAGCTGGACATGTACCTCACCATGAGGGCCTCCGTGCCGGAGTTCTTCAGCAACAGGGACCCCTTGTCCCCAGAGATACAGCAGTACTTCAAATACGGGTCAGTACACAGATCAAGCTATTCAACTACAAACCGTCGTTTAAACAATGTCTCAAATTAACTACAGCGTGTTCCACTTTTAGAGGGATAAAGAAATAAATGCTCACGGTTTAAGAACAGAGGAAGATATTGTTGTGATTTTCATTTTACAAGACACAGAAACTCTCCGAGTTTATACACCAATAGTGAATACATGTGCTTGCGCATGCACGCCAGTGTGAAATGCGGGAACAAGCCTGGCACTATTCAGTAGAACAACAGACACGCGACACTTGGCGGGAGATTTGAATGCCGTTTAGAAGTCTGCAGCCAACTCAAGGCGCACACATCAAGTTGCATTAACCATTTTGCTAAACTAGAAGAGTTTCTACATCAAAGTATGTATAAGGTGTTTTAATAAACCATTATTTACACTTCAAATTATCAATTATTTCCCAATCCCTCTAAGCGGAACACTCTGTGTAGACCGAGGTAGACAATGTAGGTTCATACAGGACTAATCATGGTACCTGGCATACTATTCCATTGCTCTGTGAGGTTTCGTCTATTTTTTAACTTTTGCTGTGGAAATTTTCTCAACCAGAATCACTGCAAAGGGTGTTGTTGTTGGAAAATGTTGAACCTATTAATATTTCAGGTATAATATGTGTAAGGTCATTTTGAAGGCAATAGATAAAACTCTCCTGCGGAGATTGTTGTCACAAACATCTGCCAGTCCATAGGACGAATGCAATTCTGATGATACATTTTTAACAAAGTTTGTTTTTTAAGTTAATTCTTTGCACACGTGGGCTAATCAGGACTGGATCCACAGTTTAAAGTGGGATCCGACCACTGTGCAATGTTCCTCCCCGGTTATCAAACCCGGAACTCCTTGATTACAAGACGACGACGTTCACATATTGTGGGAGTACAGAGGCAGCCATGAGTATTGCCGTGCAAATTGTCCATGACTATTTTCATTAATTTTTCTCTTACATCCTATGTGTTTTTAAGCGATGGATTTTTATGTATGCTAGTGAAGAAGTTGTCAACAGCTTGTTTTGAGTTTTCTTTTAATTCTTGAAGCTGTTATTGGGTCAAATAAAGTGCACGAACATGGTGATGGACAATTTGCATGGTAATTCTCATGGATCCCGCTGTACTAGAGAACTAGTAAATCTTGTCTTCATTGTCGGAATGCGCTTGTCAACTTTTCGTCCCTATGACTCATTGCCAACTTTCAACATAGAAATTTACCTCTTCACTAACTTTCAGCAGTCAATCAAAAGTGTTCATAGATAGTCAGCATGAGTCTTTTGGGCAGTGTGCAAAGTAACCGGGAAGGGGTGTATTGGGGATTTCCCCCTACAAAACTGTTTATCTCCGGGAGCAGAATTTAAAAAAATCTCTGCCAGGATTGTTTTTATCCTCCCAAAGAAAATAGAATTGAAAGCATATATTATGCAACTGAAAAATCATTCTGGAGAAAATTTCCTTTGAAACAATTGCATCCTATTTCATGTCTGAAGTTCTATTTTTAATTAGCCCGTTCTGTACCTGTTTACACCATTGTCTGCTGCAGAGCAGAGGTTTTACAAAAAAAAAATCCTCGATTAGCTCCGTTGCTCTGCTCATGAACTACGAAAACATGCCGTCCTGGCAAGAAGAGTTGATTTCGTTAGCTTTATTCGTTGGAGGTAGGTAGATCACATTTCTTGCCGCACGCGTTCATTGAGTTGATCGGGCAATGGAAATTCCGTCAAGTTTTCTACTAGTTCAATAATATGCCTCCCCGATGTCGCAGTGGTAGCTTCGTCGCCTTGTTATCAAGGTGTTCCGGGTTCGACACCTAGTGGAGGCACATAGTGGTTCGGATCCCACTTTAAACTGTAGATCCAGTCCCGATTACCCTTACTGTGCATAAATTGGGCTTAAAACATCTAATCAATCGATCAATCTGATTGAACGAGCGTCAGTTGCCCCTTTCCCTTTCAGCCACATCCCTCCGATGCCGAAGCTGACCCCGGAGGGCTTCAGGGTGTGGGTGATGGGTTTCGACGGGTTCGACCCTGCCAAATTCGACTTCGACGAGATGACCAAGTGGGGGCTGACGGTGCTGGACCTCCAGCTGCTGCTGGACGATTACGCCACGGGGAACATCTTCGTGCTGGACGTCTCGGAGTTCGGGATCAGACATATTTTGAAAATCAGGATAAGGCAGATCAAGAGATTCGTAGCATGCCTGCAGGTGAGTTCTACAAGCTTTCTCAAAAACGCTTGGCTTATTAGTAAGTATTAAATCTAGGATGTTCGGGAAAAAGCACTTAGTTAAAAACATACAACTTAAAGCAGATATTTACTTATGTTTATTCCGTACATTATTATTTATTACTTCAGCACAGAATTCATCTACCACTTTTATTGAACATAATGTACACTTACTATGCTGCAACGAACCTGAGTGTTTAAGATTTTTATATTTGTAAAATGTTAAGATTTTTAAACGTTTGTTATTTCAAATAATGGTCCGAATATCACAGACAACTATGGTTAGACTGGTAAAGTTGTTATTGGAACTTGTACTTATGTTTTGAAATGCGTCATAATCTGTTGGTGTAGACGTCACTTTTCCATTATGGCAGAGGAAGTGTATGAACTCGCCTGAATGTTTTCACCTGACGAAATAATAGAATTATAGTTTTAAACACCAACCCTGAGACCTTCTGTAAACAAAACCACGTGCATGCAGAAAGCATTACAAACTCGTAGAAGTAAAATAATCCACACGAAAATCCAGCGTTGTCACAGGATTCATTACGTAAGGTAAAGCAACGGCCAATTTGTAGTATGGGATACGCTGCCGCAAATGACGTCTCACTTTAAACCCAATGCTCTTTCTTTTGTACTTATTGCTTCACCTTTATGGTCAACTCTTTGCACCAGTAATCATTTACCATAAATTTGACTTCTTTCTTGCATGCGAATTGAATATATTTTAATTGCATCTTTTTAGACAAAATGACATAACATGGTAATGTACTCTATGTGATCAAAAGTATCCGGACACATCGCGAAACGTGTGTTTATCATATAGGGTGACACAGTACTGCCATCTACCGCGTGGAACACATAGTCAGCGAACTCAGTAATCTGCAGACACTGTGGGACAGCAGTATGGGATGGTCTGAGGAACTCACAGACTTTCAACGTGGTCAGTTGGTTGGGTGCCACTTGTGTAGGACGTCTGTGTGTGAGATTTCCACCCTCCTAAACATCCCTCTGTCCAGTGTTTCCGATGTTATAGTGAAGGGATGTGTACAACTCAAAAGCGTGCAGGCCAACCTCCCATGTTGACCTCCAGAGACCATCGAGTATTGAAGGGGGTCGTACAGCATTATCGCCAATCATCCATCGCCACCATCACGCAGGAATTCCGAACTGCATCAGGATCTACTCCAAGCACCATTACTGTTTGGCGCAAGGTGCGGCAACTTGGTTTCCATGGCCGAGCAGCTGCCCAAAAGTCAATCATCAAACAGATAGATGCCAAACCCCGCCTTGTGTTGTACAAGGAGCGTCGAAACTGGACCATAGAACAGTGGAAAACCGTGGTGTGGAGTGATGACTCACAGTACACAATGTGGCGACCCGATGGTAGGGTGTGGGTGTGGCGAATGCCTAGTGCACGACACCTACCAGCCTGTATAGTGGCGACAGTGAAATTCGGAGGTGGCGGGGTTACAGTTTGGTCATGTTTCTCCTGGAGGGGGCTTGGCCCCCTTGTTGCTTTACATGACAATGTCACAGCACAAGCTTATGTTGACATTTTAACTGCTTTCATGCTGCCTACCGTCAAAGACCAGTTCGGGGATGACCATTGTGTCTTTCAACACGACCGAGCACCCGTCCATACTGCAGGGCTTGTGGGGGAGTGATTTGACGACAACGTCGTCCCACTAATGAACTAGCCTGTTCAGAGTCCTGATTTGCATCCCATAGAACATCTCTGGGATGTTTTGGAATGCAGACTTCGTGCTAGACCACACCGATCCACATCAATACCTCTTCTCATTTTGGCGCTCTTCAAGGAATGGGCTGCGATTCCTCAGGAAACCTTCTGGCACCTGATTAAAAGTATGCCTGTGATAGTGAACGCTGTCATCAAGGCTAAGGGTGGGTCAACACTGTATTGACTGCCAGTGTTCCCGATGGAGGGTTGCGCAAACTTGTACTTTATTTTCAGGTGGGTGTCCGGATACTTCTGATCACATAGAGTATATTTCTAAGGTTTGATACTCGTATATGTAGGAGTGTATTTGAAATTTGTTTCTAGATTTTATGTAAATTGTATCTTATGTAAATAAAATATATAATGGGCATAAACAGCCATATGCATTGCTGTAAGTCCAATAAATATATTGATGATGATGATCAAAACAAGACAAGAAGTTCGTAAATTTATTGCGGTTGGAAACTTTGACAAGCATCCTAATAACGATTTTTGTTCCGCCAAATATAGTGCACTTCGTAAAATAACTTGGTGACATGGCAAGACAATATAAGTGTGAACATTTTGTAGGAATATGCATTGTAAATTTCAATGAGCTTAAAGATTTGTGTACATAATGATATTTTATAACATTGGTTATTTTCTAAAAATAATCATGTGAACAGCAAGGAAATAGTGCCACTTTTAAACATGGCGAGTTCTATGCGTGCGGGAAGGTCTCCGTGTTCAGTGATACATCGAATCGGTGAGACGGTTTGTTTACAGAAGGTCTCAGGTTTGCTGATTTACACTTTAATTTCGTTCTTTTTGACGATACGCTGAAAAAATGATTACTTGCAGAAACTTTCGTGTATTTTCATTTGTTTTGTCCAACGTTAATACTATTTGAAGTTGTATGTTAGCGATTGTGATTTGAAATGCTGTTAGAATTGTTTTTTTCACCCCTTCAGGCGACAAAGCAAAGAAACGTGAGTAAATCTGTACGTTGCTTGTAAGTCCACATACGATAGGAGATATAAGTAATTATAAAACTGTGTCTAACTTTGAAAACCGTGTTGTGTTTTAAACCCAGCAAGCCCTAGAGAATTAAATAGTCTCTCATGTTCCCGACACAAGGACCAGCGGACTAACTTTGTAAGGACTAGAGTCCAACTGGAGACCGTTGCGATGCATAGAAGAAAGAATAGAAAATATACATCTATAAACATAATATTTATACTAAGTTATGCACTCTTGATGTATTTCTTTCTTTCTTCTGTGCACTCATGTATCTGTGAATATGTCAAATTCTACCAGGCCCGTCGCGAGAGATAGACTTGGCGCCATTCAAAGCTTTCTGTTTTTTTAAAAAAAGACAAAAATGTCAGAATATGCGTCGGAGAAATTTACACTTAACAGAGGTATATTCTGGTAATATACTGCTGGAATTTTCTGTGTCCCAAAGTAGTAGTGATTGTACGTTTTTAAAGAAGTTCTTCAGATATAAGACCTACCTGAGATATCCTTAAATATGCGAAATTTGTTTCAATCAGAAATACGAACTACGAATCTTTAAATGTAATTTGTATAATTTTTAATCAGTTTTTCCTTGTTACCTCATTTCAAAATTTGTACGATGTAAATTTTATACGCTGTAGAAAGCCTTGGTAGCTGATTTCACCTGGTCAGTTACACTTTAAATCAATGGATCTTAACCTTTCATGTACCACAACTTGCCTTCCCTTTTTTTGCTGGCCCCTGGATTTAACTCAATATTTGAAGTCCGAAAGTGCATCAAATATTAATTTAAAGCTGATTTTAAAATTCCTCTTATTACAATACTAATACTTTGATTGTATTCAGTGATTTATCCACACACATCCCTAACACCTCCCCAACACCCCAAAGATTTCCTCAATAGACATTCTAAAATTCTTCGCAGAGGCCCATTGTTTGGTATTTTTGGCTCCAAATGTACCCTTGCTCCCCACAAAATTCGAACTTACACCTCACCAGATGAAAAATTCCCAGTACTTTTTGTTGGATATGAATTGAAGAGCTCGGGTCTAAAACATGGTAAGTGAAATTTTGGTAACTTCTAAGTTCAATAAGAGAAAAAGGTTATTAGAAGCTATGCTTTAGATAAATTGTTTTCGTGTTGCGTTTACCAATTTCAGAAGACTTCACTGAGTCCAATGCAAATTGTATGACATGGCAATTTCACTCGAAAATTGAAGGATGGCACATTATACTTTGTAACTCAAAAATGACCAAAATATCACTTACCATGTTTCACATCCGAACCCTTTAATTTAGATATAGAATTTATATTTTCTGTATGTCTGTAAGTGTTATTAAATATTAATCACATGTGAAATTGTATATAATATTAAAATTTTGAGATAGGAGTCTCACTACATAAAAAAGTTTTGAAGTATTACAAATGACACATAAGATTACGAGGAATCTTGGTATCGGAAGTTACTAATTTTAACAAACTATGAACAATTTGAACAGTGATTACACAGCGCATAATATGTATTACTTTTGTACAGCATAGCCACAATATTATTTAATCAGTGAAAGTTTCCTCGAATTCTATACATTTATTAAATTGTATAAATTAATTTCAATTAATTGTAGCCCTAAATTGCTGGTCCTCTCTGATTATTTTTAATATAAAGTGCAGCAAATAATATAAAAATGTATGTTCCCATGATCGAAATACTTACATTTGATGAATGCATCGTCACTTTAAATAAGTGATTAAACATAGAACTCGAAATGAGTAGGAAGAACATCACCATTTGGTTCACCCATTGGCACAGTTAAATATCCATTTCTTGGTGCATTTTGAAATAGTCGAACCTTATCTTTCAAATTGATGTATTTTTTTACTACATCAATCGAAAGTTCTATTGAAAACTCATCTTCTATTGCGAATACTTGTATACTTTCCTATGGCAAACACTTATTTTGATGTATTTAAGTGCATCGACATCACTATATGCATTTTACTGTGTCCATAGGAAGCATAATCATTATGCATTTTGTGCCAATATACACACTTTGGGTTTTGTTTGTAAAATAGTATTTTCTTCGTTTTAATCTGAATTCTTCAATTTCAGGATGCCCATCCCCAAAGAATAAAGAAAATAATTTTCTTCAGATCTCACGTCTGGGTGATGAGGATTGTGACTTTTCTGAAGGCATTCTTGACCAAGAAGATCAGAAGCAGGGTAAGTTGCAGTGTGGCACAAGAGCTTCTAGCTAGGATGTTTAAAATTAAAATTAGCAAGCAATTATACCATATTCTTGACTAGCATCTTTCTCTGGAACCATTTTTAATGAGATCTTGAATTATTACAGGTCGACGTGTGCGGAGACGATGTTACGGAACTCTACAAGCACATCCCGAGGGAGATCCTCCCCTCGGAACTAGGAGGGGAAGCTGGCTCAGTGTATGACTTAGACGGTAAGATATTCAATTTAGAGTCAGTTACTAATATTGAATTGCACGGTGCTCTGATACATGTATTCGCAGTTAACTAAAGATCTTATTACAGAGGAGTGTGTTTGGCTACTTGTGACAGCAGTGTCTATTGCTAACAGCTCTCGAATTCTCTTTAATTGCCATTCGTTTTATTTCGTTCTGTTATCTTTGTTTTCTCTCAGCTCTTTTTCTCTGCTATAATATTCCTCCTTGCCTCTTCAAATTATCTCATGTTCTTTGTCTTTCTCTTCCCCTCATTAATTTCCTCGTCTATTCTTCGCTCTCCTCAACGAATTCAAATGTCTTTCTTTTTCTCTTCCTTGTATATATTTCCTTATTCTCCTTTCTGCACTTTATATAAGGTGGCGCAAGAAGAACGCATGTTTTTGGAATAAGCATAATGGCGTTGATTTTGAAGATACAAACGTTTTATCAACACCAAAACCATCGGTAAGAAATGTAGTTTGGATAGGTATACAGTGATAATTTAAGTATGGGAGATGATGTCGGAAAGATGACGTCCTTGTTGCTGTACACACATCCAGAGCCTCTGAGGAGATATCATCTCCCATACTTAAATCACCACTGTATACCTATCCAAACTGCATTTCTTACCGATGGTTTTGGTGTTGATAAAACGTTTGTATCTTCAAAATCAACGACATTACACTTATTCCAAAAACATGCGTTCTTTTTGCGCCATTTTTATTTCTCTCGTTTTTCTTAGCTTTGTCTTTTCTGTTCCTTTGTCTTCTGTCGCTATTTTATCTTTCTTTTTCTTATTTATTTGTAGTTCCAACACTTCTTTATGAAGTACATCAACTTTGCATTGAACATCTTTCGCCATGCTCCTAAAAACCTGCATCGTTAACTCATCTTCAGAATTTCCATTTCCAATGCGTAGAACAATATGCAGTTCTACGCAAACGAAACTGCTATGTGGGCACGCACTTTGTATATGAACTTGATGTCTTGAATTCAAGCATCCTGGGTTAGAATTGAGGATTTTAGTGGATACACGGCTACAACACTTTACAGAGGGCGTGTTGATGTCAAGATGCCTATAAACGACCAACTAAAAACATCGCGACACTTTTACAAAATGTGAAACAGAAAATCAATTGGGCATGACGAAAAGTACTATTCATAGAGGTTCTCGGGGTATCGACCAGGTGAGTTCTGGAGAGAAGTCACTACCCCGAAGATGTGAGTGACCTTAGCTCTCGAAAGATTGGATATCCTTCCTAAACTCAGCTGGTAGGTAGCTCGAGATAATCTATTCGTTTTTCGTCGCCAGGAAAGCTTCGAGACTTTTTTAAGTACCATTCAGTTAGTACAAATATCAGTATAGTATTTGGTCCACATGTTTAGTACAGTATTAATCCTTTGACCATATTGTTACTTGTGAAGCGAATGGTTTCTTTATGATATACCTATACGGCGTACGCTTTTAGAAGGAACATGAGTTCGGCCAATACCCAGCCAGTGCTACTGCGCTGTTGCCAAACGAACTGCTAGCGCAAGTTAGATCTCAAAAATTTAATTCTCGCGGCAACTATATCACCCCTTTCTAACAGAAATTTACGCCCATCGTTGTTTTTTTTATATTTGTGGCCAAAGCGGTTTAGTATTAACCCCATAGAAGTAGAGGAACCTGTGTAGTTAATTCTTTTCCCTCATGACACGCTCAAGTTTCTTGATAGAAGGATATTCGCCATTGTCATACATATCAAATATTGTACGACGGAGTAAATTTTTTTCGAAGTCATCTAAGCTAGTAATACTTTTCTGTTTTCTGGCATGTTTCCCAGGAGATTTAAATAGGGGTTCACCGATTTCTGTGGTAGATATTTTACCCTGTTTTACAATACGCGACACAGTATGAACACTTACACCACATGCTTTAGCCGTAAGTTCTCTACTATGTGAAAACACTGTTTCAGCACTCACTTCTTCAGACGCCAATTCCTTGAAGTACGAATACACTTTAAAAATTTTATTGCTCCCTTGTGAATGTATTATTTTACCCTTGTGCCTGTACTACTGGTGCTAGGTTTCGAGAGTGACATTATTTAAAATAAAAAGAACACACGGAACACAACACTATTGCACGAAAGGGCTGTATTTCATCTTCTCACGACTGTTCTTTGTGGCGCACGAGTGAACGATAAGCGAATAATTTTACACCGGCCTTGCTACGAAACGCTGAACTAAAACTGATCCAGACTTTCAATGTTCGAGAACGCCCAGAACAATGAAGGATCATTGTTTATATCGAGACGAATTTAACACCCACAGTTTTCCCTAGACACAAAAACTCAGCTGCGTCAACTCGGTGGCAACGAAAAAAACAGGCGGAAGGAAATGAAAGGTGATGGTTTCCCTTGTTTCTTCAAGGAGCGATGACTCCGGCTGTAGGCGACGGAAAGTCATGGGACTTAGACAGTCAGGTTCAAAATGTCTTTCCCCTTTTTCTGATGAACCTTAAAGAGGCGAGTTTTATGAAAACTTCTTGCGCGCAAGAAAAATACAGAACACGGCTTTTAACTTCCGCGCCGCAGTCTCCTAACTGTACAACGTTGCACTCCTGCAATTGGCTGGTCGCCACGCACACCCTCTGAGTTGCCCCGCCTGATATCGCTTCTAAAAGCGTGCGTCGTTATACAAACTGACACTGCATTGATATTTCAATATTACAAAGCAGTAGTTAATTTTTGTGATCACGAAAAGAAATTCAAATTAATCTGCGGCACAGTAGCTCTTCGAGGATCAAGTCCTGTCTGGCCTGCGCCTCGTATTCCATTGGAACTGTTCTCCCAGCAAAGGGAAAGGATAATGTAAGATACACACCAAAGGCGAGAAAGTTAACCATTCAGTTACGCGAGGCTTTTCTGAACACGAGTACATTGCATTGTCGAATGAACAAATTAATATAATTTTCATATTAAAGTTACTTGCACTTTTGCATGTTATAAAATGAATTCATAATGACATCCGATAACTTCAAGTGATTTTAATTAAACTTTCAAGTTTTGTATTCTATTTCTGAAGTGCTTTTAGCGCGTAATCTCTTAATTTAAATTGTGTCCAAGTATGGTGCAATGACAACAAAAGACGAAATGTAAATGGATTCTTCTGATTTCTCAGAAACACTTATTGAAGAGGTAAGCTTACATTAGTATATATTTTGCTGTTAATCGTAACTCTAGAAGTGCGTTTCCATATTGTATGTACAACTCAGTTTTGTCTCGGACTGTACAAAGTCTAAAAATTATCGTTACTCTTTGTAGCTTTCTCGAATTATTAGATTATATACATGATAGACAATACCGATCAAGAGTATTGGATGAATGTATGCACAGAGTAGAATATTTTGTTGCCATTGTAAATTTGTATTTAGTAATTATACAGGGTGTATCATAAGTAATAGCGCAAACTGACACAGTTGAAAGTACACGACAATAGAAGCAAAAAAGTCTCAGTAAACATGGGTCTGCAAACGAGCCGTTTTCGAGATAATTGCGAATGTGTGGTTACAAGCCGCCACTGACTTCATTGTTTGTAAACGTCGTCCTAGTTGCTAATAATGTTTGCGAATGTGTGTTTGCATTTTGTAAACATCGAGTGCTTTACTCCTTGCGCGTTACGAGGTTTGCTCTTGGTTTACAAAACAGAACATTTCCGAGAGGTGGCGTTGTAATCAAACAGGATGGATACATTCAGTACAGAGAATTGTACACGATTGTGACCAATTCTGAAATGAACCGGATTCGAAACTCAATGCGGAATCACGTACAGTATTGTATCCAGATGCAAGGACGACACTTTGAACACCTCCTTTAACAGGTACGAGTGTACATACTAACATAGTAACGTTTGTTAAAGTAAGTAGAATGTTAAAAAAAAAACAATGCGATCTCCAATGACTTTTCTTACTGTATTATTAGCATTTGAGACTTTTTTGCTTCTATAATTATATCCAAAATTTCTGAAGTTTTCCGTTATGCACTATTTTAATGTACTAAATTAAATGTTTTGCAGTGCAATACAAGAAGATGACAGTTAGTTACAGAGATTGGATACTTGAGCAGGAGAATGTGAAAGCAGACGAAAGTAAGCGACCTCCTAAACACAAAAAGTAATACAGTCAAATGTCCAGAGCACAAGACATTTACGCCATGATTATTCCCATGGAGAGAGAAACATTCTCCAAAATACTGAATCTTCGTTGTGAGGAGTGTTGTCCGTTTACCAAAACCTTTAATGTTATCTCTATTACTATTATATGTGTCATCGAAATGTTATAGTATGTGATAACGAAACTACAATCAGAAAAGTTGGAGGAAGGTATCCTAAACTCTGATAATACTTAGTAAAACTAAGAAATAAATTCCCTTTTGAAAACGGCAATGGAAATTTATGTTAGACGTTCAGAGAGCATACATGTATATAAGGATGGGTATTACAATCAAATTTATCCGCATGTTAGCAATTACTGTACCATATATTTATGGTCAGTGTGTTCTTTTAATAGTTATTATTAGTCTTCATGAATTCCTAACTTTCATTCACACAATTTGCATTCAGCACAAAGAATGATATTTATTTAAAACTTGTTACTTAACTACTAACTTGACCACAACATTAGTAATTTTTAGTAATTAACCTTTGCTAAGTTATATTAGATTGCAAGCTTGTATATATATCTTTTGGTAATGATGTAATAAAACCGTTTTACCTTAATCAGGATTACTAATTACATTTACAGAGTGCAATACTTATTACTAATTGTGTAACTAATGAATAAAAAGCGCATGCATTTTTCTCAATATTTCTCAAGTAGCAACAATATTCTTGTATTTGTGCTGCATTTGTTGTTGCAAACGTAATGAAGAAAATATCTGTGGTTGGCCCAGAGGTGCCCACCCGCTCCCCAAGGCCAATGGCGCATCCCCCACTAAAAATCATGTAATGCGTCCCCCAAAATCATATCACGCTTCCCCAAATCATATCATTCGCCTCTTCAAACCATAAACCATATCGTAATCCCAATAAAATATTTAATTACGACAGCGTGTAACTTTTTCCTTAGCTTTACTGAACAATATAATTGATTTGCCTCTCCCCCTTAAACAGGGGTGCCCCTCACTCAAGACCGCCACTAAAATCGTTCATCATTATCCCCCCAAAATAGTTGGGATGAATACGTAATAAATTGATGTATATTTGAAAAAATACCATGTTAAACTGTCCATATTTTTTAATTGTTCGATTTTCGAAAAAAACGTAAAGCTAGCACATCGATTGGTTAAATGTAGTAAATTAAATTATGTAAATATGCATATAAATAGTGTTTGTGACAAGGGTTAATAAAACTCACAATTTGAGTATTTAACACAAATTGTTACACAACTTAAGATAACCTTGGGAAACCAAACAACATGCTCCAGCCGTGTAAGCGATTCAATTATAGATTCACGATATATTACAGAACCCGAGCTAGAAATTCTTAAGCTCAGGGCAATAATGCGATAATAAGGTTCCTGTTTCAAAGAATTTACCCTCCCCGTTTTCTTGGGGTAAATATAATCATTTTAGTAACCCATAAAAATAATTACGTGGATTTTATCTTCAGAGCAAATGTAACTTGTTAAAGTATAATTTTCCTGTGACAAGAAGTTAGAAATGCGGATTTGATATAATTTTGTTTCATATGTTGCACCTCCTTTAAATTAAGCAGAATACTAAACATCATAAAGGGTATTCCGTATAGGACGCCGAATTTGAATCGACTGCTATTGTTTTGTTTCGAGGTTGGCAGACCTGTTCTTGCCAATGTTGGTATCTGTTGTCATGCCGATTAATGTAGCCTCAATTGTTTTGACTCGTTTGTTGTGGTTTCCTTCCGAAAATCCACGAATAATCCAGGAGCTTGAAATCCATCCATCCGCTGAGAAGGACTGTGTGGTGTGGGTTTTGGCAGGTGGAGTGTGACCTTACACCCTGTGATTTCTTCTTATGGGTGTTTGTGTAATCACAGGTGTACGCCAACATACCACGAACCCTTTTGGAACTGAAGGCGGAAATCATACGGGTGATTGGAGGCATCGGGACAGACATCTGCGAGAGGGTTAACAATAATTTTGTGGAGCGTATAAATGCATGCAGACTCAGTAGGGGTGGATATATGCCTGACATTGTCTTTCATACGTAAATGGGAGATGTTACTGCTTACATATATGTGAAATATAACTATTTTCATGATATTTTCCTATTTTTATTTAATTTTCTAATTCGGCGCCCTATACGGATCATCCAAAATTTAAAAAGTGATGTTATTAATGAATATCAAGAATATCCCTCATGTCTTGTAATCCAGCTATATATACTCCAAAATTTAATGTTCGAACTCTCCACTACAGAAATTCCTTGACAATCTAAGATTTAACACTTTATCAAGAGCTTCCTATCTCCCCCCTTTAAATTTAGACTTACTGTTGATATTGAAGAGTGGATATTGCCTCCTCCAAAAAAATTAATTCTCACTCTCCACCCCAGAATTTCCTCAAAAGTCTTAAGACAATAGTAATACACATGAATTGGATACCACCTCAATTTAATGCTCAATCCCCCTCTAAGTAAAATACCCGCCATAAACTAAGACATAGAGTTGTATACTGCCCCTCCCCCCCAACGTTTAATTCAAAATCCCCCCAGAACCCACCTGTATATTAAGGCCTAATATGTAACAGTTAGATATTTCTCCTCCCACCCTTTCGATAATACCCTTAAACACTTTCTTTTCTTCATCTAATGTATTAAATACGGTGCATTTAAGGTGTAAAATTTTTCCATATGAATTTTGAATTTTATATTACTTTAAGGAAAAGAAATCCGCCCCATAAAATCTCGATGGGGAAGCCTGCGCCATAATCTCCCCCCCCCCTTGTAGGCACCCCTGGATTGCCCAATTAGATGAGAGAACTGAGTGGTTTACAGTGTCAAAATGTTTGGAGAGGTCTGATGTCAATTAGCATACGTTTCACATATATTGATATCAGTAAGCTGGCTTAACATTTTAGATGTGGCAGATCTGCCAAACATGACATCATGTTCGATGGACTTTCAGTGTTCTTCACAAAGTGGATTAGAAATTGATTGTGTTACCTTGAATTTGAACTTAAATATTTGGGTGCGTCAGCACTTAAAGGCGTTATACGGGGTCCAGCCCTTTACCATAACTAAAGTAACTGCAATGTCGTTAACTAAAATATTAAAACATTCTGACTTCGGTTAAAAGCTGAGGCTGTAAAGGGCACTCAGCACACTCAAGAACAAAACACAGGACAACAAAAACAGTCCTACGAAGATTATACTGGCTATTGGTCCAGACGCCAAACCCTCGTTAGTCTGTAAAATGCAGTCCAGGATGTACTACGTGGAAGTGAAGTTGACATTATTGGGTGTAGTACGTGGAAGGATCACCCCTTACACCTCGTGCTACCTTGAAAAACATACTTGAATGGAAACAGATCTGAAGATACATTATCAGTAACCACGTTTGACCTTTGGGATTGGTATATCATCGATTCCCTACCACAGGAACATGTCACTATTATATTTCCCATTCCCATTAAAGTAGAAATTCATTCTAGTTTTTTCTGCTTTGATTCTAATTTTTTTCAGTTGGAAATTCATACTCATCAATCGGAAGAGAATGACAACGTGTGATTATTTGTTACACGGTTGTGATTAAGTCTGTAATCCAAGTCAAACATGACCCATTGGCCATTCAAACACTTGAATATGTATTTTGGTTCATATTATTTCTGACAAATTATGGTTTTATTGTAATTATCTCTAAGACGTACAGTTCTAAACATCGTAAAAAGCAGCACTGAAAACATTTACGGGGTTCTCAATAACGGTAGCTTACACCACCAGTGGCGGCGATTAGGGGAGGAAAGAGGTGGCAGATGCCCTCACTTCTCGCCACTTTTGTCCCCGCACTATGCTAAACCTTATCTACAAAGGGAAATATACTATCTTTGTCCCCTCACCCAGTTTTGGCACCTTGTTGCCCCGATTTTGGAACCCAATCGCCGCCACTGCCACCAGGTATTAACAACTAGTACATAACTATTGCGATTTCCTCTTCTGACTAACGATCCTCTCTACAAGCAACACGCAAGAAGCCACACAAGACCCTAGCGCAAAGGCGAAAAATGCTGTTTGAATGTGATATAAGGAAAGCCTAGAACTTTCTTCCAATTCTTCAAGTCCCGGACTTATAGGAAAGAGCAGGCTGACCCACCTATCAACAAATCCCTATTCCATGAGCGCACGTGCAACGTGATTGAAGTTTTCAAGATATGGCGACCCTTTGGACACAGCAGGAGAAGACATGAATGTCTCTTTCGACGTATGCAGCAGAGGATGCCCTCTGGCTGATCGAATGTATGATATGTACGACTTTGCCAAAGCAATAGAAACGAGAGACACACAGTTTCGTTCTCTTCTATTCTACAACCTCTGACAATAAAGTTCGGTGAATGATCCTGAATATCGAAAGTAGACGAATTCTTAATGAAATCTACCTTACTGTCCTGCATCACCCCGTCGAAAGAAGGTCAAGGCGTAAAAATCACGCATCAATACGATGCTTATCACTTTCTTTGACAGTGATGGCATGATACACAAGGAATTCCTGCCGGAGGGAACAACAATTTTTCCCTCTTGGCCTTGTTCCAACGGGGTTATGCAGGAGAACGCCATTCCATGCTTTGGCGTTTCGTTTCAGGGTCGTACCTAACACACACCAGCTCTCATCCTCTGTAGCAATGCATTGCAAGAAATTTGGATCTGAATCCTCCAGATTTCTTTCTCTTCCCACACCTCAAAATCGCTTTGCAAGGTCAGAGATTTGAGGATATTCCGGACATCCAACGGAACGTGACGAGGGTCTTGAACACCATCCCGAAAGATGACTTTTCTAAAAGTTTCCAGGACATATACAGCCGTTCTCAACGGTGCATAGCCATGGGAGGGGACTACTTGGAAGGACAGTAAGGTAGGTTTCATTAAGAATTCGTCTACTTTCGATATTCAGGATCATTCACCGAACTTTATTGTCAGAGGTTGTATTATCTACGGTGAGGACAATTAGGTACTTTGAGTTCCGTCTGAATGTATTAAGCACTGTACTGTTTTCTATCGCGTGTTGAACAGTTGACGCTTTGCTTACAAGGAACAAGCAAGTAGTATAATTCAATTCTCACCCAAAACCAGCCAGAACTCCATGCTGGGTCATATACATATAGGTAACTAAATTGAAGCACAGTTATTGGCCGTTCATATTCCCTGCTTACAATGTCTGCAAGAGAGGTCGTTTTTTTTTGTCGTAATACAGTATCAGAGTTCTCGCAGTGTGGAAGTATTCCTTCAGTACCATACGCGTGGGGTGAAAAATATTTTCGTTCAAATTTGGTAATAATCTTGATGATTGCGTTTCCATGACTGTTTATTCACCTGGAAGGAAAATAGAAAAGGCGAACTGAAAACAAAACAGCAGTTTGATCAGCCATTCGTCAAAATGTAAGAATTCTCCTTAATAATTCGAATAATAATAGAAAACCATGCGAGATAGAGCCACAAATGGAAAAATGCCAAAAATATTATTTGTTTATTATTAAAAGTTAATTATTTAAGTTCATCATAACTTTATTTTCCAGGGTACGTACTAGGTAGATGGTTACGATTTCTTGATATATGGCGACTTTTATTTAGCACTCCGTACCATTGCTATGTAATACTTCAGGATATTGTAGATTCATTGCATCAAATGTATCTACAGTTCTTTTAGTTTCTGCATTAAAACTATAGTACCAGTTATAGAATTAGCAAGTATCCACCTTGTACACATGTAGTTTTATGTACACCTAGGGTCGGACAGCTAATTTACGTAATTCACTTGTAGTTTACTAGCAAATTACTAGAAAACAGTTTCTACGGTTTTGTAAGAAAAATAATCTTACTTAATTTATTTTAAAAAAATATGCTACTCATATCATTTGGCTGAATCCAAGTACATAATTCGCTGGCGTAAAAACTATTTCAATTGAAAATAGATTCATCTCTTACTTAGCTATTCGTGTAGAAACTCTACATCAGGATCCTTATTTGCACCTTTGCACCTTGATTGAGAATGTGAGTCAAGGCTGCTTATTGTCCCATTGTGTGTCGTTGTTCTCTATGACTATCCCTCATGCAGGAGACTTACTTATTCTGCATTCCTAGGGTGGATTATCACAAAAGGAGTAGTTTCGTTAGATATTCCTCCATAATGCCATTGTAAAGATTACCTAGACTGACTTTGTGACGATTGCAGAATGATGTTGATAACATCACTTCAATTACGGCAAAGAGAAAGAATCACATATTCTCATCATATATCACATATTCTCATCAACTAAGAGCCTCTTCGGTATGGTTCAATGCCATGAAGCAAATTTAAAGAAGTAGCATCCACAACCACTAACACAGCAACACCACCAAGTATAGAAATACTTATATATACAAATTAATATTCTCAGACTATGGACACAAAGGTTGACAAACAAACCATTCTATACGTATACAAAGAACATATTGAAAATTACCTGAATTGATTGATCTGTTATATCCTTTGCATCAAATTTCTCACCACTGGATGGGAATTATGATGAGAAACAAAGTCTCCAGAGCATAGGACTGTAGGTAGCCTCCTCTTCGACAAAATCCTTTTGGACGACCACAATGAGAATCCAGAGCCAGATGTCATATGTCTGTTGATTAGAACATTACACGCCTTAGCAATTTGTTAATAATTGCTACAAAAACATGAAGCAATGTTTTGTTTACTACATAGTTCAGGTTTGTTTATACTTAATTATCTATATCAGAAAAGTCAATGGATGATCAATATGAGAAACCAGTCAATGAGACACTTCATTCATTCCAAGTAGGCTATGTCGGCCAATATATTTTTGACAATGCTGTGTGTTTGTGTTGTTTAAACAATTGCGAGGAAGGCGTGAAGCAATGTTTTCAAAGCATCTGCAATCCTATGCTGTTTCAAATTCCTCGTAAACTATGTAAATCATTGAATAGCTGTCTGAGACCAGATCAATGTTTGATGCCTTGAAGAGATCTACGTATATATGAAATGCAACTTGTGTAGAATCGCATTTTTATCACAGCATGACATGTGATAATTATGAAATGTTCTCAAATATAACTTCTGGATTTATATCATTTTTTATTTGGCACTAGAACTAAGAGGATTGGCAACGACTGCTCGCATTTCTTGTGTGAATTATGCATAATTAGAAATATTGCATGGAAAATGCGAGTTATGTGAGGAATCGTTAAATTTTAGCACTAAATTATAATATTCGAAGTACTTTATTGAAATCATAACAAGATGGCACGAAGCTCGACTTTGTGCTGTTTTACGATCCACTGTAGCTATCCGAGACCAGACGAATGTCCAATGGCCGTATGACTCCATATATGAATTGCGTCTTGCTTAGGATTATGTGTTTACCAGGAAAGCTTATTTGTTTTAGGGTAAATATGAAACTGTCTCAGTAGTGTTTGCTTTCCAATTTAGCTTCGTGTTATTCGAGACTAAATCCATGAAGACTTTCTACCATGGCTAGTAAAAAATTGTAATATTGAACGGAGGATTTGGGTCATGTAGGGAATCAATAACTCCTAGAAATAAAGTATGACACACGAAATTCCTTAATGAAATTTTTCCATTTTAGGCAATTGTGTGCTTGAGGGATGTTATTGGGATTACATTCTAGAAAATATCATCAAGTCAAATTCAGCATTATCACCATTTATTGTCCCAGTTTTTGAAGTACTCTTTCCATATTTTAGAATAATGGAACATACGCTCATGAACAGTTATGAGTTGTAGAACTTCAATGGAAATAAAGGAAAGCATTACAACCGAGAGATGTACGTGACTCTACAACTGTAAGAAGTTTCTGGAGTGTGAAGACTGTCTGAAAACTTGCACTGCCTGAAAGATAAACCTGACTACGCATTGTATTGAAATACCTAATACTCACTGTGAGACATGAATTTATCTGACATTCCTGGATTGACTATGTCAAAACCGTAACAATGGTAATATTATTGCAGTAAATGTAAGTGTTTTACGTTGCCACACAAATGAGAAAACTTTCTTTTGTTTTCACCTTATCACAGATAATCTAAAATTTAAGTGGGACCTTAATCAATGCGCAAAGTGCCTTCACCGGGTACCAAACCTGGATCCCTTGATTTGAAGACGACAGGCCGTTCATTGAAATGAGTTCACCCAACTTATACTCGTATATTGAATTTTCATACTTAACTGATCATGTATATACATGGAAAGCGTAATGAAAAATCTTCTTGACATCTACCATCATTCCAGATAGCATCTTCTTCGAATATGTTGCTTGAAAGGACAAATGACTGAAGAATAGTATAAAATTGATTGTGTCACAATGTGCTAGAGATGTCTCCAGACCTGTTTGTGGTCGAACTATACGTCCATACAACCTTTGTGGGGGGGGGGGGGGGAATTATGGAAATATGACAGAATACACAATACAGCATTGGACGAAAGTTGAAGTATGCCATCATTTAAGCATAAGTTCTACATAAGGTGTCAGGTCTAGATTGCCAAGGAAATTAAAATAAGCTTCATTTGGAAAAGAAAATATCGAGTTGTGGTATTTTGCTTTTAATTGCCAGGTGAATTCCGATGAGAGGGATTAAAGATTAATTTGGGGGAAGGGGGACAATATAAAACTGTTGAATTCTAATGGAAGAGATTGAGCATTAAATGGGGGAACACTATCCACATGTTGAACACATATTAAGTCTTTCATTGCCAAGGGAATAGCGGGTAGAATTGAGCATGAAATTGGGATGAAATATATTTAGAATCCTAGTGACTGGACCTATAGTTTAAAGTGGGGTCCGAACCACTATGTGCCTTCAGTGAGGACGTAGTGTAGGAGGTGCGAAATGATGGTTGTCAGGTCAAGTGACGAAAAGCATACAGGGTGTTTCCGTAACTTTGTATCAGACTAACAGGGTGGGTGTGCTTTAACTTTTTTCTGCGATAAATTGGAATTGAATAAAACTATTTTTGTGCTGTCGCAATGGACCATCACTTTTCGTGCTTGAAAATCAAATTGACTCCACTTTGTAAGCAGTAACATTGATCCATCCCATAGAGCTCCAGGTCATAAAATTAAGAATCTTCGCATTAATTCATGGACTAGACTAACCTATTCTCGATTCCCATATTTAACATTCCTATTCAATTGTTCCTTATGTGAGAATGTAAATTCAGAAAAGGTGAAATTATTGTGAAATTGCAAATTGTAAACATTCAGAGAAAATAATATTTGACGACAAATTCCTTTCGAACCTGTTCACGTCTTCATAACCATCGTTAACTGTGAGGTCAAAATTTAATTATTTTGTTTAGCACACACGATTATTAGTGTTATATATTTTTATTCAAACATATTCAAATCTTTACTCGTACATACAGATCGCACCGGAAAGGGGTAGGAGACTTAATGGAAGTTCTGATTGGATTGGGCGACCTCAATGTAAGTCTATGAGTTCGAGTTTAGTGTTAGTGTTGCCCACGTAATGATCGAAAAGTGCAACAAGCTTTTTGCTAATTTCTTGTGTCAATTGCGAAACTCGCGCATAGTTACGAGAAGATTGTTCTTTAAAAAAGAAAACGCAAAAAGATAATTTGGTATTCTCGTCATTTACGAGTTGGTTGCAATAGGTATATTTATGAGCAATGAAGTTTACCTTAATCGGTTAAATGGTTAGGAGTGTGTTTCTTGTCAAAACGTAACTTTGTATGTAAGATTGGATAATTTGCTTGATGTTTTGTGAAATAATTGTTAAATTGATACATATTAGCTGTTAACTGACACATGCAATTTTTACAATCACGTTGACGTATTATCCGCAATTGTCAATTTCTACTAAAGTGAAAATTTTTAGTAATATATTGTTGAATGCGTTAAGTATTATGCTGAAGTTTTTAGACTGTTGAAAAAAAAAATCATTGCGAATAATTAAGTGATTTCAGATTCGAAACTTTATACTGTAGGTGCATTCCCGATTAGCCTTTTGTGCATGAAGTTCACTTGACAGAAACTTAAAAAAAGGAACACGGTGATATCAACAAAATGTTAATCCTTGGAAACATGATCGTTTTGTAATCCATAAGATTTATACGAGGCCGCTGGGGTTGTTGCTGTCCTAGTTTTTATCAGGAATTGTTAAAACAATTATAGATTCAAAAACAAGAAACAAATGTCATGATATAGGAAAGGGGAAGGACTCATATATTACCAACATGATGGCGATCTTTCCGACCTCAGAGACGGAGTGGTTAGCACAGCGAGCTACGACCCAGGTATTCCGGGTTCGAATCTCGGTCTGGGCATGAGTGTTCTTTCTGAACGTCCTTTCAGAAATGTCACATAATCACTCATTATCATAATCGCGATTAGTCAAAAGTGGGAGGTAAGCGACGTAAACTAACCTAATTCAATGTATCATTTTAAAATTTCGTTCAATATTATCAGTAAATATTTTGCAAATACCACAATGTTTATAATTTATACACTGTTGAAATCACAATATGAGAGGCATTTCGCAATATCAAAATCTGACAAATGTAAGGGAACACTTTGCCCCACACGGAGTAGTTTAAAGATTAGACGACGGTAGAGTGCTTATGATTAATTTAATCATAAACAGAATTCTTGTTTCCAAAATTTACTCACACATTACTAGAGCTGGAAAGAGTTTCAGCAAAGAATCTGTTGTAGAATAAACATGAATATGTCTCAGGTCGATGATATTATATCCTCTGCCTTGGAACTTATGAATAAAAAATGTGGGCTACATTTAAATATTGAAAGCGAAATTGTTCCCATGGATTGAAGCTTCCTGAGTTCTCTCTCAATAATCTCTTCGGACCCCATAATATATATTTGTCATAACAAGAGACAAGCAATATATAATTTTACACCATCCTATTTCAAGTGGAGAGTAATACCGTGCATCCATTTCGATCTGCAGCCGAGAGATCGGGAGAATCGTGGCGGGCGGCGCTGACGGAGGTGCCGACATTTGCGGCCTGTAATGCCCGCATATTTTTATGGACATATGCAGACATTTATATAAATATTGCAAAACTAGCACTAACCTGTGTTATAAGAGTTGTTCAAAGTGATGTCCACCTACATTCACACATTCCTGGCATCGTTTGATGAAATTTTGATTCACACGCAAAAGTTCTTCTTCCGTAATTCTTCCTAGTTCTGCCCTTATATTGTCTTTTAGTTCGTCGATGCTATGAGGGTTATTTCGGTAGACTCTATTTTTCAAGGTTCCCCACAAATAATAGTCACATACGGTAAGATCTGGCAAACGTGAAGGCCATAAACCTCTTGAAATTATTCTGTCATCAAACACCTCCCTTATAGCGTCCAAAGAATCAGCGGCGGTATGGGCTGTGGCCGAATCTTGTTGAAAATACCCATATTGTCTCTCATTATCTGATAACAACTGAAAAAACGGCGCGAGTATTTGTGTGCGGTACCTCTCTGAATTTATTGTGTCTTCAAAAAATATAGGCCCTATTATTCTTTTGGCACTTACAGCACACGACACACCAATTTTTGCATCGTGTAACGGAACTTCGTGTATTATTCGGGGATTTTCAGTGCTCCAGTATCTATTGTTCTGTGAACAAACATGACCACGCAAGTGAAACCATGCCTCATCCGAAAAAAATATTAACTGTGGATCAACAATACCATCTACAATATTCTGCAAAACCCAATTACAGAAATTTACTCTACTTACGTTGTCAGGGGGCCGTAATGCTTGCACTATAGAAACTCTGTACGGTTTTAATTTTAGTAGCTTAGTGGCTGTATGTGCTGATGATTTTGACACGCCCATCTCCTGTGAAACACGGCGTAGAGGTTTGTTTGGAGATAGTTATAACGCTGCACCAATTTCATCGAGTTTTGCTTCGGTTAGAATCCGTCGTTTTTGCTTAGGTGTTTTAAAATTTAGCGATCCTGTTTCTCGTAATTTAAGGACAAGACGTCTAACCGTATCTCTATGTGGAGGTGAAACGCCTGGGAATTTCTGTACAAATTGCCTACACACGTCTCGACACGAGTCTGTTTTCACGTAAGTGTCATACATAAAAATTCTTTGTTCTAACGTGAACCTTGCGGCTGGCATTCCAATCGTCTGACTGACACAAGACAAATACACACTGCAATAACACAAACAAGTAACGGCAAGTAACCAAGAATAACACTCTTACGCACAGTACGAAATTAACACGCTCTTGGTTTACATCTGCCTGCTACTATATTCACAGCTCTGTAGTCGCGAAGGAACAAAAAACTTGAGCTAGGAGATTTCGGATTGCAAGGAAGCTCACGAACACCATTAGCTTTTAACGGTTCGTCTGCAGCGTAATCTTGATACAGTGTTGCACATTCGAAACCTCCAAACGATCCCCATCGACACAAAACTCTTTCAAGGATATAAACTTAAGCAGGACGTTACTGGTCAAAACTATGATTAAAATGTTTTACAGAGTATTATCTGTGGCTCTTAATATAATTTCTAAAGCGTATTTATTTGTGTATATAAGGGTGGAACTTGGAAGAATTACAGAAGAACTTTTGCGTGTTATAACACAGGTTAGTGCTCGTTTTGCAAGATGTCCACAAAAATAAGCGGGCATTACAGGCCTCAAATGTCGGCATCTCCGCCACGTTTCTCCCGATCTCTCGGCTGCAGATCGAAATGGACGCACGGTATTAAAATAATGCTAGTGAAAGTTTTATTTCAATGATTATATTTCCAAGCACAGAAACAAATAAGATATGATTAAATTAGTTGAAATGAAAATGTTACATTTTGCAATTTTAATAATAATAATAATAATAACCCATAGCTCTACAGCCCGATGAGGGCCTTGGCTTACCTACCGACTGCTGGTCTCCCTCCCACACTGTTCCTCCGTCACCTGTTGTAGCGTGGAGATCTTAGACCAGTATTGGAGTGTCGGGGGATCAGCCCGACGAGCCCCCAGCCGTTGCAGGTCTTCTCGACCGGGTTACGCTCACTCACTCGGAGCTTCCCAATTTCCTCACGATGGTGGGTTGCCACCGGCCCTATACGTAGGCCGAATAAATTCCGACCAGAGCCGGATTCGAACCTACGCCGTCCCGCAGCGAACGATCTCAAGACGAGTGAACGCCTTAACCCGCTCGACTACGGAGGAGGACATTTTGCAATTTTACTTACACAAAATAAATGCTTGCCATTAAGTGTATGACACATAAATTTACAAATAATGGTGGCTTGATCAGTAAAATCCCTTGCTTGTTAATATCTCTTTACAAGGGTGTCTCATCTAACTTTGCAACCTGAAATATTTTCGACACGAAACAAAATATGGAAAATCTACTTTCATGGAAACCCACGTCGGGGACTCATAAAATGAGGGGATATGCACAATACAGAAAATGCAGAAATTATTGTATCCAACACGAAGTTAATTTTTTTTATCGAACATGCATGATTTTTCTGGCGAAATGAAAAGTAGAGGTAAAATTATGGATAACCGAATTGGTCTCACCTTCCTACACTAAATATCTGCAGAGATAATGAAACATTTAAAGTTTGGCAGCGTGGACACAGTTTGTCGCGCCACTGTACTTCCTGCTGGGGTTAAAGAAAGCAACATATCACGAATCACGTCTCAGTTTTGTGGTGTCTCCCGACCAGGTGTGTTGTACTGCTGTAAATATCAAACAGAGAAATTGTACGTAGTCTAACGCATTTGCCGGTTTCCATTCTCATCTATTACTTGCCGTATTGATATTTGAAATCCTGTTTTGTTGTTACCACTGGGTTCTCTTATTTCGTCTAGTACGTAGATATGCCGGTCTTCAGTATTGAAAAAGAAAACTATACATTATTTTAATTTACTGCGAATGTCACAGAAATGGAACCACAGCTGTGACATTGTACGCTGAACGCTCTCCAGATCGACGGTGCCTTTTACCTCGTACCATTGCCAACATCTTCATAAGTCTCATCGAAACAGGAAGCTGGGATCCCAGAAAGCGTCAACGTACAAACACAGCAACTAACAACGGAAACGAAATCGTTGTTCTGGCCGCTGTAGCTCACAATCCGCAGGTGAATATACGACAGTTTGAAAGCTGTTCTGGAATAAGCCCCAGTAGTGTGTGGATACTTTTGCAAAGGCATACGTTTCATCCGTATCTGTTACTGCGCACCAGGAACTGTACGGGAATGACTTTCAAGCCCGTATTACATTCTGTCGTTTTTCACTTCAGCAGTTGCAACATAATAATGCATTCCTAAGTAATATTTTGTCTAGGAATGAAGCTTCGTTTACAAATCACGTTAATGTGAATTTTGATGAACATGCAATACTGGTCCGTGCAAAATCACCACTGGCTTCGCGAGGTTGCTCATCAACGACAGTGCAGTGTCAATGTTTGGTGCGGTATCATTGGCAACCTCATTGTAGGTCCCTATTTTTATCAGGGAACATTAAACGGACAGCGATACTCATCATTTCTTCGAGACACTCTATCCCTTCTCATGGAGGACGTGGCATTGGAAACCCGTCTGTCAATGTGGTTCCAGCATGATGGGTGCCCCGCACACTTCGCACGTGTTTCCAGAGAAGTTGTGGATGCAAGGTTTCCAAATCGGTGGATAGAACGGGGTTGTCCTGTGGGATGGCCAGCTTGGTCCCCCGACTTCCCGCCATTAGACTACTTTCTCTGGGGCGCAGTGAAAGATAGAGTGTATGAGGAAGTCCCAACGACACTAGAGAATATGAAACAGCGTATTACTGCGGCGTGTGTGGCAATATCTGGAGAAACACTACAATCAGTGCCACGCTCGCTTGTGCACAGTTTCCACAAGTGTATTGATTCAACCGGTGGTCACTTTGAACATCTGCTGAAGTGACACAGTTTCATCAGATAAGAAGTTACTGATGATTTGTGAGTGCGTTTTCTGTTCAGGATGTACGTTACAAACATGACGTTTATTTGAGCTATAGGCCACTTGTAATTCTGTTTCGGAAAGTGAAATCAATTGTGTTCTCACGAATTGTACTTCTAGTTTTCAGTTCGCTAGAAACACATACATGTTCTATTAAAAAAAATGTAACTTTTAGTTGAAAGTGATATATTTTTAATTTTTCTGGATTTTGCATACCCTCCCATTGTGTGAGCCCCTCGATTTTTCACATTTTGTTTCATTTCGAAAATTTTTGAGGTAGCAGAGTTAGGTGAGACACCCTGTATATTCCTCGCAAGGAAGGACAAACTAGTGACGGAATAGAATTAGAAAATGAAAATATTTCAGCATATGCAGATGATCTAAACTACAAATAAAATAAATCTAACGCTATTACATTAACGTTTGTGATAAGTAGGTAATCTGGGGTTCGTGTTGCAAGCACAATTCTTATATTGGTTTTATTTAAGAACTACAGTTTCAGTTCTTCATTTATATGTTGGATGTAAAAAATTCTAAACGTTTGAGCATTCTGGATTCTTGTTTTCTTCTTCTTCTGGCGATGTCTCAATTCTACGAAGATAAATTGGTTGACCATGTTTTGCTGCGCAATTTTCTGTTTCTTCACGGAATTTCTCAATGTCCCTTTCTCCTACGGACAGTTGCATCTTCCTTGTTCGGTCTAAATGTCAGATTATTTTTACACTAAAGTCAAGGGTTTTATGATAATGAATGAATCATTGTAGTTCTTCCTTTCCTCATTCTCTCCTACAATACTATCGATAGAGGAATTGTATATCGCCTCAATTATTTGTGAAATAATTATGAATCACCAGTCAAGTGAGATTATTGGAACGCATTGATCGCATTGCTATTTTTGCAAGTAATTTTTGCTTGTGTTGTTACATGAATGTAAAATGCTGTCGCTTACCGTAAAAGTGGAAACAAACTAGAAGAAACATCGATAATGATATGTGTTGCAAGATAATTGAACGAACAGGAGATGAAGAAACAGATAATTGGAGAAGATATGTAATTCTGAGTTGAATAATGTATATTCTTGATAAAATATTTTTTGTTTAATTAAATGGAGAAGACTTTTACACTGAAGTATGTGAGAAGGAACGTATGGATGCTTCTTGTTGTTTGTTTATTTACAAAACATTATAATGGTTACTCCATCTATGAGGACATTCGCACCTTTCTGTTAATAAAGAGCATTTTAATAGACGGGAGTAAAGTTATCAAATATTTCGGAGATGAACTCCACATCAACAACACGCTGACACACTAACTAACTCTCTAGTTTTCTTAAACCCGAAGGTTCATGTCTGCAGCAACACAGGCCTTCCATCTGTCCCTATCTTGAGCAAGATCTATACTCTTTTCCATCCCTACAAATTTCCTTTAGGTCCATCTCAACATTATCTTCGTCTTGGCCTTCCTAAAGGTCTCTTACAATCACGTTTCCCAACAAGAATCCTGTAAACTCCTCTTTCCTCTCCTATTCGTGCCACATGGCCTGCCCAACTAAGTCTTCTTGATTTAATTATTCTAATATCTGGACAGGAATACAAATTATGTAGTTCTAAATTATGTAACCTTCTCCACTCACCTGTCTCTTCATCTTTTTTAGGTTCAAATATTTTCCCAAGGATCTTTTTTTCAAATACTCTCAATTTATGTTCCTCTTTCAATGTAAGGGACCAAGATTCACACTCATATAATACTACTGGCAAAATTACTGTTTTGTTACGCTGACACACGCATTTTTGAAAAATGGTTGAAAACTCCGTGCATTAACACCACGCAACGCTCTAATTTTCCATTACATTTCCGTAAAAATGGTTGAAAAGCCCAAGCATCTCCAACCACGTAGCGTTCCTCCTTGTAGAAGGCGGGAATCGAACCAATTGTAGCACTTGACGGTAGATTTTATTTCATTTGGTTTATTTTACTTCGCTTTTTGCGCCACTTTTGGCTAATTTGCGAAGATGGGGATGGGTGATGATATGCTGAAATTGATGAATAGACACTCACAGACATCCATGCCCAGGCCAGGATTCGAACCCGGGACCTCTGGCGTTGTAGCGCGATGTGCTAACCACTCCGCCACGGGGCCGGCACTTGATGGTAGAAACGGCCCTAAGAGGGCCGGATGTGAATTACCTAACTTAGCATTTAGTAATAAATGTAAAAACCCATGTTTTTGATTAAACACTTCTGACTGAGCAATGAGAATGGCAGATTAGGGTGAAGGACTAGCTTACCCTGCTCGGTAACGAATAAATCTATAACTCTAGCTCTTGCTGCTCCAGATGATTTCCAGCAAAAATCTCCTTGCTACTCTCCTCAGCTGGTTTTGCTCCTTTCACCCACCTCCTCTTACTTCTATAAAGGTAAACGTCATTGCAGTTTCCTGTGTGAAACTCTTTATTCAACAACATTCTAGAAACAAGTTCTGGCAGATTCTTTATTCGTTACCGGGCGGGGAATGTTATGAAATAAATCAGTACTCCACTGTAACTGTGATCGCTACTGAAAACCATCAAAATTAAAAAAAAACAAAACATTACGCCACTGATAAAATATAAGGCTTTAAATAGCACTCGACACACAAAGGAACAAGAGACAAGACAACGCAAAAAGTTCAGAGTGCACCATACACAAAACGTTAGGCATTTTATACAGAATCTACTAATTTTTAATTCCAAGCAAATATGCCAGACTGCTAAACGAACTTGCTTATGGCGAACAATCATGTCTTTGTCACCTGTTTAAACAAATATTTGGTTACGAGTTGTTATTTTCTTTTGCATATTCCAACAAAATTTTTAA
The DNA here is from genome assembly GCF_977018435.1 of Lepisma saccharinum. Lineage (NCBI taxonomy): Eukaryota > Metazoa > Arthropoda > Insecta > Zygentoma > Lepismatidae > Lepisma > Lepisma saccharinum. The sequence continues at coordinate 3,602,514 of NC_139246.1, forward strand.
ATATGCGTGATGACACTTTTTCAAATACAAAAAGAAGTGCAATTATGTTAATCAAATTCATTACATGATACGAATTCAAAATTTATTTCAAATCTATGTGATATGTTAATTTGATATTTTTATTTGATATCTTAAAAATAAAACATTTAAAAAATATGGACAAGGATTTCATTTATATGCTGCAGTAAAAGTCTGGAAAATAGCCTAGATGTAATGTCGAAAAGTTACATGAATATCTGAAATAAGGTTATAATTAATTAAATGGCCTCCAGTAGTGTAATTGGTGCTATTATAAACCCGAGAAATGATGAGCCCCCCTCAAGCAGATTTGGCTACACTTAAAACTTGCTCAACATGCCCATATGAGCTTTTTGCTCAAGTGTGGTACTCCGTCTAATCCAAGATTTTTGTAAAAATGCCCTCGGGAATTTCCCGTGAAATGATGACCCCCTCAGATTGATTTGCCTACACTTATAAAAGGCACTTCTGTGAGATTGTTGTCCATAAGCTTGTTAAAAATATGCCCCTCTTGATATTTTTTTTGCCCACACCTAAAACTAAGCCAAGATGCTCATAAAACCCACACCCGCACCCACCCACACCCACATACACACACACCTACACACACCCACACCCACCCACATTGACCTTGACCTTGACCCTGACCTTGACCTTGATCTTGACATTGACCTTGACCCTGACCCTGACCTTGACCTTGACCCTGACCTTGACCTTGACCTTGACCCTGACCACACCCACCCACATACACACCCACACACACCCACACCCACCCACACATATTTACTTCCGGTCCACTTGTGGCCTATTTCTGGTTTATTTCTATTGCATCATGTTTTGCAACAAATTATTACCCAATATTATGCAATAAATTATTAGACATGTGTTGTTTTCTGATTGGTTGCTTATGACATAATGTGATGATGCGTTATATTCTGATTGGCTTATTGTTTCAGATGTTTTCAATGCGGTCTGTGCTTAGGCTATATAAAGAGATTTTGCATTGCATATCAGCCAGTATTGTGAGAGTTGTTGAAGAGTAAGGGTGTGTTGTTGCAGTGTTGCTCATATTTTTAAACACAAAAATATTGCAGATTTGTATAAATTGAATTACAAATCTATTTGATTTAATATACAGAATTTTTGACAACCTGTCATAGGTTTATTAAGTATAGAGTTTTGATTTGGACCCCAGGAAATCTTATATAATAAACAACAACAAAAATGCCAAATCAAAAATATTGTAATCAATGCAATAAGAATATAACCAGCCCCAATTGGGCCAGGCACCAAAAGAATTGTAATCCAGACAAATGCAGAACTCCCACAAAAATATGCCCTAAATGCCATAGAAAATATAGCATGGAATACTTCACATATAAACACAAAGGTACTTGCTCTGCACAGTCATCAATATTGCCCCCACAACCATCTACATCTGGTCTGAAAAGGAAGCATGAAACACCTGTTAAAGCTCGACCAGCAAAGCAGCCACGCTATGAAACCATCCATAGCAGTTTTGCTGGCCAACTTAGGGATTACCGGTTTGTATCAGAGCAAAAATGTGGTATTAAGAATTTTTTGAACAGTATAACTCCTGATGTGCAGGCAATTCTAAATGCACAAAATGGCTCTTATAAGCTGTCCCTCAAATTGTTTACACAATATAAGAAACCAAATGGCACAAAATTTACACAGCCCCACATAACAGAAACTGTAGTTATATATTCAAATACAAATTCAGACAAAATAATAAGCAGTTTGATAGATCAATTGAATATTAAACACTCTGAATTTGCAGCAAAAGAGTCAGGATGGAGCCTATGCGGATCTCCACACAAGCTCAATGTTAATATTTCTGAATTCAGCCCATTACAAGGATCTACATATCTGCCATTACCTGCCAATATTAAAAACAAACAAGCCGTGGTTAATATAGAAAATAATGATGAGAAATTTTTTCTGTGGTGTATTTTAGCTGCTTTGTATCCAGTTTTAAGGCATCCTCAGAGAATATCTTATTATAAACAACATGAAAATGATTTTGATGAATCAATGGAGGGTTTAGAATATCCAATGTCTGTTAAGAATATTGATAAATTTGAAAAAAAGGCCAGGGATATTAATGGTAAACAATTATCTATTAATGTATTTATTTGTTCTACTGGCCGTAGCAATTGCTTGATAGCACCTCTCAGAATCAGTACATTTGATGATGATTCTGCTGTTCCGATTGATCTGCTCTTAATTGAAGGGGATGACACATATCATTACACTCTGATACATAATCTTGAAGCTTTAGTCAGAAAACAACTAGACAAATTTAATAGAATATTCAAGTTGTGCCGAAGATGTTTAACTGTATTTGATGGTAGAAAAATGGTGAATGGTGTTTGTGAAGTGAATGCAGAAATTGCTAAAAACAAGTTAATTGAGCATCTGAAATACTGTGGGAACCATAAACCTGTTCATATGCTTATGCCCAACCCAAATGAAAATGCCAAATTCAAAAAATTTGAATCCTTGTTGGAACACCCAGCATATATAGTCTGTGATTTTGAATCAAACCTCAAACCCCTTGCATTCTGCAGCCCAGATCCTGATGAATCTTCAATTACATCATACCAGCTACATGAACCTTCTAGTTTTTGTTATATAATTATACAGAATGGTGTTGCTAGTGAACCACACTTATACATGGGACCAGATGCCATCAAAGAATTTGCACATAGAATAGAAAATGAGTGCCATGACATAGCATCTAATATCTTATTAAAATCAAAACCTATGTTGCCTTTAACAGAGGATCAGATTGAAGATTTCAATAATGCAGAAAAATGCCCGGTATGTGATTCTGAATTTTCAGATACAAATATCAAGGTACATCATCATTCTCATACAGATGGTAAATTCTTAATGGCCCTGTGTAATAGCTGTAATATTAAGATCCAGAGACCAAAATTTGTCCCTATATTTTGCCATGGTGCATCCAATTATGATTTTCATCATTTGATCAGGTACGAGGGGTTTGACAAGCAGAATTTAAATATTTTAGCTGAAAATAATGAAAAATATATTGCCATTAGCAAAATAATTAAAGTTAATGGTGTTCCTATTCACTTAAGATTTCTTGATTCATACAGAATTTTATCGGCTAGCCTGGCTAGACTGGCCACTCAATTATCTGATGATCAATTCAAAATCACATGTGCTTTGTTTCCAAATCAGGAGCTGAAATTAATTAGGCGGAAGGGTGTATATCCATATGATTATGTTACAGATTTTTCTAAATTTGATGAGTGTTCTCTGCCACCACAACAAGAGTTTTACAGCAAAATCAGAGCATCTGGAATTACTGATGATGATTATCACCGTGCCCAGTTGATGTGGAACAATTTAAAATGCCAGACATTTGGTGATTATCACAAGGCATATTTAAAACTTGATGTGACCCTCTTAGCTGATATACTTCAGGCATTTAGAAAATCTTCCATGGAAAATTATAAGCTGGATCCAATGTATTTTTACAGTGCTCCGGGCCTAGCATGGTCTGCAATGTTTTTAAACACTAAAATGCAATTGGATTTGATCCAGGATCAGGACATGTATCTGTTTATGGAACAATGTATAAGAGGAGGCATGGTGCAATGTTCTCAGAGATATGCCAGAGCAAATAACAAATATATTCCCGATTATGACCCAGCACTGCCATCAAATTATATACTGTATGTAGATGCCAACAGCCTCTATGGTTGTGCTATGATGGATAAACTGCCATATGCAGGGCTTGAGTGGGTTGAAGATTTCAATATTGAAGATCTTCAGGATTTTGATGACAGTAACTATGGCCTGTTCTTAGAGGTTGATCTGACAATTCCTGATGATTTACACAACACATTTTCTGATCTGCCCCCAATTCCTGAGGTTAAGTGTTCACCTGGCTCTAAACAGAAGAAATTGATGATGACTCTAGAGCCGAAACAGGATTATGTCTTATATTACAAAAACCTCAAGTTCCTGATGAATCATGGTGTTCAAGTGACCAAAGTTGGAAAAGTTTTGAGGTTCAGGCACTCAAGATGGTTGAAGCCATATATTGATACAAACACAGAGCTTCGAACATCTGCAATGAGCCAATTTGATAAGACCTTGTTTAAATTGATGGTCAATTCTGTGTATGGCAAAACAATAGAAAATGTCAGAAAATATATTGATGTTAAAATAATTACTGACCCCAGCCGGAGCAAAAAATTGATTGCAAAGCCCAACTTCAATTACAGAAGAATTTATGATGAGAATATGGCACTTTTCAACATGAAAAAAACAAAGATTAAGTTTGATAAGCCTATTTATGTAGGGGCTGTGATATTGGAATTGGCCAAATTACACATGTTAAAATTGTATTATGATGTGTTGAAGCCTTTTTATGGTGATTGTGTAAAACTGATGTACATGGACACAGATAGTTTTGATCTTGATATTCAAACAGAAGATGTTTATCAAGATATAACACAGCCTGAATTGTTTAAATATTTTGACACCACTGAACATTCAAAAATTAAACCCCACAACAAAAAGGTGCCTGGCAAGTTAAAAGATGAGACACTTGGTGATGTTATTGTGGCATTTGCTGGGTTAAGGGCCAAGATGTACAGTTTTGAAACATGTAGTGGCGCTATTGCCAAAAAGGCCAAGGGCATTGGCAGAGTAACTGTTGACAAAGAGCTTGAATTTGAAGATTACAAAAATTGCCTCAAATCATGTAGCACAATCAGAACATCAGAATCCAGAATTCAGAGTGTGGATCACTTGTTGACTACAAATATTGTAAGAAAAGTGGCTCTGGACCCTGATGATGATAAGAGATGCATTTTGTCATGTGGCATACATACTCTACCATGGGGTCATTGTGACTTGAAAAATGGTAATCAATGCCCAATTACAGAGCATGATTTGAAATAAATAAACATGCCTATGAACTTATTTGGGTTCAAAAAACAGGCTATTATGGACCTGCCAACACCACAACCCTCTTCTGATATAATATCATAACTAAGTGCTTTGTTAATTATTCATCTGAACAGCATACTTACAGATGTTGATGATGAAACAGGTAAAACATTGTACATATTTAACAATAATTTAAATTATTACCAATTACCTGTAGGTGGTCAATTGCAATTTATTACAACCCCTGAGGGTAATGTCAAGATTTCAGTAGGGAGAAATATTTATAGAATTAAGCACTCAAACATGATTTCTGGCACTGTATATACTGTTTCTGCTGGTGACTGCTTATATATTGAGGTCCCGGGATAATATGACAAGCTTATACCTTTTTTTATAGAATTAAGAATTAGATATTCAATAATAAATAACCACTAAATCAAAATGCCTAATGATATATTTGGCCATACAAGGCATGAAGATCACAGTGATGAGATTCTGATGCTTGATGTCAGAGTCAAGAAATTAAGAAGTGATTTACAAGCTTTACAAACCACACTCAATGCCAGTCTTCAACTAGAAATTACAAATTTACAATCACAATGCATGGACCCTCTTCTTAAAATTGATTCTGAACTCAAAGTGATGCTTCAAAAATATACTGACTTGGCCACATTGGATAATTTTCAAAGTTTAGAAGAAGCTGTAGCAGCTCTTCAAGCCAAATTTAAGACCCAGGCCACCAACTCTGAGCAATTGAAACAACAATTGGAAGAGCAGATAAATAATGTCCAGACACAGCTCCAAACAATTGTCAAAAGCATAAAATCACAAGAAGATTTTGATCTAGTGATTTCCACTCTAAAGGAACAGATTCAATCACTCCAGATACCTAATCTGGACCCCTTGAACAATGCCATAGCCGAGGTTAAAGAAAAAATTGAGACACTTGAAAATTTTATGAACAACTTGCCATCTTCTGATGCTTTGAGTGCAATAACTCGGAGTGTTGCCAAAATCAAGCTGCAACTTGAAACATATGAAGATTTTGGAAAAATTCAAAGTACCATAACCCATCTTGAGGGTACAATAGCAGCAGTGCAAAGTGATTTGACAAATGTACAAGAATCTCGCCTGCCTGGTATTGTAGATACCCTTGTCAGTGTCCAGCAACAGATCACAAAACTTGAAAACCTCAACACTGAATCTGAGCTATCTTATTTTCATCACTTGATCGATGATATCCAAACAAAACTTGAAATTTTACAACAATCAACACCTACTCAGGCAGATATAGCCCTGTTCCAAGATGCTATGCGTGGTGTGGTTGATGCTTCTGAATTAAATGATGTGAAATTGGCACTTGAATCTTTGCAGAATACTGTATCAAATCTGCCTACATCACAGGAACTTAAAAATATTAAGAGAGCTGTGAATCGCATATTGAAATCAGAAGATATCAAGAATATCCAGACAGAGATCAAACAACTTACTCAGACAGTGGCCACTCTACCAACTAATCAACATATTAATGAACTGCATGCCCTGTTTGAGGAAATCAGAAGACAGGTCCATGATCTTACTGCTCAAAATTCAAAATTGGCAGTTGTTGAAAATTTACAGCAAATTCTAGCTAATATCAAGCAACAGCTAGGGACCATGGAATCCAATCAAGCAAATGCTCTGTCTGTTTTTGCCACCCAGCTTCAAGAGATTGTGCAACAATACAAGAAACTTGTTGTGGACATAAAAATCAAGCCAGGCCATGATGATGTTGTTAGGACTATCAATGAGCACCTTGAATCTGTAACAAGTAGATTGCTTACAGCAGAAAAAGAAATAACAGGCATAATCGAGAATCCTAAACATACAATAATTCTTGAATTGTACAGCATCCCCATCAAAGAATATGATTCACCATTTACACCAGGTGGCAAAATATATATGCTGTCCCCTGCACAATTTTATTACCAGTTTTTTGTTGGGGGCACACTTAGACCAATCAAGATCAAATATTGGCTACAACCACAGGCACACCACTACCCCACCTTATCAATAACAAATGCTGACAACAAACTAAAAATCACCAGTGTAGAGTTAGAGGATTTTACAGATCCCAATACATTAGAAACATCTTATGCTGAAGATGATGACTCTCTGGAATTTCATATACAAATAGGAGACAAATTATATTTAGAAAATCCTGTAGTATCAGCTGCTGAACACCCCATAGTTGCAATATTCTTGTTTTCATATTATGTCTAGACAAATTATTGTTGATGAATTACACAGACAAGCCAGACATAATTATAAGAGACTGCCAGTAGTCACAAAAGGCATAGATGATTTATGGCAGTGCGACTTGATTGAGATGGCAAGTGGACAGCTGAAAAACTTAGACAAAATCAACAAGGGCTACAAGTATCTACTCACTGTCATATATACATTTTCAAAATTTGCGTGGGCTGTGCCACTCAAATCCAAGACTGGAAAATGTGTTACAGAAGCCATCAGGACAATCATCAATCAGAGTGGAAGATCACCGCGCTATTTGCAAACAGATAATGGCAAAGAATTTTATAATTCTGTGTTCCAACAATTTATTAAAAGCCAGTCAATACAACATTATTCGAGTTACAGTGATCTCAAGGCCTCAATTGTAGAGAGATTCAACAAAACCCTAAAAAATCTTATGTATAAACAATTTACACTTCAAGGTAATTAAAAATGGCTTAATATTCTTCCAGAACTTCTACATAAATATAACAACTCTGTCCATTCCACAATCAACATGAAACCCTCTGAAGTAACTTCATCTGATGAGCAAAAATTGATCAGAACTGTTTATTATCCTAGATACCAGCCAACAACAAGAAAAGCCAAATACAAGGTGGGTGATCAAGTAAGAATCAGCAAATATAAGCACTTATTCAAAAGAGGCTTTACGCCCGACCCTGTGGCCGAGTGGTTAGCACATCTCGCTGCGACGCCAAGGGTCCCGGGTTCGAATCCCGGTCGGGTATGGTTGTTTGTGAATGTCCATTTTCATCCATTTCATCATTTCATCACTCATCCCCATCTTCGCAAATTAGCCGAGAGGCACAAAACGCGAAGTGAAATAAACTAAATCAATCAATCAATCAATCAATCAATCAATCAAAAGAGGCTTTAGAAGAAACTGGAGCACTGAATTATTTACAGTGGTTCAAGTTAAACCTGGGACCCTTAACACATATATAATAAAAGACCACCGAGGAGAAATTCTCAAAGGCCGGTTCTATGAAGAAGAACTCAACAAAACTAAACATCCTGACACATATCTCATAGAAAAAATCATCCGCAGAAAAGGCAAGAAGTTATTTGTCAAATGGCTAGGACTTCCAGAACACAGCTGGATCGATGCAGACAAAGTGATAATATGAACACCTGGGATGTTATAAAGAGGCTGCCAGAACCTGAACAGCAGATTAAGAGAAATGGCAAGTTGCTGCCTGATAATATTAGATATCTTATTGTTGGGCCATCGGCTTGTGGTAAAACTACACTAATGATTGATAATTTTTTATTGGCACCCAACTGGTTAGACTGGAAAAATAGGCACTTGTATGTCTTCTCTAAGAGCTTGGAACAATTAAAATATCAGCAGCTGATGAAGCTATATGATGGACTGGATATAGCCACTTTTGAACCAGATGTTAAGCCACTTCATGAATGTCTCGATAATTCTGTTGTTGTGTTTGATGACATTATACTGGATAATCAAAACAAGGTTAGAAATTTCTTTACACAGGGCCGACACAAAAACATTGATTGCTTCTACCTGGCACAGACTTTTTCTAAAATACCCAAGCAGCTGATCCGAGACAACAGCAATTTTATATGTGTGTTTCATCAAGATCATACCAACCTCAAACACATACATGATGAATATGTAGGTGGGGACTTGAGCTACAATGATTTTTCCAAGTTTTGCAGTAGGTGCTGGAATCAAAACAGTTATGGGTTTGTCACAATTGATATGACAAGAAAACCCAATAGTGGCAAATACAGAAATAAAATCAACAATTTTCTAGACATTGAAACATATATAAAAACCATGAAAAGGCCAATTATTGATGATCTTAAATTAAGAGATTATCTTGTAAAAATATTTTGGATGGAAATCAGAGAACCGAGGAATTTATGAACAACACAAACAAACAGAACAGCCTATTATTGATGCTATTAGTGAATTAGGTAAAAATATCAAAACTGTTACAGAGCAAAATCAAAATTTGATCACAGAGCTTGTACCTGTAGCTGCTAGGAACATATTAGATTATCCAATCACCCCACTTTCTAGTATTCATACACCTAGTCCTGTTGCTCCTCGAAGAATTGAAGCTACTCAGGATCCTATTGAATTGGGTCTTCTTGCTCAAAAATATTTAAGCACACCTAAAGACAACAAAGATGAGGTCTTTGGCTTATATGCTGACACAGAGCGTGATGGTAGCATCATACATAGAATTGGCAATTTCAGAGTAACATTTATGGGAGATGATATCATTGTATATTCAGAATCTCATCTTGGAGAAAAAGGTGGTTTTTTTAAGTATCTCGAAACACCTCGATTGTGGGAACTGATGACTAGGAAGAGGCCTGGCAACTATACAGATCAAGATTATGAGCATTACAAAGAAATATTAATAAAATCAGATGCTCTATACCAGAACAATGATCCCACACAAAAAGAGTTAAGTCAAGCAGTGGAACAAAATACAACAACTTAATCAAGCCCATATGGTCACAGATGAACACAGGTAGTGGAATCAAACAATACAACACCCTGCCTAAAGAATTTGTGTGGGTTGATGATGTCAGGAAACTTGTAGATAGGTTATTGGTGATAGCTGGAGAGGAAAATGCTGGCAACCACAATTTTTACAATGAAAAGGTTGGAATTATGGACATGATAAGCACAAAATTGTCTAATTTTATAGTGAATGACACTAAGGGGATTGGATATCTTATAAAAATTATTAATACTCTACCACCTAAATTTTGGAATATTTCCGAGGGTCGGGGGTTGGTTAATGACATTATAAACAAGCTGCCATTTGCACTACACATTCCAGGCTATCAGTATTGTGGTCCCGGCACAAAATTGGACCATAGATTAAACAGAGGTGATCCTGGTGTTAATCCCCTAGATGCTGCTTGTAGAGACCATGACATAGCATATAACACACATTCTGATCTTGAGTGGCGACATGTTGCAGACAAGAAATTAGAAGAGGCTGCATTTGGTAGATTTGTAAGCAAAGATGCTTCTTTAAGTGAAAGAATAGCAGCATTGGGGACCACCATAGCTATGAACACCAAACAAAAACTGGGGTGGGGGCTCTGAATATGTATATAATAAACCTAGAATGAAGGCCAAGGGTGTTATGTATCAAATACCTTATGCAGGTCTTAAATCTCTTAAAACTATTGATAGTCTTTTAACCAAAAAGCAGCGCAAGAAAAAAAGCTCTTGTATTGCCAAGGGCCATGGTATGAAATTGTTGCTTAGTACCCCCCAATTAAAAAAATTACAACAATCTAGAAAAAAAAAATCACATGTAGGGGGTTTCATATTTACTATCCCGGCCATCTTAGCAGCACTTGGGGCTGTTGGGAGCTTGGCTGGGGGATCAGCTGCCATAGCAAAAACAGTAATAGATGCCAAGAAGAATAGGGCAGAATTAGATGAATTGAAGCGCCATAACCTGTCCATGGAGAAACAAGGAAAAGGTGTTAAGAGAGCCATGAATAAGTTTAAAAAAAAACAAGAGCCGCTTACAAACCAAGATATTGAAGCTTTAATCAAGCCACTGGGCATCAAAAATTTTAGAGGTGTGTACATGTCTGATTCTTTACCAGAACAATCACTCAACAAAGAGTGTGGCATTGTTAATTTGGATAAGTACAAAAATCAGGGCACTCACTGGATTTGTTATCTTAAATATTTAAAAAATGAGGCATTTGTGTTTGATTCATTTGGAGGTGTTCCACCTGAAAATTTAGTAAAATATCTAAAATCAACTAATCTTTATTACAATAATGCCCGTGTTCAAAACTTCAAAGATGTTAATTGTGGACATTTGTGTTTATCTGTTCTTAGATATCTGTCTCAAATAAATAAACCATCAATTGAAGATTTTCAAAAGGCCTTGTGGTATTTAAAACATCATGGGGGTATTCCATCTCACCAGCCAAAATTCAATATTGAAACTTAGATTACATGATGATATAGTGTATCCCAAAACAATAGCTCTCAGAGCATTTTATGGCATGTACTTGATCCCTAATATTACACACCACAACAACACAATTGCAGTAGGGGATCAAAAAATTGTCATCACTCCAGGGCAGTATAATCTATCTACTCTAAATGCTCAATTACCCAGAGGTATAGTATTAACTCAAAATTCTGTCACTCACAGAGTAGAGATTGTATCTGCTACAGAAACAGTGGATCTGGGTACTATAGGAGAGCTGTTAGGCTTTGAGAACAACACAAAACTTGAACCGGCCATCAAACACACTGCTATTAATATACCTAAATTCTTAGCCATAGAGACTCTGAATATTCACTGTAATGTGGCTGAGGGTATGATCACCAAATCAAATGGCATAGGCACTCACAAACAAACTGGCATCATTGCAACATTTAAACCTAATTCTGAATTTATGGAGCCCATCATCTACACTCCATCCCCAACATTATATTTTCCTGTATGCCATAATAGAATAGATAATATTGAGTTGATGGTTACTAATGAAAAAGAAGAATTAGTTGATTTTGCTGGAGCCACAACAACTGCTATCATAGAAATTAATATTTAAATAAAAATACATACAAAAAAATGGAAAATATTGAGAGTTATGAGCTACAATCATTCCCCCCAAACAGGAGGACATTTGCAAATTTAAATCAACCCAACACAGAGATTGAGGTTGATCTTGATGTAGGGGATGGCTTTATACACCCCCACAGAGCAGATCTATACATCAAATTTGATGTTGTAAAGCTCGATGGTACAGATTATCCGGCAAATTCAAATATAAGATTGGTGGACAATTTTGTGCCACATCTGTTCTCTGAAATTGAGATCAGAAAACATGGTGTTGTTATAAACAGAGTAGATTATCCCGGCATTACCTCCACAGCTTTGGCCACACTAAAATTATCCAAGACCGAGGCTTCTTACTACAAAATAGGTGGATTTGAGGCTGGTGATAAAATTATATCTAAGAGCCACACAGTGCTGTTCCCCATGCGCCTGTTGCCAGGATTCTTCTCAGATTACAAAGATATTATGTGAAAGGGTGGTTTAAGAATCACATTTAGAAGAGCTGTCAATGATAATAATGCTTTGATGAGGTACAGTACATTAAACTCTACAGGGGAAGCTCTGCCCAATACCCTACCTGATGAGGGCAAGTGCATTATTCAGACTATGGAGCTAAGAATCCCAGTTGTTGAATATGAAGCCAGTTATGCTCTTAAATACAAAGCAGATATAATAAAAAATCCACAGATTCCTTTACAATTTTATACATATCAATGTGTACAGAAGCCTGCCACTGGTACTTATTATGAGTTTGATGCTACAAATTCATTCTCCAGTATACAATATGACATGCCGGATTTTGTGGTGGTACTGTTTCAGACTGGAAGACACAATAATCAGGAAAAAAATTCAAGTAGATTTGATAACTGCAACATCAAGAACATATATCTTAAAAATGGCAGAAATGAGGTGTTCCCCAGAGAAAATTATAATTTAGACATGTCCAAGGATGATTTCCTTAATTTATATGAAGCATTTACAGCATACAAAAGGGTCACTACTGGCAATACCGACATGTATTACACACCAGATGAATTCAAAGCACAGAGACCCATGTTTGTCATCAACACTTCAAAAGGGAAACAAGTTGTGGTTAATGACAGGACAAACATTAAAATTATCTGTGAATTCCACAATACACTCCCTGATGACACTATATGTAGTGTTATTCTCATAGGTGAAAAATCATATGTTTATGATGTAAGAAATGAGAGAGTCACAGAGCAATTCTAGAGGGCCTCTGCATATTGCACAAGTTGAGCCTGGTGCCCAATTGAACTTAAACCGGAAGTAAATATGTGTGGGTGTGGGTGGGTGTGGGTGTGTATATGGGTGGGTGTGGGTTTTATGAGCATCTTGGCTTAGTTTTAAGTGTATCCAAAAAAAATATCAAGAGGGGCATATTTTTGACAAGCTTATGGACAACAATCTCACAGAAGTGCCTTTTATAAGTGTAGGCAAATTAATCTGAGGGTGTCATCATTTCACGGGAAATTCCCGAGGGCATTTTTACAAAAATCTTGGATTAGACGGAGTACCACACTTGAGCAAAAAGCTCATATGAGCATGTTGAGCAAGTTTTAAGTCTAGCCAAATCTGCCTGAGGGGGGCTCATCATTTCTCGGGTTTATAATATTGTATTTTACACTACTGCCTCCCCGATAGCGCACTGGTGATGTTGTTGCCTTGTAATCAATGTGTCCCGGGTTCGATACCCGGTGGAGGCATTAAAGTGAAAATTTAATATTAAATAAAAACAATTTATAATTAGCAACCTACCCCGGACGATTGATTGATTGATTGATTTGTTGATTTAAATCCACTTTATGCACAGTAAGGCTAATCGGGAATGGACCTACAGTTTAAAGTGGGATCCGAACCACTTGTGCCTCCACCGGGTATCGAACCCAGACCCCTTGATGACACTACCTCGCACGAAACATTCAATATAACCTCTTCTGAAAAGCAAAATTACCTGTATATGTTTTCCTCATAACACATAAATTTTAATTGGTATATGGAGAGATATATTGCAGCTATCTTAAATACATGCGATGCTGCTTGTGAAGAATATTTCTTTGCCCAGACCCAGAGATTCAATTTACTCAGTGTTCTGGGAACGATGGCATATGTTTTCCAGAGCGAACACCACAGTGCTCGTTATTAGGCCCAATATTAGAAGTGCAAAGGCTCCCATAAGATTTTCCAGAGGAATCACAATTACCTCTGGCTCTTCTTGGAACTTCCTGTGCTTGATAGCATCAAGAATCATCTGATGAACACCGTCCTTCCTCCACTTTCCTGGCAACCCCGCTTCTACGGAAGAGGTGATTGTACGTTGAAAGTTATCTGTAAATGGCGAGCTTCTTTGTAACAGGAAAACTTGAGGAACAGAAACAACATTTTCCGAGGTTATGTGGAATAAAGGTCTTCCGTAGTTATCAAATAAGAGATACTGATATGCAAAAACTTCTGGAAACATATTTGGCGTGAAAATTGCAAAGTCTCTACTAGTGACGATTCGTCTGTAGCTTTTTAATGAGTCGTCTTCCAAGACCCATTTTTCGTAGACCTTCCTGTACACTGGTTCCTTGAATAAGCCAATGTTTCTTCTAGATCTCAAATCACCTCCAACATGTAACCCATTATTTACTACATCATTGATGTTCTCGATGAAAGGTGTAAGTTTGGGTTTTGTAATGAAACCGAACAAGGAAGATTGATAGAGTGTGCACAAAATCACAGAAGAAAATAACCACAGCACGAAGATAATTCTGAGTGAGGATACAGGAGGGGGAAGTTTGGGAAGTGAGGCAAACAATGAAGCCGAAAGGCCTGAGAGCAAAGGGAACTGATATGTAATGGCTCTCCACCTACGCAACAGATAGAGGGTGACTTTCGTCCAAATGACGAAACAAGACAAAGCCAAGAAGGTAATGATCCAGAGATGAGGTTGGAACGGAAAGTATAAATTCATCCATTGTTGATACTTTCGAGGATTTGGAACAACCCACACGAGATCTCCAAATTTCATAATCTGCAACTCATCACGAAACGTATTTCCTTCAGGAATACTAAATTCGAACGATATGATCCCATCAACTATTCCTTCGTAAATATCTATATACTCTTTCACAAGGACACTTCCATTGCGTAAAGGTTTCCCTATGAATGTCCTCCCAATATCCATGTTTTTTTCTACTACAGTAATGTTCAATTTATTAATCATATTTGTAAGGAATCCACCATATATTCCTGCATATGTTGACTTGCTTTGTGAGGTAAATTCTCTATAAAAGTACAAAGGATGTGGAAAGATATAGAGTTTAATGGGGCATTTGTGCATGTTTCTCACCTTCTCTGGATATAAATCTCTTCCCATAATGTAACGGCTGTCTCTCCAAATGTCCATAACTTCTGCACTTTTAGCTGTTCTGCAGTGATTCGCCGTGAAAGGAAAGTACGAAAAGACTGAGAACATTTCTTCTTCTCTTCCAGTCAGAGTTCCAGGAGATTGGGAAAGAATTGCAATGTTCACCATGAGATACTTCTGTGCTGCTTCAATCAAAGCATTGATCTCTTCTATTCTGTTATCTCCGGTGAGGACAATTAGGTATTTGGAATTTCTTCTATACATATTAAGGATTCGAATGTTCTCTACCGCGTGTTGCATTGTTGATGCTTTGCTTACAAGAAACATAAAGCATATTTCAATTCTCACCCAAAACCAGTCAAAGCTCCATGCTGGGTCATATACATATAGGTACCTAAATTGAAGCACAGCCAACGGCCTTTCATATTCCCGGCTTACAAGATCAGCAAGGGCGGTGGATTCCTTATCGTAATACAACATCGCTGTTCGGGTTGTGTGAAGATTTTCCCTCAGTATCATACGTGTGGGGTGAAAAATGTTTAGGTGCAAACTTGGTAACATTCTTGGTGAATGAGTTTCACATAGCAAAAGGAGTGTCAAGAACATAAAGAATGGATGATTCCATCTTCTTTTCATGTCTGTTTACTCACCTGGAAGAAAAAGAGAGAAAACATACTGAACTGGAAGGACAGCAATATTGATAATTTTGTATTATTGACATTAATTTCTGCAAAGCAGTATTGGGTTCCAAAACTAGAGGGGGCAAAGACAGTTTACTATCCCTTGTAGGTAAGATTTAGCAAAGTGCTGGGCAAAAGTGACAAAAGCTGGAGGGCAACCGCCCCCTTCGTCCCCCTAATCGCTGCCACTGCTACAAAGTGTTGAATGCAGTGGCGACAATTACGGAGGGGTGGGGGCGGCAGTTGTTCTTAATGCTAATCCTTGTCTACCAAGATAAAGTGAACTATCCTTGCCCCCCCCCCTATTTTTGGCACCCAATCGTCAAATGTTCTAGTGATTAGATAGACCGTTAATGTAGAATAATGATAACACGAAAGAAACACAAGACATGTGCAATGTTAAGGTATCACTAGAGAAATCTATCAAGTCATCTTACTTCTATATTCACTCAATCCTTAGGCTGAATATATGTTTGTGAATTCTTAAAAAGTGATTAATTTTACTTAGCACTCCGTGATAACTCGTGGCACAACAGCCCGTGAGGGACAGGGCGAACCTACGTAGCACTTCGTACGAGCCCACAATAACCGTTGCTATGTAATTCTTCATCATATTTCCGAGTCATATGAGATGTATATATAGATTTGTTAGTTTCTACAATATTACAAGTTGTACTATTACTTGTACTGTAACTACAAGTTCTACTACAATAGTACAAGTTGTAAGAGTCTATATTTAGCACTCTATGGTAGTTCCGGACAGCATGTAGGAGCTTTCTGCACATTGACTTATATTAGGGTAAATCAAAGAGTAAAGGCAATTTTCACAGAACATCTTTATTTCCACACAAGAAGAACTAAACATATCACTTTTCCACATATGCCCCCCGCACGGCAATGCACTTTTGGTATCAGCTTCTGTATCCCGTCCGCGAAGAAGGTTTTTGGTTGGTCACGAAGCCACGTCTGCACCTCCTGCCGGACCTCGTCATCTGACCTGAACCGACGACCATGCAGCTTTAAAGCGGTCCACCCACTCATACACCTTTCGTTGAGTCATGGTGCTCGCTCCAAACTGCGCTAACAGCCGACGGTGGATGTCGGCTGTTCTGGCTCCCTCCGACCACAGAAAGCGCACTACGACGCTCTGTTCCTCGATGGTGCATTTGTGAAGTGGTGCTTCCATATGTGTGACCTTTTTGCTCCGCGACACTGGACTGAATGGGGCAGTGATGGATACTCCTACTTGCACGTCACTCCAAGTATACACGTGGTGACGTCACACACACACCCAGTCTTCGTTTATTCTTGCGAGAACTCAAAATTGCCTTTAGTTTTTGATTTACCTAGTACATCCAGTAGTATTTTATGTGAATACTCCTAATTTACTACTAAATTACTTCGCCTAGAAACCAGTTTTTACCTGCATAGAAAACTATTTTATTTTATTTGTTAAAACAACTTATGGTAAGCCAGAATTCAAATGCATAAGTCAGAGGCTTGGTGTTGCTGTTTAAACAGTGCTAGATTTGGAATTGGGTGCAAGGAATGATATCCCCAAGCTAGGAACATTTGTGCAAAGCATACGTACCGTCCCCATCTTAAAACATAGGATCATCTCTCTCGTTAGCCAAAAAGCACAATCGAACACTCCCACTTCGAGCGTTTGGTGTAAACATACATTCAGGTGTATGTTGCGTGCAATTGTGCATGGAATTACTTCCTGCTTTAAGAACCAAAACAATTCATTTTGTATATATTTTTTTTAAATTGAAAATGTATTTATCTTTTTCCATTTTTCTGTGTTTACGTTCAATTTACCAATAGATGCCTCATGCACCAAGAATCACGAAAAATGATTATGATTCGCTTAGTCCTCTATCAAGTGATGATAGTGAGCTATCTTACTGTATTGTAACCCTTTCCCCTCTGGCTTGAAAATGATTATATTTATGTTTCTTTAAAGGGTGTTTCCCAATTTTTAGATTAAAAGGATCGGAACTATGCCTCACAAAATATTCGGATTTCTATTATCCTCACAAATACTTGGTAACAAGCCTTTCACCAAAATTCGAAAATTTGCTTGCATACAATTAACATATATTCTCTATATAGTACGTACTTGCTTAAAGTAATCCAGATGCTCTGAAATATATTTATGTATCTTTCAAGTTCAAGAAATATATATCGTTATCGTTTGTTGCGATTGAATCTCTTTTTCTATAATTTGAAATTCCTGTATACTATACTGAACGCAAATCCAACTGGCGGCTGACCTTGACGGCTATTTCTGGCCCTTTCGTTCGCCCAATCGTCTTCGAGGGTGTGTGGCTCGATGGGCGTCAACAAACTCAGTTGCGAACATGTGGTGGATCCAACGCTCATTTGTTTGGTCCCGCGGACAACGTTCGGTACCTTGTGACTCGAAAATGCCCGATCTCAATCGAAGAAAATTCAACTGATCGCTGATTCGCTGTTTCCCAGCCGCCAGTTGTAATTGCGTTCAGTATAGTGGTCTGTGTTTTAATTGGAATTCCCAATGTATTTTGTAATGCACATGCAACAACAACAACAACAACAACAACAACAACAACAAAAACCCCAATAAGCGTAAGCAAAGGGAACTTAACCTCTTAACAAATAAATCACCATTGCTAATTTGCACACATGAACTTGACATGTAGAGAACACAAATATTTAAAATACAAATTATATATTGCATTTGATAGAAAATTAGTTAAGACAAATTTCTAATCTTAAGATGTGACAAGTAGAAAGCAAACCCGGAGGAGAATTTCAAGTAGGGTGAAACTCTATCCTATTTCTTTCGTTATTAAGGCAGGAAGTTAAATAATACCTGTCGAACATTGTCTAGAATTTTCAGACGCTGATTTCAATGAGTGACAAGCATGTGTTACTATTAACACTTTATTATAATGACATTCACGACTGAACACAACATGATTACATCCGTCACAGACTATTCCCAACAAATAGGAGACAAAATGATCAGCCCATTTGTCAATGATTGTTTGAAAGAAAAAAATAATCCCATATACTTTCGAAGGGAGGAAAATAATTAAATGTCAATCACTACAGTAAAAGAGGAAGGAACGAGTAAAAACAAAAACATTTGAAACGAGGAACGTATTTGAAAGGACTGAGAGTGAAAATAATGGATTGTAAACAGAAGGAATTTGAGGAGTTTAGTATTTGCACCTGGAAAAGCACGAAACCAGCTTAGAAGTTACTAAATAATAGGAGAAACCCAGAGAAAGGGGAATAGAACACAAAGGGGCATTATTATAGGTTGTCAGAAGATCATGCGAAATAGAATGAATACAAATTTGAAACTCGTAAATGCGTGAAGAAACAAACAGAAAGAAGTAGGACCGAGTGAGCGAGATAATTGCAGACAGGGAGACTGGGTAAGGAGAGGAGAAGAATACGGAGAGAGAAGGAGGGTGATGAACGGGAAGAGAAGGAAGTAAGAGAAGCAGAGAGGTGGGTGTGAGTAAAAAAAAGAAAAAAAATGAAACACGTGGTAAAAGCAATACGACTCCCGGAATATCTTGTGGTGTCCTTGATGTCTTTTCATCCACTAACCCATGGCGTATTCTCAGTCCTTTACTAGAATATTAGAATTTCCACAACTCGAACGGCAATGGTCATGGTGTGTGTGTGTGTGTGTGTGTGAGAGAGAGAGAGAGAGATAGAGAGAGAAATCTCGAAATGTTAATACTATTTTCGCTATTCCATTTCACACTTTACATCCTTACATTAAAATAGGCGACGTAAGCTACTCAAGAATATACAGGGTGATTCAAAACAATGTTATCACTATATGGGAAATAAAAAAACATGCTTAATGGAGGAAACTTTGCTGCAATAACACGAATTTATTCTTGTTTAATGTGTTATACAGTATGTTTAGTGTGTGACAGTCTATCCAAAATGGGTGTTATAATAATGTTTTATTCCTTCTATTCCCAGGTATAACGTGGCTACCAGCAGACTGACGTTGGAACAAAGACGAAGGTTTCAGAGTGGATGGAGGTCATTCAGTCGACAACAATTTGTTCAATATTTTTGATTAAAGAAGTAAACACATGCTTGAACACACTGATAACGGCCTAATTTTCTTCATATAACATGGATTTTTTTGGTTGGTGTTGTCATAGAGGGTTAACTTGAATAATAGATTGATCATTTTCTGTAAATTTCAATAGTATCCGTATACATTGTAATATATTTTCCAGTGTACTTGGCAAATATTAATAGGGATACCTAAGTAGACAACATTTAAAATTATATTAATATATGAGTGTGGTATTTGGCATTGCGAACATTAATGGGTGGGTTTTAGTTGTAGTAAAAAAACAACAAAAAACCCACTATTTCAATGGAAAACATGTTAGTTTCTTACTTAGCTATTTGTGTAGAAATTCTATGTCAGGATCCTTATTTGCACCCTCCTTGAGCATATGAATCAAGGCTGAATATTGTCACAGTGTGTGTGTAGAATTTTCCTGAATAATGCCAATCTAAAGATTACTATACCTATACCATTACCTATAATAATAATAATAATAATAATAATAATAATAATAATAATACTTCCCCTATTTAGGTCCCGGGTTCGATCCCCTGCCGGTTCAAATCCGGGAACATTTCTAACGTTGGAAGCGGCCCCGACGCCCACCCAGCGTCCAATAACATAGGTACCTGGGGGAAACCCTGGGGGGTAAAGGCGGTCAGGGGCGTGGTGCTGATCACATCACCGCCACTCTCGACCGGATCAAGAAAGTGTGGGGCGTTACCCCCACACCACCTATACGCCTTCATGGCGTGGTGCTAAGCACAGGGGAACACTTTACCTTTTTTTACCTTTTATATAATATAATATGATAATATATGAGTACAAATGGAAAGCTTGATTACACTACAGAGAAATAAAGAAAATCACATTACATACAGTTGCGAATAATCTCATTACAGTAATATTATTTATAAGATAATATAAATGTGAAAGATCAAGAAAATATTAAAAAAAGAAAAATACAAATGTAAAAATAAAAAATATAAATGCAAATGTTAACATAAGGTTGCATTTAAGTAAATAATAATAATTTGAATACAGTAATAAAATTCCAATAGTTACAGTTATAGAGTGTTTTGTCGTTTGTTGAGTGCCAGTTTACTTCTAGTATGTGCAACTGTTCTGCTGTCTTTGTGACGACTGGAAAATGATGTTCGTAACATCACTTCAATTATGGCAAAGAGAAAGAATGTTCGGAGTCACATATTCTCATCAACTTCAACTCATCTTCGGTATCGTTCAATGTCACGAAGCAAATTAAAGAAAACTAGCATCCACAACCACTTACACAGCAACACCATAAACTGTAAAAATACTACACCAAATTAATATTCGCTGACAATGGACATAAACAAAGGTTGACGAACAAACCATTCTATGTATATACAAAGAATGCATTGAAAATTACCTGAATGGATTGATCTGTTATATCCTTTGCATCGAATTTCTCACCATTGAATGGGAATTATGATGAGAAACAAAGTCTCCAGAGCATAGGACTGTAGGTAGCCTCCTCTTCGACAAAATCCTTCTGGACGACCACAATGAGGATCCAGATCCAGATGTACATGTCTGTTGATTAGAACATTACACGCCTTAGCAATTTGTTAATATTTGCCACAAAATCATGAAGCAATGTTTTGTTTACTACACAATTCAGGTTTGTATATACCCAATTACTACAATTTAATTTACAAAAGTCAATGAATGACCAAGATGAGAAACCAGTCAATGAGACATTTCATTCATTCCAAGTAGGCTGATGTCAACCAATATATTCTTTGCAATGCTGTGTGTTTGTGTTGTTTCAACAATTGCGAGGAAGGCGTGAAGTAATGTTTTCCAAGCATCTGCAAACCTATGCTGTTTTGAAATTCCTCGTAAACTATGTAAATCATTAAATAGCTATCTCAGACCAGATCAATGTTTGATGTCATGAAGAGATCTACGTATATATGAAATGCAACTTGTGTAGAATCACATGTTTACCACAGCATGACATGTGATAATTATGAAATGTTCTCAAATATTACTTTTGGATTTAGATCCTTTTCTTTTTGGCACTGGAGCTAAGAGGATTGGCAATGACTGCTCGCATTTCTCGTGTATATTATGCATAATTAGAAATATTGCACGGAAAATGCGAGTTATGTAAGGAATCGTTAAATTTCAGAACTAAACTATGATATTCGAAGTACTTTATTGAAACTAACAAACGATCTTAAGTTAATTGGCGTAAATGTTTATTAAATACGGTACACACCAGCGCGTGTATCATGATGTTCACTTCGACTCTTCAATTGAATAATTCCTGGCTTCTTCCAGCATATCTTCGTAACGATCAACTGAAGGATAAAATGACAAGTCTAAGAAGCTTTCTGGAAACGACAATGATTATTACATTTGTAGCGAAGATAATGATAGCTTTCATGTCATGTGGAGAGCATAAATTCGTACCAAAAGAGGTATTCCAAATCAGGTTGGATAAAAGGCAACAAAAGCACATGTAGTACATGATAATTGATAATATCGGTACACTGAATATTAAGGTTTTACAATATCATTCAAGGTGTTGAGTCCATTTTCTGCTCAGATTTAATAATCGGGACTGGACAGTCACAGATGGATCCAGAATTTGTTCTGGAGCATGTGGATGATATAAGCCTATCTATTGGCAGTGCAATTGATCAGGTATTGGCCATACATACATTCAGGAACGAAACATCCCGTACGTATAAGTGTATTAACTTACCTGGATTGACCTATCTGCCCATACTGCTCGCTTCTTGAAATTCCACACCACACCGCCTGACAGGAACCCTGACGAGAACCAAAGTCTTCTATACAGCAGCTTGTATTGCAAGTAGAGCCTCTTTAACAAAATGTTATTGGACCAGCAAATGAAAATCTAGCCAACGAGAATCTTGAATTCTTCAATGGTGTATGTTGCCTATTGATTAGAACATTACAAGGCTTAACCTTGGTTCTGTAATTGCAAGGAAGACGTTGAGCGATGTTTACTATAGAGCTGGAATTTTTTCTGGATCAATGAGGCTCGTACCATAATGATATTATTAAATAGCTATCAGAGGCATTGAAGTTCGTTGGCTTCGTGACTCCATATTTGCTATTATTCTTGTGTCGAGTCACATGTTTGGAGGGTTCAGGATTAAATACCCTGTGTAGGTATATAGTGGTTGGGATCCCAGTTTAACGGATACGAGAATGGAAGGTGAGAGAGGTTAGACTTGTAAGAACAAGACAATTTGGGGAAGAGAACAGGGTAAAGGAGGAGAGATGAGAGGAAAGAAGTGGAAGTGAAGTATATCAGAGCAGAAGATATTGAACGAGAAGAGAATAAAATTACAAGAAGGGGAGGGTGAAGGAGAGGAAAAACCAGAAGGAGGAAGAAGAGAGAATAGCACAAGTAAGTACTTGAGAAATGGAGAAGAGAGGAGAAGGATTGAGAGAGTACAATAGACGATATAAGATAAAGGATACTATAAGAGAGGTGAGAAATTATTAGAGAACGAGAGCCCAACCTATAATGAGTAGTACTAGTAGAGAAACATTTGTGTGGCTCCAATGATGTTGTTTATTGTACCATCCGTATTATGGAAATGAACAACAGCTACATACTACATCTATACAGTATGTAGCTACATATAATGGGAAAGTTTCAACTTTAAGCTCGTCATCTAGGTTGGCGGAATATATTACTCCTATTTTCCATGTTTACAATTCTGTTAAAGGTCTCTTTTTGCAGTACTAGATAGTAATTCGCATAGCTACTGTAATGCCATTGTACGCAAAGATAAATTCTGAGTAACAGAGCTTTCCATCACAACAATAGCTAATAAAATTTAGAAATTACCTGGATTGGTTGTTCTGTAGACTCCGTCCACCTGTCGAAATTAATAATCACCTGATAGAAACTGCTAGATACAAATAAGCCACGAACCCAGACGCTACTACAACACGCAGTGTATTTTATTTTAAAGAAAATCCTATTAGATGACCAAGTGAAGAAAGCAGCCAATGAGGAGATTATTTTGTTCTAGGTCTGAAGTAGGCTGCTAGATGTGGACATGTCTATTGATTAAAATATCATACGTGTTTGTCTTGTCTCAATTATTAGCAAGAAGGCACGAAGCTCGAATTTGTGCTGTTTTATGATTCGCTGTAGGGTAATGACGTCATTAAACAGCTATCAGAGACGAGACGAATGCTCGATGGCCGTATGAATCCATATATGAATTGCGTCTTGCTTAGGATTATGTGTTTACCAGGAAAGCGAATTTGTTTTATGGTAAACATGAAACGGTCTCAGAAGTATTGGTTTTCCAATTTAGCTTCGTGTTATTCGAGACTAAATCCATGAAGACTTGCTACCACGGCTAAGTAAAACTTTGTAATATTCGACGAAGGATTTGGGTCATGTAGGGAATCGATAGCTCCTAGAAGTAAAGTATGACACACGAAATTCTTTAATGGATTTTTTTTCCATTTTAGATAATTGTGTACTTGAGGGATGTTATTGGGATTAGATTTTAGAAAATATCATCAAATCAAAAGCAGCATTATCACCATTTATTGTCCCACCTTGTGAAGTACTTCTTCCATATTTTAGAATAATATCACGTACAACCATCTACTGGTATGAGCTGTAGAACTTCAATGGCAATAAATGGCGGCATAAAAACCTAGAAGCGAACGTAACTTTACAACTGCAAGTTATGAGATTTCTGGAGTGAATTGAAATGAAAACCTGCACTGCCTGAAAGATTAACCTGACCACTCATTGTATTGAAATACTTTATACTCATGGTGAAACACGAGTATGCTACCAACCCTGGACCCTTTGATTTGAAGGCAGCAGGCCGTTCATTGAAATGAGTTCACCTAACATAAATTGTATTGAATTTTCATACTTAACTGATCATGTATATGCATGGAAAGCGTAATGAAATATTTACTTGTCAAATTGTCGTTATGAAAGTAGTCAAATACAAGCATATTATTTGGTCTTTCTCCATTACATATCGTTTTCAACTTCTGAACATCTACCACCATTCTAGGTATTATTATTATTCTTCTTCGAATAAGTTGATTTTTTTTTTTACATAGACAAATGATTAAAGAATGCAATATAATTGATTGTGTCACAATGTCCTAGAGATGTCTCCAGGCGGGTTTGTGGTCGCAGTACACGTCCAAACATGTTTTGGGGGGCGGGGGGAGGTTATGGAAATTTGACAGAATGCACAATACAGCATTGGACGGAAGTTGAACTATGCCATCATTTAAGCATAACTTCTACATAAAGATTCAAGTCTACATTGCCAAGGAAATTATAACAAGTTTCGTTTGGAAAAGAAAATATCGAGCTGTGGCTTTTTGTTTTTAATTGCCAAGTGAATTCCTGTGAAAGGGATTAATTATTAATTTGGGGGAAGAGGGACAATATCCAACTGTTGAATATCAACGTTGAGTCCTGGGTAAACGGGGATCCTAATGGATAGGATTGAGCAAAAAATGTGGGAACGCTATCCAAACCTTGAAAACATATTAAGTCTTTCATTGGTACGGAAATTGCGAGTAGGATTGAGCAATCAATTTGGGTGGAAGTAACATAGCACCTAGCACAACTTGGCAACCTAGTAATCTGATATAATATTTTCGAATATCCCACGGGAATATCGTGTATTCTCATGAGGATTTTAATCTGACATTGCAAGGAAGATCTGGTTTTTGGTACTACAAGCATCTTCCTTTGTTCATTCTCTGATAAAGCTAGCATCGGATAAATGAAATATGAATAAAGTATATAGCAGTGACTACTATATAAGAAGCCGATGAAAATTGAATTATTTTTTGTTATTTTACATCGCTTTGCTGCCACTTTTGGCTAATAATGACGATGATGATGATGATGATGATGATGAAATGAAACTGATGACGGGGAATTCACAAAAGTCACTGATGTCCTACCTGGGACTCGAATCCTGGGGAATGTTATACAAAGTCCAGGTGGGGCTACAGATCTACTGAAAAAACGGCGAACTCTCAATCAAACAAACATAACTGTGTGTTTCCTGCAGCACACAGAAACTGTAGCTGCCAATCATCTCGAGCTTCCTGCTCCAAAATGTGGCTGTCGACCTTGGGTACAGATTTACACGGTTGACTGGCACTGATAAATCCAAATAAACTTTCTTGTTTCAATGCTCTCATGTAAAATCCTATGCTTGCTACCTTGGACACACCCAACCATGTCAATGTCACCCGTTCCTCGAGCATGCTGAGAGAGGAAGTAGTGTGATTGATTGATTGATTGAGTTGATGTTTTAAGTCCACTTTATGCACAGTAAGGATAATCGGGGCCGGACCTATAATTTAAAGTGGGGTCCAAACCACTATGTGCCTCCACCAAGGAAGTTAGTGTGGGAGGGGCGAAAGGGTACTTGTCAGGTGAAGTGACGAAAAGCATACAGGGGGTGTTTCCGTAACTTTGTATAAAATTTGACAGCATGGATGTGCTCCACCTTTTTTCTTTCTGTGATAAATTGGAATTGAATAATACTATTTTTGTGCTGTCGCAATGGACTATCAGTTTTCGTGCTTGAAAATCAAATTTACTCCACTTTGTAAGCAGTAACATTGTTCCATCTGATAGAGCTCCAGGCCAGAAAAATAACAATCATTGCATAGAATAACCTGTTCTCGATTCCCATATTTAACATTTCTCTTCAATGGTTCCTAATGTGATAATCTAAATTCACAAGAAGTAAAACTATTGTAAATTGTAAACATTCAGAGCAAATAATATTTGATGACAAATTCTTTTTGAACCTGTTCACGTCTTGATAACCATCCATAACTTATAGGTCAAAATTTAATTCTTGTATTTAGCACACTCGATTCTTAGTATATTTTTGTTCAAACATATTTAAATATTTACTCGTGCATATAGATCGCACCGAAAAGGGATAGGAGACTTAATGGAAGTCTTGATTGGATTGGCGTCTATGTAAGTCTATGAGTTCGAGTTTAGTATTAGTGTTGTCCACACATAATGATCGAAAACTGCAACAAGTTTATTTGCTAATTTATTTTGTTAATTGCAAAACTCGCGCATAGTTACGAAGAGATTGTTCTTAAAACACAACACAAAAATATAATTTGGTATTCTCGTCATTTACGAATGTCAAGCTGGTTGCAATTGGTGTATTTATGAGCAATGAAGTTTACCTTAATCGGTTAAATGGTTAGGAGTTTGTTTCTTGTCAAAACGTAATTTTGTATGTAGGATTCATGGTTTGTGAAATAATTGTTAAATTGATACATATTAGCTGTTAACTGACACATGCAATTTTTACAATGACGTTGATGTATTATCTGCAATTGTCAATTGCTTCCTCAAGTGAAAGTTTTAAGTAATTCATTGTTGAATGCGTTAAGTATTATGCTGAAGTTTTTACACTGTTGAAAAAATATATATTTTTCCATTGCGAATAAATAAGTGATTTCGGATTCGATACTTTAAACTGTAGGTGCATTCCCGATTAGCCTTTTGTGCATGAAGTTCACTTGACAGAAACTTAAAAAAAAAAAGGAACACGGTGATATCAACATAATGTTAATCCTTGGAAACATGATCGTTTTGTGATCCAAAACATTTATACGAGGCCGCTGGGGTTGTTGCTGTCCTAGTTTTTATCAGGAATTGTTAAAACAATTGTAGATTCAAAAACAAGAATCAAATGTCATGATACATGATACAGGAAAGGCAATAGACTCATTAAATTATATTACCAACATGATGGCGATCTTTCCGACCTCAGAGGCGGAGTGGTTAGCACAGCGAGCTACGACCCAGGTATTCCGGGTTCGAATCTCGGTCTGGGCATGAGTGTTCTTTCTGAACGTCCTTTCAGAAATGTCACATAATCACTCATTATCATAATCGCGATTAGTCAAAAGTGGGAGGTAAGCGACGTAAACTAACCTAATTCAATGCATCATTTTAAAATTTCGTTCAATATTATCATTAAATATTTTGCAAATACCACAATGTTTATAATTTATACACTGTTGAAATCACAATATGAGAGGCATTTCGCAATATCAAAATCTGACAAATGTAAGGGAACACTTTGCCCCACACGGAGTAGTTTAAAGATAAGACGACGGTAGAGTGCTTATGATTAATTTAATCATAAAGATAATTGTTGTTTCCAAAATTTACTCACAAATTACTAGAATTGGAAAGAGTTTCAGCAAAGAATCTGTTAATGAATAAACATGAATATGTCTCAGGTCGATGATATTGTATCCTCTGTCTTGGAACTTATGAATCAAAAATGTGGGCTACATGTAAATATTGAAAGCGAAATTGTTCCCATGAATTGAAATTTCCTGAGTTCTCAATAATCTCTTCAGATCCCATAATATATATTTCTCATAACAAGAGACAAGCAACGTATAATTTTACACTATCCTATTGCAAGTGGAGAGGAAAATTAATATAATGCTAGTGAAGTGAAAGTTTTATTTCAATGATTATATTTCCATGCACAGAAACAAATAAGATATGATTAAATTAGTTGAAATGAAAATGTTACATTTTGCAATTTTAATAATAATAATAATAATAACCCATAGCTCTACAGCCCGATGAGGGCCTTGGCTTACCTACCGACTGCTGGTCTCCCTCCCACATTGTTCCTCCGTCACCTGTTGTAGCGTGGAGATCTTAGACCAGTATTGGAGTGTCGGGGGATCAGCCCGACGAGCCCCCAGCCGTTGCAGGTCTTCTCGACCGGGTTACGCTCACTCACTCGGAGCTTCCCAATTTCCTCACGATGGTGGGTTGCCACCGGCCCTATACGTAGGCCGAATAAATTCCGACCAGAGCCGGATTCGAACCTACGCCGTCCCGCAGCGAACGATCTCAAGACGAGTGAACGCCTTAACCCGCTCGACTACGGAGGAGGACATTTTGCAATTTTACTTACACAAAATAAATGCTTGCCATTAAGTGTATGACACATAAATTTACAAATAATGGTGGCTTGATCAGTAAAATCCCTTGCTTGTTAATATCTCTTTACAAGGGTGTCTCATCTAACTTTGCAACCTGAAATATTTTCGACACGAAACAAAATATGGAAAATCTACTTTCATGGAAACCCACGTCGAGGATTCATAAAATGAGGGGATATGCACAATACAGAAAATGCAGAAATTATTGTATCCAACACGAAGTTAATTTTTTTTATCGAACATGCATGATTTTTCTGGCGAAACGGAAAGTAGAGATAAAATTATGGATAACCGAATTGCTCTCACCTTCCTACACCAAATATCTGCAGAGATAATGAAACATTTAAAGTTTGGCAGCGTGGACACAGTTTGTCGCGCCACTGTACTTCCTGCTGGGGTTAAAGAAAGCAACATATCACGAATCACGTCTCAGTTTTGTGGTGTCTCCCGACCAGGTGTGTTGTACTGCTGTAAATGTCAAACAGAGAAATTGTACGTAGTCTAACGCATTTGCCGGTTTCCATTCTCAGCAATTACTTGCCGTATTGATATTTGAAATCCTGTTTTGTTGTTACCACTGGGTTCTCTTATTTCGTCTAGTACGTAGATATGCCGGTCTTCGGTACTGAAAAAGAAAACTAGACATTATTTTAATTTACTGCGAATGTCACAGAAATGGAACCACAGCTGTGACATTGTACGCTGAACGCTATCCAGATCGACGTTCCCTTTCACCTCGTACCATTGCCAACATCTTCACAAGTCTCATCGAAACAGGAAGCTGGGATCCCAGAAAGCGTCAACGTACAAACACAGCAACTAACAACGGAAACGAAATCGCTGTTCTGGCTGCTGTAGCTCACAATCCGCAAGTGAATGTACGACAGATTGAACGCGGTTCTGGAATAAACCGCAGTAGTGTGTGGAGAATTTTGCAAAGGCATAAGTTTCATCCGTATCATATGTCACTGCGCACCAGGAAGTGTACAGGAATGACTTTCAAGCCCGCATTACATTCTGTCGTTTTGCACTTCAGCAGTTGCAACATAATAATGCATTCCAAAGTAATATTTTGTTTACGAATAAATCTTCGTTTACAAATCACGTTAATGTGAATTGGAGGAACATGCAATACTGGTCCGTGCAAAATCCCCAGCAGCTTCGCGAGGTTGCTCATCAACGACAGTGCAGTGTCAATGTTTGGTGCGGTATCATTGGCAACCGCATTGTAGGTCCCTAGTTTTATCAGGGAACATTAAACGGACAGCGATACGCATCATTTCTTCAAGACACTCTACCCCTTCTCATGGAGGACGTGACATTGGAAGATAGAGTGTATTAGGAAGTCCCAACGACACTAGAGAATATGAAACAGCGTATTATTACGGCGTGTGTGTCAATATCTGGAGAAACACTACAATCTGTGCAACGCTCGCTTGTGCACAGTTTCCACAAGGGTATTTATGCAACCGGTGGTCACTTTGAAAATCTGCTGAAATGGTACAGTTTCATCAGATAAGACGTTACTGATGATTTGTGAGTTCGTTTTCTGTGCAGGATGTACGTTACAAACATGACGTTTATTTGAGCTATAGGCCACTTGTAATTCTGTTTCGGAAAGTGAAACCAATTCTGTTCTCACGAATTGTATATGATCCAATCAATTACTCGATTGTACATATCTGATTGTCCACCAAGATCGCCGGACATCACTCCCTGGACGTCTTTCTATGGGGAGAGATAATAATAATAATAATTTTTCTTTATTCAGTGGGCGAGGTTCAGCCAAGGGCTGGTCTGCCACCTAACCCTTGTCAATATGATAATACATATGAGATGATATAAACTTATGGAAACGTAAAAAAGAAATTAAAAAATACAGAGATACAAAAAAAATGAAGAAAAAAAATACATAGGAATTAGTTGCATACAAAAAAAGTGTAACTAGAAATACAAAAGACAATAGTAATAATAATACAATAATACAATTCCATATAGTGAGTGACTTGATACCTTCAGTATGTGCCCCGACTCTGCCATTGTTACAGCAGATCTTTCACTTTATCTTTGAAATTTAATGGGTTGTTTACACTAGCGATATTTGCAGGCTTTGGGAGCCGAAAAGGAGAAAGATGATTTGTAGGCCGTGGTAGAGTGATGGGGTAAATCGAAGTTGTTCCGCTTACGGGTAACATACTGATGGATTTCCCTACGGGAATGCATCTTCTCAAACAGGTACTGCGGTTTACCTTCTGTCAGTATGCGGCGTATGAAACAGAGATAGTTTAGACTTGCTGTTTATCAATGGCATAGAGAATATCATCCACAACTTTAGCAAGAGCAGTGGCTGTGCTGTGTTTCTCACGAAATCCGGATTGCAGCGGGGGCAGTAAATTATTCGTGTTAACGTAGTTTAACGTCTGCGAATGCACTATTTTCTCGTGTACTTTAGATAGCACAGGCAAAAGACTGATAGGCCTAAAGTCATTGTAAGAAGTGGCGACCTGCTTTTTCTGAAGTGGCAGGATTCGTGCTTCTTTCCAAATTACAGGAAAGACGCCACTGGAAAGAGAGGAGTTAATGACGTGCGTTAGCGGAGATAAAACATAAGGCAAAGAAAGTTTGAGCATTTTAGTGCTGATACCATCTACTCCAAAACTATTTGAGCGTATGCTATAAATAGTTCTATGTACATCTTTTTCAGTTACCTCAGTAAAGTTAAAATATTGTTCAGCGGTGGAACAGGTTTTGTTCTCGAAATGCTTTATTTGCTGAGCCTTAAGTGGAGGTGGAATTTCAGATTCATTGCAAATTTTACCAAAATGGTCATTAACAGCATCTAGATCTTTAGTGGTACTTATGAGAGAGAATGTATTATCGTGAGACTTTTTATTGTTAACAATACCCAATTGTTTCAACTCATTCCATGTTTCTCTCCGGTTTAAATTTTTCCCGCCAAATTTGAAGGTAAGCTAACATTTCTTTTCTTGTCTTATGACAGTTGTTGTAAAGTTCCGGAGTTCTTTATATTGTTGCCAGTCGCTTGGATTGTTCGAACGTTTGAACTTTCGTAGCGCGTTATCTCTGATTCGCATCAACAATTTAACATTACTGGTGATCCACGGTGCATTTTTCTTATTGTGTTTTACGATTTTTAGAGGTGCGTGCGTGTCAAAAACATTTTGTATATTTGAGGTCAAAAACTCCACTTTATTATTAACATCATCAAGTGAGTAAAGCTTTGACCAATCTACATCGATCTACATCTTTTGCAAAAATTTCTTCTTGAAGGTATTAAAATTTCTACAATAAACGTAACTCGCTTGAGGTTCCGGTTTCTGCAACAAGAAATCAGCGTACGCAACGCAGTGATCTGATTTACCGATTGGGACAGTGACGTCAGTTTTAAACAGTAATTCTGTATTGTCGACGGCTATGATGTCAAGGAGCGTTTTACTTTTTTCGGTGATACGGGTTGGTTTATTAACTATTTGCGTTACAACAGATGAATCAAAAATCGATCTTAAAAACCGTGTTTCTGGTTTATTCGGGGTGAGATAATCGCAGTTTACATCTCCTAACAGGAAGAGATTATCAACTAGTGGATAGATTTCGGACATTAATTCTTCGAACAATGTAAGTTTTGTGTATGGGACATTGGGCGGTCTGTATATGGAACATACCCCAAACTGTTTATTCATGTACTTCAGAATCAAAGTTAATGTTTCGATGCCTTCAGAATTTACTTTCGTCTCTGTTGTTCGAACAGTTAAGTTAGATTTATGAAAAACTACAATTCCGCCACAGTTTTTCTTGGTTCTATTTTTTGTTAGCGTTTCATAACCCTGTATACTAATTAGAGATAGTGGTTTTCCGTCCTTTATCCAGCTTTCTGTAATGACAATCAAATCGAAGTCTCCCTCTTTTACAACAAGCCGCAGTTCGTCCATTTTCGGAACTAGCGATCTGGCATTCGCGAGAGCGACACGGAAAAATAAGTCATTGCTTGGCCCTCCCCTTCCCAGCAGCTGGTCATTACCCGGGGGGTTAACGGGAGCCGTCCTCACATTTGAGCCCTTGCAAGGAATGCAGTGAAAATCTTTGGATGTTTTCAGGCTTACCAACTATTGAATACTTGCTATTAAAGAGTAAAGGCTTACCTTTTCTCGTGGAACAAATGACAGGTCGGGCAGGTTGATATTTGGACACTGAGGTAACACGATTCGACACATTTTCTTCATTACGTCACTCTTAATAGGACAAGGAAATATATATATATATAAAGAATATGTTGAATATAGATGCGAAAAAATGAAGCAAAAAAAAAACGAGCGCACACGTAATCACGCATACACATACACTATTGTTGCTAAATAAGATTCAATAATAATAATATGATATAGTGAAGCACTTAAAGTACGTGTTATTATGCGGCAACGGATTAGATAAGCACACTATTTAGTTCAGGTGAATGCAGTCCTTGTGTATTTGATCTTGGGTCACTTCAGGGAGGAGGGGAGACTACGACAACAGCTGCTCCAGATCTCTCATGCTGGTGATGGTATGTTTCCTGCCATTCTCCGTGCGTACGATGATACGCCCATCCTCTGTGTAGCAAGAGCGTCGGCCAAATCTGTCTTTAGCCACTCGCAGGATCTCTTGGCGAGTGGCCGTGAGAGACTCCGTGATGAAATAGGGGCACCCGGTGGCCCTTAGCATCCTCTTCGAAGACCAAACCAGGTGGCGTATTTTGTAAGTGGAGAATTTCACAATAATACATCGTCTTCCCTCTTGTAAGGCGTCGGCTACGGAGCGATTCTGTTTGCCCAGCCGATGACAGCGGGTAATTTCCTCGCTACGGACGTTCAGGTTCAGTGTCTTGTTCAGCACATCCAGTACTTTATCCTCCACGTTTTCCTTTGTGGTTTCTTGAACGCCGTGGATAAGTAGGCACTCCCTACGCGAGTACTGCTCCATGTCATCGAGCTTCTCTTCTTGGGCCTCCATTTTAGCCAGCAGGGAGAGGAACTCTTCTCGTTGGTGCTTGAACTTTCTTCTATTTTAGCCTCCAGCTTGGTAAGTTCAACCTGTAGCTTCAATATGCCTTCCGAGTTAGGAGAAGCACTGGTGATGTTACGTCTTATTTCGCTTTCAAGTGCATCCTTGAAAGAAGAAAGTTCGCTTCGCACTTTTTGTTCAAAGGTTTCGAGGCGATCGTTAAGTTCTTTCGCTGGAGCGCGTGGCATCTTTGGTTGGTACGCCTGAGCCAGGAATTATGAAGCAAAGATCTCACTGAACATAAACTGCTGCTTTTTTTTTTTGAAACGCGTCTTTTTACAACGTATGTACAATGCTCTCGCTGATGCACACACGTTCACTTCACTTATAAGCTTGTCGCCCAAAGTCCAGCAAACCCAATATCCAGCACAGAAAGAGTATTATCCGGAGCCGATTCCAACACGTCTAACAACCTGTATACGAATACGCCTCGTATACGAAGCACCTGTAGTGTCAGCCGAGGATATCGTTGCACGCATTAATGTCGCCGCAGCGACGATAGCAGACACCGCGGGGTTGTTTGCTCGCACTAGACAATCGTTGATTCGGCGTTGTCATCTCTGCGTGGAAGTTAATGGCAGACAGTTTGACCATCGTCTGTGATGTGGTTCCCTCGGCACCTCCACTCTGCACACAGTGAACAGGTCGAAACATATGCAACCTAGCGCAGCACCACCACCATCTTTGTTTTTCTACGTAATGGTGATGTCCACTACGGATATTCGCTTTCTTCTTAGTTGTCAGTCTCCACATATCACTTTCCGTGGATAACACATCTCGCTAAACCCATCCCTACCCTCATGACTTCAACAGACCCATTCGCTTCCTTTGGGGAATCCCTTGCGCATCAACTTCACACATCTGCCATGTGCTTTATTGAATAGAGCATGCCGCATTTCTTTGTGGAACGCCCTTCGCCGCGGTCATATGGTTGGTTGTTGTGCCACTATTTCCTTGTAAACATAATTTTCACACTTTTTCCCACTTCAATAAATCAGAATGGGTGCCGTTTTCGGCATTTCGTCACATGAACGTTTGTGTTTATTATCACTTGTAGAATCACCTCCTAAGCGTTGGAAACGAACTTTAGTAACACCCTGTATATGCATACACACACACACCCACACATGCAACCCCCATACACACTTTGTCTGCCATTTCTAATTAATGAAGACAAAAAAAAATGAGCTGGTCGACGTATCTATGGATATCTAACTTAGATAGTCTTCTCTTGTTAAATCTATGAGTACAATGTGTATTGTCTTATCGAAGTTTAATGAATAATTTTTAATCAAATGTGTATATTTTTTAAATTTTACAAGTGTTATTGATACAGAGCATGCAGTTAGTGAAAGTGAAGTACCATGATAACAAATCTCTTAATAATAATAACAATAATAATAATAATAATAATAATAATAATAATAATAATGCCTACAGGACCCAAATCAAAGAATAGGCTATGGGCCCAAATATTATACCCCTCTTTATTGTCGCTCTCCTTTTTCCTTGCCATATAATATACGAGTCACAATACATTATGCTCTTCAATTGTTAAAGATACAACACTAAGGTGGACCCTTGTCCAAATCCAAGACTAGAAATTGAACTATCAACTGACTCGGCACACAATGACAGAACAAGCACTGTTTACGCGTAGTTCAACCTGGCAACAAGCAGTAAGTATATATATATATATATATATATATATATATATATATATATATACATACACACACACACACACACACACACATACACACACACACACACAGGGGATGGACAAAAATATGAAAACACCTGCAGAAATGCACATTACCTTTATTAATATCGAGTAGGACCACCTTTGGCACGCAGAACGGCCTGCAGTCGACGTGGAATGGACAAATACAGGTCGCGTATGGTTGTCAAAGGGATGTTGTACCATTCTTCCTCCAAAGCAGCTGCAAGTTGTTGTAGAGGCGATGGTGGTGGGTAGCGGGCTCCCACCTTGGTCTCCAAAACCGACCACAGGTGCTCAATAATATTGAGGTCGGGCGATTGTGGAGGCCATGGCAGATGTGACGCTTCATCTTCGTGCTCATCAAACCAGTCCTGGACGATGTGAGCTCTATGAACAGGGGCTCTGTCATCTTGAAACACGGCATCACCATCTGGGAACAAAGTTTGCACCATGGGATACAGCTGGTCACTCAAAATGGTTACGTAGTCCCTGGCAGTGACATGTCCATGCAGCGTGATGATGGGTCTGGCAGAATACAAGGAGATGGCTGCCCATATCATCACTGAACCACCGCCATGCTTTACTCTTGGTAACAGACAGTCTGTATCGTACGCTTGTGCTGGCGTTCTCCACACGTACACTCGGCCAGCAGTTGGAAACAATGTAAAGGTTGACTCATCCGACCAGATTACAGTCTTCCACTGCTCCATTGTCCAGTTTTTATGGGCGTTGCGCCACTGTCTCCGTCTAGCAGCATGGTCAACGGTCACGAGTGGTTTGGGAATTGCAGATCTGCCATCTTGTGGAGTTCTCTTCTGACTGTTTTGACGCTAACAGGGTATGTAAGCACTGTATTCAGCTCAGCAGTGACTTTTGGAGCCGTGGTGATCTTCTGCTTGGTCACAATCCTACCCAATGTGCGTCTGTCTCTGTCACGCACCACCCACTTGCGTCCACGCTGGAGCTTCGCTGATGCGGTTTTTCCGGAAGTCTCGTAGGCAGTCATGATCTTCGAGACTGTGCCTCTTCATACACCAAACATTTCCGCTACTTTCGTCACAGAAGCTCCCACCATACGCGCACCCACAATTTGCCCTCTTTGAAACTCTGTCAGTTCCGACATGACTCACGATAACCTGCACGGATCGGTCGCTGAACTGTAACTGGCCCATCTGTCAGGTTGGCCAGGTTGTATACCTCGCAGGAAGTGCCAGTGACCACAGCGCCACCTACCATTCAGACGCAAATCGTGTTTGAAATGGCTACTTGTTTTATACCAGGTGTTTCCATATTTTTGTCCATCCCCTGTATATATACGTATATTGTATATATTTGACAAGCAGGCACACCACTACGTGAGATACAAAATTCAAAAATTGAATACATAATTATAAAATAAAACAATGAATCCTACAATCTTATATAACATCATAAGTTCATATTGTAGTTTTCCACATGTTCATCTACTAAACCTCAGTTTTTTTTTGAGATATGTTAATGCCTCTGGGAATTTTATAAGATATATTATTCAAAATGAATTCACTATCTATTTTGAAAGAAAAAATCTGTACGAAATTGTTGCATTTAATTTTTCTTCTTTCTTCTAAGGTAGACATATTCAACTGCCTTAACCATTCAGAATAATGCTGTTCTTAATAATTCTTTTTAAACTTCGTGCATGGTAGCATGATAAAAAGGTTTCGAACTGATTCAACTTCTGAAGGTAAATCTTAGCTGTCAGAAACCATAATTCATTAGCATATTCATGAATTGGACGAACTATCGTTTTATACAAGTATATTAAGGTATTTTTTTAAAAATAAAACTTTTCATGAGAAAAATATGTAATCAAGCATCTTCTTTGATCTTTTGCAAATTCCTGAAATATGCTAATCTGAGAGAAGAATCTATTAATTTCCGCACATCGTTATGACTATTGTACACTTCGATAAATGTAATAATTAGAAAAGTATATAATGAACTTTCATAGTACATTTTATAATAATAATAATAATAATAATCAGTTAAGCGCACTTTAGAACCTCCTCGATAGCGTAGCGAATAATGTTATAACCTCGTAATCAAGAGTTCATCTGTTCAATTCTAATCATGAGCCATTTAGTTAGAGTTAAACTTTGCCAACAAGATTAATTGAAATTCGAATTGAATTTTATCTCAAGTGATTATCTCAAGTTTGAAAGAACATTCTGGCACTAACAAGAAAAAAGAGAAAAGAAACAATCCAAACATTTGTAATTAAAGAAATGTTATAAACATTTCAACAGTTTTGTAAATAAGAAAAGGAGTCAGTGTATTGTATTAATGGTTAATATTGATAATGTACATTTTACAACTATAGCCAATTAACTTATCTAATGTAACTCATATTGACTCGCTTTCCAGGGTTTGATAAGCGTTCGTTCAAGCCATTAGCACAACCTCGAGACAACTTCAGTTTTACCAACCAAAACAAACGTAACATTTCCCACATATAAACCCTACTTGGTCCAAATTGCTCTTTTCGTGAGTTTCTCCACTAGAAAACATGAGTAACACAGTATATTAGATTCCCTTACAGTTAATTGAGTGATTGATTTATTTTGATATTGTGGGCACTTCAGCATAGGCTACATTTGCCCGTCAGAGCTCTAAGAAGAAAATAGAAAACCTCTGTCAAAAAATTCCTCATTCAATTTTGAAAACTGATTCATTCTATCATTGCTTAACACGATATCAAACTATACTCTCTCTGAGGACTAAAATATTCTTACCAATTAAATGCTGAGGCTGAAAAGGGGCAGCAGGACAAAACACAGTACAACACAGCCCTAACTAACTAACTAACTAAACTAATTCTCTAGCCTTCTTAAACCCGAAGGTTCATGGCTGCAGCAACACAGTCGTTCCATCTGTCCCTATCCTGTGCAAGATCCATAAACTCTTTTCCATCCCTACCGATTTCTTTTAGGTCCATCTCAACGTTGTCCCTCCATCTTCGTCTTGGCCTTCCTATAGGTCTCTTACCATCAGGTTTCCCAACAAGAATCCTGTAAACTCCTCTTTCCTCTCCCATTCGTGCCACATGGTCTGCCCACCTAAGTCTTCTTGATTTAATTATTCTCATAATATATGGACATGAATACAAATTATGTAGTTCTAAATTATGTAACCTTCCCCACTCACGTGTCTCCTCGTCCCTTTTAGGTCCAAATATTTTCCTAAGGATCTTATTTTCAAATACTCTTAATTTATGTTCTTCTTTCAATGTATGGGACCAAGTTTCACACCCATATAATACCACAGGCAAAATTACTGTCTTGTATATTTTAACTTTTAATTTCTTAGATATTAAACGAGAAGACAAAAGTTCATGAATACAAAAGTAACATGAATTTTCTTAATTAAGCCTACTTTTTATTTCCTCTTTAATATAATTTTCATTTGTTAATATTACTCCTAAGTATTTGAATTTGGAAACTGGTTCAAATTAGTTGTTATCTATAATTAAATTTTGATTATTACCTAACACTTGGTTTCGGCCTGTAAACATATATTTAGTTTTCTCTTTGTTAACTTCCAAACCTATCTCTTTAGCAGTTTTGAAAAATATTTTAGCATTATTCTTAATTGTATTTATATCGTCCCCTAATAAGTCTACATCATCTGCATATGCTAACAACTGAGTCACACCGTTTAATTTTAGTCCTTCGAAAGATTATACTGACCATAGGTTCAGACGCCAAAGCCTCGCTGGCCTGCAATGTTGCACTTAACCAGGGTGTACTGCGTGCAAGTTAGATTGACTTTTTGGTGCCTTACCACAAGATCACCTCTTACGGCCCGTTACTGCACCCTTCATTTCCTATACCAGCTCTGCTTTCTAACACATTTAACTGCATCGGGAACGAACTCATTTATTTAGTGCAAGTTAAAATATTTTTCTGCAGTTTCAAATGCATTCTGAAAGACTGCTTCATACACCTTGATCTTTGTATTTTACGTTTGTCAGTTTATGTACGATTTCGAAATGATATAATTCCTGAAGTTGTTTTCCATTGTATTTTCCAGCAGAGAAGAGGTAAACAGAGATGTCCTTCACACCATCGTCAGAAGAGGAACGACTGAATTTTCTGGATCAGCTCAATGAAGACGCAGTCAACTACGAAAAAACACTAAAGGTCCTGAGAGAATGATTAGAAATGGAAGCAAAGTTTCCATTGGACTTGGGTAAGTGGAAATCTACAATTGTAAGATATTTTCTATTCTATAGTGCGGAGAAATTCCTCTTCTCCGATTCCATCTCGCATGATTCATGTACATTTTTTATCTTGCTCTTCATTACGCAATTTTGCAAATGAACTGAAAACATGTATCTTAAAATCTAGTACGAATATTCTGTATGGAAACATTAAGATTTGCTTTATTTTACTTCGCTTTTGTGCCACTTTTGACTAATTGCGAATATGGGGATCATAGATAATAATCATGAAATGGATGAATGGACACTCACAAACATCCATGCCCAGGCCGGGATTCGAACCCGGGACACCTGGCGTCGTAGCGCGATGTGCTAACCACTCCACCACGGGGACCGGCGAAAACATATTTTATGTCTTCCAGTGCGTTCGTTTTGGCTCTGGGCCGAGGTAGCGCGTGATATGGCGCAGATGCCGGCATTTTCGTTCCGTAACGAAAGTTTTTCACGCGCTATCTCGGCCCAGAGCCGAAACGAACGCAGTGAATTATAGTCATTTTTGCAAATGAGAAAGATACATGTAATCTTCTTCGTCGAACAGGTTCGAATCCCGGCATGGGTGTTCCTTTGTGAGGGTCTCTTCATTAATTTCATTACATAATGACTCATCCTCGCGATTAGCCACGAGTGGCAGAAAAACGAAGTAAAAGAATCCAAATCAATGAATGAATCTGTTGATAATTTTCTTATGCAGGTGGTTACGAAAAAAATGCCAGACTCGAACTTGGAACCTTCGAACGTGAATGAATGATTCGATCACTCAACAAACAAGGCAAATGAGGTTGCTCTATCGTACATAAAGCATTATATACATTTTATGACTGACAAAAAGAATCAATTCCCATTTTTTTATTACAATACAGAACAAAATACATGAATAAATACTATGTAGAATACCCCTAAGCGGTAGTATCACCAATTTTCACTTTCTCTCAATTTTTATATATCTCGGTTTTCTTAATTCTCAATTTTTCTCAGTTGGACAAACACAAACAAATGAACTGAAAACATGTATCTTAAAATCTAGTACGAATATTCTGTATGGAAACATTAAGATTTGCTTTATTTTACTTCGCTTTTGTGCCACTTTTGACTAATTGCGAATATGGGGATCATAGATAATAATCATGAAATGGATGAATGGACACTCACAAACATCCATGCCCAGGCCGGGATTCGAACCCGGGACACCTGGCATCGCAGCACGGTGTGCTAACCACTCCGCCACGGAGGTCGACTTTTCTATGTGCCTCCACCGGGTATTGAACCCTTGATTACAAGGCGACGACGATACCACTGCGCCCCCACTGAGCTACCGAGCCGGCCTGG
Source organism: Lepisma saccharinum (assembly GCF_977018435.1). Lineage (NCBI taxonomy): Eukaryota > Metazoa > Arthropoda > Insecta > Zygentoma > Lepismatidae > Lepisma > Lepisma saccharinum. The sequence continues at coordinate 3,643,919 of NC_139246.1, forward strand.
TCACAGATCCCGTTGCGGTAGCACTGGCAGAGACGAGATTCCGCGCAGATAAAACAGCGAGAGTGAAAAATCAGGCCGGCTCGGTGGCTCAGTGGTAGAGCAATGGCACGGTTGAGCCTGCATTTTTTGCTGAAAAATATATACGTAGTACATCTCCTGTGTGTGCCTAATCTTCAATGAATAAATACTGTTTTCCATTCTCATTTACAGTTCGTAGCTTTCATTTAGAAAATTAGGAAGTATTGTTTATATACCTAGTATCATAAACTTTAGAGCTCATTGAAATCTTCGGTCTCAACAAAAGTTGCAATTTATATTTTCATTTTACAACTTTATACAAGTGTAGTATCACAATTGCAGTAGAAAAAAAAATAATCTAGAATATTTCACTTCACCCATCCCCACTAAACTTATGACGGGCGGTTAGAATATAAAAAACAAAAGATAATGAATTTTAGGTTATCTTTTGAAGAAAGAAATATTAGATTTGCATATTCTCTCGATGAGATGGACCTAAGGGAAATCGGTAGGGATGGAAAAGAGTATATAGAACTTGCTCAAGATAGGAAAAGATGGAAGGCGTGTGTTGCTGCAGCCATGAACCTTCGGGTTTAAGAAGGCTAGGGAGTTAGTTAGTTAGTTATATTCTCTCGACTCGTTTTTATATTATGATTATTATTATTTCATTTCCTTAGTGTCATCGTTCAGTAACCATTCACGGCGGTTCAAAACCAACTCGAAGAATTGTACTGAAATAGTAAAGCATTCCTCTTTAATGTGAAATGACAACTTTTGTTAAATTTATAGTTACACATTCTTGTCATAATAACTATGCAAGACAAAATTCAGAAAAGAGAATTGGTTTGCTGGGGATCCGGACCCCCCCGAAAGGATTATGAAGTTCTAAAATTAAATAATGTAAATATACTCCTTTAGAAATTATCCATCGAATATGCAAAAATGTATCTTGTATTGGATACATCATGATCTTTTAATGGAAATCTGTTAAGATCTGTGATTTTAACGAGATGCAGAGACCAATATTATATACAAGTATGTAGCCATTCGAGACATGAAGCAATATGTTATTTAAAAGCCAAACTAAAGTTTGTATTAATAATTCCAAATTCTGCATAGTTTTCCCTTTAATTTCACACATAAAAAGTGATTATATTTTGAATGAAATAAATTAACCTTGTTCATCCACTTTCGCATGGAATGGGTCATTTATATTTATTCGCGTACAGTGGAGGCCACAGTCAATAATTTACTTCAAAATTATATTTCACCCTCTCAAGGGGTCCCGGGATCGATACCCGGTGGAGGCACAAGTGGTTCGGATCCCACTTTAAACTGTAGGTCCAGTCCCGATTAGCCTTACTGTGCATAAAGTGGACTTAAAACACTAACTCAAACCAATATTTCACCCTCTACATAATTATAAATGAACATTGACAAAATTTTAATCAAAATATAAATTTAAATTAAGTTTAATTATTTTTTTATTGTGCTTCTCTGCAGAACATGTACAGTAGCGTAATTATGTTTTAAATATAATTGTGCAAATACTTACACGCTTTAATGGCAGTAATGTAATAACAACATGTACAATAATAACATGGACAATTTGCACTTTTATTTCTAAACATTTTTGGATGTAATATTATATCAAATTTAAGAATTACTGCGTTCATCAAGTATATAAAAATTATTATTTTACACTTATTAAATAATGGACCTTAACAAGAATTTCAAACGTGTAATGTATTTCTTAACGATCCCACCTGTGTAAGCAACTCTTCATTATAATTTATTAAAGTCAGATTTTTAACATTTGATTGGATTTTATGTTAATTGCTTATACACAAATTGGTTTCTTCATTACACGCAATACATCAGATAAACATATTCTAATGAATTAATATACCATACAAAGTAACAATTAGAATGTATAATTAAACATTACAAAATAGACATAACTATAGATAGGCACTTTGAATTTTTGATAAAATGTTTGTGTTTCGATTCCATAGCACATGCATACCCAAAAAAGTTCCTCGATTACACATAATACATCTGATAAATATAACTAATGAATCAACAAACCCTATAAAAATCCAATAAAGTATGAAAGTATGATTAGACATTACAAAATAAACACAACTATTTGTAGGCACGTAGAATTTTGGCACATTGCTTGTGTTTCAATTCCTTAGCATACGCTAAAGGTGTTTTGTGATTGGAGTCAAGGATATTGGGAGAAGCACCTCCTTGTAATAAATTACTAACACAAGTTCCGCATCCTCTCCTTGCAGAAATGTGTAAAGCTGTAAAGCCCTCAGCCGTTTTCCCGTTTACAGCAGCATGATTACTAAGCAATACATCTATTAGGTCATGTTGGCAAAGTAGAGCAGCGTAGTGAAGAAGAGTATGGTTATTATTACCTCCTTTACAATTCACATTAGCACCACACGAAATGAGTGCTTTGACGTGACTTAGGAATCCCTGCTCAGCTGCTATGTGCATGGGGCAGATTCTTTTACACGTGCTCTCAGATTTAACATCCGCTCCCTTCGATACGAGGAACTTAATTACTTCACTATCATTTCCCATAGAAGCTGCATAGTGAATGGGTTGCCAACCAGAATTGTCTGCTGCATTCACACTGACTCCAGATTTGAGAAGTAATTTCATGATACCAAAATTGCCGTTCTTACCTGCAAAGTGTAAAGGAGTTCTATTTTCTCTGTCACTGCAATTAGCATTTACTTTTTTTTCTATTAGTACTTTTACACAATCATACATATTGTTCAATGCAGCCAAGTGCAAGGGTGTTCTTCCGTCGATATCAACAGAATTAGGATCAGCCTTTGCTGAAATAAGTTTCACTACACATTGACCTCTGTTTATTGAACGTTTATAATTGGTGTTATCAACATTTTGATGCGTATTCAATTCTGCTTCTGAGGTTAGTTTATCCTGTTCCTCATTTTGTTTGTTTGCTGCTTTCTTGTTCGGTTCATTGTTCAGTTCAGTCATATACAAAGGTTTTCTTTCGTCGATATCAGCAGCATGGGGATCAGCTTTTGCTGAAGTAAGTTCTAATGTGCTTTGACTTTTGTTTCTTGAACGTTTATTATTTGTGTTAAAGTCTGCTTCCAAGCTCTTTTTATTCCGTTTCTCACTTCTATTGTTCGCTGTTTTGCTGTTCGGTTCATTTCGAGTTACCATAACTGTGAGAGAGTTTTCTTTATCTTTCATGACACTGTGTAACGGGGTTTCTTTGTTCACTGTTGTAGCATTTACATCAGCCCCTGAAGATATCAACTTCTTGACACAATTCACTTCTCCACATTCAGCTGATAGATGTAACGGAGTTGCACCATCTATCGATTTGCTGTTCACTGCTGATCCCATACTTATTAGCCGTTCAACGATCTCTGTATTACCTTTTGCTGCAGCATAGTGTAAACCAGATTTTTCTTCTGCATCTATAGCATTGATGTCGGCTTTGTTGCCTAACAATAGACTCACACATTCAGAGCGGTTTTCTCCTGCCGCTAACATTAATGGCGTCACATCTTTATTTTTTCTGGCGTCCACTTCAGCTCCCTTCTGAAGAAGTAATGAAACGCAATTCTCTCGCCCATTCTCAGCTGCTAAATGCAATGCTGTTTGCATTTTGTAGTCTGTGTGATTAACATTTGCTCCGTGGTTTATCAAAGCTTCTAGACATTCTACCATTCCACATCCTGCAGTGAGGAACAGAGGCGTCTTTCTCCCACTGCCCTCTTGGTTCACATTAGCTCCCCAAGATAACAGGAGCCGAACACACTCTAGCTTCCCGTTCCATGATGCTTTGTGCAGAGGAGTCCACGATTTTTCGTCCATATGGTTCACATTGGCTCCATTCTCTAATAGTATTTTGGCACAATCCACGTGACCGTTTCTTGTTGCTGAAAACAAAGCTGTGCTGTTATTCTTCCCTGGTTTGTCAACCATAGCTCCTTTAGCTAGAAGTAAAGACACACACTCGACTTCTCCTTTGTCCGAAGCCCAATGGAGAGGTGTCCATCCATTTTCATTCACGAAGTTTACGTCAGCTCCTTTCTCCATCAACAACTTCGCACATTCTATGTGTCCGCCTCGAACTGCAAAGAACAAAGGACTACTGTCAAGGTCCCCTATGCTGTCAACGAAAGCACCTTTAGACAAGAGCATTCCCGCAAACTCGGCAAAGCCATTTTCAGCTGCTACATGTAATGGTGTATTCCCAACTCTGTTTTGATATTCCAGTTCTTGTATTTGGTTAGTCAACCTATCTATAAGATCAGTGAATCCAAAATATGCTGCAAAGTGCAGGGGGTAGTTCATTTTATTCTGGCTTCTGTCACGTGAACCGTGTAAAAGAAGAAAGTGTGTGCAATGACGCCAACGATTTTCAAGTGTGCACTCCAGTGCTGTTAGGTTATTTTTATCCACCATTTGAGAGGATGCCTTATTTTCTAGAAGGATTTTACAGCATTCAATGTGGCCGTTAGCAGCTGCCAGATGCAAAGGTGTCTTTTTGTCTTTTTCTCTCCAATTTACATTCGCATTTTGCTCTATTAATTTTTCCACAGCTGTGACATTTCCTGACATGCATGCAATATGCAGAGCTGTATATTGGTCTTTGTTCTGTGAATTTACTTCGGGTTTAAATCTGATTAAAGACTGAATGTATTCCGACGATACAGTTTCAGACGCTACGTGCAGACATTTGTTTAATAATTTCGTTCTCGTAACATATTTTAGCAGTAAGGCAAAGCACTCAGGTTGGTTATTCACCACTGAGCATTTAATGATCTGCTCTAAACTTTCATCTTTTTTAAGGCAATTTACACAACGGCGCGCAAACAATTCCATTATGCTATACAAGCATTCACGTTGCCCATTTTGAACAACTGGACTTGAGCAATACACGCAAAATGCTTGATTGGATTGACATGCGCCGTATCTCCATAGTGCGATCAAAGTTAGAACATGGCCATTCTGAGCTGATGTATGAAAAGCTGACGTTTCCTTACCTTTTGAATATATCCAAGCACCCTCATGTAGAAGCTTACAACAACATTCAGTATGTCCTTTCGAAGCTGCTGCAAGCAGAGGTGTTCTTCCCAGTTTGTTTATTTGGTTAACCCCACATCCTGTTAAATGTTTGATCAAATGAGCATGTCCGTTTTCAGCCGCTAAGTGTAATGCAGTATTACCTAGCTTGTCCTTAGAACTAAGAGATACCTTACTGTCAACAAGAAATAAAGTAGAATGTTTACCGCCACTAAAAGTTGCCAAATGCAACGGAGTTTGTTGTCTCCTATTCAAATACTCTACCGAAACCCCAGAGTCACTTAAAGAAATTAACATATCTTTGTTATCAGCCATAGCAGCACTGTGAATTGATGAATTACCATCTTTATCCCAGCAATTTGTATTCATTCCTAAATTTATTAACAATTTAACTAATTCCTGGTTTCCATTCTGAATTGCTTTATGCAATAATACCTTACCTCTTGAATCATATACTTCGAATGCAACACCACAACCATGGAGTAATTGCAGACATTTTCTTGCATCTGATTCCAACGCCCATTCAAGAACAGTACGAAGCTCAAACTTCCATCCACTTTGTATCAGGACATGAAGACAGTCTACGTCGTCATGCAACACACAAAGTTTGAGCGGTGTGTCGCCTTTGTTGTTTCCCGAATCAATGCACTTACCACTTTTTCTCACAAACACCTCAACACACTTACTCCATCCTTTGACACAAGCTAAATGAACAGGTGTGTTCCCCTCATTATCTGTTTCAGTGACGTCAGCTCCCATGTCGAGAAGTTCCGTAACACAGTCAACGTGCCCATGTATGGCAGCTACATGCAAAGGTGTGAGACCTTTTGCTGAATGAAGATTGATATTTTCCTCAGTCTTCAATTTCCTAACACACTCTGTATTGCCTTTCTCTGTAGCCAGGTGCAACGGTGTGAAGCCATCGACATCCTGAGAACTAGTGTTGCTTTCAGCTTTTACAATCATATTGACACAATCCACACTTCCTCTCTCGGATGCAAAATGCAAAGGTGTTCGTCCTTTACGGTTTTTTCTGTTGATAAGCAATTGCCCGTTTATCGTGATGGAATTAACGCTCATTTCATACCCAATCTTCGAACTGCTTCTCCATGTTAGGAAGTTCCGCAGAGAATCCCTGCAAATATATAAAGACGTTGCAATATCAATGATCAGGCGATTATAAACTAGGGTAGTCTAAAATGTTCCCGGTGACGACCATAAATGGCAATGCTACCGGCAAGATTTTTTCTAAGTTAGTGCATTTGTCATAAGTAAACTTGTAAAATTTCAAGTCGCTTTTTTCTCTATCAAGTAGCATTCTGAGGCAGATATGTTGCGTGGATAAAATATAATATTTTGCAACAATAGAACTTTATGGGAACTCCTCTCCTTTTTCTTCAACAATTAAGAAATGGGCTGCTGAATTTGAATGTGGCCATACCAGCCTTGAACATGATCCACGGGAAGCACGTTGAAAAAGCAACAGCAGAAATCATTGAGCAAATACATGATATAGTAATAAATGACCGGTGATTTATAAAGAGCGTGATACTGTTGAGGTTATAGGTATTTCTATAGAACGCGTAGGATATACTAGGATCATTTCAGCAAATGGATTAAATGCTCATAACTTTTACTTCATAATTGTGGAGGACGAAGTTACTGTATTTCTTCATAATAGTCTCCGGCCGAGTATAGCATATTTTGAAAAATTCCCGGCAATTTTATCCCGCCGTCAGCAGAATCGTTTTTCCGTATATTACTGAGAGACCGCCCTAAGGCCCTGCACTATGTCATCGATGGCCTTGTAGAGGATCTATTAGTTTCCGAAACAAGTCATAGACGCAGAAACTCATGTCTGGAGTTTAGAGGGATGCTCTAGCTCCCAATCCCATCGCTCGAGTAGTTGCCTCCACCAAATTTGCAACATGACACCTCGAGTTGTGCTGCAGCACAATAGGATGTCTCGCCAGAAGTGCTGGTAGTTTCCGAAGAATAACTGATCGAAAGTGATTCTCCAGAAAGTTACTTCAATACTCACTGTTCACGGTAACTCGATTTGACACTGTCACAAAGGAAAATGACATCGTAGTTGAAGGCAACAAGAAGCATCACTTTAATGTTGTTGGGCGTTTTTTTTTTTGGAACTTCCGCCGTCTTAGCGAATCAAAATGGTGAACCGCTGTTGGATATGGAAGTGTCTCATCACCACAAGGCCTCTGTAACCCTTAACAGCATTTTTTTCACGTGCAACTTGAAGTTTGATGAACGCAATATGTTCTTTTTGTGAGAAATGGTTTTAGACCGCACTACTCAAAACTACAGTAAGCACGATGCTGCTGCACACAACAATATGCGGAACTACTACGTGTCACGTGTTGAGCTGGGAATAAAGCCATTATCTGAATTCAGAATTGATTGTGCTACCAGTGACAAGCAGTGGATTGTGTGTACGGTTCTGTTGTTTAGCACAAATATGTGTGTGTGTCTCTGTTGGACTAAAATGTGAGTTTTTGTGTAAGTTTGCACGATGGACGGCGAAAGGAATTTGCACTCACGTGCTGCGCGTCGCGTTGTAGCACAAACCTTAGTCTCTGGAGCGGAGGATCATAAAGTTGTATTCCATATGTTTGATGCACTACGGATGTTTAGTGGAATGACACTCACCGCTATGAAACGATCATATATTCTTAAAAACACTACATGGTTATACAAACTTTGCTGTCTTACAAAGTGATGAACGGAATGAAGCACTGCATGTGCTTCGCGATATTGTCTCGAGAGTTACTGTTCTGGGTTCGATAGTATGAGCATTAGAAATCAAAACTGCATTACCTTGGCATCTATTGATTAAAATAACAACCACATCAATTGTGACCTCCGACAGACATATTGTTGAGTAATCACTTCTTTTAATGATCCTTGTATTTTGCATGAAGAATGAAAAACCTTGGGTAACCAGTTCAAAACGCATTCATATGAAAGTCTCAGAACAGTATTTGTGGCGTTTTAAGAAGAATAAAGCAGATTTTATGCGACGATTTGTAACTACGGATTAGACTTGGATTCACCATTACACGCCAGAATCGAAACAGAAGTCAAAACAGTGAGCTAATTAAACCATGGAATGTGAGGTATGTTAATACGAGTCGGGTAGCTACAGTGTGTGCAATGTTGTCACTTTCAACGCACACTTTTATTCCGTTTAATATTAATCTGTATAAAATCGGTTTCGCCATGTGCGTGATAATGATGTTTAAAGACATCTGCAAATAGGTTCAACAGAAGGCCAATATCTTATTTGTATGACTCCAATACTAAGCAAAAGTTGTTTCACAAAATTGATAACTACTGATTCTTGACTGACTATAAAGAAATGAAAATTAAAAATTGTAATTATTACTTTTTACCTGCACCGTAGTTAAATTTCATCACGATCTTACCACAATTTTTTCATTCATAGAACTTCAAAGAGAGCGATCGTTTGGAAAACACAAAAAACTGCACTCTGTGTTCTCACCACGATAAACAATCGGAGGTATACTAAAAATGGTTACCATAGATTAACGTGGAATTGAATAAGCTCAATTTTGATGTAGATGTAGCTTTTTTGTCTGTTGGTCTAGTGCTTAATTTTTGATTGGAATCACAATTTGAGTATTCATAATTTTTAATCCGATAGTAGTAACATAATTTTAAAACTATAATTATGATATGGAGGAAATACAGTGTCCTATGCAGCTAAAATCGTAGTATCGTATCGTAGGAAAGATAATTTGTGTATTATTACATTCCTTGGCACCCCCTGTAACTCCAGAGATAAATTACCGAAAGATCGGAGTGGGGAAGATTTAAAAAAGAAAAAAAGAAAATGTCTGCCATTTTGAAAATTTCGAAAAAATGCGTTTTGACGATAACGATGAGCCCAAAAGAAGATGCAGCTTGCGCAATTTTACCTTAAACACTTTCAGAAACATTAACTATAAAAAATAGAGCACAAAATTAAAAAAAAAATAATTATGTACATTTGGTCCAAATACCTGATTATATCTAGTATTTTAATAGCCTATTCTTCAAACGGCAACCCATTTATTCTGAACAATTTTCAAGCCAGGTGAGTGAAGAAATAAGTTGCAATTCCTATGTTGGAACGATTTTCGAAGACATTGCCCAGCAAATCGTTGCGCATGCTCAGACAAGAGCGGCGCATGTTCCGCCCTGTTCGTTCGCCTCTTCTGTATTCCAGTATCAAAGCGGATAGCTCTGATGGTGCTGTCTTTGCAATTCCTGTTCATGTGTGTTGTTTTGTGAAGCAATTCAATGTATTCATGACTTCCCTAATTCCTGGGTTACTTAAATTGATTTAAAACAAATATTAATTCATTCATTAAGTCCTACGTTATGGGTTTCCAAGCATAGTAAGACATTAAGTAAATGTTCTTTTGGTGCTTTGACTTGAAGTAGATTATATCGCCTCTCTGCCACTTTCGGTTAATCGCAGCGATGGTGATGAGATACATGATCGGGCAATCACAAATACATATGGATGACGCAACACAAACTTACACAAATTATTATACTTTCTGCGGCTCCAGGTGGCAGGACTTCGTCAGCCTACGTGAAAGAGAAGTTGATATTTGAGGGTCTCCAAAAGGCCACCTCTTACCGTATGTGAATTTGTGATATTCAATCGTAGAAAATTATTAAACTGTTTGTGTGTTTGGAAAAACGTCAAAATGAACAACATGCATAGCTTATTTGAGTAGAACTTCTTCAGAAGCTGAAAACTAGTAGAATATTTTTTTAAAATAATTGTGATTATGAAAATACGGAATTACAGTGTCCTATACAGTTAAAATAATGTAGTTACTTAAATGTATACTTATATCTTATTTTCACTAACAGTTATGATTATATGTATAATAACCTCATATCGCACACGCAACAAGAAAAGTGATTTTTGTTTCTTTGCATACATGCCACTCTCTATTATACGATAATGTGCACTGGAAATATGATATATTCTATGAATTACATTTTTTGGCAATTTTGATTTTATAAAATTGTGCTGTTTGGAAATAAGGACATGTACGTTTTCCTGGTCAGAAATGTATTATATTCTAAGTAAGATTATAATTTTCTCTCGCCATATTGTTTAATATGGTGAGAACGATTCTAACAACCAAAGTAAATATATAAGTTTTTAATAAACTTAGGAACGCTACGAAACAACAGAAGTGAATTAGTTTTTATATTTTATTATAATATCTGTGGTTTCTCTTGACATTTATAAGATTAACATCAGAATATTCTAAAATAATTTATTGTGAACTTTATGAAATGTGTTTCATACTCGTACAATATAATCTAGCACATTATCAGTGTAGTAGATATAATACTTACATCATGGCTGAACAGAATGAGAGTGTATGATACTTCTAATGGAAAATTCCATCCAACTGTGCGAAGAGAGAATTCAACATTCTCTTGTTGGTGAGTCTACAATGGAAATGACGTCTTATCTCTGTGATGATAAGAAATCTTCAGATAATTAAGTGTCTTTTGTTGGTAAGAAGAGCAGCTTCTTTGAGCAATGCTGCTTTTAACACTTATAATTTTATTCTCAGATACGTTTTCAGTTCTTGCTCAAATATTTGTTCGTAAAAACATGGCTCACAATATAAGAAGAAAACGATATTTCATGGTTGTAGTACAGAGCGATGATACTCTCAAGGTAACACAATGAAAAAACAATTTTGAAATATTAATACTGTACGGAAACTTTCCGTCGTGAATGACATTTTTGTCAATGTAAAAAAAAATCATCATCGAACAGAGGTTGACGGTGGAAGCAAGTATTCAAATTCAAAATCGGTTTAATGCAAACACATTTCAGTACTTTCAAAATTACTTCAAATGCATCGAATTTTGTATGATATGGGACGCAGTAATCTTTTTCCGTGAATATACTAGACTACATTGAAATTTACTTTGAAAGTCTAATAGTGGAATATTAACTCCTCCGGTGCGTGTGTATCTTAACTAGAGCTGAGCCGATACCAATACCCACCGATACCGATATTTGTATAATTCCAGTACAAAATAACAAAGGCTACTTACCGAGTCATACTAACTCGTCACATCACTAGGCACGTATTTAGAAATATATAATTTGGGGAGCCAGTCCGAGCCAAGTGTCTCAGAAATATAATAATAAAATTGTTCGTACTCAATACGTTAATACGTATAATTCTTTGTAATAATACGAAAATTAATTAATTCGTACTTAATGCGTATGGAGTATTGTTGTATGTAACCACAGACTAAGAAACGGAGGAAAGACAACCTAATACTATTTTGTTCTTTCTATCTTGACTAAAAAATATTGTTATTACATAAATAGTAAAGAAGACGCTATAACATCAAAGATAAAATAGCAAATATTCATCATCTGGCTTACGTGTAGTTGCGACCGCTAATATTTGTGTAAAAACAACATTCATAGCAAGAAAATTTAAGTCATAGAAGTAAAAAAAATTGAATAATTGAGTACTAAAAGTGGTAAACGTTGTAAGTGCCAGAAGCGAAAATGTTGGGAAGTTGCATCGTTCTGCACATCAGCCCGTAAGAACGTTCACACTAGTGACCTCTTTACACGCTCTTTGAACTACTTAGAGGGCTTCCAGCCACTTTTCACGTTTACCACATTATAAAGCATGGCACATTTCACAGTTTAAAGTGGAAAACGGTGTTTGAATTATTTTGGCACATCGTTTACCAATTTTACTGTTCATATATTGAATATCAAAAATAATGATGGTACGTCAAGTTAAGTTCTTGATGAATATTTTATGTACATTATTGTAAGTAGTGGTGGACATAAATATTTAGAGGGGTGCCTTTTCGATGGTGTCACCGTCGCCTTGTAATCAACAGATCGCGTATTCGATTCTCAGTGGAGGCACATAGTCCCACTTTAAAAAGTAGGTCCAGTCGCGATTGCTTATCTTTCTTAGTACTGTCATTCAAAGCCATATGTTCTCAATCTAATCTCGGCGGAAATTATAGATAGATTGATTTATTTGCTTTATTTTACTCCGCTTTTATGACACTTTTGGCTAATTTGCGAAGATGGGGATGTGTGATGATATGATGGAATTGATCAATAGACACTTCCAAACATCCATGCCCAGGCCGGATGTGCTAACCACTAACGTCGTAGCGCAATGTGCTAACCACTCCGCTACGGGGGCCGGCTTTCGGCGGAAATAAATAGCCGGTACCGGTAGTCACAGGAAAGACAGAAGTGAAGAGGAAAAGTATAAATTGCTGATTCCCCTTCGCTTTTATGGTTACGACCAAGTACGTTTATATCGCATGAAGTCTGAGAGGCTATGGCAGCCTTTGGCCACTCGCTTGCTAAGCGAAAGGAACGTGGTAAGAGAAAACGGTACGATATTTTGAAACTCTAGGAGTTAGTCTTATGTTAGCGCACAGTGAGACAGTCTCACATATGATATGCTTAAAAACAAAATAATGCGCTTATTATATACAGTCCCCCCAGGGGCACCCTCTGTTTCAAACAGAGGAGAAAGAACTACGTAAGCCAAGGCTTCTGGCTTTTCTTTTATCAATTGTGTGCTGAGCACACGATCAATGACTTAGAAGAAGTACATTCTTCGCTATTTTTGTGTGATGTTGGACCAGCATGGCTTTAATAGAATACTTCAGCATTCTTACGCATATCATTTTCATTGCACGGATCTGAGCCAAGTCGAAGTCAAATACGGTTATATGGATACGGACGTTTTATAGATGGACAGAGGTCTGTACGCAAATAATGACAATAAGTAATAAGTAAATAAGTTAATGAAGAGTGTAAGAGGACTTCTTCCATAAGTAATTATGAGAGGAGATATTATTATTAATCCGTGCATCAAGCAAGCCGATTGCATAATGGCGACAGTTCGCACATTAATTGTCTTAATGTTCTCAGGAATCGCTCGCAAATCCTATTCGTGAAATCTGCCTTCTCTTACAACGGTGCTCCCAGCTGCAGACTCGTATCACGGCAGCTTTTTGGTTTCAGTCGAATGGACTTCGCCTGTATTGAGTTACGGCTCGATTCATTCTCTCTTTCTCCATCCGTGTTTAGCTTGGACGACCAGTGTTACAATTCCTCGTGTTCTGGGTTTAAATTCTCCGTCTTTATCTCTAAAGACGGAACTTTCTCGAGACAAGTCGCGAATGAAAAGCCACCAGCATCGAACGAATTTCATCCTTGCATCGCCTCGGATAATTGCAATTCAGCTTTCACACGGTTTTACACCATCCAGGAGCTATGCACGACATTCCTGCGTATGTTCGTGGCTCGCAGTTTTTACCTCGCCTCGAGATTGGGAGTATAAAGTCCACATATCCCCCCCCCCCTACCTTCCCCGGAGCTTTCTATGGTACGAAAGGACATGAGTTCGTTAAGTTGTGTATCTTTTTAGCCTAGACCAATGTCTTTTGTTTTTTTAGCGTCGCATAACAAGGTTCTTTTTGGACAACCCCAACGAATCTCCCAACTTTCGGCGTTAACCCTTAAAATAACCCTTCGTTTATTTCGTACGCTCACAAGGTCACCTTCTCGACATAAATCGTCGCTCAAGCCGATACCGTTTGCCTAATCGCAACGAATCTTGTTACTCATAGCATTTCCGCCGCCGTGAAGGAACATATATATTGCCTTATTGCCCTTCTCTTTTGGATTCATTTTTCGATTTCCCCCGCCCTTTTATTCACTTTACGCCCCTTTTGTCTTTGTTTTAGTTCAATTGTTCCCCTTGTACGATAAAGTAAACCCCCCCCCTCCGGCCCACCATTGCTGCCAACGTGGACAACAGAGGCCAGGACATTTAATTTCTTCCACGACTGTAACTACCCTCTGGAGAAACCCTTGCCGCACCCTTAGGGAAGAGGATGTCCTTCATAATATTATTATTATCCACGATTATTATTAGTATTATTTTTATATTGGGTTGGTGCGAATGAAATGTCCGGCCCACGTGCGTCATTGCCAAAGTTCAAAAAAATCAAAACTACAATACCTGGTTAATCAAAATAGTCGCCGTCTGCAGCCACACACTTTTGTCATCGCTCAGCCAACAATTGGATTCCATGGCGAAAGAAGTCTGGAGTCTGCGACGCAAAAAACTCCTGAACGGCATGTTGCACCGCCCGATCATCAGCGAAGGTTTTCCCTGTCAGGAAGTGATCAAGATGCCGGAAGTGATGGTAGTCAGTGCGAGAGAGGTCGGGAGAATATGCTGGATGAGGAAGGGTTTCATATTGCAACTCATGGAGAGCCTGCACCGTCTTTTGCGCGACATGTGGGCGAGCATTGTCGTGCAACATGAGGACACCATGTCTGTGGACCATTGCTGGATGCTTGCGGAGAAGTTTGCGGTGCATTTCATGGAGTTCAGCACTGTAGCCATCTGCGTTGATGGTTTCACCGCGCCTGAGAAAGACATGATGGATCACACCCACCATAGACCACCATACCAGCAACAACACCTTCTGTGGGTAGAGAGGTGGTTTCGTAAACCGCCCTGGACGTTGATCACGATCCAACCATTCTCCTGATCTTTTACGATTGTCATAGCAGATCCATTTTTCATCTGAAATGACAATCCGATGCAGGAAACCATCCCGGTTATTCCTTACACTCAAAAGAACTGCACACCTCCAGACGGCGAGTCTTGTTGACCGGTGTCAAATCATGTGGTGTCCATGAGTCCAACTTTTTCACTTTACCGGTCACACGGAGCCGCCGAACGACAGTGGTATGGTGTATGCCTAACTTGTCTGCAATGGCACGAACACTTTTCCGAGGATCCGCTTCAACGGCGTTCCTGAGGAGCTCATCCGAACATGATGTTGGTCGATGGCCAAGGGGGTCATTTTGCAATGCTGTGTCACCGGAACGAAATTTGACAAACCAGCGGCGAATGGTGCGTTCATTTACCATTCCTGGCCCAAATGCACTGTTATAGTTTTTGGTGGCTTGCTGATCAGAATGTCCCAGTTTGAATTCGTAAAGACAAATCACTCGCAATTGTGTGTTCTCCATGGTGCACTTTCAGATGACCCTGTTCAGCAACACACTGCTTCCTGACTGTCTGGGTGCTCCAGCCTGTTTGCTGGACATATACAGAGTTTATAACGTTAGACCTGTGACCTCAGTCAATCCCTGTGTTGTGTTGTTGAGGTAAGTTTCCCACCAGACGCCAAAGCGGACATTTCATTCACACCAACCCAATATATCGATATGATAGAGACCCCCTCATGTCTGAACAGTTTCTTTTTTATACTAACTTCTCTCTCTGCAAAACCCTAACCGATGTTCATGTCATCCCGGAACCACCGGAGGCCAGCATTTCTTCCGGAACCTCAACCGGGAAATCCAGCACCCCGGCAGGACGATGTTCCAGCTTCCAGACCAAATCTATGGAACTTCCTGTGCTGGTCTCCCAATCTGTCACAAGGAAGGTTGAACGAACTTTTAAAAATGACAAATGTTGAGACGAGCTGTTGCCTTTGCCCGTTCTTCTAGCCACTGAAAATCTTTGGTATCGGAAAAAGAAAATCAACTGATACTCACCGATGCCAATACCGCTGGTATCGGGCGATACCGAAACATCGGTATCGGCTCAGCCCTAATCTTAACGAATATTTTGTTTACTTTTATTATCTGATACAATGTTCTTTTGGTTTCTGATATTATCTTATAATTTTATTGTAACAGACAAGTTAATGCGTTTGTAAGTTTCTAAACCCCACTAAAACAAATGTAACGTCACTGCTTCTCAACAAATGAATTGCCACTATACCGATTGAATCACGCATATGTACTCGTCTTGATTTCGACGGGTATGTTCTTGTCTGTGAATACATATCTTATCGTAAGGTTACCACAAGATTGAAGAGGTTTTGATTGCCCGAGAAAACCTCTTCAATATTCGCCTCCAGGAAAGCTTCCAGGATTATACAACAAAATTAGCTTTAGTAAGTCTCAAGTTTCCGGTAAGCAGAAATTGGCGATTAGTTGAATAGTTCTAGTTGCGTCTGCACTAGAACTATTTCGACCCTTCACCTTATTTGGAAGAAACCCTTTGATACTGTGATATATTAATATGCTCTCAGATAACAGACAAGAATAACTCTTGCGTAAACGGACGTGCTTAATCTTATATTTGTTAATCTCAATATTGATTAAACACTCTTGGCATATCATGAAATATGTCAGTGATAAAGATAAGTTTCGTACTTGCAAACATTTATCTCATTTGGAACCTTGGATAATTTATAAATATAAACTGGAAACTTGATGAGTATGCTTCAAATTTCAGTATGGGAAGTTATACACACAACGTAGTATAAAATATATATTAAAATAAATATTAATACATAATTAAATAAAATACATATCAAAATAGTTGCCTCAATTTGGCCATTTAAGAAACTTACTTTACAAACATAAAAATTTGTATATAAGTTGAAACTTGATGAGTATGCTTCAAATTTCAGTATGGGAAGTTATACACACAACATAGTATAAAATGTATATTAAAATAAATATTAATACATAATTAAATAAAATACATATTAAAATAGTTGCCTCAATTTGGCTATTTAAGAAACTTACTTTACAAACATAAAAATTTGTATATACAATCCATGTAAATTAAAATTATGCGATTATGTCATTTATCTTCAATAGTAGGTTGAAAAAAAATTAACCACTAAACTAGAGAATATGCCGATGTCCAATTCCGTACCCATTGACCATGGTGTGCCCAAAGGGGGTTGGTGGTGGGCATAACCCTTTTGGTTCAGTATTCTTTAAAATAACGAATGTTCAAAGAAAGGAAAATATGGTAAAATAAGAGATGATTAATGAAAAACCCTTTCGAAAATCATGGGCAGCACCCCTGCTGGTAACAGAACATATCGAGGTAAATTCCATAGTATGAAATTACTTATTGTGAATAGTTTAATTAGAAGAGCCTTGGTATTTGATTTTCGATATTTTCCCAGTTTCGGGAATGACCAGCATCGACACATGATATCAAAACCTAGAATTATGGGTTCGAATCCCAGCTCGTGTCACATTGTGAGCTTTAATTTTATCTAGATCTAATCGCGATTCCTCGAAGATACGAGGATAATAGCAATTGACATAAAAGCAGCGTGTCAATGATTTTGAATATATTTTTTGTAAATGGTAAGATCCATACGTATGTTAAGTATATTAACATTCCAGTAATTTTTGAAGACATGTCTAAGGCTATTTGCAAATTGAACAGTAGGTCTTCTAACGCTTCACATAGTGTAGGTAACATTTTGTAGAAATCTTATGAAAAGAGCAATTGTTTATAAGGTTCCTAAATATAAGACCAGAGAGATTTCCTGCTATCCGTAAATTGTAGCAACGGTGGTAGACTGATGACAAATCTAATAGGTAACATAAATAATGATCTCTAGTGAATTAATTGTAGAAATATTGGACGTAGTTCGGTATCTCGCCACTGCTGTACTCCACACTCAGTAACATTAAATTATATTACCTAAATAAAAATTGATTTTCTGTGTTTGTATTGCATTATTGTCACCAGTTATCATTCTTGTATTTACTTTATTATCCCTATGTAATTGAAGACTAAAATTGGTAAACGCTGTAATTGCCACAATAATTCAAACACCGTTTTCCACGTTAAACTGTGAAATGTGTCATACTTTATAATGTGGTGCATGTGAAATGTAGAGAGGTCACTAGTGTGCACGTTCTTACGGGCAGATGTGCGGAACGATGCGATTTCCCAACACTTTCGCTTTTGGCACTTACAACGTTTACCACTTTTAGTCTTCAATTCTCTCACATGTGCTACACGTTCCCCAATCTCCTATATCATGTATCGTGACGTTTCATTCGTGTCTTTGGTCATCCATTCGTTAAAAACATAACAAAAATTGAATAAAATGTACAGTTATAATGATATAAGTAGCAAATTACTTGATAAACTGTCAGTTTTCTTCCTACACTACCCCTACATAAGCAACTATAATACTCATCCCTCTCATCCTAAACAGCACTCTAGTAATATAATGAAATAATTACCATGACGACATTTATTAAAATTGAATAAATTCTATGAAGAAGTTGTAATTTGTCCGGAATAAACTCAAAAGGAATGAGTATTGTAACCTTAACAATTAATATACAGCGTGTCCACAATGAGACTCCAACATTTTGAAAGTCTATAACTTTTTCATTTCAGATTGTACAGCTGTGATTCCGGAAGCAGCAGAAGCAGAAACTCAAAAAGTTTATGTGGTAACGTTTTAGTGCGCGGAATAGTCGTAGTGGCGCTGCAACAATCGATTGTTTGAAAATGGAGATTCCAAATGAGCGTGCACAGGCTGTGTGGTGGTATGCAGAAACGAAATCACTTATTCAAGTGCAACGAAACTTTCGTCGTGTGTGCAATAATGATCCTCTGACATTCAAGACTATAAAGAAGTGGTGTGATCAGTTTTTGGCGACCGGCAATGTTTTGAAAGGGTGGTGGTAAACCCATAATCCAGGAACAGGTTGCAGAAAATATGCGGAGGTCATTCGAAAGGAGTCTCCACAGACGTCAGTAAGACAAGCAGCAAGAGAACTTGGTATGAAACGGTCGACAGTTCACACAGTTCTTCACTGCTTGTCTTAGTGACTTCTGTGGACTCCTTTCGAATGAACCTGTGCACGCTCATTTGGAATCTCCATATTCAAACAATCGATTGTTGCAGCGCCACTACGGCTATTCCGCGCACTAAAACGTTACCACATAAACTTTTTGAGTTTCTGCTTCTGCTGCTTCCGGAATCACAGCTGTACAATCTAAAATGAAAAAGTTATAGACTTTCAAAATGTTGGAGTCTCATTGTGGACACGCGTTATTATTACTATACTAATAGTGCTAATACACTTTGTTATCAAACTTCCCCGTTCCTCTAGATTATATTACATAGTACACACTACCCCTAAATATATTCAACATATTTATTTATTGTAGCATGTACATCTATATATTTACATCATAACATACTTGTGAACTTTGCATTACGTAACAGTACATTGTTCGTGCACATCCACACACGTCACTAGCCGTTCCTTAGCACTATAACTATGTTCGCTCACAACGGCCATGGCGCAACAACTGACACACGATTTCGAGCGAGCGTTCCATGTGACCTTCAGAGCAGGGTTGCCAACCGCGAAAACGAAATAATTCCCAAGAAATCGGCCAGTTCTCAACATGGTCGAAACAGGATACATGCAAGTATAGAGGTACGGGGACTTCTCTTTCGGATATCGACTACCATCATAACTCGACACCTTGATTTTTTGGCACATCGGAAGCACAGTTCATGGAAAATGTGTGATAATCTCCATTTTGCTTCTTAGTCAAATGACAAACGTGATTAAGAAATCAAGTCATTGCGACAGTTTTGGGTTTTGATTTATGTAATTTCCTCATAAAAGTGATTTACATACTGGCTGTATGCAGATTTATCGTAGTCTTCACGCTGAGAAAATGTATTTGAACTTGAATTACTTTCGAGTAAAGTGTTGCAGGCTTTGGGTACGAGATAGCCTTCAGAATCCTCGGTTACAGTGTTAATTTCAGGTAACGGCCTTGTTCCATGGCCAGTCGAAGTGTTGACCTCTTCGTGCACTATGACATCTACACCATGTGGTCTATGCAGCCCAACCATATTAATACTTTGTTGCGCTTGATTGACCGGGGAATAAAATTTAATGTTAAAACGAGAACAAATATTCCTTATAAACAACTGACAATAACATTTGTGTTCCTCATTTAGCCCCTTGCACTTACCGAAAGTAACCAATAAGATAAGGATAACGACAACAATGAGAACAGTCAACATTATGCAGAGCGTGGTCCACAGAAATCCATTGCTTGCTAAAATATGTTCTTGTCCTTTTGTTTGTGGAATGTGAACGCCAACAGGGTAGAATTCGGATTGTGTGATGCCAATGGACGATGTCGCTGTGACGTCTTCAGTATACACTGCATTATGGGTATCTGTCACGCTTGTTTGTGATTGTTTTGGTAATGTAAACGTAGTGTCATTTTTTGCACATGTTAACGAACTTTCTAAGATCCACTTAAGTTTTGTACCATCTGTTTGAAGACAACTGACTTCATAATGGTTGCTCTTCATGGACTGGGACAAGTACAGCATACGCACATCGCTAAGATCACAACTGCATGACCAGGGATTGCCAATCAATTCCAGCTTCCTCAAACTGGTTAGTGGAATCAGCACAGTCGTCTGCAAAGTTTGGAGTTGGTTACCAGTGATATCAAGTGACTCTAACCTCTTCAACTTACTGAATGCTACGGCAGGGATATGATTTATACCACAGTTTCTTAGCCTAAGCACTTCTAGTGATTCTGAGATTAGAAAAGGACCATCTTCTTGAAAACTAAGATTATGATTTCCACTCAAATAGAGCTTTTTTAACGATGTGTTATTAACGAACAATGTTG
Source organism: Lepisma saccharinum (assembly GCF_977018435.1). Lineage (NCBI taxonomy): Eukaryota > Metazoa > Arthropoda > Insecta > Zygentoma > Lepismatidae > Lepisma > Lepisma saccharinum. The sequence goes on from NC_139246.1 coordinate 3,664,633, forward strand.
GAGAGATATATTGTAGTCCATTTAAAGTAAGATCTACGTCGGACAAATTCACTAAGTTTGTAAACACATTAGACTCTATTAGTTTTAAGTGACTTGTGGAAATATATAATGATAGCAGATTAGGAAAGTTTTCAAGTCCATTGTCATATAATACGGATATGTTATTATGCGATACGTCCAGAACTTCTGTACCCGTTCTGAAAATATCCTGCGGTATGTTGGTGAGTCCTTTGTGGGTACAATTTGCTTGCATTCTTTTACTGCTGTAGCACTGACACAGTGTACACAGAGAAACATCCCTTTCACTTTTCAAGGCCACTATGTGAAGGCAAGAAACTATGAGAATCCAATAAATCTTCATTCTGCTGAGGTTTCTTTAAATATCCATTGAACTAAAACGGAAAAGAAGATTTTACATTATTGGAAATGTTTCAATTAGAAATCCAAAAGGAACATATCTACAATATAAAATCAATTTTCATTTGCAGAAGTACATACACAGAAAAAATAATGAATTTGTTCTGAACGAATGAAAAACGTATGGGCAATTCTATTGTGAAGGGTGTGATATTTATACAAATTCATTATTAAATGATTTTTTTAGCACCTTCAAATATGTTACTGTATCAATTCATGTAATTTCATTTTCCATCATGAAAGTTAATTTATTTCATAATATTCCTCCTCCATCTCAATTTTCAGCTACAGAAAATACATTTTTCTAATTGTGACAGATGTGACACTTCCGAGACTTGACTTTAGGACCTTCCTCAGTCTTTCAGAAAACTCTGTGAAATATATGGGTTTACTGGAACAATTTAATTTTATTTTCACAAAGCAAACCTTACTCGACATTTAGATGCTTTCAGTTTCTAAAAATATCACTACCTACTTTTTTGTAAACATTTTTGACCTGTGACGGGTGTGACAAATTTTGTGACGAGTGTGACATCGTGCACATTATTTACTGTGTAGGATTATGGAACAATGCTAATTCTAAATTCTGCATAGTTTTCCCTTTATTTTCATATAATTGGTACTCTCAATATAAATAAAGTTAACCTTGTTTGCCCACTTTCACATTGAATAGCTGATATACAAGATATATAATATTGCTACGTCGATAGCCGATATTTATTAAAACCTCTTTCAACATTATAACAATTAACCCCAGCACTCCCATATTATTATCTGCAACCTTACATTTTCCTTTACATGTATTTTTTTCAAATTCTATAATTTTAATGCATGCGTGATATACGTGCATGATTTAGCGTTAATGTCAGGTTATTTAAATCTATAAATATATCCTGGTTCGCTTCTAGGAGTGGACCTAAATCGTCTCTCCCATACTTTTAATTCATCGGTAACTTGGAACAACTGTGAGAACAAGCAGCGCCTGATGCTTGAAATCTTCGGTGAACAATAAATACAATGACGTTATAGTTACGTGACAGCGCAAAGAATAATAGTAACTGTATAATAAGTAACGTTGTGTCTAGGCGTCCGAAATTGGGGCTCCAAATTTCATTCTAAGATTCATTTTCAGGTTAATATAGCAAAAGAAAACTGTTCAGCTTTCGGAAAATTCTCGTCTGTTTTCATCTGGGCCTATTTCAGGAATGGGCCTAATGCTGCAGCATCAATAGTACCCTCCTTAATCCGGACCTGAGAACAAGCCCAATAATATGTGGAACCTTACTTTCACATAATGTGGAATGTGCAGGGGAGAGCATTACCTTTTCAAAGGCTTATTATTTTCCATATACCTAAAAGGAGTATCCAGTTGACATACATTATCCTTGTATGTCTGAAGGATAGTTTCAACATCTTTTAGGTTATCCAGTTATCCTTAGATTTGTAAAAATTAATTACCGAATTAGAATTTAGATTTAAACAAGCATTGAGACTAAAATGAAGAGAAGATCACTTTGTACTATGATGCGACACAACCGGAAATATTGAAATTATGAGCGCAGAGAGGAAGAGATATGTTGGCACAAGCACATTGGCACTTGCAATTCTGCAATGGATGGAAAAAGAAACTCTTCTTCCTCTAACATACGATTAAAATTTCGTACCTTCTTACGTAGTAAAAAGTATCATGGGGAAATCCAGCAGATGGTTGGAAGGACACTTGCCCCATGGAAAAGGAGTTGTGAAATTTTCCATAAAAAGTAAAGTAAATGTTATTTCCTCTTAAATTAATTCAAAATAAAACATTAGTTTTGATAGGGGCCCACGTATTAGTACATGGCTACTGGGTTGGCATTCTGGGGAATAAAAAGAAAAAAAACATTGTGATATATATTCTGTTGTTGGCTTTCAATGTCGAGCCGACATGCGTTGCGGACTGTTTAGCACAGCCAGAGTTTCTAGGTTCAATTCCCGGCATGGATGTTATTTGTAAATGTTGTTTCATGAATTTCATCATATTACCACTCATCCTCGTCTTCGCGATTAACCAAAAGTTGTAGAAAAGCGGAGTAAAATAAAGCAAATCAATGAACCAATCAGTGCCAGTTACTCTTGCAGGCTTATGTTAGTTGTCAATTAATTATTGTTTTCGTTTTTTTTTAAAGTGTTGCCTTTTGTCTTGTTCTCCTAATCGCAACCTGCAAATGAATGCCTCATCTATGAACCTTGCAACGGCTTTGTCAATAATCCTGACATTATGACGCATTTCTGAACATTTGTGGTTGACGACCAATCTTCATGTTAACCTCTAAGAAAAATGTGAGAAGCTAGAAGATTGAAAGACAACAACATGTGATAATGAAGATATTGGTTGATGGCAAAAAGTAGTAATATTGAATGTAACAATTAGAAAGTTACATATTAAGTATTTTTCAGTGTTTTTATGCGATTAACGTTGATAAATCGGCTCCGGTACCCCTTTCTACACCCTCGATTTCAGGCACATTTAAAATATTTTCGTGAAAATATTTGGTTCCTCATAACAAACAGTGTTTTCAACACGAAACTTACGTTTTTTTTTAAAAAAAATTAAAATTCCTTGTGTAACGTCAAAAAGGTTTTTCAGAGCTTGTATGATGGCTGATGATGGATTCATGTCACAGGCGCAAGTCTGAAGATTTTGGATCATGGATTCATGTCACAGGCCCACGTCTGATTTTTTTTCCTTTTTCTTCTTATGATTGACTTGTGCAATGGGAACATTTGCGATTGCGATATGTTATTTGTGTGATATATTGGCGGGTTGGACATTTCAGACATTGGATTTTTTCATTTATGCGACTTCAGAAATTCGAATTAATTATTTATTTTTGGCAACTGCAGGCCGTAAAGGGGAGGGTTGTATTTTCTAAATGACTTGTTGGGTGGGTTAATTTGCGACTTCTTTTTTTTATGATGGGAAGGGAGTGGAGGGTGGTATTCTGTGGAAAAGGACAACAAGGACTTTCGACGTAGGAGTTACTTCATTTTTGGACTTACAAATATAACTTCGACCCGCAATTCAGTGCCTGGCCTTGGCAAAAAGAGGTAAGTTACCTTCTTAGGTTTAATTGTAGCCTTCATTTTTGGTATCTTCATGTGTCAATGCCGAAAACAGTGAGAAATAGTGTTGGGGCAGGTGACTCCGGCCAATTTCTAACATGTCTTTAAAAGGGACTCTGTAGATAAAGGCGGGGCCGCGGTAGCGGTAGGAGGCGGTAAGTCAGTTACCCCAGGGGCGGAGCCCGGAATCGGTGGGAAATTTGGACACAACAATTTCAAACGGCAAAATTTCAACTTTAAACGGCTGTACAGTCGTAAATACTTCTCTCCGCGCTCCATTTTTTTTATTCACAATTAGGATCACATAATCTTCATAAAGGAAAAAAATAATTGAAAGTTCGAGGGTTTAGAATAGGGTACCCGACCCGATAAATCTTAATATTTGTGGAAGTGTGTAGGTTTCTTAAGATCGAGGAAGATAAAAATTGAAAACATATCTGAATTTTGTTACTTGTGATAGTGAAACACATATTTCTCTGCACGCGTAGAGGTTAGTGTAATCAAAGTAGTTGTGGTTCCTTCCGTGTTAAGCAAAACCTGAGAAGTCCGATGATGAGAAATTAGCTAACATAGGACATTTACACTCAAGTCTGAAGGTGCGTGTCAATCTAAGGAACGCCTTCCTTGAGCAAGTGTTGTTTATCCCCCTGTATAGAAGATGTTTGCCCCCCCTCCCCCCAGGGCACTGTATTACGTAGACATTTAAGCTAGAATTGCAAGATGAGGTTAAGTCCTGGTGAAGCCTACGTTTTTTACCTAACATTTATAATTCTGTAGTTCCGAGAAATTTCTTCCAAACGAGAAGTCAATGGCAAGTTGAAGAATTTAAAGAAAAGGCTCCCGTAAGAAATTTCACGTAATGTTAGCAACTTACACGACTTTGTATCTGAAGGTGACTTTCTGATTCTGATAAGTGAAACAAACTATGATCCAATTGTACATGAAAACATTTGACGTGACGTGGGTATAGAAGTTGACAGTTAGAGCAAACTAAGACTAATTTCTGCTATTTGAGACATTTTTCTGCATTGTTACTTATAAGTTAGGTCTTCTGTATGATGAACGTTTACTTTAAATATGATACTCACCTTAAAATTTGAATAAAAGGACACTTATATGAATTCGTAAGAAGGACCGAACAGCACTCTGGGAGAAAGAACGCCATTTGCGTCTAGTTTATCTCTTGACTTCGAATACAGATAAGATTACGAGGTTATTCATTGCAGTCTCAAATGGACAATACAACCTGTGAAGAATTTCTAAGTTAAGGTTATGATAAGACACTAACTAACTCTCTAACCTTCTTAAACCCGAAGGTTTATGGCTGCCGAAACACAAGCCTTCCATCTGTCTATCTCCTGGACAAAATCAATCCAATATTTTCAATCCTTTAGGTCCATCTCAACGTTATTCCTCCATCTTCTTCTTGGCCTTCTTACCGGTCTCTTACCATCAGGTTTCCCAAAAAGAATCTTCTCTTCTTTGGACATGAATACAAATTATGCAGTTCTAAATTATGTAACCTTCTCCACTCACATGTCTCCTCATCCCTTTTATATCCAAATATTTTTCTAAGGATTTAATTCTCAAATACTCTTAAGAGAGTTTAGCTAAATTCCCAAACTGAAACCATAAGGGATTTCAGACCAAGTCGCAAGCGATAGCAACACGTGACACGACGAAATGACACGCCACACGAACCCTTTACTGGAAGTAAATATGGGAGAGGGTGAACAGAGGGTGTCAATGAGATTTTGGAAGATTTAAAATAAAAAAAAATGTAGTTTTTGCTTTGCAATTTCCGTGATAGTTCTTGATTTGTGTGTGTCTAATGGTTTACGTTCGTACTGAAGCTCTTCAATGACCACAGCTGTCACCCAAACCATGCAAGAAGTCAAGCGTCAAGGGCGCACGACAGTACACTACTGGAGAATTGGACCAAAAAAAGAAAAAGATTTGGTTCAAATTGGTGGTCAGTGAAACACGGCCGTGCATATCAGAGCAGGTGGCCGGCCCCCATGGCGGAGTGGTTAGCACATCGCGCTACGACGCCAGGGGTTCCAGGTTCGAATCCCGACCTGGGCATGGATGTTTGTGAGTGTCCATTCATCAATTTCATCATGTCGTCACTCATACCCATCTTCTCAAATTAGCCAAAAGTGGCACAAAAAGTGAAGTATACAAATCAAATCAATCAATCAGAGTAGATGGAGTCAGTGTGACAACACACAATGTATTCTTTTTTCTCCCGTTTTCTGCGGTGTAAAAGTTCGGAATCTGAATCCAATATGATCATAACATTATGAGTCGAGACTCCTTGGGTTCACGCCGTTGAGAAGGAATGATCATTCTCTTTATATAGTGCATAAGCTCACCGTGTCGAAAGGGACCTACTCCAAAGGACCCTCCTTTGGATCAGTATTTCTAAAATAAGACTGTCAAAAAAAAAAAAAATTGGCAAGATTAGGGACTACTAAAACAAAAAGTATACGTACCCCCACCCTTTTCGAAATACCTGGGCACGCCATTGGTGGGGCATCTACTCGGAATTTTATCATACATACTAGATGTCACGATAAGTTTATGGATTGTTAATAAACTAAGGTTTATGAAATTTTGAAAGTAAATTCCTTTCAACTAGTATCGCGCCCATGAATAAAACTTGTTTCAATACGTTTAAGGTATCGCTATCTAGAATCAAGAAAGGCGTGGTTAAATCATGATAAAATTACTTGAAAAACCTGACAAATTGACACCAGTTAAATTTTATCGGAAACGTGCGTGTCTAACTGTTAAATTCACCATTAGATAAAAATGTCGCCATTTTGCAATACTGTGAAATAAATTAGGGGTTCTTAACCTATGGTTCGCGGACCGACACGAGGCAGCCTTTCTCTCCAAGGGTGTACCCGGGAACTCTTGAAGAAATGTTACAGCCATCTACACTAGTCAAGAAGGTGACAGAAGATCATCATATTTAAATATCGGTTTTCTGAAGATATGAAAGAAACCGTTACCATTTTTATTAGTAGGCATTAAAGATTATATAAAGTTTCAATTATAAACTCATCATATTCATATCGACAAGGAAAAATCTCTGCGATATTTCTGAGCTCATTTACACAGAGTAAAACATCCTTTTCTGTTCCCAGTTATCCTAAAGACACGTATAAAAACATTTGGTAAAAGTAGTCAGAACTCGGAATGCACGTTTTAGCTATCAAGTTCGATATAACTATGGACTTGTAATGAAATGCATCAGTCTCATTCATTGTTAATAATAGTAATAATAATAACAATACATTTCTTTATTAAGCGGCGTATAGGCTGCTCTGCCACCTAACCCATGTCAATGTAATGTTAGATGTATGATAACTGCAGTAAGCTATACAGTTCACATTATTGTTCCATTAGTAAAAAATTATGAGTATCGCAATAGTGAGCAAGTTGGGAGTTCAGAAAAGCAAGAAATATTTAAAGAATGTTGTTGCAAATGAGAAGTTAAGAACTGCTCATACTAATGAAATAACAGAAAACCGATAAACGTTTTGTTAACTTTGCTAGGATCGAAATGATTGTGCGATTTGAGTGTGTTGAATGTTCGACTTGTGATCCTACGGCCAGAAATTCTAGGTACGCGTGATTCTCTGGACATGGGTATCCTTTTATCAATTTACAATAGTGTAATAATGAATTATCCTCATCTTAGCAATTAGCCAAACGTTGGAAGTAAAGCGACATTCCTGTGCAATGCCAATGCGACTTTCTTATGGAGGAGGCATTTTGATGTCTGAAATCCAGATGTTCAATTGTATTAATATAATTGTCATTCTGGAAATACTAAATTCAACCATCACTGAACATCTATCTAATGAATGAATTTGTTAATGTGGCCATCTTAAACTACGTACATATACACAGTCCAACATTTAAGTAATGGGACGGGCGTTATCAAATGAAAAGGAAACAAACTATTTGAACATTTCCTGTTTATTAGTTAGTAAAATATATATCTCTCCTGCATCAATAGAGCAATTGCCACTGTTGGCCAACGATTGAAGCGATCTTTAAGTCTTGGTTTTGGTATGACTTAAAGAGTCGACGCCACAACCTGTTGATGTACCTGTGTTCATCAGAAGGACGTAATTCTAGCATCAGGTTCACTGACGGAACATGAAATAGTAAAGGGGGATAGATCAAGCGAGTAGAGAGGATGATTCAACATACTTTTTGTTTCAGGCTAGGAATACCTAGACAACCACTGCAACCATGGTGCATTATCGTGGAGCAGGAACCAACTGCTCGATTCATAATACTAAGATCGGATAGAACAGTTATCTTACAATATCATGAGAGAACCACTATAGTGACACCCACAGTTTCATCCACTGGAACAAGTACATGATGAATAATGTCTTGGCTATTAAAGAAAAATCACAATATTGCCTTCAGCATAGGCATTAGGAGTTGCATTTTCTTGCCTGTTGGTAAATTTAGCGACTTCTATTCTGGGCTTGGTCGCTTCGTACGAGAACCATACAGAAAATGCTCCATTTTATGCTCCACAATAATGGAATTCAAGAAATATTTATTCCTGCAAACAGTTTTAAGGTTGTTTCTCATGAAACTTGATGTTCACTCGCTGCTCCATAGAGATTACGTAACGACACACTTACAGCTCCATCACGACATGGCAGCATCACTCCCAGATTGTCCATCGCAAGTTCATGGGGTGTTGTGATTGTTGCCAGGTTGTAGACCACGAACACGCTACTTCACATATAGAAAAAACACTTGGGAAAACATAAAATCAGTCTCATTACTTAAGTGCCGGACTGTGTACGTGTATCACGTTTAGAAAGAACAAAACTGACTGTAAAATGTTCCAAAATGAAATTCTCCGAGCACGGCACCTGCTTCATTGCAGGTGAAAATCATCACAGCCCCAGTTAAAAAAAATATATAGGAAAAAAGTGGTGAACAACATACTGGGGTGTTGTGTCATGCATTAAAGATTGAGACTTCAACGAGAAATTTCAATACCACAGTTTGCAATGGTATCTTCTATTTTCTGAAGAAAGTGTTGTTTGATAAAAAAAAGTTACATCAAGTTCATTCATTATCTTCACGATATTCTTTCGTTCTTGTAACAAATTTAAGGAACAGCTCATCAATACAACCACAAAACTTTTTCATGCAAATTAAATGGCAAGTTTTCATATTTGTACATTATATACCAGTGGGATCAACTTCCAAAAATATGGTGGACCCAATTCAATGACTTGTTACTGATGCAGTGTGAATACACATATAAAAATTAGAAAAATATTGAAAATACCACATTGTGACCTGCAAATGGAATTAACGTTCAGTGTGGCCTGCTTGCCATGTTGAACATCATGTTGAATAATTAAGAAAGAAATTAACAGTTGCAGAGTACTATCAAGTGTTTTATTTGACTAATAATGAAGTAAAAGACAAACAGCATTGCCATTTTGCATAAACAGATTTTCTTTCTGGTGTCCAAAACTCCTGATAGTTGCCATTTTTTTTCAACATACTGTACCAAATTGATGACATACACACGGTTCCTAAGAAACTTTTTCTTTGTAACTTCTATAAATGTATTTGTTTTCTTTAACAAATGATTTCAAGTGCAGCAATAAGCATTTTACATTGGAATGTGCGTACAAAAAGTATCTGAAATAAACAGAGCTACCTAAATAAGTACCACTTGGTCCTTCACCAATTAAAATTTTCGGAACATCAAGGTTTCCCCTATTCTTAAGGAGTGACACTTTTGCCAAAAATACACCCTTCAACTCGTCTATGCCTTTTCGTCAATTTTCGTTGCTAGGATCTGTCTACTGCTGGAAACTATTGGCTTGTTGCCAAGGTACACATGTTCACACTCACACAAACATCACGCACAATACCTTCGTGTGGTCTTCAAATATGCACATTACTTAATATAATTCTATCCTTAAAATATATATGAATAATAGTTTGATTTATGAAATAAAATTATTACCTCTAGTAAAATGTACTGGTACAAACATATGTACACAGCAAAAATTCAATTCAGGTGTTACACCCAGGTCCCATCGTGAAGTGTAAACGTGTGAGACCTTCCATTGTGTTCGTGCTTACTAAAGCACCATTGTTCACCAAATTTTTCATGAGATTATGTTATTAACTTACAGATCCATAGTGGGGAAACGTGTCACAACCTTACCCTTTCCAATTCACACCAGTGCCATGTTAAATGAGTGAGACAACATGGAGTGCGCCTATATATAGCCCTTTTCGTCTGTAATGTGTAACTGCAGACATTTGTGCACATAATTTCCGTTTTGAGATCAGGTCCGTACTGTAGGAGATTGTCAGTTTCATTTGTACAATTTCAAATAGCATAGTGTATAGGTTTTTACCCTTAATTTTCTGAAATATTCACGCTCGCATTTGCATTAAGGAGAATTTTTATGCACTCCGAATAACTCCCTTCCGCTGCACAATGCAAAGGAGTTTTGTTATTCTGGTCTCTGCAATTAACATCAGCCTCTTTTGCTATAAGTAATTTACCGCAATTAACCAACCCATTTAGCATGGCCAAATGTAAAGCAGTTCTCCCATCATTGTCAACAATATGAACGTCAGCCTTTGCATTCAGTAGCTCTACCAGGCAATCTCGTATTCTACGTTTGTCCTCTTTCCAAGTATTACTCGCGGGCTTTCTCTCTCGTACTTTGCTACTGGGTGAATTCATTTTCGTACTTGTCCTGTTATTCCTGCTTGTCTTTCCTGGTGATTCAGTTTTGACGGAAGAATTTTCATTTTTGTCTTTTCCTCGTAGTAAGCAGTGCAACGGAGTTTCTTTCTTGCCTGTTACAGCGTTCACTTTGGCCTCACAGGATATTAACTGCTTCACACAATTTATGTGACCATTCTGTGCAGCCAGGTGTAACGGTGCGACACCAGATTTCGACTTAACGTTCACCTTTGCTCCTCTTTGCAAGAGTAGTTCCATACACTGGCTATAGCCTTCTTCCGCAGCATAATGTAAAGGCGTATTCTTGAACGAATCTACAGCATTGACATTAGCTCCATATTGCAATAGCTGCCTCAAGCATTCGGTATGTCCCTCTTTAGCTGACAGCATTAATGGAGTCACGGACTTGATTTTCTGAGCGTCCACTTCTGCGCCCTTCTCAAGCAGAAGTATCACGCATTCCATCTCTCCGTTCTCAGCTGCTAAGTGCAAGGGTGTTTGCTTCTTGTAGTCCCTGTGATTAACGTTTCCGCCGTGCCCAATCAAAGTTTTCAGGCATTGAACCTTTCCTGCTCCTGCCGTGATAAATAATGGCGTTTTCTTACCACTCCCTTCCTTGTTCACTTTAGCACCAGAAGACAACAGGAGCTTGACACATTCCAACATTCCGTTCCAAGATGCTTTGTGAAGGGGAGTCCAGGAAAGGTTGTTTAAAAAATTGACGTCAGCTCCACTCTCAATGAGTAACCTCGCGCACGTCACGTGCCCACTTCTGGCTGCTAAGAACAACGCCGTGCTCTCTCTCTTCCCTGGGCTGTCTACCGACGCTCCTTTGGACAGGAGCAAGGAAACACAATCATAATGTCCCTTGTCCGAAGCCCAGTGAAGCGGGGTCCACCCATTCTCGTTCACAAAGTTTACATCTGCTCCTTTATCAATCAGTGTAACCGCACATTCTTTGTATCCGCTTCGAACTGCAAGAAACAGAGGACTACTGCCGTAATTCCCCTTGCTGTCAACGTGTGCACCTTTTGATAAGAGCAGTTCCACAAACTCGACGAATCCATGTTCGGCTGCAATGTGTATGGCCGCATCACCGTCTTTATTTCTACACTCCATGTTTCCTGTGTCTGTTGTTAAAATATCTATTACGTCAGAAAATCCAAACCGCGCTGCGTAGAGTAACGGATCCTTCAAAGTTTTCTTTCTTTTCTCGCGCGAATCGTGTAAAAGAAGACAGTGCGTGCAATGACGCCAGCCATTTTGCGCTGCGTAATCTAGCGGTGTGAGACCTATGTCATCCGCATATTCACTCAGTGTACTGTATCGTAACAGATACTCGCAACATTTAACATGGCCTTTAATGGCTGCTAGATGCAATGGTGTCATACCATCCCTTGATCTGGATAGTACATTCGCATTATGTTTCGTTAATGCTGAAATGCATGTAACATGTCCTGCCTTAGCAGCAAGATGCAACGCAGTCTCCCCTTTATTATTCGTAGAGTTTACGTTGCATCCAATATTTATTAGCAACTGAATACAATCGTATGAGCCTCTCGTAGCAGCGCTACGTAATGCTTTATTCATTTCTTCAGCCTTGGAGTATTTTGATAAAACTTTAATGGCCTTAATTTGATTGTTCACAGCAGCAATTTCAACAACATTTTCTAAATAATTATCTCTTGCAGAGACATGTACAGTATCGGAATGTAAATATTCTAGAATAAAATATAAACACTCGTAGTGGCCATTCCCTGTTGCCAGGGACAAATGCTCTTCAAAATCCACATTGGAATTAAGTGAAACGTTAATCTTCAAGATTTCCAGTAAAGTTAAAAAGTGCCCATTACAAGCAGCCAAATGTACAGGGGACATTTTGACTTTATCCTTTAAATGTAGTAAAACACCATAGCATAGAAGAATGGAGCAACAATCCCTAAATCCTTTTGATGCCGCTAAATGCAGAGGTGTTCTGCCACAAATGTCTTTCCCATCTGTGTACACACCCTTATATATGAGATATTGAACTAAATCAATGCGGTTGTTTTCAGATGCGACGTGTAGTAGATTGCAACCATTCTTGTCTTTTGAAGTTAGGGATTGTCCCTTTTGAACAAGATATAGAGCAGACTCCTTGCACCCGATAGCAGTTGCCAAATGCAATGGCGTCTGCTTCTTTTTATTTATAGATTCAAGAAGAGCACCAGACATCACTAAAAAGTTCATCGTTTCCCTACAATCAGAGACAACGGAGATGTGAGTGGATGAATTTCCCTCCTTATCCCAAACATTTACATTTTCTCCGAAATCCAATAAACATTCGAATATGCCTGCGTTTGCACACTGAACTGATTTGTGCAGTAAAGTCGTACTTCTTGAGTTGACGGTTTCCACAGCAACCCCACAATCCATCAACAATTTCACGCAATCATATGCGGACGATTCAACAGCCCAGTAAAGAACTTGATAATAGTCAAAATGGCACCCGTGCTCCATCAGAACAGCAACACAGTCTTTATGGTCATGCATTATGGAAAGCATTAGTGGAGTTTCACCTTGGTTGTTGGGTATATTAAGGAGAATGCACTTTACCTTTACCAGGAACTTAACACAGTGTACCCAACCTTTCTCACACGCAAAATGCAGAGCCGTGTATCCTTCGTCGTCTGTCGCAGTGACATCTGCTCCTTTTCGCACAAGTTCTTGAACGCAATCTGCATGTCCGAACGAAGCTGCGACATGCAAAGGTGTAAGCCCGTGTGTAGAGCGAATGTTAAATCTTGATCCATTCTCCAACAAGAACCTCACACACTCACTGATACCTTTCTTAGCTGCCACATGGAGTGGTGTGAATGCATTGTTGTCCAAGGAATTTACGTCACTTCCAGCACTTAACAACAAAATAACACACTGCACGCTCCCTCCCAGGGCGGCAAGATGTAAAACTGTCTGTCCTTTATGATTCTTGTTCTTGAGACACAACCTCCAATCTACTTGTAATCCTCTACGTAAGGTGTATTCTCGTTGTATATATCTTCGTACGAACATTTCTCTAAAAAGAAGATACGTGTTAGACATTCAAGTTCAAGATGTGAAAGCAGCAAAATCAAAACACGATAGCGAGATGATAACAAAAAGACTGAGACTAGTAAAGAAATATACCGGATGTTTCATAAATAATTGAGTGGTTACAAAAATGTATTGCAAGTAAAGTATTCAACTTACGTTAATGAAACCAGTCCAGAACGAACGAGGGACTCAGTATGTGCGTGTATGTTTCTTTAAGCTGAGGGTTCATATCTCTGCAGCTAGGCGACATTCAAATTATCCACATCACTCCTAGTGTTTTGTGCAATGTTTTGGTCCCCAAGATCACCGGACCTTACACACCGTGTGACTTCTTTTTGTGGGGTTTCAAAGACAGGGTATTCATTTCACCGATGCCGCGTGATATCGTAGCCGTGAGGGAGCGTATCATCGCAGCGATAGACACTATCGACAGGTCCATGTTTTTCCGAGTGTGGCAAGAAGTAGACTATCGTGTCGATGTGTGCCGTGTCACCCATGGTGTACACATTGAACATTTGTAGGTGTAAAGAAAACTGTTTCAGCTCCTAGTTCGTTCTGGACTGGTTTCATTAACGTAAGTCCAATACAATTCTTTACTTGCAATAATCTTTTTGCATCCTCTCAAGTATTTTTTGTTTGGTTTGAGTTGGTGTTTTAAGTCCACTTTATGCACAGTAAAGCTAATTGGGACTGGACCTACAGTTTAAAGTAGGATCCGAACCACTTGTGCAACCACCGGGTATCGAACCCCGGACTCAAGTATTTGTGAAGCATCCGATATTTACTTGTTTCTCTAGGGATTAGGCTTTGCCATTTATAAGGATTAAAATTCCCGGAGATTTATTTACAGCTTTCAAACACTTTACATTAAAAATTTTCTGGAAGAGTAATGACCTGAACATCAGCTGTTGCCTGTTTGTGGTCTTGCCACTGTGAACACAAAATTGAATCAACTTGATCAAGACAATGTAAAGCCGCCCGCGTCCACATAAGCGTAACAGAACACCGTTCCGTAACCGCGTAGCGTATCAAGATGGATACGGGGCAATGTACGCGACGATGTTACGGCATGAATCCGCACCGGAGTCCATAACTGAAACATTCCCGCGTTCCACCAGTTGAGTGTGTACGAACATGGAAGTAGCTGCAGCGTACATTTACCTGCATTACGCATTGAAAAGGAAAGGAAAACAGAGACGTTGGTGGGAAACGCAATTATACAAACGTAGAACTAAATATGGTGGTTCAAACCTGCTGGCGGATATGAAGTTTCAATCAGTTAGTGGGCAGTACAAAAACTTTACCTGTCGCCAACAGGTAAGCTTGATAGGGCCTAAGGTAGCAAAACAGAATACTAGATATTGGGAAGCAATCTCGGTCCAAAAAAAGACTGGCTGTGACAGTGCGTTGTGTTCAATTCGGACGCCAGCTCCTCCCACGCATCATGTCTTAAAATTTTGTTGAAATGCCTGGGATGTTTTGTATCCCATTAGATCTCTTTCTCTTTGTATAACTCAATAAAATTTAGAGTACTTTCTTGGGTCCACTCCATGTTTCTCTTCGTCTGTCACGGAATGAGTGTTACGCGTCTCTGTTGTATGCACGTCCAGACTTGCTGCAACTTGAACGCGTTGATCCCTTTGATGCGACGCGGAAAAACCGACAGGTCATGGAACTGAGCGTAACATAATTGTTGCGGGCTCTGGTTGCGCGTGCAAGATACGCAATACCGTCCAGATACGAACGCGTGATAAGGCTACGCGGTTACGGAACGGTGTTCTGTTACGCTTATGTGGACGCAGCTTCACAATCGCAGGTCATAAGTAAACAAAAAAATATATTGTACAGATACACAGAGACAAATGCGTACGAAAAGAAAGTAATAGAATAATATTAAATATCGTCATTCCTGGAGGTAACAAAGTTTGTCCGGGAGAGTCAGTTCGATTCCGGCAGCCTCCCGCTCATCCCGGGAGGGTTTGGAAGGTTGCAATTAATAATACTTCATCAAACAGATAATTACAAATTGACCCATTCATTTGTCTCTCCATGCGAACACCAACCTCTATCACATATTCATTTGATAGCTTTCAATCATTGAAGGACCCGTTCTTTGACAGGAGCATTACAGGCGATACCTTTAACTACGTATTTCATAAATATATTCATCAAATACAAGAACAGCCGTACATACCTTGCGAACAAATTTTACAAATGGTAAAGAGGTGACTTGGATTGGAATCCTGGATAAGACATGGAAATTTCGCTCAGATTGTTCCTTCATTATCTCCGTCCAATCACCATTCATCCTCATCGTTGCGAGTAACCTGGAGATGAAGAAAATTTCTTAAGATAAGATACACAAATACGAAAGAAATCAGGTGGTTAGTTATTATCTAACTGTTTACTTATCAAGTGTACTCCGTTTCATCTTAGTCACCGTTAAGATGGTTCAGCGCGGCTGGTCCAACCTGACAAGCAGTTTTATCAAAGGTTGTACGCGACCATTTGGTCAAGATTTGTAGCATGCTGGATGCGGTTGAATTCAGGCTTTGGTATCTAAACCAAATAGACCATGTACAGTACATCCTATGTTTACTGCAGATACATGAGTATTTACTCAATTTTTACAGCTGAGATAATTTTATCCTATTTGCTTCACCTTATCTTATCAAATTTAGTACAGCTCATGCCATTACTACGCACACGAAGGATGGCGTATTATGTGTTAAATAATTAATATGTTTCAATTTCTACAAATTGTAGGAATTTGACTCATAATTGTACTGAACTCATCCACACAAAAGTAGCGCGTGGTTGAAGGACACATTGAACAGATTAAACGAACTAACTTCTACTGTGGGTTCTCTATTACTTTCCACAACAATTGAATTTGAAAAAAGTATTGCCTACAATTTACTCATTGGTCTAAAGTTTACTTGTAATATTCCTACAATTAAGAAAATACAATTTTCTGTTTAATTAAAAATTCAACTTACTTTGTGGTGTTAGTGAAAGCAGGAGAATCAGATGCTTCAAGAAGAACAACGCACACGACATGATGTAGACTTCAACTGGCTGATCAAGTATCTTATCAGCATACCGAACTTCACCTCCTTCGATAAGGTAATTTGAATGATAAGGGAATTTGAATGATAATGAAAATAATGTTTTTTACGCATCTGTTGCGTAGTGTGGGCGTAACTTTGGACATACCTTGGGGGAAGGGCAGGATCAAAAAGTTTTCTATTACATAAAAATAGCGTCCACAACTATTTTTTTAAATAACTGTTACATTTGCGAAATCATAAAAATTACTCATTACTTTGCTCTTCAGGTCCTATAGGAAGATAGTAAAAATACTATGTACTTGTAAATTTTAATAAACTTGAAAAGTTTGGAGGCACGAGCTACCCTTACCCCGCCAAATTGCACCTCTGCTGCGTAGTACGTGGAAGATATATAGATTGGTCAGGATCTCTGAATAACGTTACCCCACACATTTTAGTCACCTGATAGCCAGTGGCGGCGATTAGGAGGGTCGATGAGGGGCAGTTGCCCCCCAGTTTTTACCATTCTTGCCCCCCCCACTATGCTAAACCTTATATACAAAGGGAAATATACCGCCTTTGCCCCCTCCCCTCAGTTTTGGCACCTTGTCCCCACAGATTTGGAACCCAATCGCCGCCACTGCCTGATACACATAAAGTCCATTCCTAAATATGGAACTTCGATGCATTATTCGCACGGACACAATTATTCATTTCAATCCAGTAAATGTTATGCTCAATATCCTGCAGTATGAGACAGGCAGAAGTACATCAAATCCAGCTGTAATAACGAATGTATAATCCTAGAAACTTGAAAGGTGCTTGCCAGATATAAATTCTTAAGTCAGAACTGACAAAATCGTTAATTCGTGTATCTGCACGTAAAGCTAGATTCAAGTTTTAAACTGTATGGGCCTCTCCTATGGTGCAGTGGTAGTGTCGTCGCATTGTAATCAAGGGGTTCCGGGTTCGATACCCGGTAGAGGCACATAGTGGTTCGCATTCCACTTTAAATTCAGTCGTGATTAGCCGTACTGTGCATAAACTGGACTTAAAACACCAAATCATTAAATTTTATGGGTAGGGAGTCAGTATTTAAGACATCTTGCTACGTCCCCGGCTAGGAGTACGATAACTCTTTTACACTAAGGGTCTTGCTGGGTTTAAGTAACATTCTTAATATCACATAATTAACGTTTTATTAACAGTAAATTGATTTGACTAGAAACTAGTTAACACACTTCACTCTATACTCTACACGTTTAAAAGACACTTCCACTCAGATGTCTACTTTAGAAAGCCTTGCATACGCAAATCTTTCACTTAAATTTCAACTCTGCTATTTGCAGCAGATTAGAAACAAGAAATAGTCACAAGATTACTCACATAATGCCTTGAAAAATCACAAACTTAGACTTACAGTAAAATAATCTTTCCTCTGCTTTATAACCAAACTCCAAGGGAAAAATAAAATCTCTAACTTTTCCCATTGTCACCAACTCGCTTAATTTTGCGGAGTTGCCAACCTCGCACAGAAAATTATCATATGAACATACAGGCCCTCCTATACGAGTGATAACACTAGAAATCTACTTTGACCATAAAGGCGGTGTTATACAATGAACGAATAACATTTGGTCAAATGAACATAAACAGAACTAATAAGTCTTTTGATACGACAAAACTTGGGTTGTTGCAATCTTAAAAGAAACAAATTATATTCATTCTACACCTTTAAGCTAAATGCAAGGATTAGAGCCAATTAGATGCTCTGGTTACTACTAAGAGCAAGATATTTAGAAGACAAGACCTTCAGTCAAGCAGACTGTATTTTTTAGGCATTTTTCTCGTAACTTCGAGCGAAGTTGAAGACAGCGCAGATCATTTATGCAATATACTAAACACCACATTTTATTACTTAAGAATTTTCTAAAATAGCTTCAACATGGTATATACGCTAACTATTTTGCAAACATTGGAAAGCATTTTGAGATATGGCATCCAATTTTGGGAAAACTCGATACAATCCCAGAGGATTTTTAAAATACAAGAAACAGCATTGTCTATTTTAGCAAAATGCACATGAAACCGAAACATGGAAACATCTTTTTAACTAACATTTCAAAATTTACACCTTCTTGAAACACTTACTTTCATACACAAAACAAAACAAACTTAGATACTCACAATTACAATACATTCCCAAAATGTGGCTAACTACATACCAAAAAGGAGCATTTGGTACACTCTAAGCATCCAGTTACACAATTTCTTATCAAATAATTACAAAAACGTTGAGAGTGTTCGAATATACTCTATTCTGCTCAGTTCACGAATTTCAGAAATTAAATAATTTTATATAACAAAATAGATTGTATACATTACATAATACTGTTCTATAATACTGTATAATATTGTACTTTTACAATACAAATGTACTATCGAACAAGAATATAAAGATAAAATTAGTTTTGTATGTTCTTATATTAGTTTATATCATTGTTATAGTACTATAAAACTATACTGCCTAATATAATATGTGCACTGTCAATATACTATTATCTTTAATGTACATGCACAAATGCCTCTCAAGGATATTATCGGTGTCAAGTTCTCAATATTTCTCAGTAACATAATATGAAATCTTGGGGCCAGTAGTTTTCATCACACAATTATAACAACGTCTGAAGATGAGAGTGACGTTAGCTCTTGAAAGCTCGGAAGTGTATCCAGAGATCACCTGGCTTCCCGAGATAACTTCTTCATCAACCCCAACTTTATTTAATAGGAAATATTACGAGCAGTTCTTTCTTGTCAATAAAAATAAAACTAATTTGTCACCGGAGTCGGAATGTACCGTTTACTGGATCTGGTCTTTTTTTCGATACTAGAAGACAGTGGCGGCGATTGGGTTCCAAAACCGCGGGGGCAAAGTGCCAAAACTGGGGGGGGGGGGGTGAGGCGGGGGCAAAGACAATATATTTTCCTTTATAGATAGCACAGTGCGGGGGCAAAATTGGAGAAAAGTGGGGTCAACTGCCCCCTCGGCCCCTTATTGCCACCACTGCTAGAAGACTATAACTGTAATAGGTATTTAGTAAATTTTGTTCGTTTTTGTTTGTCAACAAACAATATTAATAATTTGGTATTCCCATGTTAATGCTCATTCAAATGTTCATCGGTGTTTCTCGGCTACAGTACAAAAATTAATACCTTCTGTATTCTGGCAACCATATCCATCCATTTTTACGTATAAATACGTTATTGAAGATAATACGAAATTCCTTAGTAGTCACCCAATTTCTTTTCGAGAAAGCAAATAAGCTTTAGACCTTCAATCACTGTATCATAAGACAGAGACTCATTATTTCATCAATATCCTACATATCATTATTAATGTTAGATATATAAAGGATTGATTGATTGATTTAGTTTATTTTACTTCGCGTTTTGTGCCTCTTGGCAAATTTGCGAAGATGGGGATGAGTGATGAAATGATGAAATGGATGAATGGACATTCACAAACAACCAAGCCCGAGCGGGATTCGAACCCGGGACCCTTGGCGTCGCAGCAAGATGTGCAGATATATAAAGGAGTTATATGTTTTATGAAATAACCTTTTTAAGAAAAATAGTAATTGTGATAACATTATCAATTTCTTCAAACGTTTATTGAATTGATGAAAATACCAAGATTTATTTGTCAATACAGTATCTAGAATTACATTATAATTATTTTTTTTTACATTTATTTGTGTACAATAAAGAACAGATGTGGGTAAGGATTGTAACCTTTAGGGACTATAGTGATAATAAACAATCCAAATATGTGTCTTAAAGGGCCATTTATATTATGAAAATAATTGTTTAATAAACAGAACATTTTATTTTATATATTTTTAAATATAAATGTGTTAACATAAATTAGCACCAGTGATAGAAAAATTAAGGTCAATTTAATGTATTGTAAAACAATCTTAGGTAACACATTAATTTTGGATGAATAATGAATTAAATCAATAGTATTTTTAATTCGTAAAAGTGGATGAAGTAATGCTAAAAATGTTTCCATAATGTATAAGTAATCACAACAGGATTTATGTGTTCTACTTACTTGTTTAAGCGAATCGCAATAATGGTGTTGAAAGAGTATCACAAATATGTGGTCAGATCTCAAACCCAGAATTATCAAGTATGCAGGGAGTTGAATAATGCTGTAGGATATCAACAATGCTTTCTTGCTTTTATAAACAACCCCATATATTTAAGTTTTATTTTGTTAAAAACCAAGTTACTGTGATACCAGGAAGAGAAAGACAACGGCAAACCCATAAACTAAAATGGACAGTCATTTGTTTTCTTCTCTCGCTTCACCTTCGTTGTTGCTGTGTGCCTGGTGTTCCTACAGCAATTGCACTTGAATGTGCGCAATTGCGAACGTGTGCTTCATATAGCCTACTACATACTTATTATTCTTCTGCCCGCCCATCTAGACTTCGCATCCTAGACACCGTCCACCATGCTGGTATACGTGTGTGCTCTGGTGCCTTTCGGACCAGCCCAGTCGCCAGTTTGTACGTAGAGGCATCTGAGCCGTCGCTGTCTCTGCGAAGACAGCGGCTGGTAATGAACTATTTCCTCCATCTTCGCTCGATGCCTTCACATCCCTCATTTCACACCGTCTCAGACGAGAATAGACTGGCAAGGTATCGGCTCCGCCCTAGTGCCACTAGACCATTTGGTGTTCGTGCAGACGAGATCCTGTCAGCACTTGGTGTTGACAGTGATCTTCCTGGCGTCTCTCCACTCATTCCGCCTCTCCCTACGTGGGAGTTTCCTGCACCTTCTATCGATTTTTCTCTGACTGCCCTTCCAAAGTCAGAGACACCAATGGTTGTATACCAGCAAAGGTTTTTAGAACTTCGTGCGAAGCACCCCAATTTTAATGTGTTTTACACGGATGGGTCCAAGACAGTGGAATCAGTTGGTTGTGCCTTCGTCCTAGACTCTGAAAGTTCCAGTTACTCGCTACATCCTGCCTGTTCCATCTATACGGCAGAGTTGTACGCCATTCTAAAGGCACTGGACTTTGCAGACGTCAACGGTCTGAAGAAGGTCCTTGTGTGCTGTGATTCGACCAGCGTGTTGCAGACTCTGGATTCGCCGTATTCCCGGCATCCAGTAGCGCAACGCATATTCAGACGGCTTGTGTCCTTATCTGCTAGTGCCGTTGTACACTTCTGTTGGGTCCCTAGCCACGTGGGCATCCAGGGGAACGAAGCAGCTGATGCTGCCGCCAGGTCTGCTTATCCAGACGGCGATGTTCTCGTCCACCTTTTGCCAGCTAGCGACCTGCAGAACGTGTTCATTTGTCGCCTTCTTGACACTTGGCAGAACGAGTGGGATGTGGAAACGGGGAACAAGCTTCACGCTGTTAAGCCCACCATAGGTGCTTGGCGTTCCTCGTCTCGTCCCTCTCGGCGAGAAGACGTTATTCTCACCCGCATGCGTATAGGACACAGCCGTCTCACGCATGGTCACCTACTGCAAGGGCTGGACCCTCCGTTGTGTCGTGTTTGTAATGTGGTTTTAAGCAACCGACACATTCTCGTTGAATGTGTCCATCTTGCTTACCTCCGGCAGACTTTTAACCTTTCGGGCTGTTTGTCATCCCTCTTGGGTGATGACAGCAGTATTTTAACAAATGTTTTTAGTTTTTTGCGAAGAGCTGGACTCTTCCACCGTCTGTAAGGAGGTTTTTAGTTTATTCTGACTTTTTAATGTGTTGTGTTGACTCGTGCAGGTCTTTTTACAACCTGCTCTTTTAGTTTTTTCCCAAGGGGCTATTTACACCCCTTTTTTAGTTTTGTCAGAATTTTAGATAAGGGGATGTTTCCCCGTATACACGGAAGGGTGCAAAATGGCCTTAAGTGCCGACGCACCCAAAACATTTCAAATCAATCAATCAATCAATTTCCAGAAGTGAGTAGGTTAAATCTGATTCGCTCTCAAGGTCGTATGAACGCTGTTGTCACAGATCTCCGTATGTATTTTTCTTGACCGATTTTATCTCACAATAATCTAAGTTCACTTTGAAACTGGAGAAAATGGACATCCAGTCTATGTTTATCGGACCCACAAACGTCTATGGGTCTACTCGGTGCAACAGAGCAGAACCGTTGATATTTTTTATATTTCAGACGTCCAATGATAAAACTCTTCATTAAAATCTTGAAGAGAGCCGTTGTTTTCACGTCGCCAGTTTGATTGTGATTTAATTAGAGCCGCTTGTTTGCCACTTTCGGCTAATCGCGACGACGAGGATGAGTGATGATATGATGAAATTGATGAAGGGACACTCACAAAGAACACCCATTCCCAGGCCGGGATTCAAACCCGAGACTTCTGGCGTCGCTGTGTTACCCACTCGTCCATGGAGGTCGGCTACACGTCGCTAGTGACAGCGTAATTATACTTTACACAACATATTCAAAACAATGAAATGGTCTGTGTATCACGCGATTTGCTGTGCCATTTCTGCATTTGGGTTGGCTGTTATCCAGCTTGTTGGAAAATTTCATGTTCAGAAATAGTGGTAGCTCGAATATGTCAGTTTCTGATACGGATCTACGGCTACTCCATGATGCTCGGTGAAATTTGGATCCATTATGCTTACGTTCAAGCTGTCTATCTAATAGCTTAACCACAAGTCATGCAGATGTGAAAATTTATAAACTTTCAGTCAATTTCTTCATAAATGTGATCAGAGAACCGTTTGTAAGTGGACGATTCTTCATCTTCACGCAAAGCTTCCTCACACTGTTCTTTGATCAGAGAAAGGGGTTCCATTCTAATACAAGCAGGCGAAATTTGACTGACTTGAGAATATCTAGTACCAAAGCAGCAGCAAAAGCTCTGATGGTTATTGCATTTCTTTACACAGTTACTCGTAACAATCAAAACGAGAATCACTACCACGACTATGACAGACAAAAGAATACACAACACTGTCCAAAGCATTTCTGTTATTAGCAAGTCTGTTGTACTTGTCTGGGTTGTAATGTACGTTGAAAGATATGTGGTACTGGTTGTCTCGATATGACGTGTTGTGGTGTCCGTCGTTACAATGGCTATACTTGTAGATGGTAATGTGGAACGTGTTTCTTTCATTGTACACATGTCATAATTGCTATGGATCCAGTCAATTTTGGTACTGTTTCGCAAGAGGCAAAGGATTTTTTGGTCATTGCTAGTCAGTGAATGGTTAACGTACAGAGTATGTACTTCAATAAGTTCACAACTGCACGACAAAGGATTATGACTAAGCTCCAATTTTGTTAAACTTTTCAGAGGAACCAAGACAGACACTTGTATTGATATTAAGTGATTGTAGCTGATATCTAACCACGTCAAGGATCTCAAGTTTGCAAATGCCATAGTAGGTATGTATGTAATATTGCAACTTTTAAGTCTAAGCGTTTCTAGAGATTCAGAGATTATAAACGGCCCATCGTTTTGAAAATGAAGACTTGGATTACTACTTAAATATAACTTTTTTAGTGATGCGCACTTCACAAATAAATCTTTAGGGACAGTTTGTAGTTCGTTTGAACTTAGGTCAACTCCAAACAGGTTCGATAAGTTTGAAAACACGTTAGGTTCTATTATCGTAAGGTGATTGTTTGCGATATACAACCATTGCAGTGTCACATAATTATCAAACACATTGTTACGTAATTGGGTAATATTGTTATCATCAACTTCAAGAACTTCTACTCTGCTTCCCACAGTTACCTCTGGTACAAGCGATAGTCCCTTGTGTGTGCAGTTTACTTGCATTCTTCTGGTGCTATGGCACGTACAGATTCCACACAGAGTATCCATTTCTGCGCAAATCAAAGTCTCATATTGCAGACAACACAATATCAGAATCCAATGAATCCTCATTCTTCTACAGGAAGTTTTGCCATAATCATTTGCACTGAAATGGACATACAGAGTACAGTATACTCACAATGAGCTGAGTGAAACTAATATTATATATATTGCGCTCGTTTTGGCTCTGGGCCGAGATAGCGCGTGACATGGCGTAGATGCCGGTATTTTCGTCCCGTAACGTCTCGCTTATTTATGCACATATCTTTGGCTAACGAGTACTAACTTATGTTATAATAGTTGTTCAAAGTTTTTCACATACTATTTCGGCCCAGAGCCACTCTATAAACCTGAGCTTTGGAATGTATATGTTCAAGGGAGAATAGACAATCAATTCAGTGATTCATGTAAAATTGAGAAAAAAACTTCCAACAAACAAGTCAGTAGAGTACATTTTGTTTTTGATATTTCATTCTCTACTAGTACTAGTGGCATCTAGTAGACTATATGGTAGGTTTGACTCATGTTGACACTGACATTTTGTTTCTACTAATGCGTACTTCTCTCCCTCAACATTTTGGCCATCACTTATGAATCACCCTCTATACATAATTTATATCGAAATGCTTCAAATGTAGTTAATGAAATCTGTTACGTACACAATAGAACCAACTAATGTAAACGGTTTGCCGAGGTGGATAAGAGATGGCAGCACGAGGTGTGCAAGATTGAAGATTAACATAAGAGACGCGAATGGCAGAGTAAATAAAAGCAAAGTAATTTGCAAAGATGAACAACAATAGAATCCATTATAAGAGGATGAAGAAAATATATAAAAACGATAAATTAATGTCAATATTCAATAAATTAAATTGGTGCTCATATGTAAATATGCCGGAAAACTAAAGAAGTTAAAACACTGATACAAATTCTTGCCTTTTAACAGATCTCGAATCTGTTAGCTTGATTTACCATCCCCTTAGTGGAAATTTTGATATATATATATCATTGACGGCGCGTTCCAGTCGCGAACCACATTACCTTTGGTTGCGCGTCTCAGTCGTTGCACCTACTTGGATGCGCGTTTCAGTGGTCTGGCACCAAGTATACACTTTGTTGGACTTATTTAGTGTTGGCGCGTTCCAGTCGTTGCCTCAAGGGAGAAGAGTAGAAATAAGCGGTGTAGACATCAACCCTCACCCTCGAACTTGTAACCCTCTAGGAGTTGGTGTGAATGAAGAAAAAGTGAGGTGTTACCAGATTGTGAAAATAGAACTTAGTGAAGAGGGAAAACTTACATATGAAAAGGAAGTCCAGATGGAAGTCCAGATCCGAGTTCCCACAAAGAAGGAAGTCCAGAAGAAACCACATTGAAGATTATATACATTATAGAGAAGAAATAAATTCGTAAAAGCATACAAATTGAATGTAAATCAGAATCGGAGCAATACGTCGCTTATTATGTAAATATCCAAATCCATGCATCCTTGTTTAGATAATTATAATCGTTTAAACGTATTCATTGGAAGCTTCCTGTCTGGTTTCGTTTTCAAAAAGAACCCTACCCTGAAGATATATTAGCCGTGGTTTAATATTATGATTTATGTACCTTGCACAAATACAGGTAGCAAATCACCCTAGCAATTATACAAATACCACACTGTGTGTGTCTAATTGACATAATAAAATTCAAAGAAGTTATGCTGTGTAAACGCAAAATTATACTGCACGTTACTAAAAATAATATGTTGTGTACAAATTGTCGCATGAGAAGCAGTGGAACGTAACTACAAAAATGCTGTTTTCAGTTTCGTTTAAATAAAATTCCTCTGATAGAACTCCATTATGAGTCGGATAGACATATCTCCACTTCTAATGACATATTAGTAAGAATACATTATTTCCTCTCTCCAATAAATTTGATAAATTGGAGTTACATTCCCTTGCTCTCTCACGACGATTAATGTAAATTTATTTTAAAGAGAAATTCATAAAAAAATAAGAAACATATCAGAATGTTTTAGCCATCATAATCATTGACATGTTCATCTTGTTAGCAAAAGAAGCCGTGACCACAATGTGTACTTCTGTACACCTATTCAGCTTTAATTAGACTACTGTTGACAATATTCAATGCACTTTAGGATGTAACAGCGCTCACGTTTTCGAAATTCAGAAAAATGTAAACTTGTCTGTTCCTTGTACAGTGGGATCCATGAGTATTGCATTGCAAATTGTCCATCGCCATGTTCGTTCACTTCTTTTTGACCCAATAAGAGCTTCAAGAATTAAAAGAAAAGTCAAAACAAGCTGTTGACAACTTCTGCACCAGCATACATAAAAATCCATCGCTTAAACACACATAGAATGTAAGATAAAAATTAATGAAAAAAGTCATTGACAATTTGCGTAGCAATAGCTACTAGTGGATCCCACTGTAGCACACAATAAAAATGTATTCGTGGATATCAATGGAGTTCCTAACGAGTGCAATCCTGTATGTTGTTTTTTTTGTTGTGATGTGTGTTGCTGATATTTGTGACATAAATATAACTCATAAAATGATATGTGGCAACAATGGGAATTATTACAGTAAACTTTTTCTTGATGCTTACATTAATAATTCCCATTATTATATTTGTTTCTTTAATTCATTATCTATTCATTAATAACGATTAACAAGAGTCAATGGAACGTCGAATTGATGTTGAATGTTCCTTCACACATAAACTGTTATTTTTAATATTTGTATATTTACACGTGACGGGGCTATTATAAGTGATTCATTCGATTTCAAAACACTGTATTTTCCAAAGTATTGTACATGCAGATATGAATGATACATGAAAATAACTGTATACTCACCAAGTTTTCCTCATATTCTACAAATGTTCTGTGTGTGCACCTCTGGCCACACGACACACATCCAAGTGGTAGTCGAGTTCCACCCATACATTTTGTAGCAATCCCCTGTCAGTGGTCATCAGAGAAGCGTTGATGCGTTCCTTGAGCCTTCCCTGGTTCTTTTCTGTACTCTCCTCTGAATGCACGCTGCACTGCAATAACAGAACATCTCGCATATTCCAACACACAAAAACTCTTATCTCGGTTTTTCGACATTTTGTACAGGCACTGCACTCGTTCTGCCATCTGGTGTGTCACGATGCAAACTTGGTGAGTTTACAGTTATTTTCATGTATCGTGCATATCTGTATGTGCAATATTTTGGAAAATACAGTGTTTTGAAATCGAATGAATCAATTATAGTAGGCCTGTATATGTCACATGTGTTATAGTTTCACATAAAAAAATAGTTTTCTATTGTTCTAGCCTTGAGTCATAAACTCATAATGTTTACCTGTGTAGGTTGTATGCGTAGAATCATCTGTAATTTCTCCTTTTCCAATTCGTTGAACACTTCTTATGCTTCAACGCCATATTTGTAAAAAGTACCTCAGACAATCTACTGCTCTTAATTCAACGATATAGCCAGAACTGCAAAAATATAATGAAGTTTAACAATGTCATTGATTTTAAATTATGTTTACAAAAGTTAGATTTATATGTTCAAATATATAATGTGTGAACAAAAAATATTTAGACAACCTTGTAACATACTCGTAAGCGTTTGTTATATTTATGGCGGTACAATATGCCCACGAATAGAAGATATGTGAAAATTGATGTTCGGCAAGTTCTCCAAGTTGAATCCTTAATTTGGAAAAAAAATATACTAAAATTGAATTAAGTAAACTAAGAGTACTTTTGTGGTACTTGAACCTAGGAGAGGGAAGAGTTGATGAGAGATAATGACCCAAGTATTCCTTTCCTTTCGAAAATAGAAACTAGTGATCATTGAAATGAAACCCCTGGATATATGGGTTATTAAAACGTGACTCGTGAAATATTGACGTTTCAAAAGGTCATGTTCGGTTAAGGGGTCCTTTTGTTGTCGCAATTTCGAAGACAAATAGAGGGTGCGAAATTCTGGGGGGGGGGAGGGGGACATGAGGAATTGCCCGCCCACCAACGATTTTGTCCTTAAATTTCCTCCCCACCAACCTTTTCCGGGGGGAGAGTTTTTGATCTCACAACAAACATAAAAAATTAGTTTTGGAATCGAATATACTTTACTGGAATAATATAGAATACATACACAAAGAACGGACAACAAATATCCTCATCTTTAAGAACACTGAACCCAGCAAATCCTAGAACTCGACTTGTTCTTTCTTCTCCATTTCTCATCGCCTTTCGTCAGCTACCGCAAAGTATATAAATATACGGCTAGAGTCTAGTTTACGTCCTTCTTGCCCGTTTACAAAACCGTGCTAGCAGACAGCCGGCGCTCCGGCACCCGTAGGGTAAGTAAGTTTTTCTTTTTTACAATTTCTGTCACTAACCATTCACGGGAACGAGGTATGCCTACGAGGTTAGGTTAGGCCTGTTAGGTAAGGTTCCATTAGCACTCATTTCACCCCTAAATATGTGCTTCATCATCGAAAAATGTTCTCAGTACATTCAATCATGCATATCCGGACAACATGGGTTTTTCTCGATTTTCTCCTCGAGGAAATTTTTCCTCACCTTGGGATTTAGTTTGTTGAATTCCTTATACAATAACCTTTCCAACGATATATGACACGTATTCCTTATGAAAAGGACGTAAACTAGACTCTTACCAAATATACTGTATTAATAAAAAACGCAATAGCATTTATATGTGAATTTTATGTAGGAAATTATTATTATTATTTTCTTAACGTGCCTAATTTTTGCCCCTCCCTCCTTAGTCACGCAAATAATTGTTCATGGCATATTAAAATCTTCAATTTGCAATCAAATTTTGAATGATGGACAGTGGATATAATATAGCTATTTTATATTTTGAAATATAATATGATTATTTAATAATTGACACATATTTATTTATTGAAAAGCATTATGTATATATATATATATATATATATATATATATATATATATATATATATATATATAGTGTGTGTCTGTGTGTCTGTCTGTCTGCCTGCTCCATCCTCCCCCACCAATCTTCAGTGATTTCGCATCCTGGACAAATATAATGGTATTTTTACACTATGAATTTTTTGCCGCATGAAATGCACCATTTAAAGTAATTTGCCGAAATATTCACTATTTTCTCAGATTTTTAGAAAACTCAAAGTTGAACAGAACCCTAGATATAAAAGTAATCATTCTTGTAATAGATTGAAACAGCGTTTCAAAAGGAACATTGCCAAAGTTGTAAGGCATAAGACAAAAAGATTTAAACCCTGTCTCGGGAATCTGTGGAGCAAGGCCTCGCGTGAGAGTAAAGGAGAAAGCATGCGGGCGGAGCAAAGCAGTGAACGCTGCTGCAAACGGCTAGCAGCTGCAGTCGCGTTGCCCATCATGCACTAACATCCCCTCTCACGCGTTCATTCCTCGAGCTCTCCCGAGTCTTGTTTTCGTTCGTTTGCTCCAGATATTCCGGAATTGAGTGTAAATGAACAAGTTCAGAAATCCAATATGTCTACTAATTTCTTTATTGAAAATGGCAGGAAAACAGGTATTTTTATAGGACGCACATAATAGCTCTTAATTCATCTTCCCTTTGCTATATGACCTTTGGATTTAACTGTGCTACAGGGTGAATTGTGAAACAAGGATTTTTTTTTACGCGTAGATTGAAAACGGTGAGAGATACGAAATGGGTTAATTTTTTAAGAAAATAAATTCGATAAATAATTCCTGAGTTAACTTACCAATAGAAAGACGAATGTAGTGTTTCCTGGCAGCCGTTTTAATGGTGTCACCACTGGCGAAATAAGGGAGGAGCTGGGGACGTGTTTCCAGGTGGAACTTCAAATGTTGCTTCCTAAACATCCTGAATATAAAGTTTAATACTAGTAGCTGGAAGCAAAACATTCTGTCAATATTCAAACAGTATCCACGAATATATTCATTACACTCAATACTTTTATCATTAACCTTCACAATTACTTTTAAAATATTTACAAATATTAACAACTATATTTATATTTTTTAAAAAATCCTTTTCTCCGGATTACTATTTCTAAGCAGAAAATTGCCTTGAAGCAAAGTTTGTCAAACTTTTAATTTTTTACTTACCATGATTGATCTCGAGAATGTCGAAGAGTTTCTTCGTATGTTTTAAGGCACTGTTTTTAAAAATCCATAAAAGCACACCGCATACTTGATAGTGTATTTTCTCAAAATATGATGAATGGGATGTAATTAATATTGTAATGCAATCTAAATAATATTTCAAGATTCATAAGTGAAAATGTAGTTGGAAATCTATTTAATTACTTTGTGCAGTTCGCAAGAAATGCACACCATACATGTCACCTAACACCATTCACCATACTGGTCACTTTGCAGTTTCTGAGTTGTTGAAGGTTGGGTATATCTATCAAAATGTCCTACTACTCACCCGACCATCGATTAGCCTATCGAAGAAAAAAATGACCATAAAGCAATCTTTTCTGTTTGGAATGTGATTTTTTACCTCCATTTAAGAAGTCTTTTTTAGCCTTTTTAAACGTAAACCCATTCACGGCTTTATATATGATAGTGGGCCCAATGTTTTCATTGAAATGATATGATTTTTCCACTATGTGCTTATTTAGTCCTTTTTTCAAATAAAATATTTCTGAATTTGAAATATGTATTTATTTTATAACTTAAGGCTAGCAACCTCACCACACTAACTGAGCTTTACAAGTGTCAGATAGGCCTACATCCTGACTTGGGCGCCACGGAAAAATCTCGAAACATTACGGGCGCCGTGAAACGAAAACGTTGAGTGTGTACTGTCATGTCACCATATTGCATACACCCATTCTGTACCAGGCTAAGATAAAAATATACTGACGAATACTTGATTATAATACTCTGCATTACAGAGTAATGTAGTGACTGATTTAGTTAATATTACTATATTCAATACACTTAAATTATATTAAGAGTACTTACCATAAAAATTGCAATTATTGCTTAATAATTCTTAAATATGAAAAATCCATGCCAACTTAGCAACGAAGAACCATGACATACTCATTCTGTTATCAAAGAGAAGATAAGATATGAGAGACACCAGTATGAAGGAAAATGAAAGGGTGTTTCCACAAGAGAGAATTTTGAATTGAATATTTAGTGCTAACACACGATTAAGATCTGTTTCCTTGATACAAAAAATGCATTTTGGTTTTGTTCTGAGGTTGTGAAAGACACTTTTTTTCTAATATTCACCGTAATTTCTTTACGCCCACACTAGCAAATGCAAACATATACTTTACTTTATACATTCCCGCACCGTGGCCATGCTGTCTAGGCCATAATGCTTTAGGTTCCGCCTACGGGACGATCGCTGGTTCGAGTCTTCTGGGGGAAGCGTAATAACTTGTCTCCTCAGATTTCGGTCTATGTATGGTACAGGTGGCCACTCACTTACGCAAGGAAATTGGGGAGCTACGAATGAGTAGCGTAACCCGGTCATTGAAACCTACACCAACGACTGGGGGGTCGTCGTGCTGACCACACGTCACCCCTTCACTGATTGGACACCTCTGCTGGGGCATGTGGGTGTGAAGTTTGCAGTCGGTGGGTAGCCTCTGGCCCTAAATAACCACCACGGGTTATTTGTACCCACACTTTGATGAGCATAACACTCCGTTGGCATTTAGGACTCGGCACTGGTAGCAAAAGCCTTGTAGAACTGTGTAGTCTGTGCTCATGTGAGATGAATATTAACTTAAATTATGATATTTGCATTACTTTCAGGGGACGATGTGCACTCCATTTACACCCATTGAGATGACGGACAACCTGACCACGATAAACACTGTGGATTGTTACGTACCCAATAGGACCCAGTAATGTAAATAGTTTGCCAAAGAGGAATAGAGATGGCAGCACCAGGCGTGCAAGATTAAGAATTGGCATAATATATGTGAATAACTTTATAAATAAGATCAAAGCAAATTGGAAAGATGAAAAACAATAGAATATATTATAAGAAGACAAAGAATAAATATGAAATAAATAAATTAATATATACATTTTATAAATCAAATCAGTGATCATATGTAAGTTAATATGAAAATTAACGAAGGCAAAGCACTGATACAAGTTTGTGTTTTTGAACAGATATTGCATCTGTTTGGTTGATTTACCATTCCCGTAGCGGAAATTTTGTTTACATCAGTGGCGTGCGCGTTCCAATCGACGCCCCACAGCACTTTTTGGTTGCGCATTTTAACCGTAGCACCTACTTGGATGCGCGTGTCAATCGTTTGCACCAAGTATACACTCTGTTGTACTCAATTAGTGTTGGCGCGTTACAATCTCAGCCGCAAGGGAGGATATTAGTATTATTCCCAAAGCTTAAAGGAAAAAGTTGGAAAAGGATAAAGGAATTCGTTAAATAGTCAAAACATAAACAAATTGAAATCCAGAGGGAAGTTTACAAAGAAGACAAGAAGGAAGTCCAGATCCAGATCTGTCCATTACGAAGGAAGTCCAGATAGAAGAATATTCAAATAGAGAAAATAAATAATAAAAATCATATAGAGATGAAAATTGACTGTAAACGAGAAAATTATAGAAGAACGTAGCTTATCATGTAAAATTCTTACTCCATGTATCCTGTGTTTACATAATATATTCGTTTAAACGTCTCCATTGGAAGGCATCCTGTCTGGTTTCGTTGTCTACAA
Source organism: Lepisma saccharinum (assembly GCF_977018435.1). Lineage (NCBI taxonomy): Eukaryota > Metazoa > Arthropoda > Insecta > Zygentoma > Lepismatidae > Lepisma > Lepisma saccharinum. The sequence continues at coordinate 3,697,659 of NC_139246.1, forward strand.
ATAACCCTACCCTGTAGATAAGCTAGCTGAGTTTTAAGATTAAGGTTTATGTACCTTTGCACCAAGTGAAGGTAGCAGGTTGTGTGAGGAGAAACGAGAAAATCAGCACCTGTGATTGTGAATCTTCTAGGCCGTTCTTATGCGAATTATTATGGGAGAAGTAATCCAGTTGGTGAATTCATTCGCTGTGCATGTTGCAAGCCGCGCGGTTGGTGCTGGATGGATCATTGCTCCTTTGTTCTATGCTTTTGTGACACTTTTGTCACTCCATTTGCTCACATTATATATAGGAATTGTTCTTGCTGTTGTTGATTACAACTTGCTTGGAAGCCATAAACTTTATCCTACAAGCATCCGATGTTAGATAAGTATTGCCATTGTAAGTAAAAAAACAAGAAGTGTGAATACTGACAACATATTCTCACTTTTACCTTACCATAATTCATATATTCATACTTTGAACGTCCAAACGTTGATACACAATTATTCACTTCTTATAAGATACTAAGATTGCAACGAAACCTTCATGTTCCACAGTTTGTTCAGTAGTCATAATAAGACATTTGAATGAGACACTAAAGCAACAGCTAGAGCAAAAAAGACACGTACATAAATCATGTGAGTTGCACTAAAGTACTCTTCAATCTTGTTGTTATTCCTTTCCCATAAGAGGTGTGACATTATGCAGACAAGTGTTTAAATAGGTGCGAACGGGCAATAGGAATTTACCATGTCTTTTTTCTGCCTTATGTTTATTTTTGAGCTGTGCAATGTCATTCCGTATTGTAGATGCATATATATATCTCCAAGCTTTGAGTAGTAGAGAATTATTTAAAGCTTTGTTACTAATTCATAACTGATGGACAAATATTTTTCCGCTTCTAATTGAAATAAAATATAATTTAATACTATTTTTTCAAATTTTGAACTGTTGTCAGTACGATGCATTTTGTCGTCAATCCATCCAACAGCAGTTAAGTTCCAAATTTTCGGATCTGCCAGCCCTGAAGGAAGTCCTGAGTACGGGCCTGGGAAGGAATATTATGAAATTGATGAAGGTAAATTTCATCGCATCCCCATTCGACGACTCAGTGGTCAGGTTGAAATAAAGCATCATAGTTTATGCTGTGCACACTAAATTAAAATAACTAGACCTACTGTTCTTGCTCTCCTCTGCTCCCTAATATTAATTCCTTCCACTGTCTGCTTTGTTTCCATCTCAGCCTCAATCCAATGTTTGAGCATCCTTTAAAGAATTATGAACACCTACGTTTAAAAACAATATCTCATTTAAAATAGGAGGCATTAAATTTTTTTATTACCTTTGCGAAAAATCCTTTCAGGAAAGGAGCACAACTTTTCGGTTGTGCACTCCTCAAATATAATCGCCTTTTTCTATATTGACTTGTGCATACTCAGGTACAATCAATCCTCTTTTGTGCAATGAGCAGTTTTGTTAATCCATAAAAAAAATGTGAAGATATTTCATCATAAATGTAGTAAGAGTTCAGAAAATTGTGAGAATATTATTAAATATGTTATACCATTCACAAATGTAGCGAGTTAAATGTTTCTATCACTAAGTACACTGTCCAACAAAATTGAAGTTTTTGTCTGTTAAAAGAGAAGTCCCAAGGTTTTGCGAGAAGAAACGAGGTGAGAGTCTAAAAAGTGTATCTTCAGAGACATATTACACCCCAGAGCATGATAGTTCTGAATCAAATTACTGATACGTTCTCTGTAATTTTCTGACTTGTAGTTTCTGAGGAAATGTATGCAAACTTCCTTCAAAGATTGCCAAGCAGCCAATTCCAGCTCATTTAGGTTCTTTTCAAAGTCATAATCTTTCATTAGTTTCCTGATTTGAGGGCCAACAAATATTCCCTCTTTTAGTTGCGCCTCAGTAATTTGCGGAAACCTCTCTTTGAAGAACATAAATCCACCACCCTCACGATCCATTTCTTTTACAAAATTCTTCATCAGACCAAGCTTTATGTGGAGAGGATGCAGTAAGATTTTGTCTGAACTTACAAGTGGTGGATGAACAAAATTCTCCTGTCCTGCGATGAGTGACTCTCTCTTCGGCCAGTTCTTTTTAACAATGATTTTTTCTATCTCTGCTGTCCTATTCCAATAGGAAACAGCAACATTTGGTGTAACCTAGTTGCAATCCTGAGAAGATAGCAATAACTTTTAAATCTCCACATATCTGCCAAGAGTATTTACAGTACTAGGTATTTGTTAATAACAGTTTCATATTTTCATAACTTTCCTTCATGCCCCAGCAATATGCTACGGGAATGCTTGGATATTTATCTCCATTGTGCAGTAGAACTCCTTTCAAACTTGTTTTCGAAGAGTCAAAAATCAAACGCCATTCTTCACTTTTATGGACAACACGTAGTGACTCTAATAGACCATCGATGATACAACAGAAAACAAGGTCCTTATCTTCAGCATACATATCTACAAAGTCTTTTTGGCGTTACCGGAAAAAAGTAACTCTAGTGTTACTCTCCAACAAATGCCATCCTTTTAATCGCGATGCAAGCAGTTCTGCTTTACCCTTACTTAACTTTAGATCTCAAACTAAATCGTTAAGATCCTCTTGAGTTATTAAGTGAGGTTCAGCTGTTGAAACACTCCCCACAAAATCAGGATCATTATGCAATTCGCTACATTTGTCAGGAACACTTTCCCTTTCTTCCGTTACACATATGTCATCTGGTGGAGCAGGTATGGGAACTCCAGGTCCATGAGGCACCGGTCGAGTTGCTGATTCTAGTGATGGATATTTCACTGTATGCCTTGATTTCGAATTTATCCCAGATATATTTGTCAGCAAAAATAGCAGTCTGTTATACGATCCTTAGGTTTCCGCCATATTATAGGAACTCCAAAAGGCATATAACGAGATCCTCTCAGCCAACCACTCAAAAGCGTTACACAGTTCGCACAACAGATATCAGGGGCCCATTTCTTGTTTTCGTCTATCTTATTGTCAAATTAACACTCAAGCTCTTCTTACACGAGGAGTAAATGTTCTCCTATTTGCTTTCAAGGTCAACTCACCACCGATATAACAAAAATTGTTCCTGTCATTTACGCAACTTCTTAACATGATTCTGTCTTTGCTTCGAAACACTCACTGGAACTGAAGAACACTCAGGAAAAGCTTCTTTCCTCCAGTCAACTTGCTATTGAAATGAGAAGTAGACATAACAGTTAAATCACAGCATTGTGTTGTAAAGTTAATCGTTGTCAAATTTTTCAGTTGAATTGTTTAACAAGTTTACTTGTTGTCATTCATGCAGACATCAAAGGCATAAAGTTACTAGCGTATTGTTGGAGCAAAGACATAAAAGTATTTTAAATATTGAACACCAATCAGCTAATTATGGACTGCATGCTGCAATAATAATGCAGAATTATATTTTTAATGTTACAAAAAAATGGTGGGTGATTGACAATCTCTGACTTCATTTTCGGAATCAGCAGGTGGCAAAACATGAAGAACCGTTGAAATTTTACTTTTAACAAAACCATTGTTGCACAGTGTTATTATCAATGCTCTGCCCTTGGCTTATTTCACTCCCTGCAGCTTGAATGTATAAACGCCAACAGTTGCTATCTTTAAACTTAATAAGGTGGGCTGACACCACTAGGAGAGTTAGCCTGTGATTTGTCAACTGGCGTGTGGTCACTTAAGTTGATAATTGATTTATGGACACTGTCGATTTATGTTCAACTATGCAAACATAAAAAGTGAACGACACTTTCACCAACTCTGCATGATGGAACCCCATATCAATTGCATACATGGGCTTAATTTTCTTTTAAGGTATAAGATAACAAAACTATTATCTGATCAATCATTGTCAAGATACTGTGTAAAGGGCAATAAATAAACAATTTCATGCTGTGTTTAGCCTATAACTGCGCCATAGGTAATAAGAAACCTGTACAATATCCCACACAGCACACAAACGTCCAAAAGATATCCACTGGATATATTTTGTATATTTGTGTCGGAAGTTCTGAATATCCTAAAGATATCCAGGAATGTCCAATTGACATCCACTGGATATCTGCTGGGTATCTATTTGTCCGCATACGTGATATCCAAAAGATATCCAGAAATGGATATGTTTTGGACATTTTCGGATCACTTTTGAACATGTTTTGGACATCAAGTGGGGACGTAATCTGGACATTATGCTTTGATTTAGAAATTTTTGTACGTAATTTGGATATTGTATGAACACAAAAAGTACATATGTCTATGCTAAATATAAGGAACGGGTATTCCCGGTTGAGCTAAGTAGGATTTACTCGATTTTAGTCTCGATTGTATTGTAGCGTTTAGTAAGACTAAATCGAAATTTTCTGATTCTAAGAAGAAAAATATTAAATCACTAAATAGAACAAGTAAATAAGTTTCAATTTATTACTCCATATTAACCATATACATTGGTATTTGGAGGGTTCAGTACAGTTCATATAAAATAAAAATATATAATTACAAATTTTCTATAATTTACAATCTAGATATTCACTAACACTATAATATTCCTTATTAACTAATAGTTTCTTTAATTTATTTTTGAAACTTGTCATACTTTCTGCTTTTATGTCATTTGGTAAATGGTTGAATATTTTAATTGCCATCTGTTGGGGTCCTTCTTGAACTAATGTTAGCCTGGTGAAGTAAGGCTTTAAGAGCTGCTTATTTCGGGTGTTATATGTGTGTTCTATTGAACTTCGCAGCGCAATATTTTTTCTTGCATATAATGACATTTCATATATGTACAGAAACGCTAATGCTTCAATTCAATTATTGTTTCAATTGCAAGATAAAATATAAAAAAAGTATACACAACGGGAATACTATGACAATTTTCTAGGCGTGTGCGGGACAGAACTTTTTGGGTCGGGACGGGAAATTTTTTAAATCCCGACATTCGGGAGGGGAAAAATTCGCAATTTCCTGACAAAGTCGGGAAATTTTCGGGATTGCTAATGTTCAAAATTTCCCGAAGCTCTGGAAATCTCGAATTCTACACGTAACTTTCACTTTAAGTGATTGTTTTCGCATTTCTGGTACAAAAACGAACAATTTTCCATAAGTTACAGACATTTATAATGCAGAAAACGCCGAGAATTAACGACTTTTAAAAATGACCATTCGGTATTTTCCGACTGCTCGGGATGGCGAAAAGTAGGGAATTCATTTCGCGAAGTGGGGATTTGGAAGATAATTTTTTTTCCCGATCCCGGTCCCGACTTTTCGAGATCCAGCACACTCCTACCATTTTCTAATATTCAAAACATATCCTATTTATGTTCATTGTTGGATAACAAATTTTGGATCAGTTCTATACATGTATTAGATATCCAGAATTGTATGTATTTTGGATATCCAGTTTTGGAAGAGATCTGGCGACGTATTGGATATTCGGAATTGGACAATGTTTCTTACAACCAGTTCTACACACGTTTAGGCTATGTATTAGAAATCAAGAATTTGTCGAGTTTTAGATGTCCAGTTCTGGATATCATAAGACGTCCAGAAATTTATATCTAATGGACATTCAATAGATATCCATAATATCCATGGATCTTATCTGGACATTGTGGATATCCAATGGATATTCCTGGGAGATTTTTGCTGGTTGGGATAATCCGTCTGCCTTTATCGCCGAACATCGCAAGCGCGCATGCGCTGGCTGGACGAATCCAATGCCAAAATGGGGGTGGATTGGAGAAGAGAAACAGGTTCAGTAAAAAAAACTGTTTGCTGCTGAGACAACGTGGAAGTTTCACAGCTAGTAACGTCGCCGGCAAAAGAACGTTAAGGTCAGCCGCACACCATACGAAACTATTGACCCGAGTCAGCGTGCGACAGGTTGCGACGGTTAGCGACAATACAACGAAGGCCCTTGGAATTTCGTCTTGCGTGGAGCAGTTTGGAACGAAACGATCTGCGCATGCGCGAATCGATTTACTTCAGGCAGAGACATCTAATCACAGACCAGAGACTCGGGCAACTTGAAGCCAGCAATTAAATGTTGTCATTGAATCTTATATTAAATGGTTAATTTCGTATAATCTAACCAATTATTTGCTAGAAATATATTCAATTCACAACATATAAACTGATATATCAATTCTACATACACATTGATACACTAATTCTGCTGTAAACTGTTATAATGCATCGTTACCCACTTCCCAAATTATAAAAGACAGACCTAGGCCTATTGCGTACATGATCGAAATCTCCTATTCTATTTTAGCTAACAAACAAAACGACTCGTCTTGTCGTATCGCGTTTATGCAAATATTCAATTATATTTACAAAATTGGGAGAATTATAGATTCATATACACAGATGCATCAAAAAATAAAGAAGAAGTAGGATGTGCTTTTATTGACTCTTCAAATGGACATATAGGACTTGAGCCTGTGGTTGATGGAAACTGAGCTGTTTGTGTAATATTGTGGTAATATTAATAGTTGTTAATTAAGTGAGTGCTGTTTATAAAGAGATAATTTTGTGACTGGAATTGAGTTAATCCCATATACTTATTTAAGTTGAAGTTTAAAACTACGGTAAAAGGAATTATACTCATTAATGTGATTTTCGTAAGGCAGTTCTTGTTAACGTCATGGCGGATGCCATAGGTTATATGGAACTTAATAATCAAGTAGAAATTATAACGAACTTGGTAGAAGACAATGATATTGTTATAGAAGATAACATTATAGAAGAAACATCTAGAAAACAAGCTAAAAGAGTCAGATCTTCTGAAGATGATCAAGTTCCAGCAAAAGCGGTAAGGATAGACAGATTAGATAATAGAGATAAAGTACACACGTTTGGAGAAGGTCGAAGAGAAAATAATGTAGACAAGTGTAAAATGTATTATGATACACATAATGGGCCATATTTAGTAATAATGACTAGTACAAAAGGTGCAGAAAAGAAATTTAACTCCATGAAAATAGGCAATGAATTGCGAAAGAAAGATATAAGGGTCAGATATATCCAACCAAGTGGCTTATATAGAGCAAAGATTTATTTTTACACCAGGAATGAAGCTAACAATTTCATGAAAAATATGCATTTTCATAAGGTAAATAATATTGATGTGTTCATTCCAGAATCCTTATTGGTGAAGAAAGGATTGATATATGGTGTACCCACTGAATTTGAAGAGGAGGAAATTAAGGAAAGTATTGAAGACCCGACAGTAATATCAGTGGAAAGAATGAAAAAGAGAATTCGAAGAGATGATGGTTCATATTATTTTGTTCCTACTAAGCTAATATCAATCACGTTTAGATCTCAAGAAATGCCTAAACAGATTATAGTGGTTAGTCACATTTTCGATGTTACTCCTAAAGTTAGAAATGTGATGCAATGTAAGAAATGTTACAGGTTCGCACATTCAGCAGCCATATGCAAGGATAAAGCTAAGTGTGCTAGATGTGGAAGAGAGGAACATGAAAATTGTAATGAAACTCCGAAGTGTTTAAATTGCGGAGGAGAACATGTTGCTACTGATAAGTCATGTGTAAAATGGGAAATGGAAAGAGAAATCATGAGAGTTATGGCATATGATAATTTATCCCGGCAAGATGCAAGAGAGAAAGTAATAACAGGTAATGTTCCAAGCAATTATGTTGTTCAAGGCAACTCATATGCTGATCAAATAAAAAAACATATAAACAAAAGTCAAATAAGTGAAATTAACACAAGAAAGACTGGTGTTGTAGGAAATAGCATAACAATACAAAACAGATTTGAAGCCTTAAGTGATTGTGGTGAAAGAAAATCAGATACATACTTGGAAAATGTTTCATGGAAAAGAGTTCCTCCAGAACATCATAGAGACTATTCCAAATTTGAAAATAAATATGGAAAAAATTTCAGACTAAATTCCTATTCACAAACAAAGAATTATAATGGAAATTCTGAAGGAGAATCAAGTAAAGGTTCTCTAAAGAAATTACAAAGTAATCAAAAACAATTAAATGGAAAGTCTACAGGAACTGTTATTAAGACAAGGAATAATGAGGAAGACGTGGATAGTACAAATAGAAGCCTGCAGGAGGTGAATATCGGAATCTACAACAATGAAGAACAGAAAAAAATTGTGTACTTTCCTCACATAACATCTCAGAAGGATCTTATGTATAATTTGTTACAATTAATGGCGAAACTTATGGCGACATTAACTAAAAATTCTGACTTATTAAATATAAAAGAAATACTAACAGAATGCTCACAAATAAATGGCCAGGTGCAGAAAATTATTGAGGATTTGGAAATTTTTGGAGAGACACCTTAGGGTGTGGAAGGAAAAATAATGGAAAACATTCGTGGGTGTACACTGGAATGTAAGATCACTGAAAGCAAGAAAGCAAAATCTGGTGAAATTAATAGATGAATATAGACCTGAACTTATATGTTTATCGGAAATCTCTGTGAACCCATCAAACATAAATTATTTTAAAGTAAATCATTATCACATGATTTATGAAAAGATTAAAGATGATAGTAAAGGAGTTGCAATTATGATTCATGAAAGCACTCCATTTGAACCTATATCTTTTGATTATACATTGTCTATATACGACACATACAAAATTGAAGTCGTAGGAATTAAAATTGCTTTTATGAATCAAAAAGTTAGTATTATATCTATATATATTCCTACATGTGCAGAGTCACAGAAATTAACGACAAATACATTATCGCAAATGTTTCAATGCATAGAAAAGCCTTTTATTATAGCAGGAGATTTCAATTGCCATCACACAATATGGGGAGATCAGGATGAAGATAAGTTGGGGAAAGTGTTAGTAGAATGTATGGATTTGTACAACTTTACTGTAATTAATGACGGGTCTGCTACCTATATAGGAAGATTAGGTACTCGGCCAACAGCTATAGATTTAACGTTCATGTCAGATGATATATGTGGTCAATTTCAGTGGGAAACAGACAGTGATCAAAGAACCAGTGACCATTATCCATGTTTCTTTTATACTGATACTAATTCAGTGAGATCTTTCACTATTCCGCTCAGAAAATGGAAAGTTAAGGAAGCTGATTGGAATAAATATTCTAAATTACTTACAATCTTATTTAAAAATACAGATTTAAATAATATTGATAAGAGTACATATGATTATTTTGTAGATTCTGTTAGTATTGTTATGGACAGATCATGTACAAGGGCAAAAGAGGAAGTTGTAAAAAAGTATCCAATAGTACACTGGTGGAATAAAGATTGCCAAAATTTTAAAATACAGAGAATTGAAGCTACTAAAGTTTATAAAACAATACCAAATCAGGAAACTTGGATTAATTATAAGAAAGCAATAGCGCAGGCCAAGAAATGTTATATCAGTGCAAAAAGACAATCGTGGGAAAAGTATTGTGAAGACATAAATAACAAAGAGGGTATCAGTACCGTGTGGGCTAAATTTAAATCAATCCGCAAACCACATACCCCTCGATTAATACCACTCAAAGAAACCTGGAAAGATGAATTTATTATGAAGGTAACATGTAATAATAAACACGAACCTGCAGATGACCCTGATGAAATTTTCTCTTTCAGTGCTAAAGATAGACATTCACAAGGATTATACACCAATATCATGATCGAGACATAATAATTAGAACCAAGGACACAACTCCAGGAAAAGATGGAATAACATACTCGATGATTCAAAATTTACCGGAATGTGGTATAATATATCTTTGTAACATCTACAATTATATAATGAATTCAGGAAATGTACCGCAATCGTGGTACACTCAAATGATTTTACCAATATTGAAACCTGGCAAAAGTCCACATAAAGGAGAATCTTATAGACCGATAGCTTTGTCTTCAGTACTGGGGAAAATTTTTGAAAAATTAATTCTAAAGAGAATAAGTTGGCATATAGAGGGACAGGAATTATTTTCAAGGCTTCAAGTTGGATTTAGGAAGGGAATGTGGTGTACAGATGCCTTGGCAATGTTATCATCAAAAATTTATGATACAATGAAAAGGAAAAGTAGTCTTATTGCTGCTTTCTTAGATATTAAAGGGGCATATGATAATGTAAATATAAATAAATTATTAAACATTCTACAAAATCTGAAAATACCTTATATGCATCTAAAAATAATTTGGAATCTATTAAAAAATCGTTGTTTATATTTTTACTTTCACAATAAAGTTGAGGGTCCTAGATGGATAACAAGGGGACTTCCACAGGGAAGCCCTTTAAGTCCTCTACTTTTTAATATATATTTAATGGATGTTCAAAGAATATGTCCTGAGCCATTTGGATTTATACAATATGCAGATGATTTATGTATATATGAGAGTGTCAAGCAAGTAGATAAAGGAGTCACCAACATGGAAGCGAAAATAATAGAGATAAAGAAATTTCTTGAGAATAGGTCTATGAATATATCGTCAGAAAAATCCAAGTTGATTATATTTAGTAAAAAAGGAGCTCCGAAAAATGTGAATCAATATACAAAAAAGTTACACATTCCTATAGAAAATTCAGTGAAATATTTAGGCGTTATATTTGATAGTAAATTAACATGGAAACCTCATGTAAAAATGTTAGTGAAAAAGGCAGAAGTAATTTACAATGTATTTCGTTCTATGGCTACAACAAAATGGGGAAGTCATCCTAGTACCATGATGAATTTTTACAAAAACTATTACAAACCAACAATAGAATACGGGATTATAGTCTTTAATACAATTTCAGAACGTGTATTTCGTCCTTTGGAAGTAATGCAGAGGAAAGTTCTACGAAAGTGTCTAGGACTGATGAAGAGTACTCCTAATGTTGCTGTATACATGGAAGCATGCGAATGGAACTTAAGTTATAGGAAAAGGGAAATGTCTATTAAATATCTGTTAAAAACAATGTCAGAAGTTAATCATCCGTTTAACGACATTCTATTCGACTTGGTTGAATTATATGATACAGGCAAAATTAATAACTGCGAAGATATAGGATGGGTGCAATTATATAATGAGTACTATGAGGATCATCAAAAATTATTGAAAGTAAGGAGTAAGCCCATATATACTCTAGATTTTCCTGTTTGTGAATATAGAGATATTTATTTTCCTGAACAATATACCAAATATGATTACATGGAAAGATGGAAAGATTATTACTTTATATATACAGATGGTTCAAAAAGTAGTCAAAATGTAGGATGTGCTGTTTATGATGTACAGAAGAAGGAATCAATTATGATACATTTACCGGAAGATTTTTCTATTTTTACAGCTGAAGCTTATGCAATTTATCAAGCACTAATTTATACATATAAATTGCAAGAAAAAAATATATTAATATTAACGGATTCCAAAAGTGTATTATATTCAATTCAGTCCAATTATGATTTATTATTTAAATGCTCCCCATACATTATAAACTGTGTAAAAACTTTACAAAATTTAAGGAGCAGGGGAAAGATAATTCATTTAACCTGGGTTAAAGCACATTGTCAAAATTTAGGAAATGATATGGCAGATTTGTATGCAAAACAAGCTAGGGTAATTCAACCTGTACTGCAGTTGAAAACCTGGTACACAGACCTTCTACCGAGGGTGAAGAAAAAGTTGAAGGAAAACTGGACGGAATGGTGCAAAGGTGAATTTCAAAATGCAGGCAGCTTTTATCAGAGGATAGCTAATTTCAATAGAAAGAGGCCTTGGTTTACAAAGGTTCAAGGTTCACGGAATGTGATAGTATTACTAAATCGTATTAGGTCAGGACATACAACTACAAAAGATCCGGATTCTACAAAACCCAAACTGTACATGTGGCAACAAGGAAGATATACACCATATCCTATTTGAGTGTAATAGATACACACAAGAAAGAGAGACATTCTATAAAACTCTTATAAACTGTGAAATTCCTTTTCCTCAGTGTTTGGAATCTTTGATTTGTGAACCTAACCTTACAGTTGGATATATATTGTTATCTTTTTTTAGAAAATGTGACTTAACTATTTAATAGAAAAAAAAAAATTGTTCATAGTATCTTTTAATAATAATGTACTAAAAAATGTAAGTTTATGTACAGTACATATATAGATATGGGAAAAACTGCTTAGCGGTAATCCCAAGTAAAATGTAAATAAATAAAAAAATAAAGACTCTTCAAATGGAAATATTAAAAAGTTTAGACTACCTGGAGAGTATTCTATTTTCTCGGCAGAAGCATATGGAATATATCGTGCATTGATGTACATTAATAATATTCCAGATAAAAGGATATTAATATTAACAGATGCTAAAAGTGTTTTGTACAGTGTGCAATCTTCATATAAAAAGTTATATAAGGCATCAGCATTGGTACTTTACATAATAAGATTGTATGGTAAGTTAACTACAGAGGGAAGGACAATTCATTTTGCATATATACCAGCATATTCAGGGTTTCATTATAATGAACTGGCAGATAAAAATGCTAAAGAAGCAAGAATTATGGATCGCAGAACGAATATATAATTATCATCAACAGATATGTTACCAAGAGTTAAAAACAAAATTCAACAAGATTGGGAGATATGGGTCAAACAAAAAGTTACATATATGGGTCATTCATATAAAAATATACTAAATTTAAACAATAAGACTCCGTGGTTTTATACATTTAATATACCCAGAAAGTTTTTAGTTTTAATACTAAGATTGAGATCAGGTCACATACGTTTAAATCACCATTTATATAAAATTAATTTAGTAAATTCACCTATGTGCAAGTGCAATCTAGATCAGGAAGATGCTCATCATGTTATATTTCAATGTCCACTTTATACCACTCAAAGGGAGATGTTATTCAAGAATCTAATAAAAAAAGGAATACCTCTTCCAACTTCTTTATCCTGCTTAATATCCTCACCAGATGTAACAATTGTATTTATCATTTGTAGATTTTTTCATGATATTAATATAGACATATGAAAATTGTAAATATTCAAAATGTGTAACTTGATATAGTCACCAGATTTAACAATTGTATTTATTATCAATTTTAAATTTGTATGATAATAATGTAGATAAATTATGTATAAGAAAACTGTATATATTCAAAATTTGTAATTTGTGTAACAGTGTCATGCATGACATATTTTTAGGACACTTTGTGTAGAGCTGGTATAACAGCTAAAACCAATAAAGTATGAATGAATGAATGAATGAATGTCGTATCGCCTTGTGACTCGTCGTGTCGTGTTGCGTTGCGTCGCGTCGCGTCGCGTCGCGTCGTATTGCTTCTTCTCCGGTGAGCGGGCTGCATAAGAGTGTTAAAAGCTATCACAAATCGAGCGTAATGAACCAACAATAATATAGAAGTGAAGGCATTGAAATCATAAATTAGGAACAATCTTCTTCGGAAGCAATGAAATCACCTCAACCTTTAAAGCATGAAAATTTATTTACGATAGACAATCGTATCCAATTGCATAGAGTATGTGGTGTAATGTCACTTTACGTAACGATTATAAAGAAGATACATTTTATCCTGAATTAGACGAACATAAGATTGTAAATACACCAGTAGCAGTTATTTAAGTGATTTGCAAATATTTTCTGGTTTCATATCATTTGGAATAGAAAAAAAAACATGATGCATAAACTAGACAGTGTTAATGCAAAACAACAAAGAAAATACAAAAATATCTTTCAATGTATTACACATTTATTTCCCCATTCCAATTACATGTGAGACTTTATTAGCTAAATGTTAGTGTAAGTTGAAGCTAAATTAGACATTATTGAGAAGCTAGAAAAAATAATAGCTCAAGCAGTGGCTTAGTTTTTAATTCTAATTTGGAGATAACTGTTTACTAATAATTACACACATTACTAAATTAAGACACATGATAACTTTTCAGAAATATTTGATAACATTCGGCACATTCAGGTGCCTGAAATGCGTGAAAATTATTATATTTGTGTAAGTGAAAGTGACGTAACGTATATCATCGTGTTTAAAATATACAGAACAAAGTCATACATAGATTGGTGTCCCCTTCGTGTGCAAGAAGCATAGAAAATGATGAAGTGGATACTTAAGCATTACAATACAGAAGATATATTAATGATATGACTCACAACATGTATTTGGGTTAGTACAATCGTTTTCATACTTCTCGCACAAGAAGGATCTTCTATAGTTACATTTGAGATCATTAACTTTTCCCGTCTTAAGTAAAAGTCCACAGTCTTCATTCCCGACATTGTTAGGCTCTCCACTATTCCAATTATTGTACATGCCATATACGAGATCACCTGCAGGAAACAAAAGTACACTAATTACCCAAAGTTCATTAAATTGTGAGGTTATACGAGGGGTAGTTAAAATTTATAAGCACTTTCACCATAACTTTCTTTAGGCTTGCTGCACAGACAAGTTCTCTCGTCTTTTTTTCTCGCTTTTCTCTGTTCTTTTTTTCTCTCTCTCTTCCTCTCTTGTTTGTTTCTTTTTCTCTTGCTTTTCTATTTTCTTCCTCCCTCTATGGGTTATCTATTTCTTTATCTCTTGCTCGCATCTCTATTTCTTTCTTCTCTGCGTTTCTGCTTGGTTTCTTTCAAATGTCTATTTCCTATGTCTTTCGTTTTTCTGTGTCCTTTCTTTATCTCTCTCTGATCTCTACTTCTATCTCTAATTCTAGCTTCTCTAATCCTTTCCCTCCCTCTCTCGCTTCCCTATTCCTATCTCACTCTCTCACTTATGTTTCCCGTCTCTTGCCTTTTCTCTCTCTGTGTGGTTCTAGAATTCTCTCCTTCTTCTTGTTCTCTACCGCTACTTCTCTCATATCTTTCATCTTATCTTCCTTAAAACACTTCGTGTAAACATGATGTCGATTTTGACATCCCTTGGAAAATTTTCTTAAGGTGTCCATGTAGTAGTACTCAAAACATTGTGGTCTGTTCATAAATTATTGTGTATTCATGTACATAGACACACACACACACATTTCTTTTTAAAATAAATCTTTATTACTTTCTATTCTCACCTTAAAAGATGCAGGTACTGCGTACCGTTGCGTACTACCAGGAGAAATGAAGTACTTCCTGCAATGCAACTCTCAGAATACCTTTACTGGTCGCGTTTCCAGCTGGCGGTTGTAAAAGAGCGAATCAGGGATCAGTGGAATAATCTTCGACTGGACTCGGGCATTTACGTGTCACAAGGAGCGAAACAAATGAACGTCGGGTGCACCGTTGCCAAACGTACTGTAAAGCGAGGGAGTTCTCCGACAACGATACCGTCAGCAACACAAATGAACGGGAGTTAATGGTACAGTCACGGACAGTTCTGGGTTGTAAAGATTCCATTGAAAATCAATGGGATTATTACAACCCAGAAGTGTCCGTGACTGTACAACTGCACACGTGGTGCTGAACAATGATGTTTCCGGAACGACCACTCACAGGTCGATATGCAACTGGCCAAAACGAAATACGCTTGGCAACGTTGCTTCGGGAGTATGATGTTACCTCTGCAGCTTTTACTTCGCAACTGGGTTGGTTGACACCCATCGTGCCAAGCAGTCCTGAAGACGACTGGGTGACAGAAACAGCCAGGAATAGCCACGAAGGTCAGCTGCCACCTGGAAATGCGACCAGTTATAGGAGAATCCTTACCTTCAACTGTCTCAAAGACTCCCTCTCTGTTGACATCATGAATCCCCAGCAACGAAATACGACCTTGAAGCAAATTCTTTATTCCATTTTCTTCCTCGGCCGAATTGACGATAGCCAAATGGGCCCCTTCCAATGCGCAAATGACAATAGCTTCTTCCCAGCTCTTGGGATCAGTATGGTATATGTAACGCCCCAGACGCTGACCCGGAATGTAGGGCCCTATAATGCACTGTTCACCTGTAACAAATAAAATAAACTTAAAAGTTTTCCACCTGTAGTCCAAAAACTTTCTATTTTTGCTGAACGCTTCAGGTGTAAACATGGGCGTCGGGGAAGGGGGGGAGGGGGTCCGTCCATCCGTTTGGAAATTGGGATCGTTCATTTCTAGTTACAAATTAGCAAAAACATGTTATTTATTATTGTTAAGTGTTTATCCTAGCCTCCCCTTGCCGTACGAAAAACTAATTTACCTGAGGGGTGCTTTCATAGGCCCAGAAGTCTTTTTTATCATTAAAATTCAAGAAACCGTTTTTTTATTGAATCACTGCTTCCTTTGTTGATTATATATGTTTATTAATTACATTACTTACAAAAGTTACGATCATTAATAAAAAATAATAACCAATTATTGCATGGTGTCACACACATACTTTACAACAACTCACAGAAAACAATAATAATTACAAAAAAAAACACATCATTACCAACCAATTGTACACTGTCACTGGATGCGTGTCTCGAATAAACGGAATTCAAATATGGCGCCTGATAGGCCCACCAAGTGCATTTTGCCTCCTATTTACATTACATTTATGTTTATGTGAACAAAAGTAATGCAGAAATATTGAAATATGGATGGTGGGCCTGACAGCCCCTCTCGGGTATGCTAGGGTTAATAACATAATTAGGTTTATTTAGTTACTATTTGATCAGAACCAAAGTAAACACTACACTAAATAAAAAAAAACAGACTAAAATACAGTATCCACGTTATATTTTCATATTCTACTACACTCGTGTCCAAAATTAAGGTGGCAAATGAAAAATGCAAGAGAATAACAAAATGATGTATAGAACGGGGTTGTGGGTGATAGAGGAGACAGAAAACAATAAAGAAGATAGAGGATGCCCCAAATGAACAGAAAAGAAAGAGCATTTAAGGAAAAAACCTGTATTACTGGATTGGGTACAAAACTCATACAAAGGAATACAACGAATTAATTCCATCCTGGGCATTCTGGTGACCAGGCACTGCCCCTTAATAAGGAATATGGTCACCACGAACAGCAATACATGCCGCACAACGGTTTCCCATGCTGTTCATGAGGGTGTCAATAAGTTCCTGGGGCAAGGCATCCCATTCTTCCAAGAGACCACATCGAAGCTCGTTGAAGGTTTGTGGAGGGATAGGACGTGCTGCAAGCCGCCTCCACAATGCATCCCACACATGTTCGATCGGATTTAGGTCGAGTGAACGTGCGGGCCATGGAATCCGTCGAATATCCTCACCTTCCAGGAACTCATCCACAAGTTGAGCACAATGTGGACGGGCATTATCGTCCATGAACAAGAATTCTGGGCCAACAGCCCCTCGGAAAAGTCGCACTATTGGTTCCAGAATGTCATCCCTGTACCTCTGGGCAGTGAGTGTGCCACGGTTTAGCACATACAGGGGCGTACGTTCACCACTCATTATCCCTCCCCAGACCATGATGCCACCACCGCGTTATTGGTCAACCTCGTGGATGCGAGATCGATGAAAACGCGTCCCAGGCTCTCGCCATACACACATTCGCCGCGAGTCACTGTGGACACTGAAGCGCGATTCATCTGTGAAGAGCACAGATGACCACTATTCTTGGGTCCATTGTCCGTGTTCGCGACACCACATGTATCGCTCGCGTCGGTGATAGGGAGTGAAGGGGATGGACACTACTGGTCGTCTTGCAAAGAGTCCTGCCGCATTGAGTCATCTGTACAGAGTTTGACGCGACATTGAGGCTCCAGTCGCAGCATACAGGTCCTGGGAGAGCTGAGTTGCAGTCCTGTTTCTATAGCGACGGGCCGTAATTGTCAAATAACGGTCATCGTGGCCTCCATTGCCCTGGTCGTCTTGTTATGGTTCCTGTCCTCTGGAACTGGTTCCACATTCTGGAGACCACTTGGCGTGACATTATTCAACCACCCTGCCACGTCGGCCTGTGACTGCCCTGCTTCCATTCGACCGATTGCTCGCCATCGCATTGCATCGTCCAGACGTTGGTGATGAGCCATCATGCTCGTTCGCCCACCTACAGCTGTCTACTGACGAGGTTTCTGCCGTCTGCAAATTGCTCACCTGCGGCGCAGCTGTTCCCTTTCCATAATTGTGCAATGACATCACGCATTATCCTTCCCTGGAGTATTTCGATAGAAGTGTTGCGACTTGTTGCATATTTCCCGAAAGTGTTGTCCATTTTCATGCACGTATTTGCAACATTTCCCACTTTTTCCCTTTGTCACCTTAATTTTGGACACCAGTGTATTTATTTCAAAGAATAAATGATTCTAACATTTAAATAACATAATATCTATAGTTTTATGTAACATAAGTTTCATGAGTAAATTGTTACCCTAACTTTTACAGCCTTTTATTGAACGAGCTGTGTAATAGTTAATAACAAAATACAATTGCCAACGTTGTCCAATATTACAGTAACGCAGCAATTCTATATTCTATGTCAGTAAGAGATGTATTCCGACAAATGAAAACTTTATGATACAATCATTTCAAAATATTTGCATTACAAATTCAAGTCTTATATACTTCGATGACATGTTCTGATGAAATTATTATATTGTAAGTGAATAACTGGTATAGTAAAGTATTTCTAGGTAAATTGACCTTCTTTTGTAAACTTTAACTACATATAGGCCTATTAGATGTCATAGAAACACCTTACTAGAAAATGAACCTTAAAATTGAAATTCATAATGTGTTCTTAATTGTTAGAGATTTTATTCTCACTTCAGGTCCGATCGTTTCATAAGTAATATAAGAAAGTCATGCGTCATATTATCAGCATTCCTCCGATCAGTATTTGAGTAAATAGAAATTAAAATGTGATCTTACCTGGCAGAAGATATGCATCACATCCGAATATTGAGATCAACAATAATATTACAGCTGTTGAGAAAATATTCATGGTCTTGTTTTAAAGTTATACTCTGTAAAATAAGAAATAGGATCTTATTTAGTCAACTTATTTAGGAGAAACAGAGGATTAGATGATCTTTCCTCGTATATATTGAAGGGTGGGAAATGGTAATGTGTGTCGATGTACCAAAAAATGTGAATCTTCATTGTCGAGAAAGAACTATGAGATTCTTGCTATCAAAATTGAAAATGATTTTTTTTTCGGACACAAAGATTTCATCTGTAGGAATAGACACTGTATGATAATTACGCAAGAAATATTTTGGAAGAACTAGAATTTATAATTATTTACATTCAATCGTTAACATTTTTTTAAGTATATCCAAATTCGTTCATTACTTTTATTGAGTTGAATTTCCTTATTGTACAGTGGGATCCATAAGTATTACCAAGCAAATTGTCCATCACCACGTTTACTCCCTTTGTTTTTTTTCAATGAGAGCCTCAAGAACTGACACAAAACACCGAACAATCTGCTTACAACCTCTGAACCAGTAGACGTAAAAATACAGCCCTTAATAATACGTAGGATGAAGATAAAAACCAACGAAAATTGTCATGGACAATTTGCTGAGCAATACTTATGGATCCCACTGTACATGTGCAATATTTTCGTTGAGAAGCAAGTGAGGGTAAGAAAGCACACGTTGAAACTCTAAACAAGCATAAATACTACTTTCTATAGTTTTGTATGTGGATATTAATTCAATACTTACAAACGTAAAGACACGTTGTTACTTTAGCTGAAGAAGAGTGAAACTCATTCAGTGTAGAAAACTTGATCAGAGAATATGTACTGCTTCTTTTCCATTACCTCTTCATCGACATTAATTAGAGTACCGTGCTCTATGAAGGTTTGAGTGATGTGATGGTACAAATTCACGGGGAGCAATACAGCATGCATATTAAGATATTGTTGACAAAGAAAATGTGCATTATCATTTTTTTCCCAGCGCCAATTCTCCTGATAAAGAAATTGTTAATGTCCGTGGTTGGGGGTTACACTGTTACAATGTGTGAAATAAGTTATGTCATGATGCAGTCGTGTTGTGAATCAAGATAGCCAACGCACGTGTAACGCCTTTTTAGGCCAAGGCAATTTCTCTTCAGTATATTTTTCCTTGATTTGTGCTTCTGTGTGAAAGAAAAATATTTTACGATTGATTTTATCCTAGCCGTTAAATTAGAAATCTCAAAGAGTAAAATTTAAATCCCTTAAAAAAAACAACTGGTATCTATGTTACGGAAATAATTCTAAAAATACCGATATGGCCATTTCTTCTACTCAAAAGATATTCATCAAAACCTCGAACGAAAACAAGTCTCTGTACAGGTAGCTCCTCGACAGGACAGCTTCAGCTATCAGCCATTTAGCTCTGCCTCTCGTTTTCTCCTCTTATGTACCGTTATGTGAGGCCTTACTCTACTGATTCCTGATACAGAATGTAGCTGCTGTGCTTTATTACACTACCTGCTATTAAATATAAGAAATAGTAAGGAGATCAGATCCTTAGAATACCAGATTCTATAATTTGCCACCACACTTAACTGAAAACGATATTCCACTTAAGTAGTCGAAAAACCAGTTTCAAAGTTATGGGATAGCATAATATGTCCCAAGCTTTTGTTTAATTCCTTACATCTTCATTGGCCTTGTCAATAGCTTGCCATATATCTAAAATAACATCAATTTTAAACTGAACTCGTTGGCACATCAACCCTTTCAAAGTGAGGGCCTGCCAAGTGGTTTTTCCATTGTGTGACGAGACGGAGCCCGCTAATTCATCTTTCAAGTGGCTCCACGATTATCCTCAGGATGATGGCTTAATAGCCCCTACCCCAAGAAAAATATACGAGGGGGTGCTGACCGAGTTTCTAACAGCAGAAAATGTTCAACTCTCAAGAAAGTTCTTTGTCACCCTCGGCGGGGATTTTCATTGTGAGCATGAAGAGCCCAACATCATACAGTACTGACGTTACACATTCATTGCCATAAAAAGCCTTCATTCTCTGATGAATGTGAATTGGGGACACATTTTCGGCAGTTAGAAACTCGGTCACCACACGCAGTTTCAGGTGCACCGACATAGTATGGTTACATGCTGCCATTTTCCTCGCTGTAGTTCAGCAACCCCTGGCGATAGAAGTTTGAAACTTGGAATCGAGAAGGGGAAAAGTGTGAAGAGTACAATGCATTGTTGCTCAAAATTCAAAATGTCTTTACATCGTTACAAAAAAAATAGGAGGCATTACTTTTCAGCACGCCCTCGTATATTGGTTTTCCCACTGGTACCTGAAGCCAGATTGATTTCACCAAGGCGGGAACTCTAGACTTTTGGCTACACGGAACCCTTTAACATCAAGTTCATTTGCATAATTAATTGTAAATTTACATGTATATCTAAATTTATGATCGCTGGTTCTTAGTAAGAAGAATTTGTCATTGAATTTGTTTAAGATATGTTGAAATATTTATTTAGAAACCATGATTTTCTTAAATTGACACATTTAACTTTTAATAGAGGAGCAATAGTATTTTACGCCAGAATACTCCATTCTCCAATGATTTGTATGATATGTCTTTTTTTGAAACCGGTGTCAATTATTAGCCTCATTCTTTGATATAATTTTGGAGAAGACCGGTACGAATTGCCGATCTAAGATTCAAGGACCTTGTGGCATCAGAAAATGAATAAAAGATTCAGGAATTCCATGGAAAGAGGTGGAATAATAGTTGACGATATGTTTAGGATCTTGCAGAGTTTGTTCGCTATTTTCATTCCTATTAATAGGCTTGATACTTTTTTCCTGGTTACTTGTTCCCTAAACCAGGATTTTAAAACTTCTTAATAATTTTGTTGTACGTACATCTTCGAGTGTTCCGCATCGTGGGTCTAAGGCGTCTCATGCTTTGGGCTCTTGCTACGGGACGCGCTCTGGTTCTAGTCTCCTGGGCAGTGGCAGCGATTGGGTTCCAAAACCGGGAAGGGGGGGGGGGCAAAGACAGTATATTTCCCTTTGTAGATAAGATTTAGCATAGTGCGGGGGCAAAAGTGTCGAAAATTTGGAAGCGTAATAATGTTTCCCCTGACATTTCGTCCTGTGTATGGGACATGTGGCCATCCACCATCGTGAGGAAAGTGGGGGGAGCTACGAATGAGATCCGTAACACGGTCGTGGTGGAAACCTACAACGTCTGGCGGTTCGTCGTAACTGTTTTTTTCTTTTTAATTTATTTACATCTCCGAGTTGATGTATCGTTGCTTTTGATTTATTTATGTGTATGAAATAAATTTTCTTGTAAATGGTTTGTTCAAGTCAACCAAGATTTTTCATTCAGCTACGATTATACTCTGCCCCAGGAATCTGTAGAGCAGCGCCGTGCATAATGGTAGGGAAGGGGAGAAAGCGAGTGAGCGGATCGAAGCAATGACTGGTAGCTCCAGTCGCGTTGCTCCACATCTCCGTCTCACGCATTCATTGGTCAAGCCCTCTCGAGTAACTACTTGCGCAGAGGACTTGTTTTCACCAATTTACAGCATATATTATACATAGATCTATCTATCTATCTAATCTATCTCTCTACATACAAGAGAGAGAACATTTTTCTTGTTTCTGAGTCGTTTCGGCTCTACAGTCGTTCAAAAGAGCCCGTTTTGCTGCCTGAACGCCGGCAACCACACACATTTGATTGCATTTGAGACGTCATTTCCTGTTGTAAAGCGATGCGTTCCAGGGTTGCCAGGGACACACATATCCTGTCAAAAATGACATAGCTACAATCAGCCACATTATGTACCGTAAAACAAAGCGAGAAGTCACTTTCTGTAACCCAACAGGAAGTGAACAAACTATACAAAAAATGGTAGAAAAAAGACTCAAATGGAAGTGGTAATATCGAATTTTGTCTCAGCTTACATATCAAATAGTTGCAAATCTCGTTGCGAAGTTGGCATCTACAATTTAGTCTATCCACTTCGTCCTTCTGATACTCGTTGTCTGTGACACACTGAACAGTTGACAAAATAGAAAAGGAAGAACTCAAAATTTTAAAGGTAAGGAACACGTAATGTAAAGTAGTTTCACGACAAGGGGCAAAGTTGATTGAAATTAAAATTATATAAGTAGTAGTAATATAAGCTCTCCGACGACTGTGTTTATCTATGCACCGGATACACATGGAATAGTATGGAACGTTACTGTGAATATGACAGTACATTCCCTGCTGATTCGTGATTAAGTTGTAGCAACCTAACAACCCGTTGTTGTGCGTGTTTTAGAAATAATGTAACAACGTGAATCTCGGATACTTCCGTTATCAGTACCACAATACCATAAGGCATGAATCAGGACACAAACCTGTAGATATCAACCTTGGCCTCCGAGAGATACTTATACTTACGTACGGGCCTCACACCAGCTTTCGTGACGTCACAGGATTAGTCAAGTATAGTCCATTTACAACATTTAACAAAGTGCATTGTAAGAGTATAATATTTAGTTTTCTGAGTGAATAGTCCTCTCTTAATCGTTCAGAACGTTGCTTTCACCTGAAGAACGTTTCAAATGTTATATGACATTGGAATATTGTTAAAAGTTGCAACGTACCACCACTCGTAACTCCAGGGTACGGAGATCCGAATTGGCAACACACCGCTCCTTGCTCCGGCTGGTCAGTTGGAAGCAGTAGTTCTCACCCAGGGATCGGGATTAAGACGATCCACATTCCTCCAGGAAGGAAACCACCGAATTGCGACACATGATAGTAAATAAAATTCGAATACTTTACAATTAAAATGTCCGAAATCTTTAATCACGAATCGTGCGCGTACATACTGATTCGCACATGTTAAAATTAAAATTTGTTGGGTGATGCATGCTCGTAGGCAGTGATAAGCAACTTATTTAACACGCCTTCACAGTTAATAGCAAGACCTCAGCTGCCTACCTCAAGCATCACCTTCGCAAACTGGAGCCTCTAAGATGGTCTTGCCTCAAGCGCGAGGAGCAGCATAACAGATTGTTCTATCTCACAATAATACAAACTCATAACATAAAATAACACAAGAAAAACTGATAATTTATATAACAGATCAATGTTAATTAGCGATAGTAAGCGAAAGTTCAGGTTGACAACAATTAAAATTGCCAACGTGGAAGTTTTTACATCGCCAAAAACACGTAGCGTGGTTCCCCCACTCCTAACATAAACAGCCAATAGGAATACGATATTTTATTGAAAACGAGGGAGAAATACTTTGCTATAATGTTACAATATTAAACTATATAGAAATAACTAAACTGATTTTATCAAATAATTCATATGTGCCCTTCTACATTAAAAATTATTAAAAAAGATTTCGTTGATAACGAAGACAAATCACTTCAATCTTGTACATTGTTGAACAAAAATCTATATTAAGAAGAAATGTATTTAACTTGTGCTTAAACAAAAAAAAATGCGTGAAAGATAGTAATAATCCTAATCATTTTGGATTTGAAAAACAATTAAAACTTTGCATATATTATTTGGGATAATTATTAGCCTATACATTCTGAATAAATGTTGAAAAAATACACGAATAATATTATAACAAGATAAAACGTAAATATATACATGAATTATGAAAACAATTAAGTATAAATAATTTACTCCAAGTTCTTAACTTGAAAGTATGCGAATAAGATAAATGCCAATATACGACTTAAATCTGCCTAACATGGACATCGTTACAAAGTAAAACCCAATCATTACCGTTCTGCATAAAGTACCTTTATTTTTCAAATTACCAATGGAAAAAAGGCGATATAGATAAAATTTCATCTTAGATTTTGAACTTACTGTAAGTTCGTAAAGAATCATCGTCGTTAGTATAGGGTAACTTCGGTGATTAACGCCACCAATTGGTCATTTCGTTCTAGAAGTCGTACATTTTTATTGTTAGGAACATGAAACTTACATGTATAGGAGAATGAACTTTCCTCTATTGTGTAATAATAAAATATTGATTGCACTGTTATAATGAAAGCAATAAAATACTAAATTCTGTGTTAATGCAAAATGGCGTTATTTCCAGACCTGTCGGGTAATAACGCCATGTTCTTAATTACAAGTAAAACATTCACATTATCCTAATTACAAGTAAAATATTCACATTTTCTTTACTAAACTGTACTTGGAAAAATAATTACTGTAGTAAGTTATTAGAAAAAAACATGTTTTTTTTTGTCTTTTCACGATACCCAGTCCCTCAAAGTTCTGCGAGGAACGTGCAGCACATGCTATCTTCATCCCTTGCTTGATGGCCGCCCTAGCTTGCCTCAAGTCATCTACTGACCATTTGGCCCGTATATTTCTACATTTCCTCGCCATCTGAAAGAGGAAATTAGCCGAGAATAAATATCTGTACGCCTCGAAAGTAACTGAGCAAGGATAAACCTATTTTCGAAATCAACATTTCCTTAAATTTGAGTTTAAATTGAGTGGCGTTATTCCCCGACACGATGATGGCGTTATTTCCCGAAACAACAGATTGCAGTTTAACCAACTGTTCTAAACTTACGACACCGACCATGAAAACCATACACACATCATTCACTTACGTAATAAACATATTTTGTACGTACAGCATTGTTAACATTTAAAATCTAATCCTACAATAGAAAAACACTCACCTTTGTCGGCGCGATGAAAATGTGGACCATTTTCCCTCGAAACGCAACTCAAACGTCTACACTGTTCAAACTGTTTCTCTTAAATGAAGGCTCGACAATGGCAACCATTCTGATCAGCAATGCTACCAGACACCATTGTTTATCGCACAACGTTCAGTCACCCCTTAACTTTACATGCGTCCATGCTTTCAGAGTTTAAACTTTGAAATGGCGTTGTTTCCCGCCTGGCGTTATTCACCGAAGTTACCCTAGTAATTGCTGTGGAATGAGAACTACTTACTGTCCAAGTTAAGTATGCAAAATAATTTTGTAAACGTTTACGTACAGATGGTTGAGGAAAGAGCTTGTAAGATTAGAATTTCGTATTAAGTAAGCTTTCCAACTTTGGAACTCAATTCCCGTGTCTAATTTGATAAATGTTTAATTTTCTAGAAATGTGGTAAATATTTGGATGCACAAGTTCCCGTGGTTTAGTTGTAGGCTACATTTTTTTTAAATCGTTGTTCGCATCAAAATCTTACATGCAAGCAAAGAGAGAAAGTATACAAATACTAATGCAACGAACGTACTAGCTTAACATATTCTCAATACCTAGATGCTAAGAACACAAATCTTAAATGACCTAACAGTAATTCAAGCTTATGAAAAGGGATTTGTGATCACACGGAACATTAAACTCGTTGATAATATTTTTGCAACATGCAAACAACTTACTTTAATTATGAAGCCCAAAGCAAAAAGCAAGAGGATACAATAAACCTCATGCTATATCAGGAGATTATTGTTAAAAGAATATCGTATTCTAAACTCCTTATAATTATATTCCTTTTTGGTAAGCATGCTAGATAAATTAATGGTAAAAAACAAGAGACAAGTTAGCCAAGATATTTTTCAGGATAAGGCGTAAGTTTTAATATATACCGGGTGAGTTTTTTAGCTTGACACAACGAAATATCTCGAAAAGTACGCATCTGATCAAAACAAAGTTCTGAATGAAATTTGTACGTCACGAAGGGGCTCATCCAATGATGCAAAACTCCACCCCCCACCCCACCTCCTGGGGGTGGTGCGAGGGGCAACTTCAAAATCTCAAATGGGAACCCCCCTTTTGTATTGCAGATTCGGATTCTCCAGACAAAAATACGTAGGTTTTGTCTTAAACGTGTTTGCAGATCTGTGATAGATGGTGCTGTAATGGCCAACATGAAATTGCGGAAATGGTAAAAAATGCACTTTTAATCGCAAAATGACGTGATGCATGTTGAATTTTTATAAGAAACTGCATTTAGCATAACCCAGGAACAACGACGTGGTCGTAGCAGTATTCTCTTCCCATCTGGGTGCTTTCGTAAGGTGAGTCCCCTCGCCTCTCACCATCGGGTGCTTGTATTTAATAATCATCTTACAATAAGTGCTCGAAAATGTCACCACCCACTTCGATACACTGATTTATCTGCACTTGGAATGATTGGACACAACTGAGAAGCGTGACCGGTGTAATCTTTCGACATGCATTGGTGATTCGCTCAATCATGTTCTCACGCGTTGTTGGCAGTTCATTATAAACTTCACTTCACGTAGCTCCACAAAAAAAAGTCAGGCGAAGTAAGATCTGGCGATCTTGCAGGCCAAGACACTGGACCACCTCTTCCGATCCACCGACGGTTATACACGCGAAACGCGATCTAATACTTCCCGTGCTGCAACGGAATAATGTGTTAGACAACCGTCATGTTGAAACACATTGTTTGTCGCACGTCTAAGGGAAGGTCTGCAAGCAATACTGGAAGTTCGTTCTGCAAGAAGTTTCGAGATTTCTCACCATTTAAGTTCCCATCGATAAATATGGACCAATAAGTTTATCGCCAATTATTCCACACCAAACATTTACATTCCAAGGGCTCTGATGTTCAACTTGGCGTAACCAATGCGGGTTTTCGACACTCCAATAATGCATGTTGCATCGATTAATCGTACCGTGGTTTGTAAAAGTCGACTCGTCAGAGAACAAAACTCGAGTAAATAAATTGGGGTCTCCTTGCATTTGCTGAAGTACCCATTGACAGAATATCACTCGGTTCTGAAAATCATCGCCATGAAGTTCTTGATGCAACGAAACATGAAACGGATGATATTTTCTACGCTTCAGTATATGGCACACAGTAGTCTGCAAAATTCTCGATTCACGACTTATCTGTCGAGTACTAAAGTGGGGGTTATGAGCCACTGCAGCTAATACCGCAATTTCATTATTTTCTCCAGCAATTGTTCTTCGGCGATTCCTCTTTTTTTTTTTTGGTTGTACAGTTCCCTCGGCGGAGAACTGTTGAGCAACTCTGCGAAAAGAAGCGTGCGATCGCACCCGGTCTGGAAAACGTTGAGCATAAAGAATCACAGCATCAATGATATTCCTGCCACTTTCTCAATAAATGTACACCATTTCAATTTTCTCTTGCACCGTTATAGCGTGCATTATAACCACTAATGGAGTCAAGGAAGAAAAACACTACTTCCGTCCTCCTCTTCAGGCTTCGTGGCAGATTATGCCGTGTGTGTTTGACTAGGAAACAAGGTCAAATGGTCTTTAGAAGAAAACATGCGGTCTTGAAACATGCTCGGCATTCTGTTCAAAATGTTGTTAACCACTTACAAAACTGTAAAACGTTGAAGATTTCAAAGCTCCGTAAAAACCTTTGACCATATGAAAATAAACAATCTCACTTTCGTGGAATGGATCGTCGAGTTAGTCGTCTTCACAGCTAATGTTGTGCTGCTGATGAGCTGCTGTTGGCTGGTACTGGCCCCGCTCACTTGCTTCCTCCCTCCCCTCCTTTTCCCCGCTACCCCTGCATTATTACGTCCTCCCTCCGCCTTGGAACTCCTCTATCATCATGAACGCTCGTGTAATTTCTTTCGTTACATTAAAGCCTATTTGTTTTTATCTTCTTCCATTTTTTTAACATCTTTACCCATCTTTCCTCTACATTCCTTTTCTTCAACGTTTTACAGTTTTATAATTGGTTAAAAAGGGAATATAGTTCCCACCAGTTTTCTTCGTCTACAAAGGGTAGTGGGAAAATATTTCCCATATTGTGCTATGTGCTGCCGTCTGCTGGAACTTCTAAGAAACTGATCCTGCCGCGCGTTCTTGCTTTGTTGCTTTGTTTGGTGTCTGCAGCAGTGAATGCATCAGATATTCCTCTATGCCAATCACATAGAGCCTTGAGGGAGAAGATCTTATTTTTCAAGGTATGTTCATATGTTGAATTCTTCTTAGATTGCTACATGTAGGTGTGATCTTTCAGTTAGATGTTTGGGCAACGTTTCTCAAATTCAATGGAATGTGCTTCCAGAAATTTCGTTTTGCGAAGCACATGCTGGTGGGAGAATGCTTCCCGCTGCCCATGGGGGAACTGATTTTAGACTTGAAGTCAATGTTTTTTTATTAGTGGCGGAAAATCAAGTAAAGTGTACTACAGATACAACTGTGTCACATATACATGTTTTACTATATTTGCCTATAATATATAAAAAATTATAGTCAGTATAAAGTAATCAAATTTTATTGAGTGTACTTTACGTCGTATTTTGACACTTTTGGCTAATCGCGATGGTGAGGATGATGATAATGAGGAGGCAATGACACACGTAGACAAATCACAGAACACAAAATACCACAGATATCTTGATTATTAGGATTTCTGTCTAATGGCGTTATGATTGATTGAATTGGTGTTTTAAGACCACTTTATGTACAGTAAGGCTAATCGGGACTGGACCTACAGTTTAAAATGGAATCCGAAGCAGTATGTGCCTCCACCGGAAACCAAACCGGGACCAATGGTGTTATGAGCCCCCCGCCTTACTCTTTAGCACATCACTGCTCTGATTTATGAATATGTTTATGAATACATAAATTTATTAGTTGTTAATAATTTTATCATGTTACTAATGGCATAAATATTTTTTTCTCCAGATGTCGGCCAAATGCTACAATAATGAAGAGCTCCTGGGTATCCTGTTTTCACTACCAGATTGTCCCAGTGATTAGGAGGATGAAGGAGATTTAGATATTTGATGAAGCTGATGCTGTTGATGAAGTCTTTCCCTCTGCTATTCCTGGTACGGCAGCAGCGAGCATGACTCCACATGCAGGCCCCAGCAACATTACTGGAACTAGTCCAGGAATAATGACAAGAAAGAGAAGAATTGACGAAGAACATTTGAATCAAACCCGTGAACGGAACATGAAGAAACAAGAAACTTATATGGGAAAGACAGTGACTCGAAGATCAGCTTCCCCTGAAGCAGCTTTGATTGACACGAATATAGATTCCTTGCCAGTGTTGGATAATGAAGAGAGTGTTGGTGAGATTTTATCAGATGATGATACTGATAGCGATACTAATGTTAGTGATAATGGTTGGTGTAGGAACATAAGTGCTGCATTTGATCAATTACCTACACTTGGCCTCAATTAGGGCTTGGTAATGAAAAATGCAAATTACCTGGGGACTACTTCATGCAATTTTTTGATAATCAATTGTTTGAAGAACTTGCAAAGCAAACAAACTTGTATGTCCTTCAGAGGGGTCTTCAAAATTGGTCACCAGTCACAACAACAGAACTTAAATCTTTTATTGGAACTGTTATTATGATGGGTATTCATTACTTCCCTTAAGTTTCTATGTATTGGTCGTCTGATCCACTACTCAGGGTCCAATCTGTAGCGCAAGTTATGACATGTAAGCGTTTCAAGAAAATTCTTGAAGCTTTACATTGTAATGACAATGAAACTGCAAAGCAAAGAGGAGAAACAGGTTGTGATAAACTACATAAAGTAAGGCCATTGCTGCAATCTCTGAATGACAAATTCAAATCAAAATACATTCCTTCAAATCGTCAATCAGTAGATGAGTGCATGATACTATTCAAAGGCAGATCCAGCATGAAACAATATATGCCGATGAAACCAATAAAAAGGGGTTATAAAGTGTGGGATAGGGCTGATGCAGCTACAGGATACCTTTGTGAATTTGATATTTACACCGGAAAAGATGACTCGGAAGGAAGTGATATGTTGGGTACCAGAGTTGTAAAAAAATTGTGTAATGAGGTAAATGGTACAAATATTCTTGTTGTGTTTGATAACTTCTTTATCAGTTATGAACTAGTTCATAGTCTATATCTTGATGGAATATATGCTTGTGGTACAGTGAGGCGAAGCCGTAAAGGTCTTCCTCAAATCTTGAAAAGAAAAAACAAAATGGAAAAAGGACAACATATATTTGCAGTAAAGAATGAAGTTTGTGCTATCCAATGGAAAGATACCAAACATGTAAACCTTCTTACCTCAGCCCATAAACCTGACTCTGTTGTACAAGTGAATAGGACACAAAGGGATGGCACCAAGCACCTGATAACGTGTCCTGTTGTTGTGAGGGACTACACACTGTACATGCGCGGCGTTGATCGTTTTGATCAGCTTCGCGAATCTTATACAGTTTCAAGAAGATCACGGAAATGGTGGTTCCGTATCTTTTACTTTCTGCTAGATGCTGCTCTTGTGAATAGTTATATTATGTACAAAATTGCTGAGCAAGGGAACACAAATGCGCACACTCATCTTTCTTTCAATCTAGCAGTATCTAGATATCTTGTTAAGGATTTCACATCAAGGAAGTATGCTGTTTATCCAAACTTCGTAAATAGAAACAAGCATCCGACTGGCAAAACATTGGGAGTTCCAGAAGAAGTGAGATTCTGTAATGTAGGGCAGCATTTGTCAGAAGGACTGGAAAAATTCAGAAGATGCAGACTATGCTCAACAAAGAAAAGAGACAAAAGGACAAAAATTTCATGTGTGTATTGTAAAGTGCCATTGTGTGCAGTTCCCTGCTTTGCAAATTTTCATAGGAAATAGTGATAATGGATCAGATTATATGTTTATATTCAACCATTAGCTTAAAATAATTTCGCCTAATTGGGCAGTGGGAAATATAACGCCACCTCATAAAAATTATTGTGCACTATTTATTATTAAAAAATCACCTTTTTCCATCAAAGTATACCTAAACTAGTGGTTATTTGTCAAAATTTTCAAAATTCCAATTTCAGAACAGAATTGCCCATTTAAGGGTTAACCTTGTTTTTAACAGATTGTCGAGCATATTTCAGGACAACATGTGTTATCTTACAAACCATTACACCTTGTTTCCTGGTCAAACAGACGCGGCATAATCTGCCACGAAGCCTGACGAAGAGGACAGTGTATTTTATCGAGAATTGCGCTATATCTTACTTTTTGCGATTACAGCGCCAGCTATCACAAAAAAAAAAAACAGTTTCAGACAAAACTTACGTATTTTTGTCTTGAGAATCCGAATCTGCAATAACAAATGGGGGTTCCCATTTGAGATTTTACAGTTGCCCCTCGCCCCACCCCCAGGAGGTGGGGTGGGGGATGGAGTTTGGCATCATTGGATGAGCCCCTTCGAGACGAACAAATTTCATTCAGAACTTTTTTTTTAATCAGATGCGTACTTTCCGAGATATTTCGTTGTGTCAAGCTAAAAAAACTCACCCGGTATGTCAGCGTGTTTCATTCATCCCTAATAACGACAATTTACTTCTAACTGTACCTGGACAGGTACTGAAATCGTGTCACGCAAATATTCGCTGACATAAAGTTGATAGTTATATTTTCTCCTTGTGCTTGTGATATTTAGGACAGGTTGAGAGGTTGAGATAATTCTCGCTCTTCTACTTTTCCACAGAGCAAAAATGTAAATCAATCAATTGTGTTACATAAAATCACAATGACTGACTATGCAAATGTAATAATCGTTATTCTTTACATAGTAAATTTCACTTTAGCAATTTGTCTACATTTCCAAATATCTTAAATGCTGTTGACACAAGTACACGTTTTTGTATAATTAGTTCGTTAACTACATCGCATTAATCAAAAAGATCTTCCTGTTTTTGACAGAAATAGTCGATAAAGCGAAAATATAACATCCATTACCGAGTACAAATGCACAAAATTATCCACAATTTATTTTGTTATGACTGGAAAGAAAATTGTTAAAGACGTGACTCTTCCACTTTTAAACTGCACAATTTCAGACAACGTATGGGCAATAAAACGGACATATAAATAACAATCAACATTTTATCGTGTTAAATAAAGTAATATAATAGTGGGAAAAGTTGTTTGTTTTGATGTCTTCTGTACGTTTCTGTGGTCCGTGGGCGCCATTAAAATGACACCTTGTATACAGGGTGATTAGTAATTCAACCTATTCCTGGAAAGGGGTAATACTAGAACACATTTGCAACAAATTTGACCCTATGCACCGGGGGTCGGAAATCAATGGGTTTCGAGTTATTGCAGTTTGTAGATTTTCGTGACATATTCCGACTTGCTACCAAAAAACTATTAATACTAATTGTGAAAAAAACAACTAATACACCCTGCCCACTTAATCGACACATTGCTAACAGCTGACGAATGAGTGACTACTGGGAAAAAAATTCATGTCCAAAATTCCCATACCCACAGGAAGAAACAGTCATTGGAGCACACGTCATGAATTTGGAAATTATCGTTTAAATCGAAGAGGATTACTCCAAAAATTGGTAACACACTTAGTGTAAAAATTACGGAAAAAAACTTCCTCGTTCCATAAGCTCTCCAAAACGATACAAATGTTGTCAACTGGCACATGGGTTGGGGGGAAAATCTGAATAAAATGCGGAGAAAGCGCGTTGTAGACCTCTTTGTAAAGTGAAAAGAAGTTGTCGGTTGTGAGAAATAAAGGAACAAAAATGAGTGAAATAATAATGTTATTTACCATTCTCATGATTCCAGGTTGTCAGAATTAACTGTTACGAAAACTAAAAATCCTGTTCAAATTGCCTCCCCGGTTACGTACGCAAGCACGCAGCCTGCGGCGTACTTCAGACACAGTCACTCACGTTGACACTCTGTCTCTTATGTATTGGGCGGCTGTCACAATTCTCTCCCTCGACTCTTCTTGGGAATCCACTGGTATACTGTAGACTAACTCTTTCATGTGACCCAAAATGTAAAAGTCGCATGGCATCAAATCCGGACTCCTCGCTGGCCGGGAGGGTCGGGCCGCCTCGACCAATCCATCGCATGGGATAATTGTCGTCCAGTCACTGTCGCACACCTCGGAAATAGTGGTCTTGGCAGCTATCATGTTGGTTACTCATACCCCTTCTTGTGGCGAGCGGCACATTCTCCGGCAGCGTCGTCAAATCTTCCCTTAGGAAGTTTTCGTAGGTATTATGTTTTGTGGCAGAAAGAATGGCCCGATCACATGATTGTGGATGATTCCCATTTAGTGAGAATTTTCTCTGGTGAGCCTTCTCTTTAGATTTTCTTGGGTAATGACCCTTAGGGGCCCAAAAATGCGCATTATGAAAATTCTTAATACCATCGCGGTAGAATTTGGATTCGTCCGTCCACAGAATTCTTGTCAGATGATGGGGGTCTACAACGCGCATTCTCCGCTTTATATTCAGATTTTCCCCCCAAACTGTGTACCAGTTGACAACATTTGTATCTTTTTGGAGAGCTTATGAAACGAGGAAGTTTTTTCCATAATTTTTACGCTAAGTGTGTTACCATTTTTTTGAGTAATCCTCTTCGATTTAAGCGATAATTTCCAAATGTCTTCATGACGTGTGCTCCAATGACTGTTTCTTTCTGTGGGTATGGGAATTTTGGGCATGAATTTTTTTCCAGTAGTCACTCATTCGTCAGCTGTTAGCAACGTGTTGATTAAGTGCCCAGGGTGTAGTAGTTTTTTCACAATTAGTAGTTTTTTGGTCGCAAGTCGGAATATGTCACGAAAATCTACAAACTGCAATAACTCGAAACCCATTGATTTTCGACCCCCGGGGAATAGGGTCAAATTTGTTGCAAATATGCTAGTATTACCCCTTTCCAGAAATACGTCGAATTACCAATCACCCTGTATGCTGGTATAGCATTCCTCCACATTGTGTGACAGGTTATCTAGTTCAACAGAAATCGAGAAATTTCAAAACTATTGTGGAATTTCTGTTTTGGAATAGAATCGGCATAACCTGGGATTTGTAGTGTGGTAAATTGAAAGAAATATGGTTGTAAAAGTTTGTATTGTGCGATTCCGTATTGTTTGTATTCATAGTGTATGTTGCTAGCCGTGGTATTTAAATACAAGAATATCATGTACAAGCTAGAGAGCATTAACACAACAGAGAAAAGACACATATATATTTGCATAAGTTTAAATTTAATTTTCCCATTCAAATTTACATTGCATTGTTCATTAAATAAAATGAATAATTACAATTTAAGACTGTTCCTAAAACAATGATTTTTAATGGTTTAAACCAGTTAACGAATTAATAATTGCTATAGTTTGAAATAATTTCAAGAAAATACTACAAATTACAACATAACACATTTTGTAAAATATTGGTTAAAATTCATAAATTTTGAGTATCCAAAAGGTACCCGATGTGTTTTATTCGTGAGGCATTCCAATATGGAAGTTGCTATTGCTTTTAATTGCATTAAGTTTTAGATGTTTGCCAATGCATATAATTTACACATTTCACCAATATAAGTTACAAGCATCTGCGGCCTATATGCTTCACAGACAAATGAAGCCAAAGTTTGCTACATTTTTAAACCGTTACACACGTAACGTACTTTGGTTAAAGCTTTTCATGCATTCAGCCTATGCCATCATACTATTTTTTTAATTTGTTAGCAGGCCCAACAAAGTACTTCACAGTACTATGATATCAGTTCATTATGTATATTTTAATTACTTTTTGTATCTAGAACCTTAAATTTTGTATAAAATGTCACACGTAACGCTGAAATGCCCCTAGTATATATATTTTTGTGAATCAAGGTAATCTGTACACTTTGAAAATCATACAAAACAGTCATATTGCTTAGGTTAGTTTATTCTCTAACCCCCTAATAACCCGAATAATTATGAACGCAGTTTTCCATCACCGAAAACCTACAAAAATAAATTGCAAAAATTATGCACAGCATGGCATGGTGAAGCAATCATTGATATACATTTCGCACAAAAATGGCCTCGGTTTGGCACATTGACCGTCGTTTAACTTTGCGCTCTTTACAATATTCCCGCAATGTTCATTTCCACCGCTGTTATTAGGTTCTCCATTGCTCCAGGAATAGTATATGCCATACAAGAGGTCTCCTGGAAATAAAAGGAATCGAATTAGTCAAAGCCAGAACCACATTCTTATGGTGAATAAAGATTAAGATTTCGGTACAAAAAGTGGGCACATTTCGGGACGAAAAGCGATATTCAAAATGATATTTCGGTGTTAAAATGGTGAATAGAACAATAAATTTGATTTAAAAAATGTACTTATTACTAGTGAAAGGATTTTAAGGTGCAGAATTATGGTCGGGGAAGGGAGAAAAAGGTTCTGAAAATGTTTTCAAAAAGGTTCAATAGATGGTGCTGATAAAATACTCTCTTTATTCTGCGCCTTGTGTATATAATGAGCGCGGACCGCATAGAGAACTGTGGTTCTGCCGAATAGGTTTTGTTGAAGTTTGTGTTTTCTCTCGTGGGTTTTGCTACATTTACTTGTGAACTATTGGGGCTGCAATGATTATATTATACAACTTTATAGGTCTTGTTTTGCTCTACAAAATGAGACTATAGGATTTTATGTAGCTGCTCAAGAAGAAGAGTGAAAATCATAATTTATTTTTCTGTCCAATTCTTTAACAAAACATAACAAAAAAGGAATGGAAAAGGTGCTAAACCATCAATGAGAGGTAAGAAGGGGGATAAACGTGCTAATCTCACAAAAGGGTGCAACAAAGTGTGTTCATTTTACTTGATTTCATGTCCTATAATACATATCTCAAACGATCGGTATGAAAAAAAACTATATTTTTGGAAAGGTGGTGCACCTTAAAATCCGTTAAAACCCGTTCCCTACTTATTTCACAAAATAGGCTTTCCCTTCTAAAAGCACATTTATGTAGTTGTTAGAGTATTAAGTTTATTCCTATGTGAAGGAGTTTTTCATTAAACATTTACAACAGAATTAATCAATTCTCTGTTATTTGTTTAACTGAAAGGATATTTCAGACTTCTGGAAGTGTCGCGTCGGAAAATAAACTCTAAAATGG
The DNA here is from genome assembly GCF_977018435.1 of Lepisma saccharinum. NCBI lineage: Eukaryota > Metazoa > Arthropoda > Insecta > Zygentoma > Lepismatidae > Lepisma > Lepisma saccharinum. The sequence continues at coordinate 3,734,443 of NC_139246.1, forward strand.
TTTGGAAACCCATTTTGTACAGTAATTCCGTAGAAGGTAAGTTATAATGTGTTTTTTGTATAATATTCGAAGTAATAAGTTCTGATAGATTAGAAGAACACATTGGTTCGGTTTAGTTGTCTTCTCTTTTGTCACTTTCGGGTAATTGCAAGGATGAGGATGAGTGATGATATGATGAAATCGATGAAGAGACACTCGCAAAGAACATCCCATGCCCAGGCTGGGATGCGAAGCCAAGACCAATGACTCACCTTCAACTGTCTCGAAAACGCCCTCCTTGTTCAGGTCATGCATTCCAATATATGCGTAACTTCCAGAAATACCAACTTTCGATACCAAATTCTTGATGCCGGCTTCTTCCTCAGGCGTGTTGATGATGGCCAAGTGGGCTCCTTCCAACGCACAAATGACTGTAGCTTCCTCCCAGCTTTTCTTTTCAGTGTGGTATATATAACGCCCCAGACGAAGGCCCGGAATGTAGGGGCCTATGATGCACTGCTCACCTGTTGCAAGTAAATTACAATATTTACATCAAAGAGCTTTTCTTCCTTCCTGAAACCTTAATAAGCATACGGAGTAAAAGTATAACGTAACATATTTAAACACATAAGACTTATGAACTATTCACCCGTCGTGTTTACTACACACATCATTTGTCGTTTGTGTTTCACAGCAAAACGCCCCTTTTATCTGGACGACCCTCGTATATATTAATGCGTGGCTCCATTTAGTGACGGGGATCGCTGGAAACACAGGGATGTAGCTCGAAGAAAACTTCAGACGGAAAGCATTTTCCGTAGCATTTTTCTTAACATTTACGCCATGACCAAAAAGCTACCGTGTAAAGTGAGAAATCTTGTGGCATTTGTCAAGGATAGGCTCGGTCTGTATCACTTTTCGTAGCGTAACCAATCAGAAGCGACCTGTAGGTCACGTGTGCAGCTGTAATGGCGGCCGCGTGAGATGTAAACAACGTATCACTTCACATTTTTAAACTTCGATAACTATTCAACCGAGAGGAATATCGCTTTGAATTAAATGGTTTTAGGTAGAGAAGAACGGCGCTGATAAAATACATACTTTACAACGTTTACTGTACACGTATGGAAGAATAGTTTAGCTTTCCAATTGTGAACACCGAGCACACAGCATTGACTGTTTAACTCGACGTACCTTTCGTGCTGTATGTAGTGTACATTGTAATTGAATCAGGTAACCGAAATGTTCCATAAAATGCTTTCGTGTAATATGCTATCTGTTATAAGATTTTTGGAAGCATTTACATAGATAGCATTTAAGCTAGCAAAAATGTTAAAGGAAATGCTTTCGTCTAAATCCGGCTTAAGTTTAACTCGTCGGCCCGCCTGGCCGAGAAGAGAGAAGATGAAGAAGACGGAGCTCTCTCCACACTTACCTGGCCCAATCGCCGCTGGCTACCAGCAGGCCCATGCCGGTGTCACCGTCTCGTCTCGCCTCGGGCATCCTCCGTGATTCAACTCGCTCGCGGAGCTTACCGCGCACATCCCGACGGTTTCTGTGATCTACGATAACTGTTCCAATTCACCCCATAGGCGACGTTATATTCTCTGTCATAATACGTTGAGCCTGCAGGTTTTCAATCCTCTACCACCGGGTTGATTGTCTCTACCAGGCGGATGAACCCGGTAGCGACGGAAGAATGTTAGTGCTAGGCCAGCGGTATGCTAGGTATTGGTTACATGATTAGGTCAGAGTACTGTGTTCAGAGGCGATGTTCTAACGTTTGCTCAGTCTCCCTCATGAATATACGTGGGTTGTAAATAAAGTAGTGGCAACACTGTCAGGAAGAGGTGATAACATCATGCATGCACTATCAGGCAGTGAGCCATGTCAGTTTGGGCCCATCTCGATGTGTGTAGTGCCAAAAGTGGTCGGTAGAGCGAGTGCTGTGGTGTATGCAGGAGGTTGAAATGAACACCATTTTCTGTACTTCTCTAAAACGTGTTCATAAAGGTAGAACATTGATTGCGGATCAAAATCCAGGTTGCCTGTGGACAAATGCACGACAATGTCAGTAAGACTTGCCTGAAGCCTGTGGCAACAATACGTAGCCGTATCTGATGGTTGCATAATGGGTAAGTGCATTTCTTTAGGAGGTTGCGATGCGTCCGTTAGAACAACCTCAGCATGAGGAAAATTGCATCATGCTGGGTTTTTGGAATTGTCACCATTGTGCAACCATCAGTTATTGTTGCTTCAGGCCTCATGCAAGTTTTGATCGCATTCTTGTGCATTTTACCATGATCAAACCTGGATTTTGATCCACAATAACTGTTCTACCCTTGTAAACATGTTTTAGAGCAGTACAGAAAATGGTGTTCATTTCGACATCTTACATGCACAACAGCACTCGCTGCACCGACCACTTTTGACACTCCACGCATCAGCATGGCTCCAAATTGACATTGCTCACTGCCTGATAGCGCATGCACAGTGTCATTACCTTTACCAGACAGTGTTGCCACTACTTTATTTACAACCCACGTATAGAAACGACAAGTGATGTGTGCAAAAAATTATGGTGCAGAAACCATAAAACCACACATTCGCCATACCCATTCAAGCACTTATCATAGCATGATACCAGTTTGATAATACCATCACTGTTCTTGGTTTCCGCCAATGTATTCAATCGTGTCGTGGTAGCGTTTTTGACTGGTCGTGCTGTTAGTATTGGTGTTAGTATTGCTCATATTACAGCAATAGGGGACTTCTAGGTTCAAGGCTAGACAAGGGCGTCTTCGGTAAAGACAAAGTTACGTCATAAAATCACTTGAGCTTCATTCCAATATAATCACAGGTTTCGACCATATATTAAAATATCATATATTTTATGTAATTTGTGAGAATATTGTTACATACTACGTCTATAATACCATTGCTTAATAACTGGCATTAAACATGTTGTCAGTAGATTCCTAATTAAATCTAACATGATTTTAGTAGTATTAATAGTGACAATTAGTACATTTTAAACCTCGCCTTTGCCTCACTGAAAGTTAGAATGAATCACAAATTTCACGGAGATTTCGTTCTTATTTACATCACAGGTATAAACCAGAAATGTGTTACATTAAGGAAGACTGACAGGCACAACCATGGATTACACAGAACCATATTAATTAACTAAAATTACTATTAGTGTATATTTAATTAATAATATTTTCATCGTCCTTCAAATTACCGGTTGTAATCGAGTATAAAGCGTTAAAATTACCTGGGGCAGGTTGTGCGTCACATCCAAATGCTGAGATGGACAAGATTGTTAGAAGAACCGGAAGTACATCCATTGTCTCGTTGTAACGTTATATTCTATGCAATGAAAAAGTATATATTATTATACAGCCTGTCCAGATATAATTCACCCCATAAATGTTATCCTTAGAAAACTGTCTATGCAAGTGGAGAGGAGGTCATTTGTATTAACATGAAGATGATCTAAAGTAAAATATTCCATGTACTTGGCAACACTAGGTACCATCATGCATTACGGCAAGACAGTAAAACAGTGAAAATGGCGATGGTGCAGGAAAAGGCAATTTGTGTGTTGTGGTTGAGGAAAACAAAGTCTCCTGTACAAAATGCTCTTGATTTCTTTATGTGGGGTTACGTGAAGGATATCGTCTACAGCAAGAACGTTACGAACTTGGTTGAATTGAAGCCCAGGATGGAGGGGGCTGTGGCATCAATCACAGTGGATATGATTTACAACACGTGCAGTGAATTCATCAATATACTTGATATTGTGCAAACCGCTCAGAGTGGCCATGTAGAAGTTTACTAATAATGAGAAGTATGTTCACCAAAATTCTTTTAATTCAATGAATGAGATTTCATGTCTGTTGTTTCCGAGAAACTTTTTACAGTAAAGATCTGTTATGGGGTGAATAATTTATGGACACCCTATATATTATTTTAGTCACCTTCATTCCTGGAGAAACAGAATTTCTGCAAGCTTAAAAATTGAAAATGTACACTACATTTTGTCTCTTCAAAAAACACACTCAGTCGCAGGCGCACCATTTAATAATTACAATTCAATTTTCTTGTTTATAACTTCTCCCGTCACGTTTAGGGTAATAAGGTAGCTTAAAAACTCACTGAAAATTATACATATGAATAAATAAAATGTTACCGTTATTGCACGAACAATGAATAATACGTTCTAAACACTGACAATTTCATTAGTTTGCAATCCATCTTTCAAAACTTGAAAAATGCCATATATTTTACCCATATCTTCTCTTCAAAGATTTATTTGTACCGTAGATGTCTATTAACGTGGTTGGATAATCGTGAATGTGAAATGGAATGATGAACTGGTGAAATAGTTTGCCAAAACAAAATGGCACATACATGGTTTGTGAGGGAAAGATGTTCGGTTTTCTTGCTAAATCACATTTTGCAACACGATATTTTGGTGGCACGATAAATATAATTGAAACCATACCAGCAATGCGATAAGTATCGTATTGGCAACACACGCATGTCACCGATACCATACTTACAGTGAAATAAATATATTGCCGATATCACTATACAAAAATATCGTAGTGTTTCCACAGAAAATTTCCGATATCATCTATCCCTGTAGACACGGGCATGAAACTAGGCGCGTGGTTGAAGTTCGCGCTGTTGCCACGTCGGAGTACAACCCGTGTTTTCGCAGATTTAAGAGAATGAAGGATCTGGTTGTAGATTAGCTCTTTGTAATCAATGTGATACAAACAGAAAGGCCAGGGATGACACAAAAGTGCCCCGGAGAGAGGTCGGTCTGACGCTCGAACTAGGCAACGCAGCCCGGTTGACGTTGCCACACAGTGAGCGGGAACCAGCGACTTTTGTCCCGCTCTCGCTTTGCTTTCCCATATGTGGCAACATCGCAATTCTGCCCAGCCGCCTATTTTCATGGCCGTTCGTATAGTTCAAAGTATCGTACTTAGAAGGTTGACTCTCTTTCACCTAATTTCCTAAAAATAACTTCAAATCCAACGAAAACTTCCAACATGGCTCTTTGCGTAAGTTAGAATAAAATGCACCAACTTATTTCAGCCAAACCTTCTACTTACAAAAGATCTAGTCCCTTCACTGATGTCTGTGCTCATGCGGAGCTAAAACATAACTAACTTACCTGAAGAACTACGAACCTGTTAAAGCTTAGAAGGTGGAAAGAACTTCCTGCGTAGAATGCTTTATCAGAGAAAGTCGATTTGTTTCATATGTGAAAGAAATCCACGGGTGGCAAGATGTAGCTCGTGTAGCTATGGCTGAGTAATTGATGTTCGTTACAATATTATCAGTTTCACCACAGTGGCTTATATCTTGATGCAAGAAAACTTGGGGCGCGTTGCAGGACGTTTTGTAGTTGCATGGCAGTGTGATAAATTGCTTTCAATAACCTTATTAGGTTACAGAGAAAGTTGATAAAATGTTACGCGTGTTTGATGAATATCATAGCAACTATTTAGTCAGAACACCTTCTTCATTACTACTTTATCTCCTTATTTGATCAGAAACATTGCACCTAGGGCAAGCAGATAGAAACTGACCTTTCTTTTTCCTGCAAAAAAATTATTGCCATATCATGATGATTCTGTAGTTTAAGTGCATTTGCCTCGGGAATCGCTAAAGACAGCAAATTAAAACAAGTCTCTGCTTGGCCAATGAACGTGTGAGAGGCGGAGTGATTGCATGGAGGGGAAACCGCGGCTGCAGCCGTTTATATATATATATATATATATATATATATATATATATATATATATATATATACACACACACCGAAAGTCAATACCGAGTATCAAAGATACAAGTAATGTCAGGCTAGGCTTAAGGACCAGGCGTCCTCGGGGGTACCAAGCTTTATTTATGATTACATAAACGTGTTTATTTGTTTGTTTGAATTTATTATAAAGTCCACTCTGTGCGCAGACGGAACGAGTTTACAATACCGGACCACTCTCCAATTTCTATGAAATTTCGCCTACTCACTAATTGTGAACTCCTGATCACGAATCTGCATGTAATAATTGGCGGCCGAGTATGGAAATCGAAAAAAACAACGAAATAAACTATGGTTTCTTAACGTAACATAACCCTACCATAAGAACAATAGCTCCAAGGAAGACGCCATTTTTCCAACATGAAGAAATCAACAGGCAAGACAAGGTATAGTTCTCTTAGCTAAAATGTTAATTTTTCTTTGTATTTATGCTAATGGAACCTAACCTAACCTCGTAGGCATACCTCGTCTGACGTCAGCAAGATTGTTGTGCGTAAAGGAAGACCATTAACGAATTGCGAAAGAAGGATGGTTCCGAATTGCTGTGTATGGACAACCACCGTGGTAAATCGCAACGTTATTTTACAAGTTCTACACGTAAATATACAATTTTAACAAGTGACCGCCAAATATGAACCACAGATATGTCATCAGGACACCGAAATTAGTAAGTAGGCGAAATTTTATAGAAATTGGAGACTGGTCCGGTATTGTAAACTCATGCCGCACAGACTGTTAATCGGTACTGAACCTACAGTTTAAGTGCCGAACCACTATGTGCCTCCACCGGCTGCGTGGCTATTTGTTTTAAAAACAGTTGGATATTATTGAAAAAAATATTAAAGTTACTGTTGCATAACACAATAACTATATTGAAAAATCATGTAGCAATTTAAGCTAAGATATTGATGTTATTTTGTGTCATTATGTAGGTATTAAATAAACTCTACAGAGTGCTGTAGGGAGAGGATTTCTTTCGAGCGTCAAATAGTTCACACAGACGGCGCTAGATAGTGTACGGAATTGAGATATTCTTCGGTCGAGCGAATAACGATCGAACAGGCAAAACGAGCGGTATACGCTCGAAGCCCAGTTGTGCACGCATAACCGTAATTTGTCTGTGGTAGTGGGACCTCAAATATGATCGTCAAGACGCGGTGAAAATGAAACTTAAGTGAACATAGTCATTATCTCTATGTTAAAATGTAGTTTAGTTTATCTTACCAATACATGTATGAAAATGATTGTGGACTGAAACTACCAAAGCGGATATTTTACACATACGTGTCTACGATTATTAAGTTTTAAGTCCACTTTATGCACAGTGGGATCGGAACCACCATGTGTTTCCACCGGGTATGGAACCCGTGACTCCTTTGATTACAAGGCGACGATGCTACCACTGCGCCATCGGGAGGCCACTCTACGATTATTGTCAGATTAAATTAATATTCCATTGTACATGCTCGAGGGTGAGAGACTCGAAAGAGTATTAGCGAGCGAAAGTGGTTCCATGCAGAACTGTAACGCCTACAATAAATGAGTTTTTTAACAATAACACCTAAAGTACTTATTTTTAAAATACGGCTATTATTTCTAGTTATGAAACCAGTGTACAAACATTGGCGGGGGCAGGGTGAAAAATAGGGGGGGTTGCCAAAAATCAATCTCGCCCGGGTGAAAATTTCATCTTGAGCCTTGCCTGAACAATGTACAGAAATGTAGAAAAAGATATGAGTGGATCATAAAGAAAATATTTGTGGTGAAAGTACAATGCATGAATGGAAGCCAATGGAACAGGTACGAGTGGCGTAGAGCATATCTAGATGGTGCTTGACGGGATTGTGATAAAAATTGATTGATTTATTTTCTTCGCTTTTCTGCCACTTTCGGTTCATCACGAAGATAAGAATGAGTGATGATATGAATATGATGGAATCGATTAAGGAAAACACACAAGTAACACACGTGCCGAGGCCGGGATTTCAACATGGGGCCCTTGACGTCGTAACGTGCCGTGCTAACCACTCCGGCACGGAGATCAGGATTAAGAGGTTGCGGTGTTATGTTCGCAGAGGAGAGTACCTTAAAATTTTGTGAAATGTCTTTGCCCTTAAGATATGAAGTTGAATTTGTTTCATGTTTTCCAAACAAATTAATCCTTCAATGAAAGTATTTGGCCTAACACGTTATCGGTTACTCAGTATTTTTGATAAGACATGGAAGACATGCTTTTGCAAGCGTAGTGCTTATCTCATTGTGTTAAATTTATTTCCTCCTGAAAGATGAAGCTACAAACTTCCTGCTACAAATTTCACGGTGAGTGTCTGACTAATAGCATTTTTCATCAAGCATATTTTAATTACACACACATACACAGACACCTGGTGTCCCGACGTGGGTGTTCTTTGTGTGTTTTCCTTAATCAATTTCATCATATCACCTTTGTCTTCGTGATTAGCCAAAAGTGGCAGAAAGCGAAGTAAAATAAGCGAAATCAATCAATCGTATATAGAGAGAAAGTCACCAAAACTGACATAGGGCTCCTAAACCGACACACCCCTATTTCACAGCCGAGATGTCCTGCCACTTCGCAGCAACAGGGTAACTCTATTCTAGGCTCTCAATTGTGTGACCAGCGAAACACGTGTATGTGACGGTTTTCTTTGTGTAGGGAGAGATTTTTGTTTTGGGGTTTATTTCAATATTTTTGTTAGGCTGTATATTATTCACAGTGGAAGGATGAGTAAAGTTTTATAGTTTTAATCACATTATTGTAGATAGAATAATGATTCCAATTATATATATATATATATATATATATATTTCGTTTTATTTAGGAAGATGTGTTTTTAGATTTTTTAGGTTATTGTTGTTGATGGCGTTGTTCAGTAAACCGACATACGAGCATGTTCCCTAAACCGTTGCGCCAGATGAAGATGTCCTAGATGCTGAATGTATTTCTTTTGAAGGACTTTATTCTGAGGATTGCAGTGGTAAATGTCTATCGTGTGCAATCTTTAGGCTGCACACGATACACAGGTGCAGAACATGACATGTAGTCTGTGATTTCTGAAATTGGCTTCATTTGTCCCTTTATTCTCTAATAGAAGCAATAAAAATATTATCACATAGATTCGTTTGTGTTGCTTTGTAATTTAATTCCTTATTTAAATAGGTATGTCGGTTTAGGAACCCATTTCATCAATTGGCGTAATTGTACCTTTTGTTAAACAAAATGTTGTTGTAATGGATCTTGCTACACAACTTATACTTGGGCATTGAATTCATGTTCCCATTGATGTGTGTTTGCACATGGAAGAAGATCATGGCAAAGACTTAACACCACACATAATAACATGAATAACGAATATCTAATTGTAGTAGAATTTCAACCAGAACATATATGTGTAGCAGAATATAGGAATCAAGTCGCTGTTGTGACATTGTGCACCTGAGTTTGGTCGAAGATATAACTACAGATGCTTCACCATTCAGAACCAACCGAAACCTCTTTGTAGATATATGTCAATGAGCATATATGACGAAATAGTTGTGATGTTTATATGAGAGATTATGTTTCTTTATTTTCTTTAGGCCTTTATTCAGGAGTTAGGTAGAACTTATTTTTTTACCACACACTTGACTTATTTCCTTTAATAAGAACAGCATCACACTCTGCCTTTCTTATATTTCATGTAGTCATAAGAATAAAGTATACTGTTCGTAGTTAGCTGTACATTTACTTATACATGTATTTACCAGCTAATGTTCTTCCAGCTTTGAAGAAGAAAAACAAGAAAAAAAGTTTCTCAAAGAATGGATGAGAGGTGTGGACTAATTTCCAAATGAAAATAGTACCAAGCTGATGGTCATCTAAAGCAAACTCTGTTGAAAGATCATCATGAAAGTACAATTGATATCATTATGGAATGTTGTGTGCCTGTACATGGGCGTCTGTGCTTGATTCTGAGATGGGTGGTGAAGTGGTTAGAGTCTTAGACAAGGGCGCCCGCAGGGAGGGGCCAGGGGGAGCACTTGTTCCTCCTGAGATTTCTCAAAAGAGTTAATGCAACTCGAATGCTGAAATTGAAGCGATATTTTATAACAAAAAATATTTTTTTCTTTGACTTACAGGCCATAAGTTACAGCAGGAACTATTATTATTATTATTATTATTATAATAAAACATGGAGCAGAGGTATCATGAAAGACAGTAGATTATGTGGTCTCTGACTCTTGATTGATATCTGTGCATTGTGAAGGAGTACAACAAGTAAATGAACTGGTCGTTAATCAACAAAGTGATAGGCCAGATGCTTATTGAAAGGAAGAAAGGCGAATCCAGTTTCTATCTAAGTAGTAGACTCGAGTCTGAACTTGTATACAACGCCAAGTATTTTCAATTCAATTTGAATTTTATGATTTGTAAAGTACTAGTAGTAGTAACATAATAATAAGAATAGCAATAATAACAATAATAAAAACACGTTTCTATGGCCCCCCTTGAGAAAAAATCAGCCTTGGATACTAATCCAGATAGGCATGCTTCTTTGAAATTTCCCCTTTATCATCCTGCCTCAACGTGTTATACGAATATTCCACTTTACAAATCAGTGCATTTAAATTCAACTGGACTTAAATTACAACACACTTAATCACTCGTTTTACCTTTCTTTGATTGATATGACTTGGTTTTCGTACTTAATTTAACAAATCATATATTGCGCCTATTAACCACTGGAAGTTTAGTTTCCAAAGTTTACTTACTTTGTTCTATTTGTCCGCCATATTTAATCACCTTGCCATCTTGTTTAGTTGCGTAGATCCGCAAAGTCAAGTAGCGAGAGGTCGGGTAGGGGGTTTGAAACCTAGGGCGCAATGCACAGAGGGCGCCATTCATTTTTATTTGTAAAAAGAAAAACGACAAGTAAGAATACAATATGTAATGGAAATATTCAAATTTGCAATTTTGTGTTTCCAAAAGAAGTAGTAATAGTAGGTTTTTAAAGATGTCCAGCGTGTCCACAATGAGACTCCAACATTTTGAAAGTCTATAACTTTTTCATTTTAAATTGTACAGCTGTGATTCCGGAAGCAGCAGAAGCAGAAACTCAAAAAGTTTATGTGGTAACGTTTTAGTTCGCGCAATAGCCGTAGTGGTGCTGCAGCAATCGATTGTTTGAAAATGTAGATTCTAAACGAGCGTGCACAGGTTCATTCGAAAGGAGTCCACAGATGTCAGTAAGACAAGCAGTGAAGAACTGTGTGAACTGTCGACCGTTTCATACCAAGTTCTCTCGCTGGTTGTCTTACTGACGTCTGTGGACTCCTTTCGAATGACCTCCGCACATTTTCTACAACCTGTTCCTGGATTCTGGGTTTACCACCACCGTGTCCTTTCAAAACATTGCCGGTCGCCAAAACCTGATCACACCACTTCTCAATAGCCGTGAATGTCGGAGGATCCTTATTGTACACACGACGAAAGTTTCGTTGCACTTGAATAAGTGATTTCGTTTCTGCACACCACCACACAACCTGTGCACGCTCGTTTGGAATCTCAATTTTCAAACAATCGATTGCTGCAGCGCCACTACGGCTATTGCGCGCACTAAAACGTTACCACATAAACTTTTTGAGTTTCTGCTTCTGCTGCTTCCGGAAACACAGCTGTACAATTTAAAATGAAAAAGTTATAGACTTTCAAAATGTTGGAGTCTCATTGTGGACACGCCGTACTTCAGACACTAGGACATAACTGAAATATTATTATTATTTTTTCTTTCTACAGAAATGTAAATTAAGAATCTTACATTGTTGTGAGTTTTTCTCTGATTCCTCATTTCAATGTTTGTAGGATGTAAATACAGCGTGTCCACGCTAGAGGGATCGAGAAATAAATGCTCGTCATTTAAAACCAGATGAGGATATTGCTGTATTTTTCATATGACAGGAAAGGGAAACTCTCCGAGATTGTGCAACACTGTTTTCAGACAGCTACACGGTCGCGCATGCGCGTCAATAGCTTTTGTCTCGAAAGGAAGCCAGGCGCCATTCAGTAGTCGATCGCGCAGTGGAAAACATGTGGACACCGCAACAGAAAGTTCAGTGCGTGTTATGGCTAGCAGAAGAGAAATCTGTTACTCGGGTTTAACGCCGTGTTCGTCGTACGTGAAATGTGGATCCACCTGGTCATAAACCGATTCTCCAATGGGACAGAACACTCCGAGAAACAGGTTCTTTCCTACCGCAAACCGGCAAACATGCGAAAGTGTCTGTGAATGGGGCAACAATCGAACGTGTGAGAACGGCATTTGCAACGAGTCCAAGGAAGTCTATCCGAAGAGCTAGTTCCGAACTTCAAATCCCTAGATCGACTATTCACAAGGTCTTACACAAGCGACTCCATTTGACTGCTTACAAGATCGAGCATCATCACCACATAAAGCCAAATGATCGTCCGCTTAGGGCACATTTTGCAGCTGAAATGCTTCTGCGAATTGAAAATGACAACTCGTATCTGGACAAGATTGTCTTCTCGGATGAAGCAACCTTTCATTTATGCGGCAAAATCAATAGGCACAACTGCCGGATATGGGGTTCAGAGATTCCCCATGTTATTCACGAACATGAGAGAGACACGCCTAACGTGAATGTCTGGTGTGGATTGACGAGGAACTCTGTCATTGGATCATTCTTCTTCTTAGAGGCTACAGTCACAGGACATGTGTATCTGGAAATGTTGCAGAACTTCGCCGTAGACCAATTTCCCCCAGGATCGATTTTCCAGCAAGATGGAGCACCGGCCCATTATCATCGACAGGTGCGTGACTTCTTGGATGAACGTTTCCCCGATATGTGGATCGGAAGAGAAGGACCCCTTGCCTGGCCACTCAGGTCACCCGATTTGTCCCTTTGGATTTTTTTATCTGGGGGTATGTTAAGGACGTTGTTTATCAAGGAGACAGACCAATAAATTTGCAGGAACTGAGGGGCCGCATCACAAATGCAGTAGCGCTTGTGACTCCCCAAATGCTAGAGAACACTTGGCGGGAAGTTGAATACCGTTTAGATGTGTGCAGAGCCAACAAAAGTGCACATATCGAGTTGCATTGAACATCATCTGAAACTCGGTGAGTTTTGTATCAAGTAAAAGTAAAAGTTTATGTTACCAACACAGTCTGTTCACTAGAAATTATCACTTATTTCTCGATCCCTGCGTGGACACCCTGTGTATAATAAACCGTGGCATAAGAATTTTTGATTTGATTTAACTTGCTGTTTTAAGTCCACTTTATGCACAGTAAGGCTAATCGGGACTGGGCCTACAGTTCCAAGTGGAATCCGAACGACTTGTGCCTTTACCGGGTATCGAACCCGGGACACCTTGATTACAATGCAATGACGCTATCAGTGTGCCATGGGGGAGGCCCGTGGCATAAGAAGAAAATATGGAAGAACGCACATAAAATGTCGATGCTTGGTAGTTCGGCGGAGGGGGGGAGGGGGAGGGGCAACTAGCTAGCTACGGTGCTGGATCCGCACCGTGGCTGTGCGGTGTAAAGCTTCACGCCCACTGAGATGCCGGAAGCGCGGCGACAGAACGGAAGAGTTTCGCTTCCGGCGTCTCAGTGGTTGGTAACTAGGGCTAGGATTTTGATGCCCTTAAAATTGCCAAAAAATGACCTTGAAAAATGCATTTATGACCTAAAACATGCAAGCAAATGCCGTATAAACTTAGAAAAATGACCTGAAAATTCTGAAAGATTTGTAAAACAAATTTATAAACAACCAAGAGAAATTCAAATTACAAATTAACGTTACAGTATCTATCACATGTTCATTGCGTATGGTCGTGCAAGTAAGAATGTTCATTTTTTGTCTTATTTTACACTTTAAGTAATGAGTTGCAGTACACAACGAAAATCATATGCAAATTTTCAAAAGCGAATGATTGTCGGATGTCGGACAAGAGAGCCTTGTACATGGAAAAACATCTCTCGACTTCCACCGACACAAGAGGAGCGTACTTGAAATGAACAATATCACTTGCTGTTAAGTCACTTTCAATTCTATGGAGTGCAAATTATTTCCCTGACAACATGTCCGATACAGAGCACAAAACTTTGTATCCCTTGTTTTTTAACAATAAACCGTCTGGCGTCAATATATTTATTGACAGAGGGGGAAATCACATTGTTTGAGCTGAATTATTACACAACAGCTTGCATCAACAATACTGCACAGAATTTCTTTGTTTCTTCAAACACGGTCATTCAGAACTGCGCTGAAGGCAATGAGACGAGAGTCGGGAACCTCTCTCCTTCAAAGGGTTACATTTCCATGTAACCCTTCTTTCACCAAAATGTAGAAAAATGCATATGACTTTTAAAAGGCCGGAAAATGACTTAAACGGTTTAAAAAGTTTAAAAAACGACCTTTACTCCGAAAAAGGGTAAAAAAATGCAAAGAAATGCCCTAACAAAGGCATTTATTCACTTATGTGTAAAACACGTTCCTATCTACTAATGCAATGTTTCTACCTTACCAAAAAAGATGCATTTGCATCAAAATTTTAGCACTAGTGATAACCCTTAAGATAACTTCTAGCTGGGAATCCCATGCTTCGGTTCAGCGCGGTTCTCTGCAGTGGGCGTTACACCATTTGATTTCAATAGAAGCAGACAACAGAAGTTGCTTTGCCGGATATTTCCGTGTTTCACCGCGTCTCATTGGGCGCCAAGCTTAATGCGTCGGGCTTGGGACTCCGGCAACGGGACGCGCGCAGGTTGGAGTCTCCTGCGGGAAGCGTGACAACCTTGCGACCTGTGGCCACCCACCATCGTGAGGAAATTGGGGAGCTAAGAATGAGTAGCGTAACCCTGTCATGCGTTTGAGTTCGTCGTGCTGATCACATTAATATTACAATACAATAGCGTATTTCAATTATTCTAAAATGGCGCATGTTTTGGAGGGGGGCTTTGGATGTTGAAAATTTAGCTGCACCTTGGATTTTATGGTGTTCTGGATTCGAGTACATATGTATGTTAAATATACCATCGCATAATTACTTTTATATTTCATATATATTTCTGCATAACATCTCAGGACTGTTGGTCTGCTGTTCGAGTAGAAAAGAATGGACAATTGAAAATAGGCCCGAGTCTTCTCAATCCACACCATAAATAGAGCATGTGTAGACAATACATGGAAGTGGTAATATGGTAATAGTAGTAGTGAAGACGCCTTGTAATCAAGCGGTTCAGAGTCAAACTGTAGGTCCGGTCTCGATTAGCACATCTGAGCATAAACAAACCCCACAAATGGTACTCCGTTCTTGCCAGAGATCGAGTATTACACTCTGTCTCGGCAATCTGTGGAGCAAGGTCGCGCATAACGGTAGAGAAGAGGTGAAAGCGAGCAAATCAGTGCGCGCTGCTGCAAACGGCTAGTTTGCTGTAGTCGCGTTTCCCCTCCATCCGGTCACTTCCCCCTCTTACGCGTACATTGGTCCAGCCCTCTCGAGTCACTACTTGATTTCGTTTGCTTGCTCCAGATTTTCCCGTAACAGGGTGTAGGTGAATGGAAAACATGTCGTATTTGAAATCTCAACTGCTAAGCGTGACATATTGAAATAATTGGTTCTTAATAAAACTTACTAATTGCTCGACTTTAATGATTTTATAATAATGGAATCATGATGAGTAGCAATATTATAAAGTACAAGCAAAATAATACAGGGTGAGTCAAAAGTCAGGAATCATAGTGTTATTCACCGATAAGCTCAATATGTTGACCCTCTTCAGCAAAGCATATGTTCAGACGACGCTCCCAGTTCTTCAGGACACTGAGGATTTTGGCAGGCGGTATCCTCCGCTGCAGATGGTGTAGTTTTCGAATCTGGGTGGAATAAAGCATTGCCTTCAGGTGACCCCATAGGTAGTAATCTATTGATGTGAGGTCAGGGGACCTTGTCAGCCACTCAGCGGGGCCTCGCCGACCCATCCACCTCCCCGGAAACTTGTCATCCAGCCACTAACGTACGATAAATCCAATTGTCCTATGGCTCCTGACTTTTGTCTCATCCTGTATGTAATGTGCCACATTGACTTATGTCAATATCTAATGTAAATTATTGATGAGAGAATAAAATTAAACAAATATATTTAGATAAATATTCCGGGCTGGATTAAATTAAACTTGTACTTTCTTTTAAAGGAAAACTGTCCTGGATTACATGAATACTCTATTGCAACCGAGAAGAGAGACTTCTCAGATGAAGTGTAACTTCTCCATAGATGCCAGAAATCGAGAAGGACAAACACTTCTGCATTTCGCCAATGTCGACTGCATCAATCTGCTACTGAATACAGAAATTGATATCAATCAGACAGATAACAGAGGATTCACACCTTTGCACGTGGCTGCAGAAAAAGGCAATGTAGAGTGCGTTAGAATATTAGTGAAGTCAGGGGCAACAGTAAATCTCCACTCATCAGATGGAATTTCACCTTTACATCTCGCTGCTATGTCTGGACATGCTGATTGTACTGAAGAACTTGTTCGCAATGGCGCTTGTGTGAATGCCACCGATTGCAACGGCGACACACCTCTTCACACGGCATGCGGCAGGGGATGGACAAAATGTGTTACAGTTTTGGTTAAAGAAGATTGTGTGATTCTTAACGCAACAAACAACAAAGGTTTTACGCCTCTGCAGGCGTGTACAGTGAATGATCACGCTGAATGTGCTGGGATATTTTTCCACACTGGGTGCAGATTCGATTATGGACAGTTCCTCAATTCGGCACTTTCTAATGGAGCATATACATGTGTGCAGTTACTTCTAGAGTGTGGAGTAGACTTGGAAAGTTATAATATTAAAAGTAGGGAGCTTATGCACAAGGCATTTCAACGTGGTGATACCAAAATTGTTGATTTATTGATTGAAAGTGGTATCAATATGAACTTATGGGATAAATTTTGTAATTTAGGTACTGACATCTCATCGAGAAATGATGTTAAATTCTTGACCTATTGCTAGACTCTGGAGTTTTCTTAGAGCTTACCAAAACTAAGAAAACACAATCTCATTTACGAACAGTTGATTTCGCTGCACGCACGGGACACGTTCAACTTCTACTTGCTACCTTCATTTGGTGCAAAGGTACATAAACCTTAAACTTAAAACTCAGCTAGCTTATCTACAGGGTAGGGTTCTTTGTAGACAACGAAATCAGGCAGGATGCCTTCCAATGGAGACGTTTAAACGAATATATTATTTAAACACAGGATACATGGATTAAGAATATTTACATGATAAGCTACTTTCTTCTATGCTTTTTATTATTTTATTTTCTCTATCTGTATATTCTTCTATTTGGACTTCCTTCTCAATGGACAAATCTGGATCTGGACTTCCTTCTTAATGGACAGATCTGAATCGGGACTTCCTTCTCAATGGACGGTCTGGATCTGGACTTCCTTCTCAATATGTAGGATCTGGACTTCCCTTAATGGACGTTCTGGATCTGGACTTCCTTCTCAATATGGAGGATCTAGACTTCCCTCTTAATGGACGTTCTGGATCTGGACTTCCTTCTTGAATTCCTTTATCCTTTTCCAACTTTTTCCTTTAAGCTTTGGGAATAATACTAATATCCTCCCTTGGGGCTGCAATTGGAACGCGCCACCACTAACTAGGTACAACAGAGTGTATACTTGGTGCAGCCGATTGACATGCGCATCCAAGTAGGTGCTACAGTTAAACTGCGCAACCAAAAAGTGCTGTGGGGCGTCGATCAGAACGCGCTCGCCACTGATGTAAACAAAATTTCCGCTACGGGAATGGTAAATCAACCAAACAGATGCAATATCTGTTCAAAGACACAAACTTGTATCATTGCTTTGACTTCCTTAATTTTCATATTAACTTACATGTGATCATTGATTTGATTTATAAGATATATATATTAATTTACTTCTTTCATATTTATTCTTCGTCTTTTTATAATATATTCTATTGTTTTTCATCTTTCCAATTTGCTTTCTTCTTATTTATAAAATTATTCACATATATTATGCCAATTCTTAACCTTGCACGCCTGGTGCTGCCATCTCTATTCGTCTTTGGCAAACTATTCACATTACTTGGTCCTATTGGGTACGTAACACAATATTCCCCCCCGTTGGCCATAAAAAAAAATTGTCGTAATATATATGCAGATACATTTTTTTTTCAAATTATATATGTACAAGTCTATTATTTCTTCTTGACGCTCTCTTTCTTATCTTCTGTACAATTATATCTTCTAATGTTATCTAATTTCTCTCTCCTTTCTACATCTGTTTTTATGTGCTTTAGAAGAACTGTATTTCTAAAAGTACTTATCACTTCATATGGGCCTTCATATATGAAAAATAGCTTTTTGATAGCTTTCTCTGCTTACATTGCTTTTCACTTTCACTGTGAAATTATATCTCCTGCCATGCAGCATTCTCTCGATTTATCTCTTCTTTCTATTTTCGTTCCTAGATATCTTTTCACCGTTCCGGAAATATTCGTGACATCTTAAGTTATTTCTAGATACAAAATATAATTCTTCAATAGTTCATCTCCTGCAAGTCTGCTCGTCTGTTCTCTCCAAGATAGTCTTTACTTGACGATGTCCTGCAAAAATAGTAATTTTCGTTTCACCCTTTTCTTCTTTCAGCAATCTCTCTACAGATTATCAGTTAGCTCAGATTTTTCCGTTTCAAAGAACTCTCTCTCTTCTCTAAGTTGACCATCTAAGTGTTCTATCAGCTACAACAATTCTTCACATCAGCCTTAATTTCATATCAGCATGTATCTAGATATATTTATTTTCTGTGATTACAACCCATTCTCGGAATACAACCGATTCTTCTTTAACTTCTGGGATTACAACCCGTTTCATTTGCACTTTTCTAAATACACGATGACTTTTAATCGTCTAAGCTTACAAAGAATATGTTTTACTGATACTATTCGATCTTCTTTCATATTTTCTTCTCCTTTTCCTGAGAGTTTTCTTCGTAATTAACTTCCTTCTATGCCTAACTGTTAGAACTGTTCTATCTTCTTCGTTCTTCTGTTCGTACAATTGAAAAGTTTACATCCATTTTCCATATTACTTTCTTTGGCATCTCTTCTTTTACAGGTTTGATCTTTCACTATCAGTCTCATTGTTCAATCGAGTGGTGACATAAATTAGCAGTTATCATTCTTTCTTAAGATATCACTTGCAGAATAGATTTTCCTTAAACGATGGGTATTATATATCCTTTTACATGAACTAACATTAAAGAACTAAAATTTTCTTCTTCCAGATAGATCATTAATATTTGCCCAAACTAATAATTACACGAATTTTTCTTTTGGTGAAATGGAACCTTTTCATACACTTTATTAATTCTAGAAACGCTTGCCAGTCTGTAAATCAAAACATCTCCTTACTTTGCACTAGTCAGTTTTATTTGTTCCTTCCGATTCTTTCAGATACCCGTTGCTTGTCACTATCTTGTTTTCTTTTTCTCTTCCTCTTTTTCTTCTCTTTCTTCTTTTTTTTCTATTCTTCTCAAGATCCTTCTTCCTCCTCTTCCAACTTTCTTCTAATAAAGAAATTACTTTCATTTCTCTCATCTTCCACTCTAGTTTCTGCCAAAACTTCTTCTGTTCTAGATCTTCATCAAATGCATTCTCTCCTTGTCTTTTCCGTCTCGTCTTCTTCTTCCTTCTCTTTGGCGAAGTGGAATCAAAATCCGTTTGATCTATGTCGACCCTTCTTAGCATATTATTAACTTTCTTCAGGTTCTTTTCTATTTTTACTTTCTTTCTCTTCTTCTTCTTCCATGTCTTTACGTGAATATATCTAAATCTCATTTTACTTTTCTTCCTTCTTTGTTTACTTCTTCGGTTATGTGTATGCTTCTTTTCTTCCTCCGTCATAGACTCGTTACTGGAACTTTCTTCTTTCATCTTCATTTCGACATGGATTTCTTCATCATTACATTGACAAGTAAATTTTTCATCCCTTGCTATTCCTCTTTCTTCTTCTTCTATTTTCTTATCTGTCTCTTCTTTGTTTACTTCGCTTAACTTTATAGCTTCTTCGTCTATCTTGCTGTCATGCTCGTCATTGGAACTTTCCTCTTTCATCGTCCAACTTCTATCTTCTATCAGAATCTTTGCTTCTTCTATCTTGTCTTCATTTGCATCTACTCTAGAAGATACTGCTTCTATTTGCGATTTATTTTCAACAATTTTTCTTTCCATACTGTTGGTTCTGTGTATATTCTCCTCTCTAAGTTTTGATACTTCTTCCTCGATCGTTCTATTTATATACACGCTTTTGTTTTCAATTAGCAGTGTTGTTTCTGCTATCTTCTTTTCCAATGATCTTCTATTTTCTACACATGTCTCGGTTATTTTCTCGTACATTTTCTTGCTTTCATTTCTTACTGCTTCTAATTTTCTACTATTTTCATCGAGCATTTCTTTCACTTCCTTCTTATTTTCTTTCACTTCTCTGTTGTTTTCTTCCATTCTCTGTGCGTTAACTTCCATTTGCATTGACATCTTTTGAAACAATTCTATTAAGTTTATTTCTTCTGTCTTCTTTTGTTTTTCTTTCAACTTTTCTTTCTTGCAGTTCTTACATACGTATCCTTCTTCCCTTTCGCTTATTGATATATATTTTTCCTTTCTTATTCCTTCGCACACGTAACATACTGGAATTATTAACTGGGACGTTTGATGAATCAGTTTCTAATTCAGAACTATTGCTTCTTGCTGCAAAATACAGGAATATCGAGTTCGTGTACGCACTAATGGAACACCACTCTTTTAGATTAGAACACTGCGGGGATGGAAAAAGTTTTATAGAGAAGACTCTCGAAATTTTCACCTCACGTTCTGACGTACAATGCATTCGTTTATTATCGAAGTATGGCATTTGTTTAAATGAAGCTCTGCTCAGCGTCTCAACATATGGTTCCGAGAATTGTATTGAATTGTTAATACTACTAGGAGCAGATGTTAAAATTACTTTGGTGAGAATGGATATACTGCAATTCACCATGCTGGCAGTTCAGGAAATGTTGAGTGTATCCAGACGTTAATGGAATATAATGTGGATTTGGAATGTAGAACAAATAATGGTGAAACACCTTTGCACTTATCAGCTGCCGGCGGTCATGTTGATTGCTGTGAGATATTTTTGAAGAACAATGCTTCTTCTTATGTCCTGGATAAGGAAGATCTTTACCCTTTGGACCGGGCTGCAATGGAACGGTGGCGACAATGCACACATCTTCTGCTTAAGCATACTTTGGTCGACGAAAGTAGAATGAAACGCTTGCACTACGCCGCTCAGTTTGGATTTCTTGATATTCTGGAGGATATGACTATTAGTGAGGAGGAACTAGATTCTGAAAATGATGAGAATAACACGGTTTTACACGTTGCAGCAGAACATGTATTTACAGATGTGATTAAGTTTCTTTTGTCCAAAGGTGCATACGTGGACGTCCAAGGCTACTATAAGAGTAGTCCCTTGTTCCTTGCTGTTCGAGGAGGACATACAGAGTGCGCCGATATATTGATTGCAAATGGGGCTAATGTCAATTTCATTAACGTGAACAAGTGGATTCCTTTACATTGGGCATCAGATAAAGGCCATGTTGACTGTGTTTCTTTGCTTTTGGAGAAAGGGGCTGCAATCAATATCATTGCAGGTAGTGGTTACACACCATTGTTCTCAGCGATTGTTAAGGGACACGTTGCCTGCACGAAAGTTCTCATAGATCACGGGGCCGATGTGAACTATACCAAGGGTCTACAATGGTCGCCTCTTCACAAGGTTTGCTACTTAGCAGATCTTGAGCTCGTTGAACTCTTGTTGTCTCGTGGTGCTAAAGTAGACCAAGAAACCATAGACGGGCATACTGCCTTGTCGATCGCTGCAAAATGGGGACACGTTGATTGTCTTGAAGCAGTGATCAACCATGGAGGAGACTGCAATCACAGAGACAAAAAGGGTCAAACGCCTTTGCATTTGGCAGCCGAAGTAGGTAACGAGAAGTGCATTTCGCTTCTTCTTGAGAAAGGAGCTGAGGTCGACGCTAAAGAAAATAACTTTCTAACGTCATTAATGTTAGCCGCAGAACGCGGACACGATGGATCCTTGATCAAACTGTTAAAGTATTCAGCTGACGTTAATGCAACAGATCAGGACGGTTATTTCCCACTGCATTACGCCGTGATAGGAGGGAATTTGAATTGCGTGAAGCAGCTAATTCATTATGGAGCACAGGTTAATACCGTGTCCAGTAATGAAACTTCTCCGTTGCATCTGGCTGCTGAGAATGGGCATGAAAAGCGTGTAGAGATGTTGATTTTATATGGCTGTGAAATCAATATTGTCACAGATCAACATGAATCTGCATTACACAAGGTTGTTCGGGGGAAGAAAACCAAGTTGGAAGACGAGCTCCAAAACTCCGTAGATGATCCTAGGACCGATGTATCAGCAACAAATGAGGAACCAGTTAAAAAGCGTGGAAGATGTCTGTTACTGCTGTTGGAAGCAAACTGTGACATTAGTGTAGTAGACAAAGAAGTCAGAACAGTTTTGCACTTGGCTGTCATGAATAATTTACTGGATTCTGTTCTATTGTTACTAGAGAAAGGATCAAACGTTAACTGTGTGGATTCTCATGGTAAAATATCACTACATTATGCCGCTGAGAACGGTAATGTGGGATGCGTTCAAGTATTGCTTCAGTTCGAAGCAAGGGTCAAGATGGGATGCAAGCTTTGCATCTTGCTGCAAAGAAGAAAGGCAACAATGAAGTAATTGACATCCTGATAGAAAATGGAGTTGATCTTAATCCGGAAAAATTGTGTTCTGTTAAGTGTCCGACTCATATTGCAGCCGAAAGACGCCATCTCAGTAACTTCGAATCACTCGCAATTCGTGGTAACTGTGTTAATTGCAAAAATGCGAGAGGTCAAACTCTGCTATACTTTGCAGTTGATTATAGTCGGCATGGTATAATGAATACTTTGCTATCAAAAGGGGCTGAGTTGAATATTAAAACTAATGCTGGTTTCACAGCTCTTCACAGTGCAGCATTGAAAGGATGTGACATTTGTGTTAACATGCTATTGAAAAAAGGAGCATCCACTAATGTTACTGACTGGAATGGAAAAAATCCTTTAGATTACGGTAGTGAATCAGGAAACAAAAAGTGCATTAAGTTATTACACAAATATAAACAACAGATAAATTCAAGTTCATTGAACTAACATTAATTTAATCCGAAGCGATCGGTGACTTGATTCTTCAGCTGCGTACTTGGCTAATGCGTCTGCTATGTGGTTCCCTTCTATGGATGTATGCCCAGGAGCCCAGAACGAAATAAATACTGTATCCTGAGTTGGTTAGTTTGTGATACAACATTTTTATGTTAACAATGTACCAGTCTACATAGTAATCAGCTGTTATCGATCCCAGGGAGTGTAAGACTGACGCTGAATCAGTGGCGATCACTACCCTCTTGAGGTTTTTCTCCTGTATATACAACAATGCTTGACGAATAGCAAACGCTTCCGCCGTGAATATTGAAAATTCTGCTAGTAATGGGTAGATTTTGTATTCCATTAGATTATTGCAATATATTGCAGCTCCAGTGTTACCAGTTGCGGACTTTGATGCATCTGTATGTACTATGTAAAAATCTTCATGCACTACAGAGTGCACATATTCCATGAATGTTATTCACCATACTTAGCATTTCCGTTCGTGTATCTTTATATGGATATGGAGGAAACTGAACGGGAAGTATTGTTGCTAATTTAAAATAGTCTGTCGTAAAGCACGGAGACGTTGAAAATCTAATAACTTTCGGTATGAAATCCTTAATCTACTTGTATGCTGATTTAATTTATATTTAGTTGTACGGTTTGATGACATTAAGGCTTGTAAAAGTGATAATTTTGGTATTATCTGACTGGATATAGAAGACATATTTTTCATTAAGAATTTTCTCGCAAGATATTGTGCCCGTAGATGAAGTGGTGATTTTCCTACTTCAACAAACGTAGCATGTTTCTGTGTTCCTTTCCATATACCAAAGATTCTACATAAACTATGATATTGTAGAGCCATATTCTAATCTTGAGTTTAGCATTTCCTTGTGAACAATGTGGAGTAGTCTAGGATCTGCTCCCCACTTTTTCTTGACTGTGAGACATTTTATAATGTTAAACGTTTTAAGCACCTATTCTTCCATGTGTTCTACTTGGGCTTTCCATTTCAATTTATCATCCAACATAATACCAAGAAATTTGTGTGTCCTAGTTTGTTTTATGTGTGATCCATTAATGTCTAACACAACTGGAATTTGTAATCTTTTTCTATGGAACACAATTACAGATGATTTTTCTACGTTAATGTTTATGCCATTGTTATCACACCATGTTCATAATTCTTTTAAAGCCGTTGTGTTTTCTCTATACCATCAGATAGATTCTTGCTGCTTTTGTATATAACAATATCATCTGCATATTGCAATAATCTAGCATACTTCAATACTTGTTTACCAAGATCATAAGTATACAAATTAAATAATGTTGGACTTAACACCGCACCTTGCGGAAGTCCTTGACTAGTTGTGCGAGCATTCGGAAGTTGATGACCGTAACGAACATAAATTTTTCTCTGTAGTAACAATCCAACTATACTTTTAATAAGTTGCTTAGTAAGATTGATATTTTTTAGTTTTTTAACAAGCAAATCTATAAGGACTGCATCATATGCATAGAAAGATCCAGAAAAACAACTATATAAAATTTGCGACGAACAATTGGCAACCATATGTCTAAAATAAGTGTAGTCAAAACATCTATTGTCCCCATTTCTCTTCTGAATCCAATTTGATATTCTGGTAATATATTGTTATATTTAATCCACCAAGTAATTCTATTAAATATAAGATGTTCATACATTTTTGATAAGCTTGACGCTAGTGCTATTGGCCGATAATTTTTAGAACATCCTGGTGTTTTTCCTGGTTTAAGGATTGGAATTATGTTTTGAGTTTTCTTTTAATTCTTGAAGCTCTTATTGGGTCAAATAAAGTGCACGACCATGGTGATGGACAATTTGCAGGAAAATACTCATGGATCCATTAGGTAGATATGCATATTGTGTACACAAATTGTTTCTGACAATTATTTTTAAGTTTATATATTTGTATGCCTAAATATACTGCACTACGTTCGTATTATACTACATGTAAATTTATACTTTTTGAATACAGAACATCCACGAGTAAATAATATTATTTCATCTGAACTAAATGTATGCATCTGTTGTGAATTTTTAAACATGGGATTCGATGTAACGATTTCCATTGTCCGTTATTTTGAATCTTGTGACTTATTTAGTTATGTGTTTTGCATAATAAACATTGTAAGATTATATTATTTGCATTATTTTTGTGGAAGACCTGCTTTGGTTAACGCGGCAAAAATTATTATTGTTCATTGCTTAGTTGTAAAGCTGTTTTCTTTTTCAACTACAGTTCGGTAATATTTTGGAGACACTTTGTATCCGTATTCCAATACGTGCACACTAGTATCAATATATATCATCTTCCACATTTATTATTATTATCGAAACTTTCAGCACGACTCCAAATCTCCGTCAGTTTCTGAGAAGCCAAGCAAAGGTCATTTGCCTTGCCCACAAAAGGCGACGGCTATATTTACGCTTTCTCTCCCAGAAGCCCTTTGTCTCCCCAACGTGAAATATTTCCATTCTTCCCTGCAACCAACCCCCTCCTCCACGTCAGCCAATAGAAAGTGGACATGGACAAAAAACCCTAATCCAACGGTGAATTTTGGCGGTTCAGTGTGCGTCTATAAGCTAGACAGAGGACATCGGTGTTGAGAATGCAAGTGAAGAGTCGGAGTTGAGAATTCAAGTGACAAGTGTGTGTCTAGAACTTGTGCCGGACAGCCTGTTGTCGAGAAGCTGCGATAGAAGTGTTGAGGATTTGCCTTAACAAGTCTTTGTCGAGAGGTTGCGCTGAAAGTCCCTGTAAAAATGGTTATACTGAACATCCTGTCTCTAGAAGTCAGTGTCCGTCAATGCTGAGGGCATAGCATTTAACACATTTTTGCGATGAACGGGATAGTTTCCTTCAGAAGATAAACTATATTTTTTTACATATAAAAGTATATATGTACTAACTGGTCAGTGTACAGAAGACGGATGTGAACTGTGACGTGTGCTTCCGCGGCCTGATACATATGTAGGAATCGTCACCGGAGGACAGTGTGATTGACACCACGGACAGTTGGAAGATCCAGGTTCCCTAACGACAGACAATGGAGACATCAATACACAAGCGCCAGGACATCGGAGTAAGTGTGACCGAAATTGAAATTAAGGTGTGGACTTGCAGTTCTCATATCATGTAGAGATTCTCAACATAATACATATTCACATCTCACAGTCCACCAATTAAACCGCTATAATTTCATATGCAACCCCATCCTTTTCCCCAATCTCAATAGTATTTTTCTATTTGTTTATGTGCACCGTGCAGGTACAGCCGGGCATCGAACCCTGGACGGCTTGGTCCCCAACCGCCTATTGTTCGGCTTCAACCAAGCGGCCCAGGGGGAAAAGAGCTAGCCTGTACAGGCAGGAATATATTTACGTATAAATTTGAATTTGCATCAATACACATTACGTGCAGCTTGTATCTTGTTATAGTTTCTTCAATCTGTAATTTCAATGACATCATTGGAAAATAATTATTATTTCTGCTATAGACATATAATTTATATTGACAGATGTAATTGTCACTTTTAAAAAAGTAAAGCTTTTCTCTGTGCATTGCATCGTGTCATTAAGGCACATGGGAGAGACGGATGTGGGCCCCCACAACATCTCGATGTCTACCATGGTGGAGGTGATGTGATCAACATCAAGATTCGAGTACTTTTGTACCTGAGAGTATGGTAACATCTCTTATAAGAGTGTGTGAGCACAAGAAAAATTTAAAATTTCCTTCTTGATATTAGTCCTCCAGGCAGTGATGAATTCCGGGGGTGGGCCTGGGGGGATCCCCCTCCGGAAATAGAACCTCCCCATAACAGGTAAGAAATTTGTGTACCATGTTCACTTTAATTTAACTTAGAACATACTGATTCAGTCCTCTTTATAATGAAAAGTCAAAATATTGAACGGATTTATATTATAGTCGATTTTGATAAGTGCTAACTAATAATAAAATTCAATTTTATTCAAACTCAACAGTGGACACGTATAGAGCGGCAGAGCTGGTGTAACATAAGCTTCTCTTGTGTAACAAATTTCAACTTCTTGCAGCTATTTTAACGGTTAGTCAGTCAACAGTTTGCTGTGGAAAGGTGGTAACTGGCTTGTGCAATCTTTTCAAAATTTACGCTTCATTTAATTTAATTACGTATTAGAGGCAACGTGTAGTTTATAAACATTAGTATTGTTTTTATTATTATTATAATTTCATGTCCATGACATGAAATTAATTCAAAATTTGTTATCTCTTTCTGAGGAAAGAGGATGGATTCAAGTCTGCCTCCACGAAATCAAACCCTGGTCTCCCAAGTGACAGCCAGACGCCAGACGCCAGACATCAGTGACTCCCTTAATCGCAATCGTACAGTATTAACAATTCTAGTTTTGAATGTGCCTTTATTGAAGAACAGATAACTAGAGTTTGCGAAGATAAGCTGCAGAGATTAGATATTGGAAGACAAAATACATTGTTTCCTCGTCAAAATGGCTGACAAGTTAGTGTAGTTAGAAATGCATTCGTTGACATAGCTTCTACGGAATACAACCTGGCTAATGGGAAAGTTACCTATCTACAACAGGTAAGGGGTAAAACACAAATATCATGTTTTTTGTAATTTGCGTCCATGTGAATATTACAATACTTTTACATTTTGCAATTACGTAGTATGTGTTTAAGGCAAATATGTTGTGATTATTAAATAAATTTGGTTATACATGTGTACTCCTCACAAAACTTTGGAATATTGTTATATTAGGCGATAGATTTTGACTGATTGATTGATTTGGTGTTCTTAAGTCTACTTGATGCACAGTAAAGCTAATCGGGACTGAACCTGAGGTTTAAAGTGGGATCCAAACCTCTATGTGCCTCCACCGGGGATCGATACCTGGACCCCTTGAATACATAGCGACGACGATTAGACGATAGGTGATAGACAAGATGGCATATGTCAGCGAAAACACGAGAACGTGCAGTAGACATATACAATGTGTTGTTGAATTCCAAGATCTTGCCTATCAACGTATTACCTAATGCAACAATATTCCAAACTTTTTTGTGAGGAGTGTATATACACTCACAGACACACATAATACATGCGGTAATTGTATCGTATTCGAAATCAAAATTTTTTTATTGTGTGTGAATTTAAATTTTACCTTTGGAAGGGAGTGATAACGATTTCTGGTTGGGTACGTAATGATTGATGTAATTGGTTTTCATTTATGTCTCTTTTCTACCCTTTCGGCTAATCGCAATAATGGTGGTAAGATGAACTTGATGAAGAGACAGTCACGAACACTATTGACAAGACAGGGTGATTCTTTATGTAGTTTACAACTTCAATAATTTATAATTATTTATTGGAACCACATACAGACTTGGTTTATATGTCATTATGCAGCAAAACACTTCAAGTTTTTTATTAGAAATCTGTTATGGTTCAATGTGTGCACCGTTGGTCATCCTGGACACATCCCAACGAAAGTCTATTTCCTGCCAAACATTAACCAGCATTTCAGGGGTAACATTAGCGATGGCTGTTGTGATGCGATCTTGAAGTTCATGAAGATTATGAGGTAGGGTAGAGGTGTACACCCTATCTTTCACAAACCCCCACAAAAAAAGTCGAGTGGAGTGTTTCTTCGAACCAGAAGACGCACTTAGTGAAAGCCATTTTCAACGATAGACCGCTGGCGCCGCATGTGATCAACTCCGCAACTACACACTACGTGAGTCAAAACTTGAAGTGTTTTGCTGCATAATGACATATAAACCAAGTCAATATGTGGTTCCAATAAACAATTATAATTTATTGAAGTTGTAAACTACATAAAGAATCACCCTGTACAAAACAAACCGCTACATAGATAATGCCTGTGATTCCAGACGCCAGAGCTTCGATAGTCTGCAAAATGATGACGAGGGTGTCCTACGTGGAAGCAAGGTTGTCATTTGGGTGTCTACGGAAAGGGTAAACATGAAAATATTTAATTAAATTGATAAATGAATAATGAAGAAAAGAAAAATATAAAATTAAAATGAATTGGAAATAAATAAATATTACAAAGAAAAATAATAAAAGTCTAACAACAGCAAAACATACACGCTAACGCATTCTTCATAATAATAAGACGGTTTTAATGTTATGTTGATATATAGATTTCAGTGCTTACATATTTAAGCGAATTCAATTTGTGCCCAGGGTATGCTTGCTCTTTTGTACATTGGGGTCCATGAGTATTACCGTGTTCGTAACCCAATAAGAGCTTCAAAAATTAGAGGAAAACTGTTGACAACTTCTGCATCATCATACATAAAACTCCATCTCTTAAAAACACATATGATGGAAGAGAAAAATTAATTAAAATAGTCATGGACAATTTGCGCGGTAATACTCATGGATCCCACCGCACAAAGTATCTTTGTGTCAATTAAAAAGTATTTTAATTGCGTAGCAGAAAGTAATTAAAGTAAAGTATTCCGTGGAGCAATGGCCCTTTGAGAGCCAGGCCCTGGCAATTGGCTTTTAGTTGAGTGAAGCGTATTGTGTCCCATCAGTGGCGTACGCAGAGGGGGGAGCTGATGGGGCTACAGCCCATCCCGAAATTTTGAGAAAATAAAAATTCTGAAATGAAAGCAGTAAAGAATCCGCCTGAAAATGACCGCGATTTCAAATTTTCTCTTTGAACAAGACGAAGGTTGAAAGTTATAATACTTTCGGAGCTTTTCAATAGAAAATCGGGAATCTCTGGAGCAAGGAAACGAAAACAAGTTTCTGCACAAGTGATGACTCGAGAGGCTCGATCGGCGAACTTGGGAAATTGGAAGTGATGCACGGAGGCGGAACGCAGTTGCAGCTACCAGCCGTTTGCAGCAGCCCTCACTGCTTCGCTCCGCCCACTCGCTTTCTCCCCTTCTCTACCGTTATGCGCGACCTTACTCGACAATTATAAAATATCTAGAAGACCAGGAAAGAGAACCACTACTGCATACTATATTGATACAATATGGCTTCTCGGTGGACGAGGAAGTTTCGTGGTCGACTCATCAAAGGTATCAGGTCAGGGTGTAAGGGTCCCATTTTGAGTGTACCTTTATCAATTTCTTGTATTCATTATTCGTCTTGATTGCAGAATTGGCTAAAGGTAACAGAAGATAAACAATTGATACTAAGAAAATGTAAGGAAGTACCTGGGAGTGTATTTTCACTACCATAATGATCCACTTGAAAATGTCTTACTTTATGATGTAGCGTAATACGTGAGATTAAATTTAAAAAAAACGAATTACATTTCTCTTAATTTCAGGAGTATTGAAAGGCGTTGAAAAAAAGAAATTATGAGTGCTTTCCAGTTGTTGTACTTTTTAACTCTTGGCATGGGTTGCATATGCATTTCAAGTGGGCAAGGAGACTGTGAAGGAAGATGTGAATGTTTTAAAGAACATGGAAAACTAATAGCCAACTGCCAAGATTCAAATTTTCTTAAGATTCCCACTAAATTAAGTAACGATATTCAAGTACTCCACCTCGAGTTGAACAATGTACAGATCCTCTATAAAGATTGTTTTCTTGACGCTAATCTTGTACACATTGTTCACTTGTATCTCTCTGACAACATGATGGTAGAAGTGCAGCCTGGGGCCTTCAACGGTTTGGAAAATCTTGTCGAAGTTGATTTATCGAATAATTATTTGAAACGTTTAGATCCTGAAACCTTTGTCGCCAACAGCAGACTTACCACACTGTCCCTCAAATGGAACCGTGAATTGCAACTCGAAGCTGGAGTTCCATTGTTGCAAAGTACTAAATCTTTGACAAAGCTTGACTTAAGGAGACCAGAAAAAATAATTACTGTATCCTAAGTTGGTTAGTTTGTGATATAAAATTTTTATGTTAACAATGTACCAGTCTACATAGTAATCAGCTGTTATCGATCCCAGTGAGTGTAAGACTGACGCTGAATCAGTGGCGATCACTACCCTCTTGAGGTTTTTCTCCTGTATATACAACAATGCTTGACGAATAGCAAACGCTTCCGCCGTGAATATTGAAAATTCTGCTGGTAATGGGTAGATTTTGTATTCCATTAGATTATTGCAATATATTGCAGCTCCAGTGTTACCAGTTGCGAACTTTGATGCGTCTGTATATACTATGTAAAAATCTTCATGCACTACAGAGTGTACATATTCCATAAATATGTTATTCACTATACTTGGCATAGACGTTCGTGTATCTTTATCTGGATATGGAGGAAAGTGAACGGGAAGTATTGTTGCTAATTTAAAATAGTCTGTCGTAAAGCACGGAGACGTTGAAAATCTAATAACTTTCGGTATGAAATCCTTAATCGACTTGTATGCTGTGAATAAGATTGGAAGATTTAATTTATATTTAGCTGTACGGCTTGATGACATTAAGGCTTGTAAAAGTGATAATTTTGGTATTATCGGACTGGATATGGAAGACATCTTTTTCATTAAGAATTTTCTCGCAAGATATTGCGCCCGTAGATGAAATATTTGTTTCCTTCAATTCTGAATTGTGTAGCTAAATACCAGAGGGGGCCACTCCGCGACTTGAACGTTATTGGCTAGAGCTTGTGACGTCACCAAGCGGACACGAGCGGTAGAAAGCTATGCGTAGAATGTAGCAGATGGCCCATGAAACGCTGTGTTTTCATGCATCTTTTGATATTATACACCAAAGCTGTTAATTTAATTTGACAACAAGAGATCAAATACGCGATTGAAGAATACACTTATTCCGAAACAATGCATAGTTTATTTTTCAGACATTATTATGCATGATATCTTGTCCCTGTAGGCTGTAGTCCACTGCCGGCTTTTCTTTCCCACTAAGCTATTGCATTTATTTTAAATGTCTAATTCTAAGGAAAGTTGTCGTCCGGGCATATTCTGATATGAATTTTTACTGAATGTCCTGGAATTTCCCTTTAATAATTTTACGTTACTTTTCAGATTCTCCAGTTGATCGCCACGATGAGGATAGATTTGTTTTTGTTATTTAGCGTCTTCTTCCACTTTTGGCTAATCGCAACGAACAGGATGAGTGATGATTAGTTTAAATTGATGAATGGACACTCGCAGCAGGCACGTATCCAAGGAGGGGCTCGAGCACCCCGAAAGTTTTCGGTTTACACTAGATAAAATTAGGTTTTTGGTTTCTTGTGGTGTGAAATAAAATAATGTGACGATAATTTAAGGAGAGAAATAATTATCGAATCAATCACGTATGCAAGGTGGGAATCAGGGGGCTCCAGAACCCCCTTCAGGAAATTACGCTACATAAAATTAGGTTCATGGCTTCTTGAATAATGTGATGATAATTTGAAATAATTATCGAGGCAAGACACAGAATGTTCTATAACACTGTTATTGTTAATAGCGCGTTTCCAAGGTGGGATCAGGGGACTGGAGCCCCCCTTAAAAATTTTCAGTTTACACTACATAAAATTAGGTTTTTGTTTTCATGAATAGTGTGCCGATAATATAAGGAAAGAAATACTTACTAAGGCAACACGGAGAATGTTCTATAACCCTGTTGTTGATAATATTGCATTAAAACTTTTCTTGCGCTTTCGGTGTTGTCGCAGCACTATGCAAAGACTTGTCAGCATTTGGAAGCTACAAACGTAGCGCCACACGTAGGGCGATTCATTGTAATTTTTTAACCTCTGGAAAGCGCAAGAGGGAACGTTATTGAATAAGAGAAGGAGTCGAACTACTGGCAACATTAACGAATCGTTTTATCTGCGGAACGTTCTAGAAATTTTTCCAATGTTTAGCATTTAGGAATTAGGTAGTTTGTGCACTCCTTGATTCGTTAACATCGTATTTCTCCCTCTCGAATATTTACAGCGATAAGGATATGAGGGCTTGTGTAGCTGAAGCCATAAACCTTCGGGTTTAAGAATGCTGAAGAGTTAGTTACTTAAGGATAGATATAATGATGAGACTAATGAAAGAACATCTCTAACTCTCATGCAATTGTCGGAACTCCAATAAGGAACTAACAAACAGAAAGGAAACATAACGCTTCTTTAGTTTTTGAACGTCGTCCTATTATAAAAATCCACACCTGTTAGACCTATTTCGAAATAATTGATACGATTTACAGAGGCTAATAATTGAACACATTCAGCTGTAGCCTATATGCCAACAACAATCAAAAAACAATCTCACAGCCACTGAATACGTCCATCTACCAGGCATGCAACAGATTTCGTAGCAAGTTTGGCGACTCATGTTTGGCATATGACTTAGTATCGAATGATCAGTGACCCCTTGATTTCAGAACACATCGTAATAAAGTAATTGCGATCTAACCGAACTAGAAAATGTACTTGAATGTTGTACTTGTCCCAATGGAAGTTTATAATGAAAAATGGAAATTTTACTCTTTACGATTTCGGTCGAAATGCGTCTACCGTACTACAAAAATCTAAGGGGGGCACAGGGGGGGGCTTCAGCCCCCGCAGCCTGCCAGTAGAGCCGTCCCTGCTTGTAGTCAAGGGGTCCCGGGTTCCATACCCGGTGTAGCTACATAGTTGTTCGGATCCCACTTTAAACTGTAGGTCCAGTCCCAATTAGCCTTTCTGTGCAAAAAACACCAAGCAACACAAATATGAAATATTAAATCTAGTTTTTTTATTTTCATTTGGTTTATTTCACTTCACTTTTCTGCCACTTTTGGTTAATTGCGAAGATGGGGATGAGTCATGATGATAAAATTGATGAATGAACACTCACAAACATCCATACCCAGGCCTGGATTCGAACCTGGGACCCTTGGCGCCGTAGCGCGATGTACTAACCACTCTGCCACGGATGCCAGCTATTAAATCTACGTGGAAAGAGTTTCTGCAGTATGTTTGAGTTGGGTCAAACAAATTTCATAATGTGTATTCTCGCGACATGTATTCAAATGTGTACTAATACAGGGCTATAGCCTACCTACCGACTGCCGGCCTTACTTCCACCTGCCGAGGTGGGAGATAATCCAACCTGTTACTAGATGAGTGTGGTCAGCACGACGACTCCCCAGTCATGTTTGTAAGTTTCCATGACCGGATTACGCTACTCATTCGTAGCTCTCCAATTTCCTCAGAATGGTGGGTGGCCACCGGTCCCACATACAATCTGAAACCTCAGAAGGAAAGTTGTTACGCTTCCCCTAGGAGACTCGAACCTGCGCGTTCCGTAGCCAGAGCTCAAAGCATGACGTCTTAGACCAAACGGCCACGGTGTGCAACGAAATATGCACTAAGTTTTAAAAGCAAAAGTACCTTCTGCGCGTTGTATCATGCCATGAATGAATATAGGGTTTAAGATTCACAATCTCGACCATTTATAAAGGTGGTGTTAGTATCTCGTTCCGGGCCCCAAAATACTATTTTTTTTGACCCCTTGTGAACCTCAAAGCAGTTTTCATGCAAGGACGTTGCTGAGAAATTCCCTCTCGAGACCAACCACCCTGGGAACAGAATCCTCGTCTTCTGCTTGACAGTCAGATTATTTACCAACTGAACCAACGCGGCTTTTTAAAGCCCATATAAAAGAAATTAAAGAACAATTTCTCAACAAACGCACATAAAGTAAAGTAACACAGCTCAATTGTTAATTATTGTTCGCTACCTACGAGATTTTCAAAGTATTATTTTCGCGGGCGATGTTTCAACTCCAAAGCTAATAAAATCTTATCTTGCACTCAATATTCAATGAAGCAATACTTAGAAACTGAGTTCCGATTGTTTAATGGTCTTTGAAAGTTGCATACGTGATGATACGGAAGGCGAGTGTGAAAGTAAGCCCAGAGGCGCAACCAGGAATTTTTGTCTGGAGGGTGCAAGTACCAGAATAAACCCACCAATAATAATAATGATAATAATAACAACATTAATAATGACAATATTATTACTAGTGGTAGTAGTAGTAGTATCAAAGACGTTATTATCATCATAAATTACGCAAAAGGGGGCTAGATGTCTGTGCTAAAGCATTTGTTTGGAACAAACGATTTGAAATATTTTTTCAACACCATAAATTTTACATTAGCTAATAATTGAAAACAAGCACAAACTGTATTATTGAATGGCAGAAAATGAATGATAAATGCATGCCGAAGATATTGTTTTATACATATAACATGTATAACTTTCATGTACAACATATGTTTTACACATATGCAACATGGAGCGACATAAAATAAGAAAATACATATGCAAGATGCTAACACTAAGTTATGTACGTATTCAAAGTTTATTCAATACATATATACAAAACGTATTATTTACATACGTTACATTACAGAAAACAAATATATTGCGAGCGAAGGGAAAAAGAAAATTTTTAGATCCAATTTTTACAATTTAAAACAATATTGATTTTATAGGGAGCAAATAATATCACATGGCGCCAAGGCATTCCCTCTTTCCCAACTTTTTTTAAAATTTAGATCATTTGGCGTCCATGGCCGACTCCCGCCGCCCCCTATCTACGGCTCTGAACTTGACGAGACTGAGAAATGCAGGCACTGCAAGCGAAGCGAGCAAGAAAATTTTACGAAATGTATTTTTATTTGTATAAAATTTGAAATAGAAAGGGGCAATTGCTCCTCTGTGCCCCCTGCAGGTGCCTTTGGCTATCAATGTTTGCCCCTCCTAGAATTGACTTCCGTCGAAGGTTGGGGGGCAATGTCCCTGCCTCCACCTGTGGTTGCACCGCTGAGTAAGTCCGAAATTTGGAGGAACAAATTGAATCAATCCTGCTACAGCAACTTGTTTTTTTGAAGCAATGATCACTTAATTCCAGGAAATTTTCTTCTATTATTATTGCACGTGGCAAGAGCACAAACAGGCTGATTTTTATCTCATTCTACCGGCATTCAAAAAAGATGTGTATAAGTAAATAATCGACCCATTTATCTCAAGCTTCCGTATACGCTAACGAAGTAAGTTCCATTCTGTCCTCTTAATAACGTCATAGCGCGCACAGAATCATGGGAAAAAATCTCGGAACCTCGGGAATGGCATACCTTATAAAGGTACCTTGGCTAAATACATTATATTTCTCACAGATCACACACAGATGAATCAACTCCTGGTTCAAAAAGGTGCCTCAAACAAAGGTGACATCTACATAAGGAGTTTCAGCCCAGACACAATTACTTACGTATGTATTGGTAAACTCAAAACGAAAATATCTACATCGTGGTTGTTTTAATTAAATGTTTAGAGGTATAATAACATACAATTACTTAGAGAGTTTGCGGTTCTTGCTGTTCACCATGGAAACGGACGTTGCTAGGGAAATTAGAGAAAGGTTATTTTCACCCCGAAGACTACTGTAAGTGAATTATGCTAGACTTTTAGAATTTCAAAATATGAGCGTCAGAATTTATTACAGAGGCAAGGTAGGAATTTGAGGGAAATAAAGGAAGACAATAATTTTCCAATTACGTTTAAAACTGTG
This sequence comes from Lepisma saccharinum, assembly GCF_977018435.1. Lineage (NCBI taxonomy): Eukaryota > Metazoa > Arthropoda > Insecta > Zygentoma > Lepismatidae > Lepisma > Lepisma saccharinum. The sequence goes on from NC_139246.1 coordinate 3,771,137, forward strand.
AAAATAACAAAATACCTAAATATTGCATTTTCAATTTAGTCGCTATTCAATTCGTTGATGCAAAACATCCAACTACTTATCTTGAAACGGTTATTATTTACTCAGTTCATTATGAAGAAAATATACAAAAATAGTTTGAATGTTTGTAAATTATTAGAGCCCATACACACATAAAATTACTTTCTATACTTTTCAAACTTATACATATGTTCCCCATCATCCAATACAACATACTGACATTTTCAAAGTCATTAAGATCTATGAAGAACCCCATCTATAACATGATTGCGCCCACAACGTGGCCGAATGTCATGCATGTGAGCATACAAGATGTGGCCAAATCCCACCACTGACTCACTGACATAAATGTTCTCCATGAAGGAAGCCCCGGAGGTGAGAAATGCCCGATTACGACCCCCCATGAAATCGTCCCAAAAGGCCGAGAAAAATAAAAAAAAAAATGCTCAAATAACCTTTTTTTAAGGGTGAAAATGACCTTCTTTCACGACCTTAGCAACCGTTGCCAGTAGTGCAATTTAGCCGGTTGAACGTCCTCTTGTGAGGAGCTGAAGTGAAGCGCAGTGTTGCCAACTCCTCACTTGAAAAAATCACCAAGGTTTTTTTTCTTGGTCTAACCTAACCTAAAGCAAAGAGCTGGCAACCTTGCTTGAGGTATTTTCTTGCAGTGTTGCCAACTCCTTACTCGAAAAAATCACCAAGGTTTTTTTTTCTTGGTCTAACCTAACCTCAAGCAAGGAGCTGGCAACTTTGCTTGAGGCTTGCCTTACAGTGCATAAAGCAAGGTTGCCAACCTACTGGTATTTTTACCATAGCTTTTTACAAAAAAAAAAGAGAGAGAGAGAGAGAGGGAAAAGTTAAACAACCGACAGCCTACCTACAGCTTTTTTTGGTCTAACCTAACCTAAAGCAAGGAGCTGGCAATCTTGCTTGAGGCTTGCCTTACAGTGCATAAAGCAAAGTTGCCAACCTACTGGTACTTTTACCATGGTTTTTTACAAAAGAGAGAGGGAAAAGTTAAACAACCGACAGCCCACCTACAGTTTTTTTTGGTCTAACCTAACCTAAAGCAAGGAGCTGGCAACCTTGCTTGAGGCTTGCCTTACAGTGCATAAAGCAAGGTTGCCAACCTACTGGTACTTTTACCATGGCTTTTTACAAAAGAGAGAGGGAAGAGTTAAACAGCCGACAGCCTACCTACAGCTTTTTTTTTTGTCTAACCTAACCTAAAGCAAGGGGCTGGCAATTTTGCTTGAGGTTTGCTTTACAGTGCATAAAGCAACCTTGCCAACCTACATATATTAAACAAAGAGAGCCGGCACTGCGAGAAAATAGAGAGATGGATGGATGGGAACACTACACGGGTTCAACGTCATCAAATAAAAATCGCCTTAATGGTTTTTTCTTGTAAGGCATGATCTCTATTTTCTCGCAGTGTTGCCAACTCCTACCTACATCTTTTTTTTTAGTTGGCAAGGGCTAGAGAGAGAGAAAAACTTATAGCTGGGAACAGTAATGAGCGAATGCGCCATATCGTAATTTTCCAACTCCGTATATCGTAACTTTTGTAAACCTCTCTCTCTCTCGGGGGAACGATGTGCCGCGCACACACACACACACACACGCACACACGCACGCACGCGCGCATATGTATTGTAACACAAACAAACAAACAAAATAATAATTGTTGTTTTTAGGATGCCTGGCCCCTATAACCTCGCCAGGGTGCGTGGTGCCCAGCCAAAAAAAATAAAAGGTTCTAATGGCTGCGGTTATCTACAACCGCACCTCTGTAGAGTTTCACGTGTTTTTTTTTTCCCCCAAACTTCCATGAAACCCTACAGAGGACCTCCGTAATGCATGCAACATGTACTAACGACTCTAGTGTTATTTGATGTTGTGATATTTTTGGATATAGAGTTTTATTGTGAGATAGATAAAAATAATTATGTTTATTATAATATTTTCTTGATGAAGATGGAGAATATGTGTGTGTTACAAATAAAGTTGCATGCTTTTTTTTTTAGTGTGTGTGTATGTGTTTTTGATGTTCGACAGCATCTGAAACGATAAAAAAATTTTATTGTTAATTTTCACGTGTAAAAACAACAACAAATTTTTTTGTGCAAATTCTGATTGTCTTGTGTTATAGTGCAAAAAAGATATTGTAACTGATAACTAATGAAATTGACATTTGTAACTGATCTGAACTAGTGAAATTTGTATTGTGCTATTGTAACTGATTGTGCTAGTCCAAAAAATTACTTATTGTGCAAGAAAAGATGTAAAAAACTTGTTAAAACTGCTCTGTGACCCTCTCGTTCTTCACGTCGTAGGCGAAGGACTTCTCTGCAATCAGGATGACGCTGCATAGGGTGTCCTCGGGCAAGGCATCGTGGAACTCGCAGACGACCTTGATGTTGGTTCGATCGTTGACCACAACCTTCTTCCTCTTAGATGTGTTGATGACGAACATCGGCCTGCGGATTTTGAACTCGCTGGGTGTGTAGTACATGTCCACGCTTCCCTCGGTCACGCGTTTGTAAGCTGTGTAAGCTTCGTAAAGTTTGAGGTAATCGTTTTTGGTCACGTCGAGGTTGTAATTCTCGCGCGGGAACACTTCGTTGCGTCCATTCTTCAGATAAACGTTCTTGATCTTGCAGTCGTCGAACTTGCTGGAATCTTTTTCCTGATTCTTGTCCCTCCCGGTCTGAAAGAGCACTACGACGAAATCTGGCATGTCGAACTGTATGTTGTTGAACTGCGTCGTCACGTCGAATTCCATGTGACTTCCCGACGCCATCTTCTGCACGCACTGGTAACCGTGAAAGTGAATCGGCACCTGCGGATTTTTGAAGATCTCCGCTTTGTACTAGAGGGCGTAGTTCGTTTCGTATTCCACCACCGGCATTCTCAATTCCATGCTCCGGATGACGCATTTCGCTGCTTCGGGTAAAGTGTTGGCTATCGGCGTGGTGCCGTCCGGACCCAAAGTAGCGTATCGCATCAGTGCGTCGTTATCGTTGGCCGCTCTTCGAAACGTGATCCTCAGTCCCCCCTTCCACATGATCTCCTTGTAGTCCGAGAAGAAACCAGGCAGCAGACGCATGGGAAAGAGCACCGTGTGACTTCTTGTTGATATTTTGGTCCCGGCTTCGAATCCCCCGGCCTGGTAGTACGCTGCGTCTGTTTTGGATAATTTCAACGTTCCCACTGCCGTCGACGTGATGCCTGGATAATCTATTCTGTCGATGACGGTGTTGTGTTTCCTCACCTCCACCTGCGAGAACAGGTGAGGCACGAAGTTGTCCACGAGTATCAAGTTTGCTGCTGCGGGAAACGCATCTCCGCTTTCTTTCTTCACCACGTCGAATTGAAGGTAGAGGTCCGCTCTGTGAGGATGAACAAACCCATCCCCTACGTCCACATCGTATTCGATCTCCCTGTTCGCTTCGTTCAGATTGGCGAACGTGCGACGGTTGGGAGGGAAAGATTGCAATTCGTAACTTTCGATTTGCTCCATTTTACATGTATGGTTATTTATTATACGTTGATCTCCACGATGGCCGTCGTAGTGGCACCTGCGAAATCCACCACGTCTCCTTTCTCGTTCGTCACCACCAACTCTATGTCGTCTATGCGGTTGCGACATACTGGAAAATAGATCGGCGAAGAGGGCGTGTAGATGATCGGTTCCATGAACTCGGAACTTGGTTTGAACGTGGCTATGATTCCCGTCTGCTTGTGACTTCCTAACAATCCGTCCGAAGATTTTGTGATCATGCCTTCCGCCACGTTGCAGTGTACGTTCAGAGTCTCTATGGCCAAGAATTTAGGAATGTTGGTTGCCACGTGCTTGATGCCAGCTTCGAGTTTGGTGTCGTTCTCGAAACCTAAAAGTTCTCCCATGGTGCCCAGGTCCACGGTCTCCGTCGCGGATAGGATTTCCACTCTGTGCGTGACCGAATTTTGAGAAAGGTATGTACCTTTGGGTAATTGAGCTTGCAAAGTGGAAAGATTATATTGGCCTGGCGTGACGACGATGTGTTCGCTTCCGACGCTAATTTTGTTGTTGTGCTGCGTAACGTTAGGTATGAGGTACATGCTGTAGAATGCACGCAGAGCCACGGATTTAGGATAGACGATGTCGTCGTGCAGCGTGAGTTTCAAGATTGAAGATTCGCTCGTGAGATGGAACACGCCCATCCTAGTGATGCTGTTTGAGGTTCCACAATGCTTTCTGGAAATCCTCGATCGTAGGGTTATTTATTTTAGAGAGAAACGCGAGCACGGAGAGGCAGAGATGACCGCAGTTCACGTCTCCGAAATTTTGAATGCGTTCGTCGTTGTAGTATATAGAGGTTTTGTTCGTTTTCAGATAATAGACTAAATTTGTAGGTGGAACACCTCCGAAAGAATCGAAAACGAATGCTTTATCATCATTTTTGTGGTAACATATCCAATGCGTGCCTGGATTTTCTTGACCGTCCAAGTTGACTACGCCGCATTCTCTTCTTTTGACGGTTGAAGGTAACGAGTCGGACATGAAAACTCCTCTGAAGTGTTTGATTTGTAACGGTTCGATCAGAGATCAATGTCTCGGTTGGTGAGTGCTTCTGTTTCTTTTTTTTAAACTTTTTCATCACGCCCTTCCCTTTTTTCTTCTCCATGGCCAGGTTGTGACGTTTCTGTTCTTCCAATTCCGCCTTGTTCTTCTTCGAGTCGATGACGGTTTTCGCGATGGCGGCACTTCCGCCGGCCAAACTTCCAACGGCCCCCAATGCTGCCAGGATGGCTGGGATGCTGAATATGAAACCTCCGATCTTTTGCTGTTTCCGCGAACGCTGCAATCTTTTCAATTGAGGTGTGCTGAGCAGCAATTTCATTCCGTGTCCTTTCGACAAGCAAGAACGTTTCTTCTCGCGTTGTTTCTTGGTGAGTAACCCATCGAGGGTACCTAGATTTTTTAGATTCGAATATGGTATCTGGTACACGACACCCTTGGGCTTCATGTTGATGCTCTATGTGTTATTTTCACGGTATGTTATTTATATATATATTCTGAGATTTTTTCTTGTGTAGTTTTTTACGGTATGTTATTTATATATTTTCAAGGCCTCGCAGTTGTTACACAAATTCTATTACGTACTTCGTTTTCTTGCCAAGAAGTTCTTTTGTCCCCTTGTACACGATTCGAGTTTTGTTCTCGATTAAAATAGATAGCTTCTCGTCGGATAACATGTTAGCGTATCGATCTGGTAAAAATAGACTGTATTGTGCGTTGAGCAACAGACGTACCTTGGGACCATACTGGGTAGAAACGATTGAACCGGAAGTTATGGTGTAAGGTTTGTCGACTTCCAATTCCTGAATTTTTACATACTCGACTGACAAATTTAGCATTTGTTTTAATGCTTGGAGATCACTTATTTTTTCAGTCGTCATATCAAAAAAATTTCAGTGTTAGAGAGAAATTTAATTGTTTTTTCACGATGTGTGTTATTTATATATACCGAAGATTATTTTTTTTCACGATGTGTGTTATTTATATATCAAGTTTTTTTTTGACACGTATATATATTATTATTTTTTAACAGAGGAAGAAAGTCCGTGCTTCGGAAAACGCGACGATGTGCGTAATGATATCTTCCGTCTCCTGCATAGACTTGTACCAATCATCAGTATACCATCTTCTTCCCTGCCTTGCCTCGTGCAATTCATCTAACCTCTCGTTTAATTTTTCCCCTGCAGCCGAAAGCAGAATGTTGAGATCACCGCACCTCAGGCCGCTGATCTCCCGAAGATGGTTCTTGAGAACCATTTCACAAGGGATGCGAAATTCCGGCGTTGTTCTTGCTATGATCACAAGTTTATTAACATCTCCGTTAACTACCTTTTTGAATATTTTAGATAGTAGTTCGTACGGCAAATCAGTTATGCAAGCCATGTTGTTTTTTTTTCACTGTATGTTATTTATATACCCCACCCCAATTTTTGTTTCGTGTTCATGGCGATGGTGGTACCCAGTGCGGCGACCCGTTCACCCAGCGATGCGTCTCTGCTCACGAACCTTTCGAAAGCTGCGTGCTCTAACTTTCTGTCTGCTTCGTGACGTGCGTCCAGATCCGTCTGCGTGGTGTTGTAGGCGATGTCGTGATCTTTGCATGCGGCGTCCAACGGATTCACACCCTTGTCTCCTCTCTCCAATCTTTTCTCGAGTTTGGTACCCGGTCCGCAGTACTGGTAGCCAGGTAGATGCATCTCGAAAGGTAACTTGTTGATGATGTCGTTCACGAGTCCTTTTCCTTCGGCCACGTTCCAGAATTTCGGGGGCAGCGTGTTGATGATTTTGATCAGGTAACCTATACCCTTGTCGTCGTTCACGATGAAGTTGGAAAGTTTCGTGCTGATCATGTCCACGATGCCAACCTTCTCGTTGTAGAAATTACGGTTGCCTGCATTCTCTTCGCCGGCTATCACCAACAATCGGTCCACGAGTTTCCTCACGTCGTCCACCCAAACGAATTCTTTGGGTAACGTGTTGTAGCGTTTGACGCCGCTGCCTGTTTTGACCTGGTTCCAAATCGGTTTGATGAGATTCCTGTACTTCTCGCCGCTGCTCGATTTCACCCTATTCTGCGAGGCGTCGTTGTTCTGGTACAAGGCATCCGTCATGATCAGAATTTCCTTGTAACTTTGGTAATCTTCGTCGGTGTAATCTTTCGGCTGCTTTTTGGCGACGAGTTCCCACAGTCCCACCGTACCCGGATACCTGTTCCAACTATCCTTGTCGCCTAAATTAACTTTAATGTCGTTGCCTTCGAAGGTTACCTTCGATTTCCCAATCTTCCACACCACACCGCCGCCTTCGTTGGTTTCCATGCTGGGATACAATCCGAACACTTCATCCTTGTCGAATTTCCCCGTGCTCAGGTAGTCTCGTGCCAAAGGTCCCAACTCGATCTTATCCGAAGACGACGTGCTGCCTATGGCTCGGCGTCGTGTCGGTACGTCCTTCAGTTCGAACGGCGTCGAAGAAATGCTCGAAATGGGCGTGGGTACGGCGTAACTTTTAGCTGCGAGCGGTACGAGTTCGTTGATCAAATTTTTATTTTGTTCCGTGACATTTTTAATTTCTTTACCTAGACTGCTGATGGCATCGATCACGGGTTGATCCTGACGTTTCTTCTCTTCGTAGAATCCGCGATTCTCGGATTTCCAACCTTTGAAGCGTTTCGCGAGGTAATCGCGAAGCTTGAGATTTTCGTCTTCGATTTTCCGTTTCGTCATGACGTTATTTATACACGTCGTTTCTCACAACGTTGCAACGTTTAGAAAGTCGTTGATTTTGTTTCTGTATTTTCCGTCGTTGGGTTTTCTCGTCATGTCGATCGTCACGAATCCGAAATCGTCAGCGTTCCAGCAAGTAGAGCAGCGTTCCGAAAATTGATTGTAGTTCATGTCTCCGCCTACGTAGTCATCGTACGCGTGCTTGAGGTTGGTGTGATCTTGACGAAACAAACATATGAAATTAGCGTTGTCGCGTACTAACTGTTTTGGAATTTTGGAAAACGTTTGAGCTAGGTAGAAGCAATCCATTTCTTTGTGACGACCTTGCGTGAAAAAGTTGCGAATTTCATTTTGATTTTCCAGGATGGCGTCGTCGAACACAACGACTGAATTTTCACGACAATCGTCGAGTGGTTTTATTTCCGAGGCGAATGTTGCAATGTCCAGACCATCGTACAGTTTCATCAGTTGCTGGTATTTGGATTGCTCCAAACTTTTCGAGAACACGTACAGGTGCCTGTTCTTCCAATTTAACCAATTCGGTGCGAGGAGAAAATTGTCCACGAGCAGTGTCGTTTTCCCACACCCCGAAGGACCTACGATCAGACAGCGGATGCTGTCGGGAAGCAACTCGCCGTTCTTTTTTTTTCTCGTTTGACTTTCCGGATCCGGTAGACGCTTCACCACGTTCCACGTACTCACAAGATCACTTCGTTCGCGTCGATCCAACTCTTTTCCGGAAGTCCCAGCCATTTGACAAACAGTTTGTCACCTTTCCTACGCAATACTTTCTCGATGAGGTACGTGTCGGGGTGTTTCGTTTTAGAGAGTTCCTCTTCGTAAAATCTTCCTTTCAAAATCTCGCCGCTACTATCTTTTATTATATACGTGTGTCGGTTTCCAGGTAGAACTCGAACCACCGTAAAGAGTTCTGTGCTCCAATTTTTTGTGAATCCCTTCTCGAAGGTGCGTTTGAATTTGCTGATCCTCACCTGGTCTCCAATTTTGTATTTAGCTTTTTTTGTCGTGGGAGTGTACTTTGGACAGTAAACTGTAGAAATTAAACGCTGCTCGTCAGACTTGGTAACGTCGGCTGGCTTCATGCCTATCGTTCTGTGTACCGTGTGATTATAGGTGTCGACGAGTTCCGGCAGGATGTCGACCCATTTGTAATTTCCCCGAAGCGTGAATCGTTTCCACATGTGTGTTTTCAAGGTTCGATTGAATCTTTCCACGATGCTGGCTTTGATGTGACTGAAGCTCGAATAATGTCGAATCTTGTGTTTTTGAATAAACTTTTGGAATACGGCGTTGTAAAATTCTTTACCGTTGTCCGTTTGCAGAAACCGTGGTCGTCTGCCACCGCTTTCGCGAAAAATTGTCTTGAATGCTTCCGTGACGCACGTTCCCGTTTTCGCCTTCAAAGGTAGAGCCCATGCGAATTTCGAAAACGTGTCTATGACGGTGAGAAGGTACTTGTTGCCCTTGTTCAATTTATGTACGTTTTTCAAATTGCCGCTACTCATCTCCACGAGATCGCTTTGCCAGAGGTCGTCGATGCCCTTGGTTACCACAGCCAAACGTTCGTAGTTACGGCGTGCAGGTTTATGCAATTCTTCGACGATGGCTTGCCTAGACATTTTTTTTAGAGATTACGTTTCAAGAGAAGCACAAGCGTGATGGGATTCAAAGAGGGTGGCACTTCGCTCGTGTTTTGAATGATCAGCTTATCGCCGGCACTCACGTCGAAAACGGTAAGATCTTCGTCTTCGTGTATTTCATATATGTTGCGCGTTTCGTTCCAACGTGCCAGAGGAATGTTTCCTGCTTTCTGGACACCACGATTCGATATCAAAGTCATGGTGGGAACGCTAGCTTTTCTACCGTGAGACCAGTACGAAAATTCGTTTATCTGAATCGTGCCATCGAGGAGAAACTTGTAGTACGGATGATAAGGATGTAACATGTACAGTTTGTTACCTTCGACGAACGTGGAGATTCTCTGTTGATTGGGTACGCTGTTGATTTCGATGGCTTGCAAGGTGAACAATTTGGCGAATTTAGTGTCGACGCCTAGCAGATTACTGTGAACTTGTCCGAGTTTATTTTCGATGGGCAGCAAATGCTCGATTATGGTATCCGTTACGGCAGAAAACGACGGTTTGATTTTCACTTCCACGTTCAACTGCTTGTAGTTTTCGTTGAGTTCTTGCAACTTGGCACCGAAAGAGGCCAGCGTCGATTCCTGCGTGGATTCCAACACTCCAACTTGATCTCTGATGTTGACGACAATGTTCTGAAGGTTCTCGACTTGATTCAATTTCGAGCTCTTCTCGGTAAGATCGTTCACGATGCTTCGCATCTCTGTAAACTGCGTGTGAAGATCGGCGACGCTCTGCGAAGTGGGCAGCGTCGACACCAGCGAACTAATTTCGTCTCGAATCTGTTCCACGTTCGCCGTTTCCGTTTCTAGTCGTTTCAGCATTCGAGATATGTTTCTTTTCAAAGCGTGCAATTCTTTGGAGGTGGGGAGATTGGCCACCCTACTCTTGAGATCGCTCAATGAGCTTTTGATGTCGCTCGAATCGGATAGTGCCGTCACCGCCGTTTTCAATTTTTCCAAATCTTCGCTCGAAGGCACGCTCGTCCGTAACGATTCCAAGTCACCCTGTATGTTGTCCAGTACGTGATGAAAATGAGCGAGATTCGTTTCGACGTTCAAATTTTCTAAATATTCGATCTTCTGCTGAACCGTGCTCAACGTGTCTTGAATGCTCGTCAACGCTCTCGCTTCAGCGTGAATATTTTTAATTTCTTCGTTGATCAATTCCAGAGACGCCTGAAGCGTAGCGATGGTGGTTTGAATGTGTTCGAAATCTTGATACGCCTCCAATTGAATTTTTATGTTCGCGACGCTTTTACCGATGACCTGCAGTTCGTCCGACGATGGTAGGTTCGTCATGGTATCTTCCAAAGTCTGCAACTTGGATTTAATTTCTTCCAACGTGCCGGTGAATTCTTCTTGTAATTTGGAAACGACGACAAGCAAGCGTTCTGCGTCTATATCGCTCACGACGGTTTGAAGTTCAGAGAAATTCTTTTCTATTGCGGAAGTTCGTTCTTCGATTTCGAGTTTCAATTTTTCCAAATCCTCATTTTTCGATTGAAATTGCTGTAATTTGGCCAAATCATTTTGAAGCGAATCCACGCTCAACTGTATATTTTGAACGCTGTCGTAAGAAGGTACGTCGACATAATTTTTTATGAGCGTTTTCAGTTCGGAATCGATTTTCAGAATGGGGTCGAGACATTGCGTTTGGAGCGTAGCGATTTCCGACTCTAAACTTTTGTTTAAGGTTTCCTGCAAAGCGATCAAATCGGTCCTCATCTTCTTAACTCGAATGTCCAACATGAGAATCTCTTCTGCGTGGTCCACACGCTTGGTGTTGCCGAAAATGTCGTTAGGCATTTTTGGTTAACGGTTATTTATAATAGGATAGACGATTCGTAATTCTACGAAGAGAGGAATAAGTTTGTCGTAATCTCCGAGGAGTTCCACGTAAAGATAATCTCCTGCAGACACATCGTACGTAATGTTAGAAAGCATCTTGTCGTGCTTCATTCGAAAAATGTTCTTGCCGGTAGAAATTTTGATTTCGCCTACGTTTTCCGGATTCACGGCGATTTGAAGTTTCCCGTCGATCGGAATTTCGTAGAAATATAAATTGTTATTAAAAACATAAAACATCTTGCCCACATCGTCATTCAGTTTCGTCCAAATGCTGTTGAGGTGAATGATCAACAGACCGTTGAGTTTAGGTAACACGGAAGGTAAGACTTCATGATCTGGTATGGTTTCCATAATGATCTGTTTTTTGAAACCGAACAAATTCATAGGCATGCTGGTTATTTAAGAATACGGTCAAAGTTTCTTGTAATGACAGTCAAAGTGTTTTTTTTTTTTTTTGTTTTGTTTTATGAATCTTCTGTTGAAGATGGACATATGTTGCAGGTTTTGCTTTCTGCTAAGCGATAGTGCCCCCACGGCAATGTGTGAATACCACACTCGAGGACGCACCTCTTGTCGTCGTTGGGATCCAGCGCAATTTTTCTAACTTTGTTTGTGGTCAACACATGGTCGACGCTCTGGATGCGCTGTTCTACTCTTAGAACCGACGACCTGGTCTTGAGGCAATCGACAAAGTCCTCGAATGCGAGATGCTCCCGAACCACCTGTCTGCCGACGCCCTTGGCCTTCTTGGTAACGCTGCCCTCGGCTTTGATGGCATAGGCCTTGGCGCGAAGACCCGCAAACTCGAGAATTACATCACCGTCCTTCTCGTCTTTGAGTTTGCCAGGTACTTTTTTGTTTCGGGGCAGGATGCCGTACTGGTTCGGCTGGGGATAGCCCGAGGTGTCGAAGAGGTTAACCAAAGCTGGTGCCGTGACTATATCCCTGTATGCATCGGCTGAGTGGACGTGGTACACCAAGCTGTCCGTGTCCGTGTAGAGAAGCGAGATGTTGTGGCTATAATGTGGACGTAATATGTCGTAGTACGTCTCGAACATGTGCAGCTTGCTCAGGTCTAATACTGAGGCACCAACATAAATTGTCTTGTCGAGCCTCACCTCACTCTTCCTCATATGCACCAGAGCAAGCTGCTCATTATAAATGGTCCTCGATTTAAATAATGGGTTTGCTACGAGCCTGCGACATTGTGCTTTTCTTGTTACCAATTTTATGTCCATGCGATTCCGTACATTCTCCATAGTTTTGCCAAACACCGCATTATTCATTAGCTTGAAGAAATCGCGATCGAAATCAGAAGTGGCTGCGGTGCGGTGTTTGGTGTTGAGCTCGATGTATGGCTTCAACCATGGAGAATGCTCGAACATCAAAACTCGATGTACTGTGCGGACGGTAACCCCTTGCTTCATCAACCACCGGAGGTTTTGGTAGTGCAGGACATAACGCTCTTTGGACTCGAAATCCATGACGAGCTTCTTCTGGTTGGAATCGGGTGGACACTTGAACTCGGGTGCAGGGGGAAGATCGCAGAACAAATCCTGCAGCTTCTCGGAGAACTCAAGGTCCACCTCGGCGAAGAACCCATGTTCCGAATCGTCGAAGCTTTCGACGTCGAAGTTGGAAGGGTCAGCCCACTCGAAGCCTCTAAAGGGGAGTGGCTGCATCATGGAGTGTCCGTAGAGGTTATTGACGTCCGTGTACATGATGTAGCTGGACGGTTGTGAGGGGTCGTAACCGGTGGCCATGTGGTGATTGTTGGCGTGCGAGTGTCGCTGCGACACCTGGACCATTCCACCCCGCACGGCACGTTCTACAAACAGCATCATGTCCACGTCCGAAAGAAGCTCCAGCTCGATCTTCGTCACCAGAAACATGGCCGACCATGCCAGTCCAGGAAGACTGTAGAAGTATGCAGGGTCCAGCTTGTAGATGGTCTTCGCAGTTGCACGGAACGTCTGGAACACGTCGGCGAGGAGCGTCACATCAAGTCTGAGGTAGGCGTCGTGGTAGTCCCCGAGAGTTCGACAGCCCAGCTCGCGCCACATGGACTGTGCGTGGTGATATTCCTCGTCGGTGATGTTCGAGCCTCGCAGCTTGCTATAGAAGTTTGCTCGAGGAGGTAGCGACGTCTCTGCGAACTTGGAAGGGTCTGTGATGTATTCGTAGGGGTAGACACCCTTACGCCTGAAGAGACCTGCGTCCAAGTTCGGAAAGTTCGCGGAGGTGATGAGCATTTGCTCGTCGCTAAGCTTCCCTGCGAGAGCATCGAGGCTGGCCGGGAGGAACCTCAGAGAGTCGAGGAAGCGAAGCTCGACGGTAGAGTGTGATCCTGAGATTCGCACCCACTTGCTCAAGCTAATGTAACGCTCCTCGTTCTGCGCCAGGACGTTGATTCGCATGTCGTCGTACCCAAGATGCTTGACGAGGTGGTGGAAGTCGTATCCCGAGCCATTATGAAAAAACACAGGGATGAAGCGCGGGTCCCGGGCCATGAGGTTGCATCCGTTGCACCAAGGACCAACATACCTACCGTTAAAGTGATCGTGGTGTTGGACTTTACGGTTGTTGGCGGTGTACTCCTTGACGCAGACAGGGCAAGCGATGGCCTCGTCGTGTCTACGCTGATCGTCGGGGGACAGTGGGAGCATAGACTTGGGGGCCAACAGTATCTTCCCTATCTCGATGGCCTCGACAACCATCCTCTCGAGGAAGTGTTTGGCTGCGTCGGGACCACGGTACACATAGGGCTCGGGGGCGATGTGCTGGTCACGTCGCACCACAACGTATGCATAACTCGAAGCCTCGTGGAGTTGGTAAGGGGTGGTGGAGGAAACTTCGGGATCTGGATCGCAAGTGGACAGGGGTTTGAGGAAGGCCTCGAAATCCGCGATGATGATAGCGGGATGCTCCGCCATGGCACCGTGCATGTGGAAACGCTCCACGGTGCCAGGTTTGGGCAAGACTGCCACACCAGGCTCGTTGTTACTACAGTAGAACTTGTGGCTGGCAAGCTTCTCGACAGCGATGTTGGAACCTTTGATGTGCTGATAATCCTGCTGTTTTTGATTGTCAAAAGTTGACAGGCACCTGCGACAAACTTCTATGTGGTGTTCGTGTTTGCTTGTTTGGCTCGACACCAACCGGGAGAGGGAACAGATAAGGGTGTAGTGGTGATGGGTCTCGTCCTTGATGAGCAGAAGGTGAATTTCCTGCGTACCATCAACATTTACGTCGCTCACCCTGATGGGGTACACCGCATTTTCGTCAGTGAGACCGTAAACGTTGATAGCCAACCGCGCACGAACCTCAAACTTTCGAATGTCCGGGACCTCTACCGGGTAGTCGATCCCAGCCATGGCAACTTCCAGCTCTGCCTCATAGGGTAGGTAGTGGCCAACACGTTTTGGATTATTTTTTGGCTCAACTGGGTGCAACGCTGCCAGAACACACCATACGAAGCACTTGGCGTCACCGTTCTGAATGTTCAGGACAGCCTTCTTTGCCGCAATAGCAGGTGGTAAGGGGACATAGCTGGAGGCGGAGAGAGGTATGAACTTGCAAAGTTTGACGCACAGTTCGTGAGGCTCGCCGCACAGCGAACCCCCCGAGCCCTTGGCTTGATGTTCCTCCTGTTTTGCCACCAGCTCCTCGGTAAACTGGTTGTAGATAACCTCGAGGTTGTCGACATCCGCCAGATGCAGCGTCTTCGCCTTGGTGTTGTGGCAGAAGCTGTAAATTTCGTCAGACAGCTTCTTGTACTGGCAACGTAGCGATGCGTAGAATTTGGTGGAGTGCGTTGCAAGCGCATCACCGAGGATGGAAATGATTTTGGCTTGCACGTTCTCCAAAAAGCTACGCACGTCGCATGAGCCCTCCGAAGTGATGACAAAATCTTCTAACAAACGCTGGAAAGCAAACTGGTTAGCTTTCGCCACAGGCTTGACGCGTTTGGCGGATGGTGGCGAGTCGGCTTCCGCTTTCCTCTTGGTCGAGCTGGTCGACGGTTGTGGAACAGGTGTTCCGACGACAATTTTGCATGATGTTATATGCCTCTTTAAATTATTAATAGTAATATGTATACCGCACCTGGGACATGGTTCGGTGGCAGCCAAATGCTTGCCTGGCACGCAGGTACGACAATGTCTTGCAAAATTTTGGCTTGATATGCTTATTTTGCACACAGGACAACTTTTCATGGAGCGCATTTTGTTTGGGGGGTATGTTTATTTATATGTGATCTGTTGGTGGTAGAGTGTTTACAAAAAAATGCCTTACGAGAAAAATTTTGTAGGCTAATTCTAATTAGTGTTAGTTTGAGGGGTTTATTTATATATGGGTGGCGTTGTTTTCCTCAAATATGTGCTTTAATAAACCCTGTAAAAAAATTTAAAAAAATATATAAGAAGTTTGAGAAAAAAAAACACGTGAAACTCTACAGAGGTGCGGTTGTAGATAACCGCAGCCATTAGAACCTTTTATTTTTTTTGGCTGGGCACCACGCACCCTGGCGAGGTTATAGGGGCCAGGCATCCTAAAAACAACAATTATTATTTTGTTTGTTTGTTTGTGTTACAATACATATGCGCGCGTGCGTGCGTGTGTGCGTGTGTGTGTGTGTGTGTGCGCGGCACATCGTTCCCCCGAGAGAGAGAGAGGTTTACAAAAGTTACGATATACGGAGTTGGAAAATTACGATATGGCGCATTCGCTCGTTACTGTTCCCAGCTATAAGTTTTTCTCTCTCTCTAGCCCTTGCCAACTAAAAAAAAGATGTAGGTAGGAGTTGGCAACACTGCGAGAAAATAGAGATCATGCCTTACAAGAAAAAACCATTAAGGCGATTTTTATTTGATGACGTTGAACCCGTGTAGTGTTCCCATCCATCCATCTCTCTATTTTCTCGCAGTGCCGGCTCTCTTTGTTTAATATATGTAGGTTGGCAAGGTTGCTTTATGCACTGTAAAGCAAACCTCAAGCAAAATTGCCAGCCCCTTGCTTTAGGTTAGGTTAGACAAAAAAAAAAGCTGTAGGTAGGCTGTCGGCTGTTTAACTCTTCCCTCTCTCTTTTGTAAAAAGCCATGGTAAAAGTACCAGTAGGTTGGCAACCTTGCTTTATGCACTGTAAGGCAAGCCTCAAGCAAGGTTGCCAGCTCCTTGCTTTAGGTTAGGTTAGACCAAAAAAAACTGTAGGTGGGCTGTCGGTTGTTTAACTTTTCCCTCTCTCTTTTGTAAAAAACCATGGTAAAAGTACCAGTAGGTTGGCAACTTTGCTTTATGCACTGTAAGGCAAGCCTCAAGCAAGATTGCCAGCTCCTTGCTTTAGGTTAGGTTAGACCAAAAAAAGCTGTAGGTAGGCTGTCGGTTGTTTAACTTTTCCCTCTCTCTCTCTCTCTCTTTTTTTTTTGTAAAAAGCTATGGTAAAAATACCAGTAGGTTGGCAACCTTGCTTTATGCACTGTAAGGCAAGCCTCAAGCAAAGTTGCCAGCTCCTTGCTTGAGGTTAGGTTAGACCAAGAAAAAAAAACCTTGGTGATTTTTTCGAGTAAGGAGTTGGCAACACTGCAAGAAAATACCTCAAGCAAGGTTGCCAGCTCTTTGCTTTAGGTTAGGTTAGACCAAGAAAAAAAACCTTGGTGATTTTTTCAAGTGAGGAGTTGGCAACACTGCGCTTCACTTCAGCTCCTCACAAGAGGACGTTCAACCGGCTAAATTGCACTACTGTTGCCACGGACATTTTTTGCAGCACACATTGTTTCCTTCAATTCTTAATTGTCGAGATACATTATATTTGTCACAGATCTACATCACAGATTAATAAGATCGCTTACTTCCTATCTCTCCTTTGTAATCTGTGCGTATACCAAACCGGACATGTGGAGCCACCCTACGGCTGTTTCGAAACGTAAAGCGTTGTCATAGCAACCTCTCCGCCAATCATATCTTACTCTTGGCAGTGACAGTTGAATGCGTCTCAGCGCAATGATCCGCTCACCCCACCCTTCCATTGCTGCTTTTATTTTCTGCTAATAATTCGTTACATATCTCGTAAGGTCGAATTAATTATTTTATATAAGTGAATAAAAATGTTCTACAAGGATAAATACCATTGTTCAGTTAATGCACGTTACGTTTGAATGATTTCTACATCTAAGTTACGAGATATACAGAATAAGTAGCCCAGAAGCACAACATACAAAAATAATTTCAAGTTCCTGAAATTCCAGCACGTAAATCATTCCGTTGTGCGTGAAAAATGCTCCGTGTATTATCTGTGGTAATAAGTATTTTTATGTCGTATTCTCCCTATTATGCGTTGCTTTTCTGACATTTTGGGCAAATCGCGATTTTATCTTGTGTAAACTCTACGGCGATTACTATGTTCGTAGATCAATGCGTTTTACCCCTCCCTCGTCGTTGTTTATTTAGCGTCGCATTTTTTTCAATTTTAGTCTAATCGCGACGATGCTATGAAAAATTGATGACACAAAGAAAGCTCTAACAGGGATTCGAACCCAGGACCCCTGCCTGCATTAACCGAACAATGGTATTTATCCTTGTAGAACATTTTTATGCACTTAAATAAAATAATTAATACGACCTTACGAGATATGTCCCGAATTATTAGCAGAAAATAAAAGCAGGAATTGAAGGGTGGGGTGAGCGGATCATTGCGCTACCCAAAGTGCTCTAAAGGGCGCTCGAGCCATGTTTCAACATTTCCCAAATTGTCTCTTTCTCTTCATAACAATTGCTGCATAGTTTAACGTGGGTGGCAATCTGCAGGATACAGCATACTTAATACCAGCAACTGTTTCTGGTGCTGTCACTGTAATTTTCTCCCTTGTGTAGGCCTACCATATTCAATCGCAAGATGTAGACACTTCTGATTTACCAACGTAGAAAATTCCATTCATCTGTCTATGGCCTCATAAAACGAAAGACAAATGCATCCACTTTCTCTGCAATTGATATCAGTGGAGTACCCTGAGGAGGGGGGGGGGGGAATTTGATGCTGAAAATGCCAGGGAAACAAAAGACAGGATTCGAAGGTTTTGTCTCAGGAAATAAGAATAAATCATAAAACGTATATTAAAATCTACTGATGGAACATTAACGCTATTCATCTAACGAAACCATTACAAATCGGCTGGCGGCTTGTAGGTATGAAATATACTGGAATAAAAGATATATACACAGAGTCAGTCAGTACTTGTTTTCCAAACTTAACCACCATCCTAAGAAAATTGGGGACCTACAAGTGAGTAGCGTAACCCAGTCTGGGAAATCTCCTATAACAGCTGAGGGTTCGATGTGCTGACCCCACGTCACCCCATTACTGGTTGAAGATCTCCACACCTCTAGGTAGGGTTGTGGGAGGCAGACTGGCAGCCAGTTGATAGGCCAAGGCCCTTCCATTGCTGTAGAGCAGTGGATCTCAACCTTTTTCAGTCGGGGACCCACCTTGAAGGATATTACACTTCATGGGACCCATAAGATGGGAACAAGCGGAATTACTTTGTAGGGGTGTGCACCTAGTCTATAATCATATATTTGCTCTTTTACAACAACACGGCCTGAATTTAAATTGTTAAAACAATATATCTAAGTAATTTAAGGTAATAGGTTTTTAAGACCCAGTTAACAAAGTTTCGAACCCAACTTCCCGACCCACCAAATGTCCCCTCAGGACCCAGGAGTTGGTCGCACCCTATAGGTTGAGAAACTATTCTGTAGAACCATGGGTTATGTTATGCTGTAGATGAAAGTAAATATTTTACACTACAGTTAATTTCTATCACAACTTACATTCAGTGATCAGTAGATGAAATAGTATTTTGGACAATACGACATAGAAACTAGTTCAGTGCCATCTGCCATGAGAGAATAGAATAAAATAATAGTTATGAGTGACACAGCTCATTGGGGAAGTTATCAAACAGAATAATTTCTGGAATAAAATTGTAATTGTTTTAATTCTATCAGTCTATTTCTCTGTAAAAACTACTATGATAATGAATAGTTATAGGAAAATAGAAGAAGAAAAGGTCACACCTGACACAAGTTAACCTAGAATGAATATATAGCAACCACCCCATCTCGAAGTTGCACCTATATGGAGACGCATAGTGGTTCGGATCCCACTTTAAACTGTAGTTCCAGTCCCGATTGGCCTTACTGTGAATAAAGTTGACTTAAAACACCAAATCAATCAATCAATCGAAGTTGTATGAAATTTCACTTTTCTGGTTTGCATGAGAGTAATTTCAACCCATTTCTAAAAACGTGTGAATGTTTGTAAGATATATTATTAACTAATCACTGCATGCTTATTCATTTTAGTATTTGTCAAAAATCCCTAATTTTTAATCTAGAGTGGGAGTAGGAGTATGTCATACAAGCGAGTTTTGTTCGAAGTTACTTACTGGAACCACTCTACATATTGACTACAATTTCATCATATGGCATTACATATTTCATAGTTACACAAAAATCTGGACACGAAATATGAATGTCTTAGAATAAAAAACAAAGCAGTCATTGAGTATGTAGGATCAAGCTAGATAAGCACACTCCCAGCCCCCACTCCTAAACACACACATAATGGAATTAAAAATACACCACTGAAAGATCTTATCCTGCACAGATATGTATTTTATATTTTCATATACTTAATACAGTACTGAAGATGATACAATCCATGCATTCAGAATAAATATTGCACATGAATTTTTTAAAGCTAATTAAAAAACAAAAGAAATGTGCAAACTTCCAGCTGATGACAAAGAAACCAACAGTATTTTTTGTAATTTAGAGAGATTTCACACCAAAGTGACATGTGACATATGCCACTTGGAAATGAACCAATGAACAGCAACATTTCACTCATAGTGGATGCCATATTGACAAAATCCCTGCTACTTCTAAATAATGTCACACATGTTTCTAGTCAGTCTAAAAGAAAGTGAACATAAAGAGTTAATAAATAATCATTCTTTCAAGCTTCACACTATCAGGTCGATCATTGGTGCATGTTTCTCATACCATCCCTTCCATCAAGAAGTAAATTTAACTTCTCCTCGTATTGAACATAGGTGTCTCACTCATGATGATTTGCTGCAAGGGCTAGTCCATCCAATGTGTCATGTCTAAATGTTAAGTGATTGGCTGATTCCTACCTAATGTGTAGATTATACTTTCCTCAAACTTTTGATCTTATCAATTATTGACCAGGTTGGGAGATAATGAAAGCACTTTAAGAAATGTCATTAGCTTTTTGAGAAGAGCTGGGCTCTTATACTGTCTCTGAGGAAGTTCGTAGTTTTGTGTATATCCTTTGTAAGTCTTTATAACATTTCACTTTCAACCTTTCTCAAGGGGCTCTTCACACCCATTTTTTAACTCAGGTATGGGTTCGATACCCGGTGGAGACCCATAGTGTTTCGGATCCCACTTTAAACGGTAGTTTCAACCAAATTAAGTAGTTGTATTTACGGTGGGGACAGGACCGGAAAGGAAGAGCTCCGGCCAAACAGCTTTGGCTATACTTAAAACAAGCTCAACATGAGTATATGAGCTTTTTGCTCCAGTGTGGAACCCTGCCTAATCCAAGATTTTTGTAAAAATGCCCTCGGGAATTTTTCGGAAAGGAAGAGCTCCCTCAGATTGATTTGTTTATACTTACAACTATGCCAAGTTCTCTTATCATCTTATTGTTTATAGTATGTTTTTTTTGTCAAAATCTCAGGAATCTTGAATTGATATTTATTGAGTTTTAAGACCCAGTAGAGTGTGGTGCATGGTTTTTATTGTCTTGTAATCAGGAGGTTTTTGGGTTTGAGTCCTCATAAAATATGAAGCCTCCCCTGATGGCAAAATGTTAATATTGTTGTCTTGTAAACAAGGGGCTCCGGGTTCGAGTCCTGATAGATTGAAATACATGTGGCAAAATAATATGTCCACGCGTGAGATTTTGAGAATAATTACTGCTAGTTGATGGCCCCCAGATCTGAAACCTGGTAAAAAGTGTTGTACAACAGCATAAAAGAACAAAATTATTTTATATTGGGGATCACCAGATCAGTCACTAACTGCTGTTATAATTGTTTTGGCATATTGTCCATAGTTCTGATCAATTCTATTGCTTGGGGTAAGCAATTATAGCTCGGAAATGCATGAATCTATCAAAAGACTAATGTTTTGCCTCCATGTCTTGCCGGCACGCAAGAGATAAAATCTACACAGCTAAAAGGGGGCATTAATAATATTTCTGTGTGATACACTGAAGGGGCCATTAATCTTTCTGTGCGACATGTAAAAATGTAACAAAGATCATTGAGATAGAGATACACATTTTCTGTGCAACATGTACACTGAAGGGGCCATTAATGTTTCTGTGCGACATGTAAAAATGTAACAAAGATCATTGAGATAGAGATACATATTTTCTGACACAGTGCTAATGAACTGTCTTGCCTGCTGAAAGCAATTCTAGTTTTGTATTATTCTGATAATAAAAGCATAGCCAAGACTTAGAAAATATTATGACAGTTCAAAATCCAATTTTGTCTGTATAAGGGTCTCAGAACCCAGTAAAATATGGATATATTCCATATGGAAAAGTGTTAATATTGCTGCCTTGTAATCAGGGGCTCTGGGTTCGAGTCCTGATAAGATTGAAATACATACAACTGCCCACACATAAGATATTAACTGCTAGCTGATATACAGTTGAGGTTTGTGTGTTGTTGTACAACAGGATAATAGAGCAAATATCTTCTAGAATTGCTCTGTGACTCTTTCATTTCTTACATCATAAACATATGATTTTTCTCCTATGAGAATAACACTACATATGGTGTCATCAGGTAATGCCTCATGGAATTCACAGATAATTTTAATGTTTGTCCTGTCATTCACCACAACTTGTTTTCTTTTTGAAGTGTTGATTACAAACATGGGTCTATGTGCTTTGAATTCATCTGGTGTGTAATACATATCCGTATTGCCAGTAGTGACCCTCTTGAAAGCCGAAAATGCCTCATATAATTTGAGGAAATCATCCTTGGACATGTCTAAATTATAATTTTCTCTAGGAAATACCTCATTTCTGCCATTTTTAAGATATATGTTCTTGACGTTGCAGTTATCAAATTTACTTGAATTTTTTTCCTGATTATTGTGTCTCCCAGTCTGAAACAGTACCACCACAAAATCAGGCATGTCATATTGTATGCTGGAGAATGAATTTGTAGCATCAAACTCATAATATGTACCAGATGCGGGCTTCTGTACAGATTGATATGTGTAAAATTGCAGAGGAATCTGTGGATTTTTTATTATATCTGCTTTGTATTTAAGAGCATAACTGGCTTCATATTCAACAACAGGGATTCTTAACTCCATAGTCTGAATAATGCATTTGCCTGCATCAGGTAGGGTATTAGGCAGAGCTACCCCTGTAGAGTTTAATGTGCTGTACCTCATCAAAGCATTATTATCATTGGCAGCTCTTCTAAATGTGATTCTTAAACCACCCTTCCACATAATATCTTTGTAATCTGAGAAGAATCCTGGCAATAGGCGCATCGGGAACAGCACTGTGTGGTTTTTAGATAATATCTTATCACCAGCCTCAAATCCACCGATTCTGTAGTAAGAAGCCTCGGTTTTGGATAATTTTAATGTGGCCAAAGCTGTGGAGGTAATGCCGGGATAATCTATTCTGTTTATAACAACGCCATGCATTCTGATCTCAATTTCAGAGAATAGATGCGGCACAAAATTGTCTACAAGTCTTATATTTGTATTTGCCGGATAATCGGTACCATCGAGCTTTACAACATCAAATTTGATGTATAGATCTGCTCTGTGAGGGTGTATAAATCCATCCCCTACATCAAGATCAACCTCAATCTGTGTGTTGGGTTGATTTAAATTTGCAAATGTCCTCCTGTTTGGGGGGAATGATTGTAGCTCATAACTCTCAATATTTTCCATTGTATGTATTTTTATTTAAATATTAATCTCTATGATTGCAGTTGTTGTGGCTCCAGCAAAATCAACTAATTCTTCTTTTTCATTAGTGACCATCAATTCAATGTTATCTATTCTGTTATGGCACACAGGAAAATATAATGTTGGGGATGGATTGTAGATGATGGGCTCCATGAATTCAGAATTAGGTTTGAATGTTGCAATAATGCCGGTTTGTTTGTGAGAGCCTATGCCATTTGATTTGGTGATCATACCCTCAGCCACATTACAGTGAATATTCAGAGTCTCTATGGCTAAGAATTTAGGTATATTCATAGCAGTGTGTTTGATGCCTGGTTCGAGTTTTGTGTTGTTCTCAAATCCTAACAGCTCTCCTATAGTACCCAGATTCACTGTTTCTGTAGCAGATACAATCTCTACTCTGTGAGTGACAGAATTTTGACTTAAAACTATACCTCTGGGTAATTGAGCATTTAGAGTGGACAGATTATATTGCCCTGGAGTGATGACAATTTTTTGATCACCAACTGCAATTGTGTTGTTGTGGTGTGTAATATTAGGGATTAGGTACATGCCATAAAATGCTCTGAGAGCTATTGTTTTGGGATACACTATGTCATCATGCAATTTGAGTTTCAATATTGAATTTTGGCTGGTGAGATGGAATACCCCCATGATGTTTCAGATACCACAAGGCCTTTTGAAAATTTTCAATTGATGGTTTATTTATTTGAGACATATATCTGAGAACAGATAAACACAAATGTCCGCAATTAACATCTTTGAAGTTTTGAACACGGGCATTATTGTAATAAAGATTAGTAGATTTTAGATATTTTACTAAATTTTCAGGTGGAACACCTCCAAATGAATCAAACACAAATGCCTCATTGTTTAAATATTTAAGATAACAGATCCAGTGAGTGCCCTGATTTTTGTACTTATCCAAATTAACAATGCCACACTCTTTGTTGAGTGGTTGTTCTGGTAAAGAATCAGACATGTACACACCTCTAAAATTTTTGATGCCCAGTGGCTTGATTAAAGCTTCAATATCCTGGTTTGTAAGCGGCTCTTGTTTTTTTAAAACTTATTCATGGCTCTCTTAACACCTTTGCCTTGTTTCTCCATGGCCAGGTTATGGCGCTTCAATTCATCTAATTCTGCCTTATTTTTCTTGGCATCTATTACTGTTTTTGCTATGGCAGCTGATCACCCGGCCAAGCTCCCAACAGCCCCGAGAGCAGCTAAGATGGCAGGGATGGTAAATATGAAACCCCCCACATGTGATTTTTTTCTTGATTGCTGTAATTTTTTTAATTGGGGGGTACTAAGCAACAATTTCATACCATGGCCCTTTGCAAGACAAGAGCTTTTTTTCTTCCGCTGCTTTTTGGTCAAAAGACTGTCAATAGTTTTAAGAGATTTGAGACCTGCATAAGGTATTTGATACATAACACCCTTGGCCTTTATTGTAGGTTTATTATATACATATTCACAACCCCCACCCCAATTTTTGTTTGGTGCTCATAGCTATGGTGGTTCCCAATGCTGCTATTTTTTCACTCAAAGAAGCATCTTTGCTTACAAATCTACCAAATGCAGCCTCTTCTAATTTCTTGTCTGCAACATGTCTCTTGTCAAGATCAGAATGTGTGTTGTATGCTATGTCATGGTCTCTACAAGCAGCATCTAGGGGATTAACACCAGGATCCCCTCTGTTTAATCTATGATCCAATTTTGTGCCTGGACCACAATACTGATAGCCTGGAATATGTAGTTCAAATGGCAGCTTGTTTATAATGTCATTAACCAACCCCCGACCCTCAGAAATATTCCAAAATTTGGGGGGTAGAGTGTTAATAATTTTTATGAGATATCCAATCCCCTTAGTGTCATTCACTATAAAATTAGACAATTTGGTGCTTATCATGTCCATAATTCCAACCTTTTCATTGTAAAAATTGTGGTTCCCAGCATTTTCCTCCCCAGCTATCACCAGCAACCTATCTACAAGTTTCCTGACATCATCAACCCACACAAATTCTTTAAGCAGAGTGTTGTATTGTTTGATTCCACTGCCTGTTTTGATCTGTGACCATATGGGCTTGATTAAATTGTTGTATTTTGCTCCACTGCTAGACTTAACCCTTTTTTGTGTGGGATCATTGTTCTGGTATAGAGCATCTGATTTTATTAATATTTCTTTGTAATCCTCATAATCTTGATCTGTGTAGCTGCCAGGTCTCTTCCTAGTCATCAGTTCCCACAATCCAGGTGTTCCTGAGTACTTAACAAAAGCACCTTTTTCTCCAAGTCGAGATTCTGAATATACAATTATATCATCTCCCATAAATGTTACTCTGAAATTGCCAATTCTATGTATGATGCTGCCATCAAGCTCTGTGTCAGCATATAAGCCAAACACCTCATCTTTGTTGTCTTTAGGTGTGGTTAAATATTTTTGAGCAAGAAGACCCAATTCAATAGGATCCTGAGTAGCTTCAATTCTTCGAGGAGCAACAGGACTAGGTGTATGAATACTGGAAAGTGGGGTGAATGGATAATCTAATATGTTCCTAGCAGCTACAGGTACAAGCTCTGTGATCAAATTTTGATTTTGCTCTGTAACAGTTTTGATATTTTTACCTAAATTATTAATAGCATCAATTACAGGCTGTTCTGTTTGTTTGTGTTTTTCATAAATTCCACGGTTCTGTGATTTCCATCCCTTAAATCTTTTTACAAGATAATCTCTTAACTTAAGATCATCAATGATTGGCCTTTTCATGGTTATTTATTTATGTTTCAATGTCTAGAAAATTGTTGATTTTATTTCTGTATTTGCCACTATTGGGTGTTCTTGTCATATCAATTGTGACAAACCCATAACTGTCCTGGTTCCAGCACTTGCTGCAAAACTTGGAAAAATCATTGTAGCTCAAGTCCCCACCTACATATTCATCATGTATGTGTTTGAGGTTGGTATGGTCTTGATGAAATACACATATAAAATTGCTGTTGTCTCGGATCAGCTGCTTCGGTATTTTTGAAAAAGTCTGTGCCAGGTAGAAGCAATCAATATTTTTGTGCCGGCCCTGTGTAAAGAAATTTCTAACCTTGTTTTGATTATCCAGTATAATGTCATCAAACACAACAACAGAATTATCGAGACAGTCATGAAGTGGCTTAACATCTGATTCAAAAGTGGCAATATCCAATCCATCATATAGCTTCATCAGCTGCTGATATTTTAATTGTTCCAAGCTCTTAGAGAAGATATACAAGTGCCTGTTTTTCCAGTCTAACCAGTTGGGTGCCAATAAAAAATTATCAACCATTAGTGTAGTTTTACCACAAGCAGATGGCCCAACAATAAGACATCTAATATTTTCAGGCAGCAATTTGCCATTTCTTTTATTCTGCTGTTCAGGTTCTGGCAGCCTTTTTATAACATCCCAGGTGCTCATATTATTATTTTGTTTGCATCGATCCAGCTGTGTTCTGGAAGTCCCAGCCATTTGACAAATAACTTGTTGCCTTTTCTGCGGATGATTTTTTCTATGAGATATGTGTCAGGCTGTTTAGTTTTGCTGAGCTCTTGTTCATAGAACCTGCCTTTGAGAATTTCTCCTCGGTGGTCCTTTATTATATATGTGTTAAGGGTCCCAGGTTTAACTTGAACCACTGTAAATAATTCAGAGCTCCAGTTTCTTGTAAAACCTCTCTTGAATAAGTGCTTATATTTGCTGATTCTTACTTGATCACCCACCCTGTATTTGGCCTTTCTTGTTGTTGGCTGGTATCTAGGATAATAAACAGTGCTGATCAATTTTTGCTCATCAGATGAAGTTACTTCAGAGGGTTTCATGTTGATTGTGGAATGGACCGAGTTGTTATATTTATGTAGAAGTTCTGGAAGGATATTAAGCCATTTATAATTACCTTGAAGTGTAAATTGTTTATACATAAGATTTTTTAAGGTTCTGTTGAATCTCTCTACAATTGAGGCCTTGAGATCACTGTAACTCGAATAATGTTGTATTGCCTGGCTTTTAATAAATTGTTGGAACACTGAATTATAAAATTCTTTGCCATTATCTGTTTGCAAATAGCGCGGTGATCTTCCATTCTGATTGATGATTGTCCTGATGGCTTCTCTAACACATTTTCCAGTCTTGGATTTGAGTGGCACAGCCCAGGCAAATTTTGAAAATGTGTCTATGACAGTAAGTAGATACTTGTAGCCCTTGTTGATTTTGTCTAAGTTTTTCAACTGCCCACTTGACAACTCAATCAAGTCGCTCTGCCATAAATCATCTATGCCTTTTGTGACTACTGGGAGTCTCTTAAAATTATGTCTGGCTTGTCTGTGTAATTCATCAACAATAATTTGTCTAGACATAATATGTAAACAAGAATATTGCAACTATAGGGTGTTCAGCAGCTGATACTGCAGGATTTTCTAAATATAATTTGTCTCCTATTTGTATATGAAATTCCAGAGAGCCATCATCTTCAGCATAGGCTGTTTCCAATGTATTGGGATCTGTAAAATCCTCTAACTCTACACTGGTGATTTTCACTTTGTTATCAGCATTTGTTATTGATAAGGTGGGGTAGTGGTGTGCCTGTGGTTGAAGCCAATATTTGATCTTGATTGGTCTCAATGTGCCCCCAACAAAAAATTGGTAATAAAATTGTGCAGGGGACAGCATATATATTTTGCCACCCGGTGTAAATGGTGAATCATATTCTTTGTTGGGGATGCTGTACAATTCAAGAATTACTGTATGTTTTGGATTCTCAATTATGCCTGTTATTTCCTTTTCTGCTGTAAGCAATCTGCTTGTTACAGATTCAAGGTGCTCATTGATGGTCCTAACAACATCATCATGGCCTGGCTTGATTTTTATGTCCACAATAAGTTTCTTGTATTGTTGCACAATCTCTTGAAGCTGGGTGGCAAAAACAGACAGAGCATTTGCTTGATTGGATTCCATGGTCCCTAGCTGTTGCTTGATATTAGCTACAATTTGTTGCAAATTTTCAACAATTGCCAATTTTGAATTTTGAGCTGTAAGATCATGGACCTGTCTTCTGATATCCTCAAACAGGGCATGCAGTTCATTAATATGTTGATTTGTTGGTAGAGTGGCCACTGTCTGAGTGAGATGTTTGATCTCTGCCTGGATATTCTTGATATCTTCTGATTTCAATATCCTATTCACTGCTCTCTTAATATTTTTAAGTTCCTGTGATGTAGGCAAATTTGATACTGTATTTTGCAAAAATTCAAGTGCCAATTTTACATTGTTTAATTCAGAAGCATCAGCCACATTTTGCATAGCATTTTGGAGCAGGGCTATATCTGCCTGAGAGGGTGTGGATTGTTGTAAAATTTCAAGTTTTGTTTGGATATCATCTATCAAGTGATGAAAATGAGATAGTTCAGATTCAGTGTTGAGGTTTTCAAGCTTTGTGATTTGTTGCTGGACACTGACAAGTGTATCTACAATCCCAGGCAATCTGGATTCTAGTACATTTGCCAAATCACTTTGCACTGCTGCTATTGTACCTTCAAGATGGGTTATGGAACTTTGAATTTTTCCAAAATCTTCATATGTTTCAAGTTGCAGCTTAATATTTGCAACACTCCGAGTTATTGCATTCAAAGCATCAGAAGATGGCAAGTTGTTCATAAAATTTTCAAGTGTCTCAATTTTTTCTTTAACCTCGGCTATGGCATTGTTCAGAGGATCCAGATTAGGTATTTGGAGTGATTGAATCTGTTCCTTTAGAGTGGAAATCACTAGATCAAAATCTTCTTGTGATTTTATGCTTTTGACAATTGTTTGGAGCTGTGTCTGGACATTATTTATCTGCTCTTCCAATTGCTGTTTCAATTGCTCGGAGTTGTTAGCCTGGGTCTTAAATTTGGCTTGAAGAGCTGCTACAGCTTCTTCTAAACTTTGAAAATTATCTAATGTTGCCAGATCAGTATATTTCTGAAGCAGCAATTTGAGTTCAGAATCAATTTTAAGAAGAGGGTCCATGCATTGTGATTGCAAATTTGTAATTTCTATTAGAAGACTGGCATTGAGTGTGGTTTGTAAAGCTTGCAAATCACTTCTTAATTTCTTGACTCTGACATCAAGCATCAAAATCTCGTCACTGTGATCTTCATGTCTTGTATGGCCAAATATATCATTAGGCATTTTTGTTTTAGTGGTTATTTATTATAGAGTATCTGATTCTTAATTCTATAAAAAAAAGGTATAAGCTTATCATATGATCCCGGGACCTCAATATATAAGCAGTCACCAGCAGAAACAGTATATACAGTGCCAGAAATCATGTTTGAGTGCTTAATTCTATAAATATTTCTCCCTATTGAAATCTTGACATTGCCCTCAGGGGTTGTAATAAATTGCAATTGCCCACCTACAGGTAATTGGTAATGATTTAAATTATTGTTAAATATGTACAATGTTTTGCCTGTTTCATCATCAACATCTGTAAGTATGCTGTTCAGATGAATAATTAACAAGCCACTCAGTTTAGACAGCATATCAGAAGAGGGTTGTGGTGTCGGCAGCTCCATAATAGCCTGTTTTTTGAACCCAAATAAGTTCATAGGCATGTTTATTTATTTCAAATCATGCTCTGTGTTTGTGCACTGATTTCCATTTTTCAAATCACAATGCCCCCATGGTAGAGTATGTATGCCACATGATAAAATGCATCTCTTATCATCATGTGGGTCCAGAGCCACTTTTCTTACAATATTGCTAGTCAGAAAGTGATCCTCACTCTGAATTCTATTTTCTGAGTTCTGATTGTGGTACATGATTTGAGGCAATTTTCATAATCTTCAAATTCAAGCTCTTTGTCAACAGTCACTCTGCCAATACCCTTGGCTTTTTTGACAACAGCACTACATGTTTTAAAACTGTACATCTTGGCACTTAACCCAGCAAATACCACAATAACATCACCAAGTGTCTCATCTTTGAACTTGCCAGGCACCTTTTTGTTGTGGTGTTGAATCTTTGTATGTTCACTGGTATCAAAATATTTAAACAATTCAGGCTGGGTCATATCTTGATAAACATTTTCTGTTTTAATATCAAGAACAAAACTATCCGTGTCCATGTACATCAATTTTATATTATCACCATAAAAAGGTTTCAACACATCATAATACAATTTCAACATGTGTAATTTGGCCAATTCCAATATCACAGCCCCTACATAAATAGGTTTATCAAACTTAATCTTTGTTTTTTTCATGTTGAAAAGTGCCATAGTCTCATCATAAATTCTTCTGTAATTGAAGTTGGGCTTTGCAACCAATTTTTTGCTCAGGCTGGGGTCAGTAATTATTTTAACATCGGTATGTTTTCTGACATTTGAATAGTTTTGCCATACACAGAATTAACCATCAATTTAAACAAGCCCTTATCAAATTGGCTTTTTGCAGATGTTCGAAGCTCTGTGTTTGTATCAATGTATGGTTTCAACCATCTTGAGTGCCTGAACCTTAAGACTTTTCCAACTTTGGTCACTTGAACACCATGTTTCATCAGGAACTGGAGGTTTTTGTAATATATGACATAACCCTGTTTTGGCTCTAGAGTCATCATGAGCTTCTTCTGTTTAGAGCCAGGTGAGCACTGAACCTCGGGAATTGGGGGCAGATCAGAAAATTTATTGTGCAAATCATCAGGAATTGTCAGATCAACCTCTAAGAAGAGGCCATAATTACTGTCATCAAAGTCCTGAAGATCCTTAATATTGAAATCTTCAACCCATTCAAGCCCTGCATATGGCAGTTTTTGCATCATGGCATGACCATAGAGGTTGTTTGCATCTACATACACTATATAATTTGATGGCCGTGCTGGATCATAATCAGGCATATATTTGTTATTTGCTCTGGCATATCTCTGGGAACATTGCACCATCCCTCCTCTTATACATTTCTCCATAAACAGATACGTATCTTGATCTTGGATCAGATCCAAATGCATGTTAGTGTTCAAAAACATTGCAGACCATGCTAGGCCCGGGGCACTGAAAAAATATATTGGATCCAGTTTATAATTTTGCATGGAAGATTTTCTGAATGCCTGCAGTATATCAGCTAAGAGGGTGACATCAAGTTTTAAATATGCCATGTGATAATCACCAAATGTCTTGCATTTTAAATTGTTCCACATCAATTGGGCATGGTGATAATCATCATCAGTGATTCCAGATCCTCTGATTTTGCTGTAAAACTCATGTTGTGGAGGCAGGGAACACTCATCAAATTTAGAAAAATCTGTAACATAGTCATATGGATATACACCCTTCCGCCTAATTAATTTCAGGTCCTGATTTGGAAACTTTGCACGTGTGATTTTGAATTGATCATCAGGTAATTGAGTGGCCAGTGTAGCCAGGCTAGCAGACAGAATTCTGTAGGAATCAAGAAATCTTATGTGAATAAAAACACCATTAACTTTAATTATCTTGCTAATAGATATATATTTTTCATCATTTTCAGCTAAAATATTTAAATTCTGCTTCTCAAACCCCTCATATCTGATCAGATAATGGAAATCATAATTGGATGCTCCATGGCAAAATATGGGGACAAATCTTGGTCTCTTGATCTGAATATTGCAGCTATTACACAGGGCCATTAAGAATTTACCATCTGTATGAGAATGGTGTTTCACCTTGATATTTGTATCTGAAAATTCAGAATCACATACCGGGCATTTTTCTGCATTGTTGAAATCTTCAATCTGATCCTCTGTTAAAGGCAACATAGGTTTTGATTTTAATAAGATGTTAGATGCTATGTCACGGCACTCATTTTCTATTCTATGTGCAAATATTTTGATGGCATCTGCTCCCATGTATAAGTGTGGCTCACTAACAACACCATCCTGTACAACCACATAACAAAAGCTGGAAGGTTCATGTAGCTGGTATGGTGTAATTGCAGATTCTTCAGGATCTGGATTGCAGAATGCAAGAGGTTTGAGGTTCGATTCAAAATCACAGACAATATATGCTGGGTGTTCCAACAAGGCTTCAAACTTTTTGAATTTGCAATTTTCACTTGGATTGGGCATCACCATATGAACAGGTTTATGGTTGCCACAGTATTTCAAATGCTCAATTAACTTGTTTTTAGCAATTTCTGCACTCTCTTGACGAACCCCTTTCACCATTTTTTGACCATCAAATACAGTTAAGCATCTTCTGCACAACTTAAATATTTTTTTATATTTGTCTAGTTGTGTTCTCACTAAAGCTTCAAGATTATGTATCAAAGTGTAATGATATGTACCATCCCCTTCAATTAAGAGCAAATCAATCGGAATAGCAGATTCATCATCAATTATACTGATTCTGAGAGGTTCTATCAAGCAATTATCACGACCAGTGGAACAAATAAATACATTAATAGATAATTGTTTGCCATTGATATGCCTGGCCTTTTTTTCAAATTTGTCAATATTCTGAACAAGCATTGGATATTCTAAACCCTCCATTGCATCGTCAAAATCGTGCTCATGTTGTTTGTAATAAGTTATTCTCTCAGGATGCCTTGAAACTGGATACAAAGCAGCTAAAATACACCACAAAAAGCATTTCTGGTCGGTATTTTTTATATTAACCACGGCTCTTTTGTTTTTAATATTGGCAGGTAATGGCAGATATGTAGATCCTTGTAATGGAGTGAATTCAGAAATATTAACATATAACTTGTGTGGAGAGCCGCATAGGCTCCATCCAGACTCTTTTGCTGCAAATTCAGAGTGTTTAATATTCAATTGTTCTATCAACCTGCTTATTATTCTGTCCGAATTTGCATTTGAATATACCGGTACAGTTTCTGTTATGTGGGGCTGTGTAAATTTTGTGCCATTTGGTTTCTTATATTGTGTAAACAATTTGAGGGACAGCTTATAAGAGCCATTTTGTGCATTAAGAATTGCCTGCACATCAGGATTTACACTGTTCAAAAAATTCTTAATACCACATCTTGGCTCTGATACAAACCGGTAATCCCTAAGTTGGGCATTAAAACTGCTATGGATGGGTGGTGCATAGCGTGGCTGCTTTGCTGCTCTGGCATTAAGAGGTGCTTCATGCCTTCTTTTCAGACCAGATGTGGATGGTTGTGTTGATGACTGTGCAGAGCAAGTATCTTTATGTGTATATGTGAAGTATTGCATGCTGTATGTTCTATTGCATTTGGGGCAAATTTTTGTGGGAGTTCTGTATTTGTCTGGGTTACAAATCTTTTGGTGTCTGGCCCAATTAGAGCTAAATATATTTTTATTGCACTGATTGCAATATTTTTGATTCGGCATTTTTGTTGTTGTTTATTATATACAATTTCCTGGGTTTCAATTCAAAACTTTATACTGAATAAAAAATATCAGTTGGGTTCAGCTGTGTGATTTGTGTGTGTATGTGTGTGTATGTGTGTATGTGTGTTAATATTTTTGGCTTTGGTATTTATATAAAATTTCCTGGGGTTCAAATCTAATCTCTATGCTTATTATGACAGGTTGTAAAGCCAATAGCTTACAAGTGTAAAAAAAGAATAAATATTGATTCACACTAACCGTCCGCAAATACCTGCACGAACATGCATATCTTGAATGGCAATAACCTTGTTATGTATTGATTTTTGTATAACAGGCTGGGGCAGATATATATATGTTTCATATTAAAACAAACAGGCCTGTAGTATGAGAAGCACTGTAACAACACATCTGCTCCCCTCAACCACTCTCACAATACTGTCTGATGCAATGCAAAATCTCTTTATATACCCTAAGCCGGGCCGAGAAGAAAAAAACAGGAATTTCCCATGAATTTTGTTTTTACAAGAATTTCCCGGCTGATGCAATTTTGTTTGCACGCAAAGCTT
Source organism: Lepisma saccharinum (assembly GCF_977018435.1). NCBI lineage: Eukaryota > Metazoa > Arthropoda > Insecta > Zygentoma > Lepismatidae > Lepisma > Lepisma saccharinum. The sequence continues at coordinate 3,804,910 of NC_139246.1, forward strand.
CAATACTCAGAAATTGCACCAGCCGGGAAATTCCGAGGGGGCATATTTTTCACAGGAATTTCCCGGCTGATGCAATTTTGTTTGCACGCAAAGCTTCAATACTCAGAAATTGCACACATTAATCAATATGAAACATGTAAACATATGATGTAAGAAATAAGAGGGTCACAGAGCAATTCTTCTAGAATTGCATTGTTTTAATATTAGATAAACAAATTGAAGCTGGTATCCAATTGAACTTAAACCAGAAGTAACTATGTGTGGGTGGGTATGGGTTTTAGCTTAATTTTAAGTGTAACCAAAAAAATATAAAAATTAACAAGCCTATGGACAAAAATCTGGCTGATGCAACTTTTGTAAGTGTAGGGAAATCAATCTGAGGGAGCTCTTCCTTTCCGAAAAATTCCCGAGGGCATTTTTACAAAAATCTTGGATTAGGCAGGGTTCCACACTGGAGCAAAAAGCTCATATGCTCATGTTGAGCTTGTTTTAAGTATAGCCAAAGCTGTTTGGGGGGAGCTCTTCCTTTCCGGTCCTGTCCCCACCGTAAATACAACTACTAAATTAGCCTTTCTGTGCATAAAGTAGACCTAAAAGAACAGTTCAAACTCAAGTAAGGATATTAGATAAGAGGATTCTTCCTCACATACATTGAATGGCCCAATATGGTCATTATGCCTACAAGTCCCAAAATTTATTTCAAGCATCTTACTTCCAATTACACATATAAATTATATTGTTAGCATTAAACATATGGACTATAAAGTTAAAGACTATAAGAAATCCTTAAAACCCTACATCAAATAATTTCCACTGTATTGAATATTATCATAATATTGTTAATGAAATTCCATTAGACAAACCATTGTGTCATACTGATAGGTTTCTTGGTCAGACACTCACTATGGTGACATGTTATACTTCACCAAGAATGAATTTACATGTTGAAATACTCCAGAAGAAGAGAACAGTTTCAGAGTAAGTACATTACTCTTAATGATTTAATACTCATACTGTGGAAATGTAAAACATTATATTCTATTGCTAATAACAAATGTAAGGGAAAATAAACAAACACGTTGTTATTCAGGTATATATATATTTATTGAATCACTAGTAATTAATATATTTTGCATAAGGTATGATAATCTCTTTGAGGTCCTGCAGACTTTCACTGGAATAAAAGTTACTGAAATTATTAAAGCATCATTAACACACTCAACAAACATTTCCATAGTAGGTTCACATATGTACAGTCTCAAACAGAAAAATATGTGCATTTTATTTCCTTTAATCAAACTTTTCAAATATTTTACAGGACTGTTTAGCTGAAAATCATATCTTTTTCATCCATCCTGCTTGGAATATTTAGTGAAAAATTAAATACATTTGTTTCTAACATCCTCAAGCAATGTATCGTGTTGTTAGGTGTTATGTACTTTAAGCAAAATTTATCTCTAAAGCATATATTTTTTTAATGCAGAAAAGAGAAAATACAATTTCTTATGCATGAGCCACATAACTGATGACAATGTTATTCCATAAGAAATGCGCCCGACCCTGTGGCCGAGTGGTTAGCACATCGCGCTGCGACGCCAAGGGTCCCGGGTTCGAATCCCGGTCGGGCTTGGTTGTTTGTGAATGTCCATTCATCAATTTCATCATTTCATCACTCATCCCCATCTTCGCAAATTAGCCAAGAGGCACAAAACGCGAAGTAAAATAAACTAAATCAAATCAAATCAAATCAAATCATAAGAAATGCAATATACTTACTTGGTTCTACATCTGGGTATGCATCATGCACTAACTTATTTCTATTAGAATTCATAAACATTTTCTCTGAAAAATTGTCTCCACAAACTCTGTAACTTTTGTATGTTATGTGCCTCAAGTCCTTTCGCCACATTTTCTCCAACTATATCTCAGCTCTACAAGAAAAATAAAAGATGAAAAATTATTTTAGAAACATATAACTATGCAAGACAAAGCATTCTGCATTTTATGTCACTCAAAAAAGATAAATTCCATGATGCAAGAGTTGTTTGCGAGCTAAGGTCAAAGCGTGTCAACACAAAGAAAAGTTACTGAAAATGAATATGCATTAGATCACTATCTGTATCTGTTGAATAGAGTACTGTCAAATGTATAAGGGTCCATTCTATGATAGCTCCTTCAACTATTGCGGAAAATCTTATGACCTTGTCACCATTCAATTGATTTATTTTTACTCAATTTTCACATTATTTCTCATCGTAACTATTCTGTAGGGTTGGATTAAAGCACATAGATTAAAATGCGATTTGAAACACAAAATCTTCCTCCCGTGGCACCAGTGAGAAAGGATTGTTTTTACAGTAACACATGTGTAAATGTTTGTAAAATATTTTGCATACATTGCACATGTAGATTAGTTACACTCATTTCGTTTCCAAAACTAGTGATTACTTATGATTTGGTTCAATGTATGCTTTCGTCGTTAGGTTAGGCAGGCCAGGTTTGGTTCTCTTAGCATTATAAATAAATTCCCTAATTTCATTTTACTAAGGTTCGAATTTACTTCTACATTAATTCCCACTAGTCTACGATACTTACAGTCCCTTGTCAATGGAAAATACGTTGTCCTTGGGAAGCGTGCAAGCTTGCGTAAGGTAATTTTTAAGTTGTTTTTTCAACACAAATATTTTTTTAAAAAAATCCAAAGAGTGCTAATTACTTTAAGAAAGGTTCAAATTTCGTGTGACAATGATTGCTAAAATTCTACGATAATTAGTCTTCCTGCTAAGATATTTTTTTTAAAAAATCATAGAAATAGGAACCGTTACCTTAGGTTTCATCGCTTTAATATTTACACGCTTTTTTCATCTCCTGTACATGTTGACAAAGTTTTAAATGCTAGAAGAAATAAACTTCATGCAGAAGCGAATAGGAGCGCGATAACTTGTAACTTTCTGCATTATAACATGCACAAATGAGCTTTTCCGAACTTCAAACAAACTTCAAGTCATTCCTACTATTCTCGTTGGCTTCCTATCCTCCTGTGTAACTTATAAATAACATGAAGTTACAAAATCGAACCTTTAATCTTTCAGACGTTTTTTTTAACACATGTCCTTTTACTTAAATGAAGCAAAATACAGAATACGAAGACATGCTAGGAATTATTCTCCGTGGAAACTAACTTTATGGAAATTATTTTTACATAAAGAGCGAACAGAATTCATAAATAACTAACATTTCAGGATATGACAGAACACTAACACAGCTCTGGATTCCTCTTCTGACAGTTTTTACAATAAAAATCTGCACAATAAGTCATTGTTTTTATTTTTTGTTCTTCTACATCCTTATTAAAATAGTTAGTGTACGTCCATGACAGATCATATGGAACGATGTTACGTCATGTAGAAGTATTGACTTTAAAAATACGATTTTTCTTATACATGTTTAAGAAGGGAAAGGCATTTAATAAAATACAAAATCACGTACAAGTGATCATCATTGATTAATAGATACATAAACTAAATTTTTAATGAGAAAATTAGGATTTAGCATGGATGGTGGTTCCGACTGGTAGCTGGTTAATTCATGCACGAACAAATGAATTCCGAAATTAACCTTATTCGGATTTTTGCACCAGTGCGGGAGGCCTGTCTACACATTACCTTCTCTACATGGAAGCCTAATGGCTTGCTCCGGTCACGTGACTAAGCGTCATCAACTGGAGGAGAGATAGCCGCCATGTTTGATTTGCTTCTTCGGAATCAATGTTGGATCTTTTTAGTGAATATGGAATTGTAATGCAAATTTAAGAACTCTATTTACATGACGTGTAAATATGCTTAAATGTGCAAGAGGTCTAGTGTATAAGTGTTGTGTGCTCAATTGCAGAGGCAATTATGATGAAAAAGGTAAGAGTAACATTCACATTTCTTCAAGATGGTGTTGAAAATGCGTTTCGGTCCATGCGAAAAGATTCAAGTTAAGTAACAAAGGTTTTATACTCATAAATATATAAGAGTAATAGTTTATGATGTAAACATTGGATGTGTCCGGATTCTAATATACTCATAATGTGGTCATGGTTTATCTCGTCAACAATTTTCTTTACAAATAACAAATAATTTACTCTGAATTACAAACGTTGGTTAACGTTAAGATGCGTTGTTGTTTATGATTGCAAATTAATTTGTTTCAAGATTTAGTCAACGTTTAAAATATTACGTTAGTGTCTACCAGCAGTTCGTCAGTTTACATTTTATGAAAGTATTCGATAACATATTCATATGACTTCCACAAATTTTTTGTTTCAAAATATACTTAATGAAAGAAAGCTATACAACTGGACAAAGTTGATAACATGTGTACATTTACATTTTTATTTTACGCCGCTTTATGCTTCTTTAGGCTAATCGGAGGGTAATGGAAGCCATGTTGTGCATTCAAATACAAGGGTTCGATGTGTAGCAAGAACTTCGATGAAATATTCGTGTGTAAAATTATCCAAGAATATACACAAATGTTTTCACACAGAAAGCATTTTGTTACCTAGCTATGTTAATATGAACTAAATAATGTATTAAATGTTATAAAACTGTTTCATATGAACTGCTTTTTATTTTTTGTGTTTGTGAAGCTTCGATGTTCGTAACTGATTATTAAATCAGTGATAATGTTTATTGTTTTATAATTTATTAATACTCTTCACGATTTTATTAACAGAGTGTAAAAACAGTGTAATGAAATATTCCAAATGTTTATTTCTCAAGTGATCGCTAAAATCAAAATATTAATCTGCTTTTTTCTTTCAATGAAAATGTTAGAAACTCTAGTTATTGTCACAGATCTTACTAACGACAATGAAAAGATTAAATTTGTGTATTATCTTTTGTTCAATAATGTCAATAGGTTCGAACTTACAATGTGACAAATGATTTAGGTTTAGACCTTATACACAGAAATGTAACATTGCCCTTGTACCAATTTGTTTTGCTGCAAGGATATATAAATTAAGTTATTGTATTGAGATTGTATAGCTACACAGAATATCTGAATTATCTGGTTGATTAATTTTGGGTAAAGCTAAAGCAATTTAATTGATTAGGTAACTTGGAAAGTTTGCGGTCAACCTAACATGCGGGGCTTTGATTTAATCAATTGATTTTTACATACAAAAGTTCATACAAAAGCGGTTACGAATTTAACTGTAGTTGACAAATATTCCAAATAATATTTTTCAAAGATATACAATGTTTAAATTTTTCCGCCAGGAAGTTTCTAACGGTTTTCAACCCGTTTTTTGTGCTATGGTAGGATTTTTTGTGGTGGCGTAGTGACTTCCTGAATGAAAATTTTGGTGTAAATATTCAATATTCTACTTGTTTCTTCTAATTATATTCGTCGGGACGGTAAATGTCAAAATTTAACTTCATAAAAGAAATAAATATACCTTAATTCTCTGATAAAAATACTACAAGGGGTTTACAGCGTTAAGACGATCGCCTCCAGATGATGACGTCTTGACTGAGCGCTGTGGCCTGAACATCAAGATGGTCTTGGTCTACATCACACAGATGACTCAACTCCTGGCTTTGAAAAGATGGCTCAAACAAGGGTGACATCTACATAATAAGGAGTTTCAGCCCAAATACAATTACGTATATGTTGAGTAGAGAGGCAGCACTTCATTCCTACGCGTCAGCAAAAATTCGATGCCACTGGTGTTATGTTACATCCGGTCGTAGAGGTGTACGAGCGATTTTATTGTTGAGTCAGCAGAACGTGTCTGATCACGTTGAAGACATCGGAAGCGGTGGGGGAGGGGGTCAATGGATTTGTCACGTTGTTTCTTGATGTATGCTAACCTAACACGTGCGTATGTTTGTATGTGTGTGTGTGTGTCTTTGGAGGAAATGCGCGCGCAACCATTGCGTATGATGCAAACACATGAAGAAATGATTTAAAGATGGCGCCGAAGGTGTTGTACCCCGAAAGCTTAGCGGCTAAGGTTATTGCTCTGTAAAACAAGAGGCGTCGATGGTTCGATTCCTGGTAGAGTCAATATTGATTGATTGATAGATTGAGTAAGTTTTTTTTAAGTCCACTTTATGCACGGCAAGACTAATCAGGAGTGGACCTACAGTTGAAAAGTGGTGATTCGGACCACTATGTGCCTCCACCGAGTATCGAACCTGGGACCCCATGATTACAAGTCGACGATGTCAATATTGAAATATTTCGATTAGCCTGTGTGTAAATAAAGCCAACAAAATGGTTGAGTTCGAAAATCGAGTTGGGTTAGTGGTTAATGTTGTCACCTGGCAATGAAGAGGTCGCGGGTTCGATTCTCTAGGTAGTTAAATTAGGCCAATTGTTTAATCCCGCCATTATAGGTTCCGATTAGTCCATTTGTGCATAAATAGTGATTGAATAAAATCAATATGGCGGCCTTGGGATAGTGGTTAATGTTATCGCCTGGTAATGAAGAGGTCGCGGGTTCGATTCTCTAGGTAGTTAAATGAGGCCAATTGTTTTGTCCCGCCATTATAGGTCCCGATTAGTCCATCTGTGCATAAATAGTATTTGAATAAAATCAATATGGCGGCCCCATTAGTATTTAGGCAGGAACAGATATTAAAAATCGAAACAAAATGCCTTTTGATTACAACGCAAAGACTTTACCGCTAATGTATAAAGATAAATTAAAATCTGTTGTTTTGCTGTGTGGGGCCCCAGTACCGATTAGCTTAAATGCATAAAGAGTAGGTAAAATAAGCAAGATGGTCGTCACTATTGTTTTGTGATCAAAAAGGAGTCACAGGTTCGATTCAATCAAAGGAGGCAAGATTCTATGTTTCAATTCCATGTAAAAGTCTAAAGTTATGTTTCGATTAACCTCAATGCATAAAGAGGAATTAAACAAAAAACAAGCAAAATGGCGACAGATGTGATAAAAGAAAAATTGAATTAGTTTTTTTATAGTGACAAGAAAAAATAGCGAATCACTGTTAGAAATAGAATGAAAATAAAGATACTTGCCTTTGCGTGTCCAGCGCTGTGCAGAAAAGCTCTAATGCTTTATCTCCGACAAGTCCACAATACACATTTTTTTTATTGTATAGTTAATTATTAATGTTGTTATTAACACAGATTCTTACCAGTGTGAAGAAAAGCTCTCATGCTTTATCTCCGACAAATCCACAATACACACTTTTTCATTATATAGTTAATTATTAATGTTGTTATTAACACCGAGTTTTACCAGTGTGAAGAAAAGCTCTCATGCTTTATCTTCGACAAGTCCACAATACACACTTTTTCATTATATAGTTAATTATTAATGTTGTTATTAACGATTGTTACCAGTAAAAATATAAACCATGAGGATTTTTAAAGGGGTGATAAGTGAAATAAAGCCAAGACATATATTTTATCCCTGTTTATTACCAATATTTACAAAATTCAAAAGAGCCGCAAACACACACACACACATACATATGTAAAATGTTTATATTGTGTCACCAGTTTATCAGCATGTTATTTAACAAGTTTTTATTCTTCAAGTTTGTTCACTCACCCACATAAGGAATTGTGTCACTATCATATCCATTTTCTGCTGCAACCACTGAATTAAAATGTTTCACTATTTTTTCCACAAGCATGTTCTCGCAAAAACAAACACTTCTTTGGAAAGTCTTTTTCCGTCGATGTTTTGTATAGACAAAGGCTCAGGTTTTGTACATCCATGTAGATGGGAAAGCACAAACTTCTCCTTATTACATGCATGGACAGGGGAAATATTTGTGCAAACGAAACATTGTTCGCGAAGGTCGAGAATGCAAGATTCCACACAGTTTCCAAAATATGATTTCAGATACGGCGACACTGTTTCACACATAACTTTCGCATGCTCGATGCACACAAATATCTTCATAAAGTTCCGCCACGAACTTTCTGCGATGAACACTATCTCCAGGGAACCGTAAGCTGGTTTCTTCCTTATAATGATCTGACGGCGATTGTACAGTGTGGTTATCAGCAATTCATGTTGCTCACTTAGTGGGTAGGAAACACGAGGCTGCTCACCTGGAATAGCGATGTAATTGTCGATTACTGGAAACAATTCCTGAAGAGCGTGCCACTCCTGCAACTGTAGTTCAACACCGGCCGCCCCGCTTCTGTGTAGCCTGACCACAGGTTGGAAATCCAGATGAGAGGAAAGTCCGATTGAGATAACTTTTGTTTTCGAAGCATTCAAATAGTAGACGTGATCAAATAATATCGACTGGCGTATAAGACTAGTTACTTGTTTTTGTTCTTCAGGTAAATGCTGATCGCTCTCTTTCTGAAGAACGGTTCAAATCCGGGAACTTTTCTAACGGTGGAAGCGGCCCCGGCGCCTACCCAGCGTCGAATAACATGGGTACCTGGGGGAAACCCTGGGGGGTAAAGGCGGTCAGGGGCGTGATGCTGATCACATCACCCCCACTCACGACCGGATCAAGAAAGTGTGGGGCGTTACCCTCACACCCCCTATACGCCTTCATGGCGTGGTGCTATGCACAGGGGAACACTTTTTCTTTACCCCTTGAAATTAGTGTACGGTTGAAATATTTTTTTCAGCGGCATCGAAATAGAGGATTCCATGACTAAGAACTGCGAGATACTGCATGTCGCAGCGTGCAGGTATACATTTGAAGAAATGCGTGGGTGTGTTTTTGAGACGCATGCGCGCGTAGCAAACCAAGCATGTGCTGGACAAAAAAGGTGGAGGGGGCGGGGCATTACAAAGATCAATGGTGAGAGAAAAATCAGCAGAATATCATAAACGTCATATTGAGGAAATATTGGATAACAAATATTAATTAATTTAATTAAAGCATCAACCGCATTGTCGATCTGAAATTAGGTTTATAGACAGGGGGCAAAATGGAAAATATGGACGATGTTCTAGTATTGGATTGTTTCTGTATTTCCATCGGTATAATCCTCCACCACATTTGAAGCATACTGTTTTATCCTCTTTTTGAATGTAAAATAATCCTGCTTCGGACAGAGCTTCTACAAACGGGAATTCTTTTGATTGCCAGTTTCTGAAAGAGGACAATCTAGCATTGAAAGATCCCATCTCTGGATATTGCGTCATTGTTCTGTAAAGACACAAAACAAGATATATATTATAAGTAAGCTGTTGTAAACTGTAACGCTACAAAATTATTAATATACTATTAGGACTATATGTAACTTGTATAAAATTTCAAACAGTATTTACTGTCAATATTTTCTAGTATACGTACCGAGTATTATATATTTAATTTAAGAGTCAGCAAATAAGTTGTTATAATATTGTCGTTTTTTTATCGGTACTGGGAATAAAATTTGAAATTTATGCATGGGTTTACCAGAGGCTCTATGGAATAAATACAGAAAACAGTAATGCCCACAGTACACAGACCCGTAACTTTGTATCTGATGAGTGTTGTACGTATAGAATTTAGAGTTATTTTCCAAAAATCGCAAATGGTTATGCACATGTGGAGGTTTTCCGTAACTATCAAAAAATTCCCCCCGGGAGTTACTGTTTATGTAAATTGCTACCCAGTGCTTCCCGGGGCTATCTTTGGGATCTGTATTTACAATCAACGCTGCTGGTAGTTCCACATGTACAGGTAATTCATTAGCTGCGAAAACCCCAACATGATGATTGTCAAAGGCTCTATTTGATATTAACCCGTGAAGCAAATTTAAAGTCGACAGCATTGCTGGACACTAAATAGTAATATTGTGCAACTCACCTTGTTATACAATTAATCCAATTGAATATCTCTTTGATTATTAATTTCCATGAGAGCGTCAAATTCAGAGTAGATTCCAAAGCCGATTTGAAGTGGACTTCCAAGCTAACAGCCCCTTGCCGTTGAAGACTGCAGTGGGATATGGCACTTGCAGTTGCGTCTGGTGTTATATCGAAAACAAGTAATGCGTATCCCTGGGGGTATTCCTCGCGCGATATATTGTTTCCTTCATCCATATAGTGTATCCCTGTTCCAGAGAATAATGTGTGATATGCTGTTATGTACTTGTTGTTTTCAAAGTCTGGTTGAAGTGGTTTGCCGGGAATTTGGACTCCATCAACATATAAAGTAAAGAAGTTGTAATTGAAATGTTGAAAATTGAATGGGTTTGTAGACAGAGTGCCGTTGAATGCATCGTTGGTAACAAACCCCACAACTAATCGTTTCGGAAGACGTCGAAGTATCACATTGTCAATTGTTTTTGAAACAATATCTTTTGGAATAGTTACAGCTTTAAGTTGTACTCTTGTTAGAGGGTATTTTGCTGTATGTTTTTGCAATATGCGATTGTGACTAAGTTTGATGGATGAACTGACCGATACTTTTCTCACATATAGTGTAGCATCCAGAATTTCCACTTTGCCTTCACTGTCATCTAATCCCATCAAGCAGAAAGTGTTTTTCGAAGGAATCAGTTTTATTCGCATTTCCACTCCATTGATCAAAAATTTCTCTTGATTGAAAATATCAGAATGCAAGTAACCAAACATATCAAATGTTTTACTCTGTTTTGTTAGTTTGTTACGTTTTGTAAAGCCTTTGTTGTCTTCCGAAACGTTATCAAAAGCGCCTGCTGTATCTTTGTACCACAATGCACTTTGGAGATGAGATGATTTTGCAGATATGTCATAGTTCAGTGCTTTTTCAAAATAAGACCTGTATGGGTGCATGTGAGATGGAAACGAGATGAGTTTGTTATTTAAGTAGATTTGTACTTCGCTGAACATTGCATTGAGAAAATCATTGACAGGTCCAATTGTTTTATCTGTGGGTAGCAATAACTGACCATTCGCTTTTACAATTCTGGCATCTATATTCAACATTGTGTGTGCTAAATCCATATAATCATCACCATGTCCAGGTATTACAAACTCGGTGGGGGCATTATCTGCCAGAGAACTAACAGGTTTGTATCCGATGGTGTGGTGTTCTAAGATGCTTGTCTGAGTAGGTTTTACCGAGAAAATATCCAATTCACTTTTAAAACACTCACATGATTTCTCCCTAATTAGCGCCATATCTAATCAAAAATATCTGATGTTATTTGAATTTTCTTACGGTTGCGTTTGGTTGTTTTCTTGGTGTTTGTATTGGCACTGGATCTCTTCTTTCTCTGAGCGATCCTTCCAGTTCGCTGTCCCGAAGCAGAGTGATTCCTTTTGAAATGTTTATGCCCCTGATAACCTGAACCAATCATTTCGTTTAGCTTTGTTTCAGCTTTTCTTTTAAGATTTGATCTGGCATCCGAAATTCTGGATTGTAGTGACTGTTTTAGGGGTGTTTTGTCTACAACATCACCTAACACATTTACCCCTGTTTTTAACATTTCTTTCCCTACAGCTTTCGCTCCTTTTTTGATAAGAGGCAAAGCTGACCGAAAAAGTCCTCCAAGAAAACTTCCAATGCCATGTCCTTTTCGATAGGCAGCACCGTAATATATGTTACCCACACCAGATCCAGCTTGTTGATGGTAGTATTGAAAATATGGGAAAATTCCCCCCGGGAGTTACTGTTTATGTAAATTGCTACCCAGTGCTTCCCGGGGCTATCTTTGGGATCTGTATTTACAATCAACGCTGCTGGTAGTTCCACATGTACAGGTAATTCATTAGCTGCGAAAACCCCAACATGATGATTGTCAAAGGCTCTATTTGATATTAACCCGTGAAGCAAATTTAAAGTCGACAGCATTGCTGGACACTAAATAGTAATATTGTGCAACTCACCTTTTTATACTTCAAAGTAGACGGTACACGTCACAGTAGATTCCAGAACCAATTTGATCTGGGCCACCAAGCTGTTTATCGTTGTTGAAACAATGGAGAGCTATCTAACACAACGCTGATGCTCGGAATATGTAGGCGGGGTTTACAAACGCGCATGCGTACAATGCTATCTGGCATTTGTTGTGCTGTTGTAAAATGAATTTTGTACTATAAGAAAATTGTCTGTATGTGTGTGTGTGTGTGTGTATATATATATATATATACATACAGACACACACGCATATTTATTTATTGATGAAGTGTGTATATATATATATATATAATACAATACAATATAATATATATATATGTAATTTGAAGATACAACATAGTAAAATCTAACAACTAGAAAAATATTCATAACATTCGACTTTTATATTATATGTAATTTAAAACATTCTTCACAGTTTGAGAAATGGAGTGCTTGTGGAAACACCCGTTCTCTGCAATATTGGCTGGTCCATCAGGATGTGGAAAGACATATTTTGTGAAGCATTTTCTCCAGTGTTTACCCCAAATGGTTAATGTAAAATTCAACAATATTTTGGTGTGCTACGGGGAATGGCAATCTGCATACAATGATTTCCCTGGTTTTGTACAATTTCGGGAAGGAATGCCTAATATTGACCAATTTGTGCCAAATTCTGGACCTCATCTTATTATTATCGATGATCAGATGAGGGAATGCGATCAAAGAGTCACAGATTTATTTACAAAAGGGTGTCATCATCGTGATATTAGTCTTTTCTTTATCACTCAAAATCTATTCCATCAAGGAAAAGGGAATAGGGATATATCTTTAAATAGTCATTATATTGTATGCTTCAAAAATCCAAGAGACAGAGCCCAAATTAATTATTTATCTAGACAAGTATACCCGGAGAATCCAAATTTTATAAAAGATGCATATTACATTGCCAACGCTGAACCCCATGGATATTTGCTGTTTGATCTGAAGCAGAACACTCCGGAAGAAGTACGTTTTCGGTCGCGGATATTTCCCGACGATGATATCAAATATGTATATATTCCTACAAAAAAAGCAAGCATAATCACTAGTCGTTTATTCTATCATCATGGCTCCAAGAGTGAAACACGCTAAAGTGCTCCAAGTTTTGTCGGATGCTAAACCAGCTCTTCGCACAGCGATATTACAAGCTGCTGATTCTTCCTTAGTTAATTCAATCTGTGAGTGTTGTTACAATGTTCTAAAAGGGAATGTTCCTCTTTCAACACCTCAGAAAACAAGATTGAGCCGGTACAAGAAGGTGATACGTAATCTCTCTGCCAAAGGACACTCTACAAAGCAGAAGAAACAGATACTAGTGCAACACGGAGGATTTCTACCTGCGTTATTAGCCCCTTTAATAGGAGGTGTGTTATCAAGTTTATTTAAGTAAAAAAAATCTGAACATGGACCATGCCAAAAAAATGGTTATAATACCTCAAGAATTTATGGATAACATGAGACATCCTGTTATGTCTGCACCATCTACATCCTTATCGCAATTTGATCAGGATATGCAAGTAATTTTGAATCTCAAAGGTCTTTCGGATGATGAAAAATGGAATCGTTACAGTATTGTGCTCCAAAAATTTCTGTCTATTACTCGAAACAAAGAGAACCTGTGTCGCTACCGATTACAGAATCTACTGAGAAGTTGACTGATATGAAAGAAGAAATTCTAGCTGCTACACCTAGCATGTATCGTAGAAAAGCCGAACTGTTGTATGAACGTCTTTTACATAATAGTAATATTGATTGGGATAAATATGGGGCAGTTTTTATTAACAATAATAAAATTGAAGGCTCAAATATTGTCGATCTAGTATCGGATATAATTCGACCACGAAAAACAAGCAATCCTGTTGGGTGGCAACTATTCAATATAGCTCTGGCGTTATCTAATATTCCTCAAGAATATATTGGAAACCCCCGGAGACAGGAGTTTATTCAACAGATTGTTTTTGGCAACCCCGGACGCCATGTTCCGCTGTCCGGAGCTAACCAAGAAGAGGCACAAGAATTAACAGAAGCAGAAGAAGAAGAATAAGAAAAGGAACCAATTTCTTTTGTATCCTCATTTCCAGGGCACAAACGTAAACGTACTGTTCCAGTTTGGTCAAGATACAAACCATGAGCGAAAAAATATTAGAGAATATCTGGTACAATCCATCTCATCCAGCATCCTATTCTACAGCTTCAACACTATGGAAAGCTGTAAAAAAATCCATACCATTGTCAACAATCAAACATTGGTTGACAAAGCAAACTGCATACACTTTGCATAGACCTGTAAAGCGTCGATTTCCGAGAAACTTTTATTTTGTGCATAATATCGATGACCAATGGCAGGCTGACTTGAATGACATACAGAGTTTGCGAAATCACAACAAAGGGTACAGATATATACTCACAGTTATCGATATTTTTAGCAGGCATGCTTGGGCTGTCCCTGTAAAAAATAAAACTGGTGGATGTATAAAAAAGGCTTTCCAGCAAATTTTCAAACAAAGCAAAAGAAAACCTTTGAAATTACAAACTGACAAAGGCCGTGAGTTTACCAACAGTATTGTGCAGGAATATCTCAAAAAACAAAATGTAATTTATTTTACAACAAAGAATCCTGATATTAAAGCTAGTATTGTTGAAAGATTCAAAAGAACTTTAAAGGAACGCATGTGGAAGTATTTTACTAAACAAAGAACCAGCTGTTATGTTAATGTACTCCCAAAGCTTTTGAAAGCTTATAATCATAAAATTCACTCGAGTATTAAAATGGCACCAGCAGATGTTACTCCTGAGAAGGTTTTGAAAGTATGGCACAATATGTATGACAAAAAACTCAAATCTGATTCATCTCCACTATTGTCATAGAAGATGCCATTCAAAATAGGAGATACAGTGAGAATAACAAAAACCAAAAAACGCTTTGACAAAGGTTACATGGAAAATTGGACAAGAGAAATATTTGTGGTGGAACGTATTTTGAAAAGGAATCCTCAAGTGTATGAATTAAAAGATCTACAAGGACATAAAATCGATGGAACATTTTATACGGAAGAGTTGCAATTGGTCCGCTTACCGGATATGCATGAAATTGATAAAATCCTTGCTACCAAAGGTAAAGGAGCCAGTAAAAAGTTGTGAGTTCATTGGAAAGGTTACTCCAGATTATTTGACAGTTGGATTAGCGCATCGTTTTTGGAGTCAAAAAAAGAGAGAGAGAGGCATAAACTTTTGTAGGTATTCTCATCAGTGGTACAAATAACCTTCATAACACATCATGAGAAAAGCAAACGCTTTCTACCTTACTTTGCCTAGTAACAGTTCCATGAAATATTTCCCAAGTAATACTCTAACTAATTACACCACAAAGCTTCAGAACCGTGTGGAGTTGGACACCAACAAATGGGAGATGGCATTGGTAGAAGTGCATTATCCTTATTCAATACTAAACATTACAAGATTTAACAACTATATTCAATATAAATCTATGGATGATGTCAAATGGAACGAACTTCGAATATCCGAAGGCTATTACGCATCTATAAACAGCATTGTTGCAGAAATCAATAAATATTCTGAAACATTAAATTTTAGTCTCCGAAATCATCCTGCGTACAAACATGTGACTGTTGATATATCTACCAAGCAGAGAAACATAAATGTACGATTGTCACCTCAACTGGCACGGATATTAGGTTTTAAACCGACCGATGATCTATCAGAAGTAAAAATTGGACGCTCGCCTCCAAATGTTGTGAGAGAAATTCCTTCCCAGATGTATATTTACACAGATATTGCGGAATCACATATGGTGGGAGATGCTGTCGCCCCTCTATTACGTATTATAAACATTAATCCTATGGAACATACTTTTGGAAGTGATGGTGTGCAAATTTTCGATTCACCACATTACATCCCAGTGCAGAAACATAATTTCGAACAAATATAAATTGACTTAAGGGATAGCACTGGTGCACACATCTTATTCTCCTTCGGACTAGTGTGTTTGAAACTTCATTTTAGACGTTGTGGTGAAAAGCTCTGATTATGAATGACCCATATTTTCAATACTACCATCAACAAGCTGGATCTGGTGTGGGTAACATATATTACGGTGCTGCCTATCGAAAAGGACATGGCATTGGAAGTTTTCTTGGAGGACTTTTTCGGTCAGCTTTGCCTCTTATCAAAAAAGGAGCGAAAGCTGTAGGGAAAGAAATGTTAAAAACAGGGGTAAATGTGTTAGGTGATGTTGTAGACAAAACACCCCTAAAACAGTCACTACAATCCAGAATTTCGGATGCCAGATCAAATCTTAAAAGAAAAGCTGAAACAAAGCTAAAGGAAATGATTGGTTCAGGTTATCAGGGGCATAAACATTTCAAAAGGAATCACTCTGCTTCGGGACAGCGAACTGGAAGGATCGCTCAGAGAAAGAAGAGATCCAGTGCCAATACAAACACCAAGAAAACAACCAAACGCAACCGTAAGAAAATTCAAATAACATCAGATATTTTTGATTAGATATGGCGCTAATTAGGGAGAAATCATGTGAGTGTTTTAAAAGTGAATTGGATATTTTCTCGGTAAAACCTACTCAGACAAGCATCTTAGAACACCACACCATCGGATACAAACCTGTTAGTTCTCTGGCAGATAATGCCCCCACCGAGTTTGTAATACCTGGACATGGTGATGATTATATGGATTTAGCACACACAATGTTGAATATAGATGCCAGAATTGTAAAAGCGAATGGTCAGTTATTGCTACCCACAGATAAAACAATTGGACCTGTCAATGATTTTCTCAATGCAATGTTCAGCGAAGTACAAATCTACTTAAATAACAAACTCATCTCGTTTCCATCTCACATGCACCCATACAGGTCTTATTTTGAAAAAGCACTGAACTATGACATATCTGCAAAATCATCTCATCTCCAAAGTGCATTGTGGTACAAAGATACAGCAGGCGCTTTTGATAACGTTTCGGAAGACAACAAAGGCTTTACAAAACGTAACAAACTAACAAAACAGAGTAAAACATTTGATATGTTTGGTTACTTGCATTCTGATATTTTCAATCAAGAGAAATTTTTGATCAATGGAGTGGAAATGCGAATAAAACTGATTCCTTCGAAAAACACTTTCTGCTTGATGGGATTAGATGACAGTGAAGGCAAAGTGGAAATTCTGGATGCTACACTATATGTGAGAAAAGTATCGGTCAGTTCATCCATCAAACTTAGTCACAATCGCATATTGCAAAAACATACAGCAAAATACCCTCTAACAAGAGTACAACTTAAAGCTGTAACTATTCCAAAAGATATTGTTTCAAAAACAATTGACAATGTGATACTTCGACGTCTTCCGAAACGATTAGTTGTGGGGTTTGTTACCAACGATGCATTCAACGGCACTCTGTCTACAAACCCATTCAATTTTCAACATTTCAATTACAACTTCTTTACTTTATATGTTGATGGAGTCCAAATTCCCGGCAAACCACTTCAACCAGACTTTGAAAACAACAAGTACATAACAGCATATCACACATTATTAGTAGTGTGTTTTATGCTATGGACAGCGCAGGAAAGGAAGAGTTTGCCTCAAGCAGATTTGCTACACTTAAAACAGGCTCAACATGGCCATATGAGCTTTTTGCTCAAGTGTGGAACTCTGGCTAATCCAAGATTTTTGAGAAAATGCCCTCAAATATTTTTCA
This sequence comes from Lepisma saccharinum, assembly GCF_977018435.1. Lineage (NCBI taxonomy): Eukaryota > Metazoa > Arthropoda > Insecta > Zygentoma > Lepismatidae > Lepisma > Lepisma saccharinum. Next base: position 3,822,489 of record NC_139246.1, read on the forward strand.
GAAAGGAAGAGCTTTCTCGGAAAGGAAGAGCTCCCTGAGAAAGGAAAATATGCTCCTCTTGTTGCCTACACACACATACACACACACACACACACACACACACACACACACACACACACACACACACACACACACACACACACACACACACACATATTTACTTCTGGTTTAAGTTCAATTGGATACCAGCTTCAATTCTTCTAGAATTGCTCCGTGACTCTCTCATTTCTTACATCATAAACATATGATTTTTCCCCTATGAGAATAACAGTACAAATGGTGTCATCAGGTAATGCCTCATGGAATTCACAGATAATTTTAATGTTTGTCCTGTCATTCACTACAACTTGTTTTCTTTTTGAAGTGTTAATTACAAACATGAGTCTCTGTGCCTTGAATTCATCTGGTGTGTAATATATATCAGTATTGCCAGTAGTGACTCTCTTGAAGGAAGAAAAAGCTTCATATAATTTGAGAAAATCATCCTTGGACATGTCTAAATTATAATTTTCTCTAGGAAAGACCTCATTTCTGCCATTTTTAAGATATATGTTCTTGATGTTGCAGTTATCAAATTTACTTGAATTTTTTTCCTGATTGTTGTGTCTTCCAGTCTGAAACAGTACCACCACAAAATCAGGCATGTCGTACTGAATACTGGAGAATGAATTTGTGGCATCAAATTCATAATAAGAACCAGATGCGGGCTTCTGTACAGATTGATATGTGTAAAATTGCAGAGGAATCTGTGGATTTTTTATTATATCTGCTTTGTATTTAAGAGCATAACTGGCCTCATATTCAACAACAGGGATTCTTAACTCCATAGTCTGAATAATGCATTTGCCCTCATCTGGTAGGGTATTGGGCAGAGCTTCTCCTGTAGAGTTTAATGTGCTGTACCTCATCAAAGCATTGTTATCATTTGCAGCTCTTCTAAATGTGATTCTTAACCCACCCTTCCACATAATATCTTTGTAATCCGAGAAGAATCCTGGCAACAGGCGCATAGGGAACAGCACAGTGTGACTCTTGGATAATATCTTCTCACCAGCCTCAAATCCACCGATTCTGTAGTAACAAGCCTCGGTTTTGGATAATTTTAGTGTGGCCAAAGCCGTGGAGGTAATGCCGGGATAATCTATTCTGTTTATAACAACCCCATGTTTTCTGATCTCAATTTCAGAGAACAGATGCGGCACAAAATTGTCTACAAGTCTTATATTAGAATTTGCCGGATAATCTGTTCCATCGAGCTTTACAACATCAAATTTGATGTATAGATCTGCTCTGTGAGGGTGTATAAAGCCATCCCCAACATCAAGATCCACCTCTATTTCTGTGTTGGGTTGATTTAAATTTGCAAATGTCCTCCTGTTTGGAGGGAATGATTGTAGCTCATAACTCTCAATATTTTCCATTGTATGTATTTTTATTTAAATGTTAATCTCTATGATTGCAGTTGTTGTGGCTCCAGCAAAATCAACTAATTCTTCTTTTTCATTAGTGACCATCAATTCAATGTTATCTATTCTATTATGGCACACAGGAAAATATAACGTTGGGGATGGATTGTAGATGATGGGCTCCATGAATTCAGAATTAGGTTTGAATGTTGCAATGATGCCAGTTTGTTTGTGAGTGCCTATGCCATTTGATTTGGTGATCATACCCTCAGCCACATTGCAGTGAATATTCAGAGTCTCTATGGCTAAGAATTTAGGTATATTCATAGCAGTGTGTTTGATGCCTGCTTCAAGTTTTGTGTTGTTCTCAAAGCCTAACAGCTCTCCTATAGTAGCCAGTTCCACTGTTTCTGTGGCAGATACAATTTCTACTCTGTGAGTGACAGAATTTTGACTTAATACTATACCTCTGGGTAATTGAGCATTTAGAGTGGATAGATTATATTGCCCTGGAGTGATGACAATTTTTTGATCCCCTACTGCAATTGTGTTGTTGTGGTGTGTAATATTGGGGATTAAGTACATGCCATAAAATGCTCTGAGAGCTATTGTTTTGGGATACACTATGTCATCATGCAATGTAAGTTTCAATATTGAATTTTGGCTGGTGAGATGGAATACTCCCATGATGTTTCAGATACCACAAGGCTTTTTGAAAATCTTCAATTGATGGTTTATTTATTTGAAACATGTATCTGAGAACAGATAAGCACAAATGTCCGCAATTAACATCTTTGAAGTTTTGAACACGGGCATTATTATAATAAAGATTAGCTGATTTTAGATATTTTACTAAATTTTCAGGTGGAACACCTCCAAATGAATCAAACACAAATGCCTTATTGTTTAAATATTTAAGATAACAGATCCAGTGAGTGCCCTGATTTTTGAACTCATCCAAATTAACAATGCCACACTCTTTGTTGAGTGGTTGTTCTGGTAAAGAATCAGACATGTACACACCTCTAAAATGTTTGATGCCCAGTGGCTTGATTAAAGCTTTAATATCTTGGTTTGTAAGCGGCTCTTGTTTTTTTTAAACTTATTCATGGCTCTCTTAACACCTTTGCCTTTTTTCTCCATGGCCAGGTTATGGCGCATCTGCTCATCTAATTCTGCCCTATTTTTCTTGGCATCTATTACTGTTTTTGCTATGGCGGCTGATCCCCCGGCCAAGCTCCCAACTGCCCCGAGAGCAGCTAAGATGGCCGGGATGGTAAATATGAAACCCCCCACATGTGATTTTTTTTCTTGATTGCTGTAATTTTTTTAATTGGGGGGTACTAAGCAACAATTTCATACCATGGCCCTTGGCAATACAAGAGCTTTTTTTCTTGCGCTGCTTTTTGGTCAAAAGACTGTCAATAGTTTTAAGAGATTTAAGACCTGCATAAGGTACTTGATACATAACACCCTTGGCCTTCATCGTAGGTTTATTATATACATATTCACAGCCCCCACCCCAATTTTTGTTTGGTGCTCATAGCTATGGTGGTTCCCAATGCTGCTATTTTTTCACTCAAAGAAGCATCTTTGCTTACAAATCTGCCAAATGCAGCCTCTTCTAATTTCTTGTCTGCAACATGTCTCTTGTCAAGATCAGAATGTGTGTTGTATGCTATGTCATGGTCTCTACAAGCAGCATCTAGAGGATTAACACCAGGATCCCCTCTGTTTAATCTATGGTCCAATTTTGTGCCTGGACCACAATACTGATAGCCTGGAATGTGTAATTCAAATGGCAGCTTGTTTATAATGTCATTAACCAACCCCCGACCCTCAGAAATATTCCAAAATTTAGGTGGTAGAGTGTTAATAATTTTTATGAGATATCCAATCCCCTTAGGGTCATTCACTATAAAATTAGACAATTTGGTGCTTATCATTTCCATAATTCCAACCTTTTCATTGTAAAAATTGTTGTTGCCAGCATTTTCCTCCCCAGCTATCACCAATAACCTATCTACAAGTTTCCTGACATCATCAACCCACACAAATTCTTTAGGCAGGGTGTTGTATTGTTTGATTCCACTGCCAGTCTTGATCTGTGACCATATGGGCTTGATTAAATTATTGTATTTTGCCCCACTGCTCGACTTGACTCTTTTTTGTGTGGGATCATTGTTCTGGTACAGAGCATCTGATTTTATTAATATTTCTTTGTAATCCTCATAATCCTGATCTGTATAGCTGCCAGGCCTTTTCCTAGTCATCAGTTCCCACAATCCAGGTGTGCCGGTGTACTTAACAAAAGCACCTTTTTCTCCGAGACGAGATTCTGAATAAACAATTATATCATCTCCCATAAATGTTACTCTGAAATTGCCAATTCTATGTATGATGCTACCATCAAGCTCTGTGTCAGCATATAAGCCAAAGACCTCATCTTTGTTGTCTTTAGGTGTGGTTAAATATTTTTGAGCAAGAAGACCCAATTCAATAGGATCCTGACTAGCCTCAATTCTTCTAGGAGCAACAGGACTAGGTGTATGAATACTGGAAAGTGGGGTGAATGGATAATCTAATATGTTCCTGGCAGCTACAGGTACAAGCTCCGTGATCAAATCTTGATTTTGCTCTGTAACAGTTTTGATATTTTTACCTAAATTATTAATAGCATCAATTACAGGCTGTTCTGTTTGTTTGTGTTTTTCATAAATTCCACGGTTCTCTGATTTCCATCCCTTAAATCTTTTTACAAGATAATCTCTTAACTTAAGATCGTCAATAATTGGCCTTTTCATGTTTATTTATTTATGTCTCAACGTCTAGAAAATCGTTGATTTTATTTCTGTATTTGCCAGTGTTAGGTGTTCTTGTCATATCAATTGTGACAAACCCATAACTGTCCTGGCTCCAGCACTTGCTGCAAAACTTGGAAAAATCATTGTAGCTCAGGTCCCCACCTACATATTCATCATGTATGTGTTTGAGGTTGGTATGATCTTGATGAAACACACATATAAAATTGCTGTTGTCTCGGATCAGCTGCTTCGGTATTTTTGAAAAAGTCTGTGCCAGGTAGAAACAATCAATGTTTTTGTGTCGCCCCTGTGTAAAGAAATTTCTAACCTTGTTTTGATTATCCAGTATAATGTCATCAAACACAACAACAGAATTATCGAGACATTCATGGAGTGGCTTAACATCTGGTTCAAAAGTGGCAATATCCAATCCATCATAAAGCTTCATCAGCTGCTGATATTTTAATTGTTCCAAGCTCTTAGAGAAAACATACAAGTGCCTGTTTTTCCAGTCTAACCAGTTGGGTGCCAATAAAAAATTATCAACCATTAGTGTAGTTTTACCACAAGCAGATGGCCCAACAATAAGACACCTAATATTTTCAGGCAGCAATTTTCCATTTCTCTTATTCTGCTGTTCAGGCTCTGGCAGCCTTTTTATAACATCCCAGGTGTTCATAGTATCACTTTGTCTGCCTCGATCCAGCTGTTTTCCGGATGACCCAGCCATTTGACAAGTAACTTGTTGCCTTTTCTGCGAATAATTTTTTCTATGAGATATGTGTCAGGCTGTTTAGTTTTGCTGAGCTCTTGTTCATAGAATCGGCCTTTGAGAATTTCTCCTCGGTGATCCTTTATTATATATGTGTTAAGGGTCCCGGGTTTAACTTGAACCACTGTAAATAATTCTGTACTCCAGTTTCTTGTAAACCCTCTCTTGAATAAGTGCTTATATTTGCTGATTCTTACTTGATCACCCACCCTGTATTTGGCTCTTCTTGTTGTTGGCTGGTATCTAGGATAATAAACAGTCCTGATCAATTTTTGCTCATCAGATGGAGTTACTTCAGAGGGTTTCATGTTGATTGTGGAATGGACCGAGTTGTTATATTTATGTAGAAGTTCTGGAAGAATATTAATCCATTTATAATTACCTTGAAGTGTAAATTGTTTATACATAAGATTTTTTAAGGTTCTGTTGAATCTTTCTACAATTGAGGCTTTGAGGTCACTGTAACTCGAGTAATGTTTTATTGCCTGGCTTTTAATAAATTGTTGGAACACTGAATTATAAAATTCTTTGCCATTATCTGTTTGCAAATAGCGCGGGGATCTTCCACTCTGATTGATGATTGTCCTGAGGGCTTCTGTAACACATTTTCCAGTCTTGGATTTGAGTGGCACAGCCCAGGCAAATTTTGAAAATGTGTCTATTACAGTAAGTAGATACTTGTAGCCCTTGTTGATTTTGTCTAAGTTTTTCAACTGTCCACTTGACAACTCAATCAAGTCGCTTTGCCATAAATCATCTATGCCCTTTGTGACTACTGGGAGTCTCTTAAAATTATGTCGGGCTTGTTTGTGTAATTCATCAACAATAATTTGTCTAGACATAATACGTAAACAAGAATATTGCAACTATGGGGTGTTCAGCAGCTGAGACTGCAGGATTTTCTAAATATAATTTGTCTCCTATTTGTATATGAAATTCCAGAGAGCCATCATCTTCAGTATAGGCTGTTTCTAATGTATTGGGGTCTGTAAAATCCTCTAATTCTACACTGGTGATTTTTACTTTGTTATCAGCATTTGTTATTGATAAGGTAGGGTAGTGGTGTGCCTGTGGCTGATGCCAATATTTGATCTTGATTGGTCTCAATGTGCCCCCAACAAAAAACTGGTAATAAAACTGTGCAGGGGACAGCATATATATTTTGCCACCCGGTGTAAATGGTGAATCATATTCTTTGTTGGGGATGCTGTACAATTCAAGAATTACTGTATGTTTTGGATTCTCGATTATGCCTGTTATTTCCTTTTCTGCTGTGAGCAATCTACTTGTTACAGATTCAAGGTGCTCATTGATAGTCCTAACAACATCATCATGGCCTGGCTTGATTTTTATGTCCACAATAAGTTTCTTGTATTGTTGCACAATCTCTTGAAGCTGGGTGGCAAAAACAGACAGGGCATTTGCTTGATTGGATTCCATGGTCCCTAGCTGTTGCTTGATATTAGCTACAATTTGTTGCAAATTTTCAACAACTGCCAATTTTGAATTTTGAGCAGTAAGATCATGGACCTGTCTTCTGATATCCTCAAACAGGGCATGCAGTTCATTAATATGTTGATTGGTTGGTAGAGTGTCCACTGTCTGAGTGAGTTGTTTGATCTCTGCCTGGATATTCTTGATATCTTCTGATTTCAATATGCGATTCACTGCCCTCTTAATATTTTTAAGTTCCTGTGATGTAGGGAGATTTGATACTGTATTTTGTAAAAATTCAAGTGCCAATTTCACATTGTTTAATTCAGAAGCATCAGCCACATTTTGCATAGCATTTTGGAGCAGGGCTATATCTGCCTGAGTGGGCGTGGATTGTTGTAAAATTTCAAGTTTTGTTTGGATATCATCGATCAAGTGATGAAAATGAGATAGTTCAGATTCAGTGTTGAGGTTTTCAAGCTTTGTGATTTGGTGCTGGACACTTACAAGTGTATCTACAATCCCAGGCAATCGGGATTCTAGTACATTTGCCAAATCACTTTGCACTGCTGCTATTGTACCTTCAAGATGGGTTATGGAACTTTGAATTTTTCCAAAATCTTCGTATGTTTCAAGTTGCAGCTTAATGTTCGCAACACTCCGAGTTATTGCATTCAAAGCATCTGAAGATGGCAAGTTGTTCATAAAATTTTCAAGTGTCTCAATTTTTTCTTTAACCTCGGCTATGGCATTGTGCAGAGGGTCCAGATTAGGTATTTGGAGTGACTGAATCTGTTCTTTTAGAGTGGAAATCACTAGATCAAAATCTTCTTGTGACTTTATGCTTTTGACAATTGTTTGGAGCTGTGCCTGGACATTATTAATCTGTTCTTCCAATTGCTGTTTCAATTGCTCAGAGTTGTTAGCCTGGGTCTTAAATTTGGCTTGAAGAGCTGCAACAGCTTCTTCTAAACTTTGAAAATTATCTAATGTTGCCAGATCAGTATATTTCTGAAGCAGCACTTTGAGTTCAGAATCAATTTTAAGAAGAGGGTCCATGCATTGTGATTGTAAATTTGTAATTTCTAGTTGAAGACTGGCATTGAGTGTGGTTTGTAAAGCTTGCAAATCACTTCTTAATTTCTTGACTCTGACATCAAGCATCAGAATCTCATCACTGTGATCTTCATGTCTTGTATGGCCAAATATATCATTAGGCATTTTCTTTTAGTGGTTATTTATTATTGAGTATCTGATTCTTAATTCTATAAAAAAGGGTATAAGCTTGTCATAGGATCCCGGGACCTCAATATATAAGCAGTCACCAGCAGAAACAGTATAAACAGTGCCAGAAATCATGTTTGAGTGCTTAATTCTGTAAATATTTCTCCCTACTGAAATTTTAACATCACCCTCAGGGGTTGTAATAAATTGCAATTGACCACCTACAGGTAATTGGTAATGATTTAAATTATTGTTAAATATGTACAATATTTTGCCTGTTTCATCATCAACTTCTGTAAGTATGCTGTTCAGATGAATAATTAACAAGCCACTCAGTTTAGACAGCATATCAGAAGAGGGTTGTGGTGTCGGCAGCTCCATAATAGCCTGTTTTTTGAACCCAAATAAGTTCATAGGCATGTTTATTTATTTCAAATCATGCTCTGTAATTGGGCACTGATTACCATTTTTCAAATCACAATGCCCCCAAGGTAGAGTATGTATACCACATGATAAAATGCATCTCTTGTCATCATGTGGATCCAGAGCCACTTTTCTTACAAAATTTGAAGTCAGCAAGTGATCCTCACTCTGAATTCTGCATTCTGATGTTCTGATTGAACTCTGGGATTTGATGCAATTTTCATAATCTTCAAATTTAAGCTCTTTGTCAACAGTTACTCTGCCAATGCCCTTGGCTTTTTTGACAACAGCACTACATGTTTTAAAAGTGTACATCTTGGCACTTAACCCAACAAATTTCACAATAACATCACCAAGTGTCTCATCTTTTAACTTGCCAGGCACCTTTTTGTTGTGGGGTTGAATCCTTGTATGTTCACTAGTATCAAAGTATTGAAACAATTCAGGCTGTGACATATCTTGATAAACATCTTCTGTTTGAATATCAAGAATAAAACTATCCGTGTCCATGTACAATAATTTTACACGATCACCATAAAAAGGTTTCAGCACATCATAATACAATGTTAACATATGTAATTTGGCCAATTCTAATATCACAGCCCCTACATAAATAGGTTTATCAAACTTAATTTTTGTTTTCTTCATGTTGAAAAGTGCCATATTCTCATCATAAATTCTTCTGTAATTGAAGTTGGGCTTTGCAACCAATTTTTTGCTCAGGCTGGGGTCAGTAATTATTTTAACATCGGTATGTTTTCTGACATTTTCAATAGTTTTGCCATACACTGAATTAACCAACAATTTAAACAAGCCCTTATCAAATTCGCTTTTTGCAGATGTTCGAAGCTCCGTATTTGTATCAATGTATGGTTTCAACCATTCTGAGTGCCTGAACCTCAAAACTTTTCCAACTTTGGTTACTTGAACACCATGTTTCATCAGGAACTGGAGGTTTTTGTAATATGCGACATAACCCTCTTTTGGTTCCAGAGTCATCATGAGCTTCTTCTGTTTAGAGCCAGGTGAGCACTGAACCTCGGGAATTGGGGACAGATCAGAAAATTTATTGTGCAAATGATCTGGAATTGTCAGATCAACCTCTAAGATTAGGCCATGGTGACTGTCATCAAAATTCTTAAGATCCTCAATATTGAAATCTTCAACCCATTCAAGCTCTGCATATGGCAGTTTTTGCATCATAGCGTGACCATAGAGGCTGTTTGCATCTACATACGTTATAAAATTTGATGGCCGTGTTGGATCATAATCAGGCAGCATAATATGCTTGTTATTTGCTCTGGCATATCTCTGAGAACATTGCACCATCCCTCCTCTTATACCTTTCTCCGTAAACAGATACATATCTTGGTCGTGGATCAGATCCAATTGCATTTTAGTGTTCAAAAACGTTGCGGCCCATGCTAGGCCCGGGGCACTGTAAAAATACACTGGGTCCAGTCCATAATTTTGCATGGAAGATTTTCTGAATGCCTGCCATATATCAGCTAAGAGGGTTACATCAAGTTTCGAATATGCCTTGTGATAATCACCAAATATCTTGCATTTTAAATTGTTCCACACCAACTGGGCATGGTGATAATCTTCATCAGTGATTCCAGATCCTCTGATTTTGCTGTAAAACTCTTCTTGCGGTGGCAAAGAACACTCATCAAATTTAGAAAAATCTGTGACATAGTCATATGGATACACACCCTTCCGCCTAATTAATTCCAGGTCCTGATTTGGAAACGAGGCACGTGTGATTTTCAAGTCATCATCAGGTAATTGACTGGCCAGTGTAGCCAGGCTAGCAGGTAAAAATCTGTGAGAATCAAGAAATCTTAATTGAATAGGAACACCATCAACTTTAATTATCTTGGTAATGGCAATATATTTTTCATCATTTTCAGCTAAAATATTTAAATTCTGCTTGTCAAACCCCTCGTATCTGATCAAATGATGGAAATCATAATTGGATGCTCCATGGCAAAATATGGGGACAAATCTTGGTCTCTTGATCTTAATATTACAGCTTTTACACAGGGCCATTAAAAATTTACCATCTGTATGAGAATGGTGACGTACCTTGATATTTGCATCTGAAAATTCACAATCACATACCGGGCATTTTTCTGCATTGTTGAAATCTTCAATCTGTTCCTCTGTTAAAGGCAACATAGGCTTTGATTTTAATAAGATGCTATGTCACGGCACTCATTTTCTATTCTTTGTGCAAATTCTTTGACGGCATTTGGTCCCATGTATAAATATTCTTTACTAACCACACCACCCTGTACAACCACATACCAAAAGGTGGAAGGTTCATGTAACTGGTATGGTGTAATCGAGGATTCTTCAGGATCTGGATTGCAGAATGCAAGAGGTTTGAGGTTCGATTCAAAATCATAGACAATAAATGCTGGGTGTTCCAACAAGGCTTCAAACTTTTTGAATTTGCAATTTTCACTTGGATTGGGCATCACCATATGAACAGGTTTATGATTGCCACAGTATTTCAGATGCTCAATTAACTTGTTTTTGGCAATTTCTGCATTTTTTTCAGGAACCCCCTTCACCATTTTTTGACCATCAAATACAGTTAAACATCTTCTGCACAACTTGAATATTCTATTAGTTTTGTCTAGTTGTGTTCTCACTAAAGCTTGAAGATTATGTATCAGAGTGTAATGATGTGTATCATCCCCTTCAATTAAGAGCAAATCAATCGGAACAGAAGATTCATCATCAAGTGTACTGATTCTGAGAGGTGCTATCGGGCAATTGCCAGTGGAACAAATAAATACATTAATAGATAATTGTTTGCCATTGATGTGCCTGGCCCTTTTTTCAAATTTGTCAATATTCTGAACAGACATCGGATATTCCAAACCCTCCATTGCATCGTCAAAAAGATGTTCATGTTGTTTGTAATAAGTTATTCTCTGAGGATCCCTTGAAACTGGATACAAAGCAGCTAAAATACACCACAAAAAGCATTTCTGGTCGGCATTTTTTATATTAACCACGGCTCTTTTGTTTTTGATATTGTCAGGTAATGGCAGATAAGTGGAACCTTGTAATGGGCTGAATTCAGAAATATGAACATATAACTTGTGTGAAGAACCGCATAGGCTCCATCCTGACTCTTTTGCCGCAAATTCAGAGTGTTTAATATTCAGTTGATTTATCAAGCTGCTTATTATTCTGTCCGAATTTGCATTTGAATATACAGGTAGAGTTTCTGTTATGTGGGGCTGTGTAAATTTTGTGCCATTTGGTTTCTTATATTGTACAAACAATTTCAGAGATAGCTTATAAGAGCCATTTTGTGCATTAAGAATTGCCTGCAGATCAGGATTTATACTGTTCAAAAAATTCTCAATGCCACATCTTGGCTCTGATACAAACGGATAATCCCTAAGTTGGCCAGCAAAACTGCTGTGGATGGGTTCATAGCGTGGCTGCTTTGCAGGTCCAGCATTAACAGGTGCTTCGTGCTTTCTCTTCAGACCAGATGTAGATGGTTGAGTTGATGACTGTACAGAGCAAGTATCTTTATGTTTATATGTGAAGTATTTCATGCTGTATTTTCTATTGCATTTGGGGCAACTTATTGTGGGAGTTCTGCATTTGTCTGGGTTACAAATCTTTTGGTGTCTGGCCCAATTAGAGCTAAATATATTTTTATTGCACTGATTACAATATTTTTGATTCGGCATTTTTGTTGTTGTTTATTATATACAATTTCCTGGGATTCAAATCAAAACTTTATACTGAATCAGTTGGGTTCAGCACTGTACTTTGTGTGTGTGTATGTGTGTATGTGTATATACACTTAATATTTTTGGCTTTGGTATTTATATACAATTTCTTGGGGGTCAAACCAAAACTCTATGCTGGATCAGTTGAGTTCAGTGCAGACAAAAAAACTGCATAGCTCTATGTCAATTAGTTCTTGAGATTTTGTATTTAGGAACCACTTTGGCCCCCCTCCCCTGCCGAAAATTGACTTTTATTGTATCAGTGTATATTGTCTCTATGACCTTACTTGGGTTATTCCGCCAAATTATATGCTTCAAGTCTCCTATACTTTGGTGGAGCCTGTTCAGGTTCTGCCCCCCACTTGTGGGTTCCACTGCCGATCCAGCAATGGTGAAGAATCTGCACTGTGCCCTGGCTTATATAGATTTACAGAGCCAATAGAAACACTGCTTATTTAAACGTAACACATAATCGCATTATGTCATAAGCAACCAATCAGAAAACACCACATAATCACATTATGTCATAACCATTTAATCAATTAATATTGTACAACATGATGCAATAGAAGTGGACCGGGAAGTAAATATGTATGGATGTGGGCGGGTGGGTGTGTTGGGGTGGGTGGGGGTGTATTCAGAAACATGAGCTATTCTCTAACATTTTTGCCGAAGTACTTTCTTCTGAGTGTATCCCGTTTTTCTGCTGAGCGTACATGCAATCCATCCCTACTAGCAGCGCCTCCCCGCTGAGGCGAGCGGTGAGGTCTGGAACTACTCCGATCATTCAATAGAACTGCCGGAGCTTTTGCTAATAAGACTCAATGCAGGCAATAGGACTCCCGTGCCAAGTATCGATCCCACCGCTTTGGGGCCGTCATGCGCACATATTATTCAAGTATTGATCCGTACATATTTGCGGTGCTGCCAGCGGCCTTCAGAGGCACTGACCCTCCGCAAATACCTGCGCGGACATGCATGTCTAGAATGGCAATAACCTTGTTATGTATTAATTTTTGTATAACAGGCTGGGACAGATATAAGCCTCGCCCTAAATAAGAATAGATCACAACAAACAAGCTGGATGTAACAAATATCAGATTTTATATAAGAAAATGCAAAATATCCCAGTTTCAATTCAATCCATTTATCTGAATTGAAGAAACCAACAATTCACATATCCCCATATCATTGTATGCTTGCCTATTAGCCTCTTTTGCTGTTGTGCTCAATTAATTTTCACTAATTGGCAATTTTCTTGAAGAGGCCTAATAGAACAAGATACGGCGGTATGAGAAATATGTGAATTAAAGATATTTTAGCAATATACGACGTCTTAAGAAAGGCATATTCAGCTCCAAAGTACTTTGTTTAACACTTACTACCAATCCCTATTACTGGCAAAGAGAGTATAAAATGATGTAGTATTGAAAAAAATTGACTTGTTCACCGAGTTCAGACATTTGCACATAGATGGCCCCTGTTGTTGTTGCTGCTTATCTCTAAAATTCTAGAAGAATTGAAGCTGGTATCCAATTGAACTTAAACCAGAAGTAAATATGTATGTGTGTGTGTGTGTGTGTGTGTGTGTGTGTGTGTGTGTGTGTGTGTGTGTGTGTGTGTGTGTGTGTGTGTAGGCAACAAGAGGAGCATATTTTCCTTTCTCAGGGAGCTCTTCCTTTCCGAGAAAGCTCTTCCTTTCTGAAAAATATTTGAGGGCATTTTCACAAAAATCTTGGATTAGCCAGAGTTCCACACTTGAGCAAAAAGCTCATATGGCCATGTTGAGCCTGTTTTAAGTGTAGCAAATCTGCTTGAGGCAAACTCTTCCTTTCCTGCGCTGTCCATAGCATAAAACACACTACTATTATTCTCTGGAACAGGGATACACCATATGGATGAAGGAAACAATATATCGCGCGAGGAATACCCCCAGGGATACGCATTACTTGTTTTCGATATAACACCAGACGCAGCTGCAAGTGCCATATCCCACTGCAGTCTTCAACGGCAAGGGGCTGTTAGCTTGGAAGTCCACTTCAAATCGGCTTTGGAATCTACTCTGAATTTGACGCTCTCATGGAAATTAATAATCAAAGAGATATTCAATTGGATTAATTGTATAACAAGGTGAGTTGCACAATATTACTATTTAGTGTCCAGCAATGCTGTCGACTTTAAATTTGCTTCACGGGTTAATATCAAATAGAGCCTTTGACAATCATCATGTTGGGGTTTTCGCAGCTAATGAATTACCTGTACATGTGGAACTACCAGCAGCGTTGATTGTAAATACAGATCCCAAAGATAGCCCCGGGAAGCACTGGGTAGCAATTTACATAAACAGTAACTCCCGGGGGGAATTTTTTGATAGTTACGGAAAACCTCCACATGTGCATAACCATTTGCGATTTTTGGAAAATAACTCTAAATTCTATACGTACAACACTCATCAGATACAAAGTTACGGGTCTGTGTACTGTGGGCATTACTGTTTTCTGTATTTATTCCATAGAGCCTCTGGTAAACCCATGCATAAATTTCAAATTTTATTCCCAGTACCGATAAAAAAACGACAATATTATAACAACTTATTTGCTGACTCTTAAATTAAATTTATAATACTCGGTACGTATACTAGAAAATATTGACAGTAAATACTGTTTGAAATTTTATACAAGTTACATATAGTCCTAATAGTATATTAATAATTTTGTAGCGTTACAGTTTACAACAGCTTACTTATAATACATATCTTGTTTTGTGTCTTTACAGAACAATGACGCAATATCCAGAGATGGGATCTTTCAATGCTAGATTGTCCTCTTTCAGAAACTGGCAATCAAAAGAATTCCCGTTTGTAGAAGCTCTGTCCGAAGCAGGATTATTTTACATTCAAAAAGAGGATAAAACAGTATGCTTCAAATGTGGTGGAGGATTATACCGATGGAAATACAGAAACAATCCAATACTAGAACATCGTCCATATTTTCCATTTTGCCCCCTGTCTATAAACCTAATTTCAGATCGACAATGCGGTTGATGCTTTAATTAAATTAATTAATATTTGTTATCCAATATTTCCTCAATATGACGTTTATGATATTCTGCTGATTTTTCTCTCACCATTGATCTTTGTAATGCCCCGCCCCCTCCACCTTTTTTGTCCAGCACATGCTTGGTTTGCTACGCGCGCATGCGTCTCAAAAACACACCCACGCATTTCTTCAAATGTATACCTGCACGCTGCGACATGCAGTATCTCGCAGTTCTTAGTCATGGAATCCTCTATTTCGATGCCGCTGAAAAAAATATTTCAACCGTACACTAATTTCAAGGGGGTTCTTCAGAAAGAGAGCGATCAGCATTTACCTGAAGAACAAAAACAAGTAACTAGTCTTATACGCCAGTCGATATTATTTGATCACGTCTACTATTTGAATGCTTCGAAAACAAAAGTTATCTCAATCGGACTTTCCTCTCATCTGGATTTCCAACCTGTGGTCAGGCTACACAGAAGCGGGGCGGCCGGTGTTGAACTACAGTTGCAGGAGTGGCACGCTCTTCAGGAATTGTTTCCAGTAATCGACAATTACATCGCTATTCCAGGTGAGCAGCCTCGTGTTTCCTACCCACTAAGTGAGCAACATGAATTGCTGATAACCACACTGTACAATCGCCGTCAGATCATTATAAGGAAGAAACCAGCTTACGGTTCCCTGGAGATAGTGTTCATCGCAGAAAGTTCGTGGCGGAACTTTATGAAGATATTTGTGTGCATCGAGCATGCGAAAGTTATGTGTGAAACAGTGTCGCCGTATCTGAAATCATATTTTGGAAACTGTGTGGAATCTTGCATTCTCGACCTTCGCGAACAATGTTTCGTTTGCACAAATATTTCCCCTGTCCATGCATGTAATAAGGAGAAGTTTGTGCTTTCCCATCTACATGGATGTACAAAACCTGAGCCTTTGTCTATACAAAACATCGACGGAAAAAGACTTTCCAAAGAAGTGTTTGTTTTTGCGAGAACATGCTTGTGGAAAAAATAGTGAAACATTTTAATTCAGTGGTTGCAGCAGAAAATGGATATGATAGTGACACAATTCCTTATGTGGGTGAGTGAACAAACTTGAAGAATAAAAACTTGTTAAATAACATGCTGATAAACTGGTGACACAATATAAACATTTTACATATGTATGTGTGTGTGTGTGTTTGCGGCTCTTTTGAATTTTGTAAATATTGGTAATAAACAGGGATAAAATATATGTCTTGGCTTTATTTCACTTATCACCCCTTTAAAAATCCTCATGGTTTATATTTTTACTGGTAACAATCGTTAATAACAACATTAATAATTAACTATATAATGAAAAAGTGTGTATTGTGGACTTGTCGAAGATAAAGCATGAGAGCTTTTCTTCACACTGGTAAAACTCGGTGTTAATAACAACATTAATAATTAACTATATAATGAAAAAGTGTGTATTGTGGATTTGTCGGAGATAAAGCATGAGAGCTTTTCTTCACACTGGTAAGAATCTGTGTTAATAACAACATTAATAATTAACTATACAATAAAAAAAATGTGTATTGTGGACTTGTCGGAGATAAAGCATTAGAGCTTTTCTGCACAGCGCTGGACACGCAAAGGCAAGTATCTTTATTTTCATTCTATTTCTAACAGTGATTCGCTATTTTTTCTTGTCACTATAAAAAAACTAATTCAATTTTTCTTTTATCACATCTGTCGCCATTTTGCTTGTTTTTTGTTTAATTCCTCTTTATGCATTGAGGTTAATCGAAACATAACTTTAGACTTTTACATGGAATTGAAACATAGAATCTTGCCTCCTTTGATTGAATCGAACCTGTGACTCCTTTTTGATCACAAAACAATAGTGACGACCATCTTGCTTATTTTACCTACTCTTTATGCATTTAAGCTAATCGGTACTGGGGCCCCACACAGCAAAACAACAGATTTTAATTTATCTTTATACATTAGCGGTAAAGTCTTTGCGTTGTAATCAAAAGGCATTTTGTTTCGATTTTTAATATCTGTTCCTGCCTAAATACTAATGGGGCCGCCATATTGATTTTATTCAAATAATATTTATGCACAGATGGACTAATCGGGACCTATAATGGCGGGACAAAACAATTGGCCTCATTTAACTACCTAGAGAATCGAACCCGCGACCTCTTCATTACCAGGCGACAACATTAACCACTATCCCAAGGCCGCCATATTGATTTTATTCAATCACTATTTATGCACAGATGGACTAATAGGAACCTATAATGGCGGGATTAAACAATTGGCCTAATTTAACTACCTAGAGAATCGAACCCGCGACCTCTTCATT
The DNA here is from genome assembly GCF_977018435.1 of Lepisma saccharinum. Classification (NCBI taxonomy): domain Eukaryota; kingdom Metazoa; phylum Arthropoda; class Insecta; order Zygentoma; family Lepismatidae; genus Lepisma; species Lepisma saccharinum. Next base: position 3,839,688 of record NC_139246.1, read on the forward strand.
GCCAGGTGACAACATTAACCACTAACCCAACTCGATTTTCGAACTCAACCATTTTGTTGGCTTTATTTACACACAGGCTAATCGAAATATTTCAATATTGACATCGTCGACTTGTAATCATGGGGTCCCAGGTTCAATACTCGGTGGAGGCACATAGTGGTCCGAATCACCACTTTTCAACTGTAGGTCCACTCCTGATTAGTCTTGCCGTGCATAAAGTGGACTTAAAAAAAACTAACTCAATCTATCAATCAATCAATATTGACTCTACCAGGAATCGAACCCTCGACGCCTCTTGTTTTACAGAGCAATAACCTTAGCCGCTAAGCTTTCGGGGTACAACACCTTCGGCGCCATCTTTAAATCATTTCTTCATGTGTTTGCATCATACGCAATGGTTGCGCGCGCATTTCCTCCAAAGACACACACACACACATACAAACATACGCACGTGTTAGGTTTGCATACATCAAGAAACAACGTGACAAATCCATTGACCCCCTCCCCCACCGCTTCCGATGTCTTCAACGTGATCAGACACGTTCTGCTGACTCAACAATAAAATCGCTCGTACACCTCTACGACCGGATGTAACATAACACCAGTGGCATCGAATTTTTGCTGACGCGTAGGAATGAAGTGCTGCCTGTCTACTTGTTGGTAACTTCAATGGGAAAATACGTATCTACATCGTGTTAGTTTTAATTAAATATTTAGATGCATAATAACAAAGATTATTAACAGCTTCCCGTGCTTGTTGTTTAACATTGAGGAACTTATAGAAAGTGTATTTTCACCCAGAAAACTACTGTAAGTGAATTATACTAGACATTTCCTATTTCAAGATACGAGCGTCAGAATTTATTACAGACGCAATTACGTTCAAAAATGTGAAAATGACAAAAGACGTAAATATTGCATTTTCAATTTAGTGTCGCTATTGAATTCGTTTATGCAAAAACATCCAACTATCTTGAAACAGTTATTACTTACTCAGTTTATTATTAAGAAATCAGACAATACTGTTTTGAATATTTGTACCTTATTAGAGCCCATGCACACATAAAGTAACTTTCGAACTTGGCAAACTTATACACTTGTTCCGCTTCATCCAATACAAAATGCAGACATTATACCCCATCTATATTATGATTACGCCCACGACGTGGCCGAAGGTCACGCATGCTAGCGTACAAGACGTGGCCAAAGGCCACGTCGAAAGTACGCGAGTCCTCCAATATATATATCGTCGATGTTTTCACGAACTGGCGAATATGTCAACTCCCCTGCATCACGAACCGGCGAATGTGCAAAATTTGACATTTTGAGTTTTTGACGCTGTATGTGTTGGAACAACTTGTACTTTGCTCTCACAAAGTTTCAAATTAAATATTGCTTAGGAGATAAAGATGGACAACGTTTTGTCGAATATGAAAACTAGTATTGTGATAATTTCACGAACCGACGAATATGAAAATTCGCCGCTTCGTGGAGAAAAAAACATGATATAATTTTACAATCCATTCAGGATGTGTCAGTTCGACTACATTTTGTATAACAGATGCCGCTGTAATAACACGTTTTATATTTCATTTTTTTCATAAGAAATATAACCCATTTGTAAGATATCAGAAAACATGTAAGGCACAGTTGTTTGTGTTTCTATTGGAACAATGTACAGTCTATATTTTGAGACTTTCAATGAAATTGGCAATCATCTGGTTTACTTCTCGCAACTAAATTACTTCGAATGGTTTATAGAAGAATGCCATATTTCTTTGATATTATTTTGAAGAATAGCCTTCAAATGGTGTGGCTCGTTGTGTAATTATTCAGTAGATATGAATAAGGACGTGCTTGTGAAGTGGACTGATGGCATTACTAACATCGTCAGAAGCCAAGAACTTACACTCCCCCATGGAATGAAGAAGTTGCAATATGGAGCGAAAGTAAAAATGTGGTGGGATCCTGAGAAAATTTATTATGAAGGTGTTGTGATCGGGATGGGAGAAGATTCTGAAAGTGGTGATACAGGTGATGAACTTTCTCTGTCAGTGCCAAAAAAGAGCTCAGGTAGTGTGATCAATGACTCGAGTGCAGTAGTTAGTGACTTTGACAGTTCTTCAGAAACGTTAGCGGATGATGAGGACAAGGATCCCGATTCTCTTATATCTTCCAGTGATAATTAATCGTCCGTACATCCCTCTCCGAGGAATGTTAACGCTGTATGTAGTTCCTTGCATTGTGAAGAAGAAATATTTGCTGCATGCGTAACGTGTCAGGATTTGGTTTGTTACAATCACTTCATATTGGGTTGCTCCGAGCATAACAACCCTCCGGGATGAAGCCACAGATTTTAAAGTAGATGGTTCTCAAAAGGAGGATGTTACTCCAGTAAAGCGAAGGGTTTCCGAAAAGGAAAAAGTAAGAAAAATGTAAAAGCCTGTCGTTCATTGGGTTATGAGTATGTAAGTGAAAAGAGTCATCAAGTTATTCCTTCTCGCAGATTGCTTCGTCCCCGTTGTCAGTCTCGGACAGGCCAAACAAGAGCATTGAAGAATGATTTGATGACAACACAAGAATGAAAGTTAATAATGCGTATTATAATTTAGGAAATGTTTCCCGACAACAAAGAGTATGTCGTAAAATGTTTCTTAACACACTTGCAATTGCTGAGAGACAAGTAAGGAAAATGCTAATGAAGTTAAAGAACCAGTGCATGGTAGAAGAAGAAAAGAGAGGTAGACGTCAGACAACGTTAAAAGAAAGAGACGAAAAAATGCGTACAGATATTAAAAAGCAGATACATATGTTCCCTAGGATGGAATCTCATTTTTGCAGCAGAAGTTCTAGCCAACAATATTTGTCGTCCAACTTAAGTATTGCAAAGATTTATGAACTATTCAAAATAGAATTTCCAAACAGCTTGGCATTTTACTCCTTATACAGATCAGTTTTTAAATGTAGGAAGTTAAAATGTCCTTCTCCAAGAAAAGATCTTTGTGGTTTGTGTGAGACGTACAACTCATTGAAATCAGCTAATAGTTTATCTACACATGCTGACTTGATTAAAAAATATAACAGGCACATACTGGAAAAACAGAAGGTGAGGGAAATTAAAGGCGCGATGAAAGATACAGCTGTACAAAATCCACAGGAGTTCGTGGCTGCTTTCTTCGACATGGAGCAAGTCCTAAATCTACCACAGAACAAACGAACTGAACTGCATTACAAAAGAAAATTATCAGCCTACAATTTTACAATTTATGAATTAGCTAGTAAAAGCGGCCATTGCTACGTTTGGCACGAAGGATTAGCGAAAATAGGTCCGAATGAAGTTGCAAGAAACTTAAGGAAGTTTCTGCTGATGAAAGAAGAACAAGGTGTAAAACAGGTAGAGTTCTTCGCCGATGGATGTGCATCTCAAAACAAAAACAGTATCCTGCCTTCTATGTTCGTTTACATTTCAAACAATGAAGCACAAAACATCAACACCATACATGTTTTCTTCTTCGAAACGAGTCACGGACAAAGTGAAGGTGATGCTATTCACAGTAGAATTGAAAACGCACTTAGACGGAGTGAAGATATCTTCATCCCTGCCTAACTTATCCCGGTAATCAGGATGGCAAGAAATAAACAACCATATGCTGTTCATGAGTTGCATGCTAAAGAAGTCTTAGATTGGAAACAATATTCGCAGTACCTGCGTATCCTAAAAGTTAGAACAACAAATGAGGGTCAACCCGTGGACTGGACAAAAGTCATGCAAATTCAAGTGCGCAAGGGTTGTCCCAATATATTTATAAAAACATCGCATAACCTAAACACACACTCAAGTATATCACTTCCTAATCCACGCAGTGCTAAAGAGGACAATTTACCACCAGGGGCTTTTACTTCAAAGCCAAAACTGCCTATGAAAAAATACCAGGAGTTGCTGTCATTATGTCAAGGAGTAATACCAGTAATTTCTCATCCTGATTATAAAGACTTCTATGTCAGGTTACCTCACTAATTGTACAACCATTTTGCGTCTATTAACTTTGTATTTGATAAGAGACTAGTGTTGGTCAATGTATTACTATTTTGTTCCTTACATTTTATTTCCTGAATTTTATTATTCTTGAAATTTATTTGCGGGTACGTCTACTGTTGTGTGAATTTCTCTGTTTCTCACTGTTACGTATTAACTATTATGGTGTATGTTATGATTAGTGTATTAAGGATTGGCCTAATATTTAACTGTGTATAAATATCCAATAAATAAGTTGCAAGTTTTAGCCTTGAACTGTAGAATTCGCAGTTTTAGTGAAAATTACAATTACGAATCAAGCTAAAAATATTCCATTTTTTTTTCACGAACTGACGAATAGATACAATGAAATCCTTTGTTCATTTATTGTTCATTAAAATTCTTTCTACGGTGTTCTTTCTCATGTGAACTACCTTCTCACACAGCATTTATTGTTATCTCAAAATATAGTTTAGCTTGAATATTTTTTTAAATGATTCGCAAGTAACGCAAAATTGGCTACTTTCAACTTCGTTTTTCTCAAAATCAATATTTTGCACATTCGCCGGTTCGTGATGCAGGGGAGTTGACACATTCGCCAGTTCGTGAAAACATCGACGAATAGCCCCAATTGCACCACTCACTGACATAAATGTTCTCCATGAAGGAAGCCCTGGAGGCGAAAAATGTCCGATTACGACCCCCCATGAAATCGTCACAAAAGACCGAGAAAATTCAAAAATCGCTCAATTAGCCCTTCCTTAAGGGTGAAAATGCCCTTTTCTCACTTCCTTAGCAACCGTCGCCACGGACATTTTTTTGCAGCACACATTGTTTTCTTTTTTTTTTATAAATGTATATTTGGTTGTAGCTTTGCTGCTATACACCAGTTACTTTTGTTTTACATTTTATAATTTTACAATTTCATAATTTTACAATTTCATAATTCATTGTTTCCTTCAATTCTTAATTGTCGAGATACATTATATTTCTCACAGATCAATAGCACACAGATGAATGAACTCCTGGCTTTGAAAAGGTGTCTGAAACAAGGGTGACATCTACACGATAAGGAGTTTCAGCCCAGATACAATTACGTTATACTCAATGCGTAAATATCTACATCGTGCTTGTTTTAACTAAATGTTTAAGAGGTATAATGACATGCAATTCCTTAGAGCTTGCCGTGCCTGTTTTTGTCCATGGAAACGGACGTTGCTAGGGAACTTAAAGAAAGTTTATTTTCACCCCGGAAGCTACTGTAAGGGAATTATGCTAGACTTTTAGAATTTCAAAATACGAGCATCAGCATTTATTACAGAGGCAAGGTAGGGATTTGAGGGGAATGACGGAAAACAGTTATTATCCAATTACGTTCAAAAATGTGAAAATAACAAAATATGTAAATATTGAATTTTCAATTTAGTCGCTATTCAATTCGTTTATGCAAAACATCCAACTACTTATCTTGAAACGGTTATTACTTACTCAGTTCATTATTAAGAAAATATACAATAATATTTTGAATATTTGTACCTTATTAGAGCCCATACACACATAAAGTTACTTTCTAAACTTTACAAATTAGTGAACTTGTACAGTGGGATCCACTAGTATTATCTTGCAAATTGTCCATCACCATGTTCGTGCACTTTATTTGACCCAATAAGAGCTTCAAGAATTAAAAGAAAACTCAAAACAAGCTGTTGACAACTTCTGTACCAGCATACATAAAAATCCATCGCTCAAAAACGCATACTGTGTAAGAGAATAATTAATGAAAATAGTCATGGACAATTTGCAGGGTAATACTAGTGGATCCCACTGTACACATATTCCCCATCATCCAATACAACATGCAGACATTTTCAAAGTCATTAAGGTCATTGAGGAACCCTTCATCATCTATAACGTGATTGCGCCCACAACTTGGCCGAAGGTCATGCATGCTAGCGTACAAGACGTGGCCAAAGGCCATGTCGAAAGTACGCGAGTCTCTTTTATATTATCAATGGTATGTAATCAGTAGTTATCTAAGTGTCGTAAGGTCAAAATTGTTAATCATAACTAATTTTCCTTCTGCTACATCTTACAAGATAATATGCAGAGTCTTGTGAGGCAGTTTCAAATATATTCTACTTGATATAACATTTTAAATTTATTCAGTATATAGGTTCATAATCAATATGAAATACAAACCCATATTAGTGCTTACTTGCACTAATAATATGTGCCACATGCATAGGCGGGGGGGGGGGGGTCAAGGGGGCCATTGCAGATTTTTCCGCGGAGGGACAAGTAGCGTATTTTTCCACGGGGCATATTACCCCGATAATAGTGTTGCCCCCTCAAAAAACACCACTTGAATTTGAAGTTATCGCATTCATATAAATCAAATTACACGTGTGAAATACGAGTACTTTTAGGTTGACATTCGATTTCGAAGGGGGATGTGTGGCCATCCTTGCCCCCCTCCAGATGTCCACGTCCGTCATTCATTATTGTACTTTCACCTAAAAATTTAGTGGAGAGGAATCTTATAGCCGTTATTAAACAATTAAGCATTTTCAAGCCGATTAAAGCTCAAATTAACTACGGGGGAAGGGTGCAATCACGAGGGGCATTAGGCATTGCCCCTCCCAAACCTTGGATTAAATGCAATTCTAAAGGGGCAAGGGGGGTAAATATTGAGGCAGAACAAAGCAAGACTACTAGAATCTAAGAATAGAAGGGCAAGAGGATAATTAAGGTGGAATTAGTTTTCACATCTTTCTTGCATTTTTTCTTCCAGACGGCCAAGTCACTTGCGGGGGACACAAGAGGGGCTATTGCCTTTCTCGATATAATTAAAATACATTCCGCAAAATTTTCTTGCTGGCTTCGCTCTTAATTTTATTGTTTTATGTACTGCATTGTAAATGACCAGAGAGAGAAGTTATGACTACTAAGCACTTCAGACTCTTGCTGCTAAATAGTTTTGTCTTACATGTATGAACACAATTGTGTGGAGAAAAAAGAGCGCTCCACATTTCAGAGACAATTCATTTATTCGTTATGCTGCTGCATTATCTATGTATATATGCGTATATGCATATACATATTTATCACTGCATTGATGGGTGAACAGTGATAAGACGAGGTTTTTCTTTTCCGACTGAATTTTATTCAAAGCTTTTGTACCCCCTAATCAGAGGGTTTGCGCACGCCTATGGCCCACATGTTGCTGTTTAGAACAAGTTGCAACCAGTTGAATTCAAAACATTAAAAGTGACGACTGGTATGAGTACACCTGTAGGGTTGTTAGACGAGGCCAGTCAGTGCCTTGAACTTTGGGATTGGTGGTAGTGATAACACCAGTTGCCAGTCAAGACAAAGATATTTGATTTCATTAGCCTGGGCAGATACTGGCGCATTAGCTTGTCCAGCGTTTGGAATTAGTTGTTTATGCTTTACCAGTTGCTGGCTTCTAAAGTCTTACAACATCAACTGATGCCTCTAAAAATTGAACTCTATTGTTTTCTACTGCCAAAAAGAATGTAGACACAAACACTTTGGCGGTGTTATATCTGGGAATGAATTTGAGAAATTGTGTAGTAAGTTGTTTCGAAAAAAATTGGAAATTCAAAACGATATACGAGGATACAATAAGCATTTATTCCACAACAAGCTTTCAATTCATAGCTAAAAAGTATAAAAAAATATATCATAACTTTACAATGCATTGGCATAAACCCACATGGAGATAATAAAGGGATAGGGTTTGAAATTATTTGCATGTCATTTTAATACAAATTTGTAAACATTTACGTTTGTGTTAACACACTGTACAATTTGTTCTAGTGGATCTACCTACGTTACATTTTGCAACCTGAAATTCAATTAATAGCAATAAATGGTATATACTTCATAGTCGTTAAGAACGCCTACACGAAATTCTCTCACTTGGAACACTTATCTTTAAGCACGAAAGATAAACGTATTTTAACGAAGATAACTTACGCCGTCATATATGTATCGAAGCTAAGAAAGGACGTTTTATCTTCGTTCTCGTAAAACATATAAGTAATTTATATAGTGTTTCTGCTACTTGCATCAACATACACGTATGATGTGTTTTTGAAAACTGCTTCTCTTTCTGCAGAAGGTAAGAAATAGATATTAGTTACATTTATCTATTCAGCACATATATTATGTCTATATATGCACAATAATGTTATATTTTCCTCCTTTTTCACACATAGAGTTTGTGTACTGAATCTTTTACTTCCTACCTATCCAGTTCATTTTCACATAAAAATGCTGCCTTGTAATTGAAAATTGCGTGTTGCACAACCTGCAACTAGTATGCGAAACTATTTGAAATTTAAGCTGATGTGAACTCTTATCTACCAACAAAACTTCATTTTTACGAATTAAGATATGTTTTTTCTTTCGAGTTTGTCATTCCAGAGCTTTTTTAAAATAATTTATTTAATTATGTCAATAGTATCAAGTTTTATAAACTTTTTTGCTTTAAAAGTTCTTGATATAATCATCAACTGTTACGCTAGAAAATTAGAATTTCGTCATGACAACAGACAAAATTACAATGAAATAAAAAGTGAAGGGAGTGTGTGGAATGCCAGGAAAGCTACAATTCCTAACATCCTAAAAGATCTAGAAAATCCGACAGGATCCTCGGCCGCCATATTAGAAAATGGCTAACAAAGTACTAAATCGTAGAAAATGTTTAGAAATAACCCAAAAATCATAAAGAATGGCAGAATATCAACATGGTGGCATACGAAATGTACTTAAATGTTAGAAAACATCGACTGGAACATTGTACGCCATGCTGAAAAAATAGCTGCCAAGCAAATAGTAAGGTCATTCTAAATAACTCCTAAATGATTTCTTATAAAAATGTTAAATTCTACCAAACACAAATCAAATTAAGTTCATATTGTTTTTGGCTTAGAGTAGAGGCGGCTCAGCATTAAGAAAATGGATTTTACAGAAAACTTTATCCTGTGCACATCAATCTGATAGCTAAGGATTTACATGCAAATGAATGCTTTTTATTAAAATGGATATTTAAAAAAAAATATTATTGTCTACTACTTTTCGCCAATAATGTAAGGTGGACTCTCTGGTTCGATACTTGGTGGAGACACACAGTGGTTCAGATTGTACTATAAACTGTAGTCATTCTGTGTATAACGTGGATTATAACACACTCAAAAAAACAAGACAATTAAGTAAATTACACCTATGTGTCTAGGGGAAGTGTTCACCATAAAAAAGTTGTAAAAACGCATATTTTTAGTGTGCAAAAAAATGGTGTATTTTATTGATAAGTTGCTATGCCATTCTAGTTGATGACATACAACATAAATATATTTTTCTATTTCCAGAAAAATAATGTTTGACGAAGAAGTGACTCTTGGAATTTGCAAGTTCAGTAAACTTCCTGCATCATGAATGCTTATTGTAAGTGGTTGTGCAAACTCTTGGTTTTGGCTGGATTGGTTGGCATGTCAAAGGAAGGAGGTGTTTGTGAAGGAAGATGTGAGTGCTATGTGGCACACAGAAAACAGACTGCTGACTGCAGAGAGTCTAATTTTATTAGGATTCCAAGCACTCTGTATGAAGACACTCAAGTTCTCCACATGGAGGGGAACAATATTGCTACCCTCTTCAACAATTCATTCATTGATGCGAAGGTATTGGAAGTTGCTCATGTCTTCCTCGCTGACAATATGATGCTTGAAGTCCAACCTGGGGCTTTCAGAGGTTTAGACAGACTGGTGGAAGTAGATTTGTCCAACAACAACTTGAAGCGTTTAAACCCTCTAACTTTTATTGCCAACGAAAGGTTAACCATACTTTCCCTGAAGATCAACCCTGAGTTAGAACTACAGGAAGATGTTCCGATTTTGCACGGAGTTCCTTACCTGTCAAAGCTTGATTTGAGTCAATGTAAACTCAGGAACATTCCAGAATCTGCATTCCGTAATTTGACCCTACGAGATTTAAACCTCAAAGGAAACCAACTTAGGAGTTTCAGTGTTGCATCCGTGGAAATTATGACAGACCTTCTCGAATTGGATTTATCATCAAACCCCTGGTATTGTGATTGTAAACTGAAGAAGTTGAGGGACTGGTATTTTGAGTTCGGTTTAGACAGTCCACAAATACCAAAGTGTGCCTCGCCTGAGAATTTCGCAAATAAACCTTGGACTGAATTCCACGTGTGCGAGTCGAAAATTGAATTTAAAGTGAAGGAAATGTTACCAGCACAATATTCAGAGACAGATGAAAGTAATTGGCAACGTGCATATGCAAATGATAACGAAACACTGCAACTCCTGTTATTTAGCATCTTATTATTATTATTATTGTCTGTAGTGCTTGTCTTAATTTGGAAGTTCAGAAGTAACATTTTCTTCAAGGCTATTGTCTAAGAATAGGTTTCGTTAGTTTTTAAACATATGTGACCGTGGATGATCTCTTTAAACCGATAAGTTATGTGAGTTCACATTTGAGTCTATTGTAGTAACTGAAAGTAAATCTCCAGACATTATTTTTATCAAACTTTCAAAAAAATTGTCAAGTGTTTCGATCAAATTTTCACCTTAGCCACATTACCTTAATTAAAGAAGTTAATGATACATCAGTCTTTGTATATTGATTAATACAAAGTGTTACTTGTTGTACAGAGTCATACATACATAGGATATTCATCCCTGCACCACGTACGAATAGTCATAGGCGTGCGCAGACCCTCTGATTAGGGTAGGGGGGCAAAAGTCTTGATGAAAGTTCAGTCGGGAAAGAAAATCCTTATTTTATCTCACCGTTTTAATTTTATTGCATTGATATGCGTGTGTCTATGTGTAAATGTATACGTATATATATATATATATATATATATATATATATATATATATACATATTTTAAATATATTCATAATCAATTCATATTACATAGGGGAGAGTCGTACAGTACCGGCCGTCCTACAGTATCGGCCAATTGCTAGTTCGGATATTTGACGCTACATAGCAGTAGTTCACGAGAGTAGGAGGGAAGGGTATGTATTCGTATGCGCTATAGTTCGGGGTCACCCGCTTTCACGCAGTATTGTGAGAGCTGTGCCTGTGTTACTGTGGAGAGTGAAGTGGGTGCGTGAGAGAAGTTATTTCTGGGGCCCTGGTATTCATGTTCGAGGTAAGTGTTTGATTCTATTGTCATATTCAGTTTATCGGTATTCTATAAGGATACGAAAACTTGTAAATAGTTTAACAAATTGAGTATAAAGAAACTGTAATCGGAACTTTCATTACCACCTAATCATCGTACAGTATCGGACACAGAGAATTTCGTACCCACCTACTGCAGTCCTGCTTGCTTTGTTTTCAGAGTAAGATGGCAGACGAGGAGGGCAACAAAAGAGGTAAATGGACTGAAGAGGGCATGAAAGCGGCGGTAAATGTGGTAATGACAAACAAAATGACAGCAAGACAAGCAGCTAGTATATATTGTTTACCAAGAAGCACGTTAGGAGATAGATTGAGAGCAATTCAACGTGGTATGGATGTGGACCTGACACCTCAGATGGGCAGATTTAAGACGTTTGATGACGAAATGGAAAAACAATTACTTTCGTATAAGAAAGACTTGGACAATAAGTTTATGCCCCTCAGTAAATAAGAAGACAAAGAAGACAACTGTAGGAACTGCACAATACATAATTTGTATACAGTCCTTTGAGGAAGATTGCGTTCAGTGTACCGAATGTAGATTTTGGCAAATATTGAATGCGTAGACCAAGAAAATATTTTGTATTTTTGTGACTATTGTAAAAATGTGATTTCATCTCTGCCTTAAAGGACTTTATTTCCACATTTGTTAACTACCATACTTTTGTACACATGGTTCACAGTTTCTTCTCAAATCTGAAGCATTTATCAATAGTTACCACCACCTGAAATTAAAATATTGACTGGCCGATACTGGACGACAATTTTTCCACTCATTCAAATTCAGCTTTTCGTTTTTTGTATATATCTTGTAGTTCTGAAAACATTTCAGAAAAATTAAACCCGTGTTCCTTAAAGTGTGCATTGAGGTATGATATTACTATGTTCAATCCGACTATATCCTAATCCTTTATCAGTTATAATCAATAAGCTTAAGGTGGCCGGTACTGTACGACTTTCCCCTAACTCAATTCATTCGCCCAAAACAAACCAACAGCAAAAATTAAATAAATTGTCTTTGAAATGTCTGCATTATTTTGCCTACTTCTCTCTCTGGTAATTTACAATGCATTACTGATAATGACATTGCGAGCGAAGAGAGTAAGAAAACTTTTAGATCTAAAGTTTTGAGAACTGGAAACAATATTGACTTAATAGGGTACAAAAAAATCATTGGGCCGCAATAGCATTATCTTTTAATTTTTTTTTTTCATTTAGATTGTTCGGCGCCCGGCGCCAACTCCCGATAACATTTGAAATCGAGGGGGCAATTGACCTCTGTGCCTCCTACAGGTTCTCTTGACCGTCAGAAAGAAATAAAGCAAGATAGACGTGAAAACTAATACTATCTTGAGTATCCTTTCGTCCTACTTGTCTTGCTTTATTTTACTTCAATGTTTGCCACCTTGTCCCTCCCCCGAGAATTGATTTCCGTCCAAGGTTTAGAGTGTAAGGTCCCCCTGTACTTGTGGTCACGCCACTACACTCCCATCCATCGTAGTTGCTTTGAACTTTCATCGGCTTGAAAAATACTTCAGCAGTTTACGTCATTATTCCAACCCATCATGGAAGTACAGCACCACATTTCAACCTGGTTATTGAAAATTGAACTTTTTTTTATCTCTTCCCCATGGTCTGCATAGTGGATTCACCAAATTTCAGAGTTCTACGATGCCTGAAACAGCCTACAGAGGGCTCTGAGTTGGGTAACTTTAATTCTGGCCACCCGGTATAATACGTTTATCAGACATTAAACTTACCTGGGAGAAGTTGTGCGTCACACCCAAATGCCGATATGGACAATGTTGTTAGAACAACTGCAAGTACATCCATTGCTTCGTTGTAACGTTATATTCTATGCAATGAAGAAAATATACATTATTTTGTCATCTTAATTCCTGGAGAAACCTAAAAATACGAGCTTAACAATTGAGAAGATACATTACATGTTATAATCTTCAAAACACACTCAGACATAGACGCACCATTTAATAACTACAATTCAATTCCCTTGATGATCACGTTTCCTTCTTTGACAGTTTAAAAATTCGCAGATAATTTTATATTTTTATATATATTAGGATTAGTTATTGTATTAGGGATTAGTTTTGTATTTGACGAAAACACGAAATGTGAAATAACACATTGTAAAGTTAATTTTTCATGCTTTTGAAAGGTGTGGCTCTAAAATAATAATACTTTCATGATTAGAGCAAATTATTTGGAATCAGTGGCAGCGATTCGAGAGGAGGGGGGAAGTTGCCCTTTACTTTTTCACACTTTTGACCTCGCACTATGCTAAACCATATCTACAAAGGGAAATATACTGTCTTTGTCCCCCTTCAGTTTTCGCACCTTGCCTGAATTTCTAGTGTAGAAAAGGTGAAGGCTCAACAGATAGATTTGCCCATACTTAAGACAATGCCAAGAGGGGCCTGGCCCAATTCTTCAGGTGTGGAGGTTCGGGTTTAAGTTCTCATAAAATGTGAAGCCTCCCCTGATGGCAAAATGATAATATTGTTGTCTTGTAAACAAGGGGCTTTGGGTTCGAGTCCTCATAAAATGTATAAGATTGAAATACATGTGGCAAAATAATATGTCCACGCGTGAGATTTTGAGAATAATTACTGCTAGTTGATGACCCCCAGATCTGAAACCTGGTAAAAAGTGTTGTACAACAGCATAAAAGAACAAAATTATTTTATATTGGGGATCACCAGATCAGCCACTAACTGCTGTTATAATTGTTTTGGCATATTGTCCATAGTTCTGATCAATTCTATTGCTTGGGGTAAGCAATTATAGCTCGGAAATGCATGAATTGATATTAATCTATCAAAAGACTAATGTTTTGCCTGCATGTCATGCCGGCACGCAAGAGATATAATCTACACAGCTAGAAGGGAGCATTAATGATTTTTCTGTGCGATTCACTGAAGGGGCCATTAATCTTTCTGTGCGACAGGGGAAAAAGTGTAACAAAGATCATTGAGATAAAGATACACATTTTCTGTGCAACATGTAAAAATATAACAAAGATTATTGAGATAAAGATACATATTTTCTGACATAGTGGCAATGAACTGCCCTTCATGCTGAAAGCAATTCTATTCTGATAATATGAACATAGGCAAGACTTGGAGAATATTATCACAGTTCAAAATCCAATTTTGTCTGTATAAGGGTCTCAGAACCCAGTAAAATATGGATATATTCCATATGGAAAAGTGTTAATATTGCTGCCTTGTAATCAGGGGCCCTGGGTTTCAGTCCTGATAAAATGTATAAGATTGAAATACATACAACAAAATAATATGCCCACATATTAGATATTTACTGCTAGCTGATATACAGTTGAGATTTGTGTGTTGTACAACAAGATAATAGAGCAAATATCTTCTAGAATTGCTCTGTGACCCTCTCATTTCTTACATCATAAACATACGATTTTTCTCCTATGAGAATAACACTACATATGGTGTCATCAGGTAATGCCTCATGGAATTCACAGATAATTTTAATGTTTGTCCTGTCATTCACCACAACTTGTTTTCTTTTTGAAGTGTTGATTACAAACTTGGGTCTCTGTGCTTTGAATTCATCTGGTGTGTAATACATGTCAGTATTGCCAGTAGTGACCCGTTTGAATGCCGAAAATGCCTCATATAATTTGAGGAAATCATCCTTGGACATGTCTAAATTATAATTTTCTCTAGGAAATACCTCATTTCTGCCATTTTTAAGATATATGTTCTTGATGTTGCAGTTATCAAATCTACTTGAATTTTTTTCCTGATTATTATGTCTTCCAGTCTGAAACAGAACCACTACAAAATCAGGCATGTCATATTGTATACTGGAGAATGAATTTGTAGCATCAAACTCATAATATGTACCAGTTGCGGGCTTCTGTACACATTGATATGTATAAAATTGCAGAGGAACCTGTGGATTTTTTATTATATCTGCTTTGTATTTAAGAGCATAACTGGCCTCATATTCAACAACAGGGATTCTTAACTCCATAGTCTGAATAATGCATTTGCCTGCATCTGGTAGGGTATTAGGCAGAGCTTCCCCTGTAGAGTTTAATGTGCTGTACCTCATCAAAGCATTATTATCATTTACAGCTCTTCTAAATGTGATTCTTAACCCACCCTTCCATATAATATCTTTGTAATCTGAGAAGAATCCTGGCAATAGGCGCATAGGGAACAGCACAGTGTGGTTTTTAGATAATATCTTATCACCAGCCTCAAATCCACCGATTCTGTAGTAAGAAGCCTCGGTTTTGGATAATTTTAGTGTGGCCAAAGCTTTGGAGGTAATACCGGGATAATCCACTCTGTTTATAACAACACCATGCTTTCTGATCTCAATTTCAGAGAACAGATGCGGCACAAAATTGTCTACCAATCTTATATTTGAATTTGCCGGATAATCTGTTCCATCGAGCTTTACAACATCAAATTTGATGTATAGATCTGCTCTGTGGGGGTGCATAAAGCCATCCCCTACATCAAGATCAACCTCAATCTCTGTGTTGGGTTGATTTAAATTTGCAAATGTCCTCCTGTTTGGGGGGAATGATTGTAGCTCATAACTCTCAATATTTTCCATTGTATGTATTTTTATTTAAATATTAATCTCTATGATAGCAGTTGTTGTGGCTCCAGCAAAATCAACTAATTCTTCTTTTTCATTAGTGACCATCAATTCAATATTATCTATTCTATTATGGCACACAGGAAAATATAATGTTGGGGATGGAGTGTAGATGATTGGCTCCATAAATTCAGAATTAGGTTTAAATGTTGCAATGATGCCAGTTTGTTTGTGAGTGCCTATGCCATTTGATTTGGTGATCATACCCTCAGCCACATTACAGTGAATATTCAGAGTCTCTATGGCTAAGAATTTAGGTATATTAATAGCAGTGTGTTTGATGGCCGCTTCGAGTTTTGTGTTGTTCTCAAAGCCTAACAGCTCTCCTATAGTACCCAGATCCACTGTTTTTGTAGCAGATATAATCTCTACTCTGTGAGTGACAGAATTTTGAGTTAATACTATACCTCTGGTAATTGAGCATTTAAAGTAGATAGATTATATTGCCCTGGAGTGATGACAATTTTTTGATTCCCTACTGCAATTTTGTTGTTGTGGTGTGTAATATTAGGGATCAAGTACATGCCATAAAATGCTCTGAGAGCTATTGTTTTGGGATATACTATATCATCATGTAATTTGAGTTTCAATATTGAATTTTGGCTGGTGAGATGGAATACCCCCATGATGTTTTAAATACCACAAGGCTTTTTGAAAATCTTCAATTGATGGTTTATTTATTTGAGACATATATCTAAGAACAGATAAACACAAATGTCAGCAATTAACATCTTTGAAGTTTTGAACACGGGCATTATTGTAATAAACATTAGCTGATTTTAGATATTTTATTAAATTTTCAGGAGGAACACCTCCAAATGAATCAAACACAAATGCCTCATTTTTTAAATATTTAAGATAGCAGATCCAGTGAGTGCCCTGATTTTTGTACTTATCCAAATTAACAATGCCACACTCTTTGTTGAGTGGTTGTTCTGGTAAAGAATCGGACATGTACACACCTCTAAAATGTTTGATGCCCAGTGGCTTGATTAAAGCTTCAATATCTTGGTTTGTAAGCGGCTCTTGTTTTTTTTAAACTTATTCATGGCTCTCTTAACACCTTTGCCTTGTTTCTCAATGACCAGGTTATGGCGCCTCTGCTCATCTAATTCTGCCCTATTTTTCTTGGCATCTATTACTGTTTTTGCTATTGCAGCTGAACCCCCGGCCAAGCTCCCAACTGCCCCAAGTGCTGCTAAGATGGCCGGGATAGTAAATATGAAACCCCCCACATGTGATTTTTTTCTTGATTGCTGTAATTTTTTTAATTGGGGGGTACTAAGTAACAATTTCATACCATGTCCCTTGGCAATACAAGAGCTTTTTTTCTTACGCTGCTTTTTGGTTAAAAGACTATCAATAGGCCCAAGAGATTTGAGACCTGCATAAGGTATTTGATACATAACACCCTTGGCCTTCATTGTAGGTTTATTATATACATATTCACAGCCCCCACCCCAGTTTTTGTTTGGTGCTCATAGCTATGGTGGTTCCCAATGCTGCTATTTTTTCACTTAAAGAAGCATCTTTGCTTACAAATCTACCAAATGCAGCCTCTTCTAATTTCTTGTCTGCAACATGTCTCTTGTCAAGATCAGAATGTGTGTTGTATGCTATGTCATGGTCTCTACAAGCAGCATCTAGGGGATTTACACCAGGATCCCCTCTGTTTAATCTATGATCCAATTTTGTGCCTGGACCACAATACTGATAACCTGGAATGTGTAGTTCAAATGGCAGCTTGTTTATAATGTCATTAACAAGGCCCCGACCCTCAGAAATATTCCAAAATTTAGGTGGTAGAGTATTAATAATTTTTATGAGATATCCAATCCCCTTAGTGTCATTCACTATAAAATTAGACAATTTAGTGCTTATCATGTCCATAATTCCAACCTTTTCATTGTAAAAATTGTTGTTGCCAGCATTTTCTTCCCCAGCTATCACCAATAACCTATCTACAAGTCTCCTGACATCATCAACCCACACAAATTCTTTAGGCAGGGTGTTGTATTGTTTGATTCCACTGCCAGTCTTGATCTGTGACCATATGGGCTTGATTAAGTTGTTGTATTTTGCTCCACTGCTAGACTTGACTCTTTTTTGTGTGGGATTATTGTTCTGGTATAGAGCATCTGATTTTATTAATATTTCTTTGTAATAATCATAATCTTGATCTGTATAGCTGCCAGGCCTTTTCCTAGTCATCAGTTCCCATAATCCAGGTGTTCCGGAGTACTTAACAAAAGCACCTTTTTCTCCAAGTCGAGATTCTGAATATACAATTATATCATCTCCCATAAATGTTACTCTGAAATTGCCAATTCTATGTATGATGCTACCATCAAGCTCTGTGTCAGCATATAAGCCAAACACCTCATCTTTATTGTCTTTAGGTGTGGTTAAATATTTTTGAGCAAGAAGACCCAATTCAATAGGATCCTGAGTAGCTTCAATTCTTCTAGGAGCAATAGGACTAGGTGTATGAATACTGGAAAGTGGGGTGAATGGATAATCTAATATGTTCCTTGCAGCTACAGGTACAAGCTCTGTGAGCAAATTTTGATTTTGCTCTGTAACAGTTTTGATATTCTTACCTAAATTATTAATAGCATCAATTACAGGCTGTTCTGTTTGTTTGTGTTTTTCATAAATTCCTCGGTTCTCTGATTTCCATCCCTTAAATCTTTTTACAAGATAATCTCTTAACTTAAGATCATCAATGATTGGCCTTTTCATGGTTATTTATTTATGTTTCAATGTCTAGAAAATTGTTGATTTTATTTCTGTATTTTCCAGTATTAGGTGTTCTTGTCATATCAATTGTGACAAACCCATAACTGTCCTGGTTCCAGCACCTACTGCAAAACTTGGAAAAATCATTGTAGCTCAAGTCCCCACCTACATATTCATCATGTATGTGTTTGAGGTTGGTATGGTCTTGATGAAACACACATATAAAATTGCTGTTGTCTCGGATCAGTTGCTTGGGTATTTTTGAAAAAGTCTGTGCCAGGTAGAAGCAATCAATGTTTTTGTGCCGGCCCTGTGTAAAGAAATTTCTAACCTTGTTTTGATTATCTAGTATAATGTCATCAAACACAACAACAGAATTATCGAGACATTCATGAAGTGTCTTAACATCTGATTCAAAAGTGGCAATATCCAATCCATCATATAGCTTCATCAGCTGCTGATATTTTAATTGTTCCAAGCTCTTAGAGAAAACATACAAATGCCTATTTTTCCAGTCTAACCAGTTGGGTGCCAACAAAAAATTATCAATCATTAGTGTAGTTTTACCACAAGCCGATGGCCCAACAATAAGACATCTAATATTATCAGGCAGCAATTTTCCATTTCTCTTAATCTGCTGTTCAGGTTCTGGCAGCCTTTTTATAACATCCCAGGTGCTCATATTATTATTTTGCTTGCATCGATCCAGCTGTGTTCTGGAAGTCCTAGCCATTTAACAAGTAACTTGTTGCCTTTTCTGCGGATGATTTTTTCTATGAAATATGTGTCAGGCTGTTTAGTTTTGCTGAGCTCTTGTTCATAGAACCTGCCTTTGAGAATTTCTCCTCGGTGGTCTTTTATTATATATGTGTTAAGGGTCCCAGGTTTAATTTGAACCACTGTAAATAATTCTGTACTCCAGTTTCTTGTAAAACCTCTTTTGAATAAGTGCTTATATTTGCTGATTCTTACTTGATCACCCACCCTGTATTTGGCCTTTCTTATTGTTGGCTGGTATCTAGGATAATAAACAGTGCTGATCAATTTTTGCTCATCAGATGGAGTTACTTCAGAGGGTTTCATGTTGATTGTGGAATGGACCGAGTTGTTATATTTATGTAGAAGTTCTGGAAGAATATTAATCCATTTATAATTACCTTGAAGTGTAAATTGTTTATACATAAGATTTTTTAGGGTTTTGTTGAATCTCTCTACAATTGAGGCCTTGAGATCACTGTAACTCGAATGATGTTGTATTGACTGGCTTTTAATAAATTGTTGAAACACAGAATTATAAAATTCTTTGCCATTATCTGTTTGCAAATAGCGCGGTGATCTTCCACTCTGATTGATGATTGTCCTGATGGCTTCTGTAACACATTTTCCAGTCTTGGATTTGAGTGGCACAGCCCAGGCAAATTTTGAAAATGTGTCTATTACAGTGAGTAGATACTTGTAGCCCTTGTTGATTTTGTCTAAGTTTTTCAACTGCCCACTTGCCATTTCAATCAAGTGGCTCTGCCATAAATCATCTATGCCCTTTGTGACTACTGGGAGTCTCTTAAAATTATGTCGGGCTTGTCTGTGTAATTCATCAACAATAATTTGTCTAGACATAATATGTAAACAAGAATATTGCAACTATGGGGTGTTCAGCAGCTGAGACTGCAGGATTTTCTAAATATAATTTGTCTCCAATATGTATTTTAAATTCCAGAGAGCCATCATCTTCAGTATAGGCTGTTTCTAATGTATTGGGATCTGTAAAATCCTCCAATTCTACACTGGTGATTTTCACTTTGTTATCAGCATTTGTTATTGATAAGGTAGGGTAGTGGTGTGCCTGTGGTTGAAGCCAATATTTGATCTTGATTGGTCTAAGTGTGCCCCCAACAAAAAACTGTGCATTGGACAGCATATATATTTTGCCACCTGGTGTAAATGGAGAATCATATTCTTTGTTGGGGATGCTGTAGAATTCAAGAATTACTGTATGTTTTGGATTCTCGATTATGCCTGTTATTTCTTTTTCTGCTGTAAGCAATCTGGTTGTTACAGATTCAAGGTACTCATTGATGGTTCTAACAACATCATCATGGCCTGGCTTGATTTTTATGTCCACAACAAGTTTTTTGTATTGTTGCACAATCTCTTGTAGCTGGGTGGCAAAAACAGAGAGAGCATTTGCTTGATTGGATTCCATGGTCCCTAGCTGTTGCTTGATATTAGCTACAATTTGCTGTAAATTTTCAACAACTGCCAATTTTGAATTTTGAGCAGTAAGATCATGGACTTGTCTTCTGATATCCTCAAACAGGGCATGCAGTTCATTAATATGTTGATTAGTTGGCAGAGTGGCCACTGTCTGAGTGAGATGTTTGATCTCTGCCTGGATATTCTTGATATCTTCTGATTTCAATATGCGATTCACTGCCCTCTTTATATTTTTAAGTTCCTGTGATGTAGGCAGATTTGATACTGTATTTTGCAAAAATTCAAGTGCCAATTTTACATTGTTTAATTCAGAAGCATCAGCCACATTTTGCATAGCATTTTGGAGCAGGGCTATATCTGCCTGAGTGGGTGTGGATTGTTGTAAAATTTCAAGTTTTGTTTGGATATCATCTATCAAGTGATGAAAATGAGATAGTTCAGATTCAGTGTTGATGTTTTCAAGCTTTGTGATTTGTTGCTGGACACTGACAAGGGTATCTACAATCCCAGGCAATCGGGATTCTAGTACATTTGCCAAATCACTTTGCACTGCTGCTATTGTACCTTCAAGATGGGTTATGGAACTTTGAATTTTTCCAAAATCTTCATATGTTTCAAGTTGCAGCTTGATGTTGGCAACACTCCGAGTTATTGCATTCAAAGCATCAGAAGATGGCAAGTTGTTCATAAAATTTTCAAGTGTCTCAATTTTTTCTTTAACCTCGGCTATGGCATTGTTCAGAGGATCCAGATTAGGTATTTGGAGTGACTGAATCTGTTCTTTTAGAGTGGAAATCACTAGATCAAAATCTTCTTGTGATTTTATGCTTTTGACAATTGTTTGGAGCTGTGCCTGGACATTATTTATCTGCTCTTCCAATTGCTGTTTCAATTGCTCAGAGTTGGTGGCCTGGGTCTTAAATTTGGCTTGAAGAGCTGCTACAGCCTCCTCTAAACTTTGAAAATTATCCAATGTGGCCAGATCAGTATATTTCTGAAGCAGCAATTTGAGTTCAGAATCAATTTTAAGAAGAGGGTCCATGCATTGTGATTGCAAATTTGTAATTTCTAATTGAAGACTGGCATTGAGAGTGGTTTGTAAAGCTTGTAAATCACTTCTTAATTTCTTGACTCTGACATCAAGCATCAAAATCTCATCACTGTGATCTTCATGCCTTGTATGGCCAAATATATCATTAGGCATTTTTGTTTTAGTGGTTATTTATTATTTGAATATCTAATTCTTAATTCTATAAAAAAAGGTATAAGCTTGTCATAGGATCCAGGGACCTCAATATATAAGCAGTCACCAGCAGAAACAGTATATACAGTGCCAGAAACCATGTTTGAGTGCTTAATTCTATAAATATTTCTCCCTATTGAAATCTTGACATTGCCCTCAGGGGTTGTAATAAATTGCAATTGCCCACCTACAGGTAATTGGTAATGATTTAAATTATTGTTAAATATGTACAATATTTTACCTGTTTCATCATCAATATCTGTAAGTATGCTGTTCAGATGAATAATTAACAAGCCACTCAGTTTAGACAGCATATCAGAAGAGGGTTGTGGTGTTGGCAGCTCCATAATAGCCTGTTTTTTGAACCCAAATAAGTTCATAGGCATGTTTATTTATTTGAAATCATGCTCTGTAATTGGGCATTGTTTCCCACTTTTCAAATCACAATGACCCCATGGTAAAGTATGTATGCCACATGATAAAATGCATCTCTTATCATCATGTGGGTCCAGAGCCACTTTTCTTACAATATTGCTGGTCAATAAGTGATCCACACTCTGAATTCTGGATTCTGATGTTTTGATTAAATTCTGGGATTTGAGGCAATTTTCATAATCTTCAAATTGGAGCTCTTTTTCAACAGTTACTTTGCCAATACCCTTGGCTTTTTTTGCAACAGCGCCACTACATGTTTCAAAACTGTACATCTTGGCACTTAACCCAGCAAATGTCACAATAACATCACCAAGTGTCTCATCTTTTAACTTGCCAGGCACCTTTTTGTTGTGGTGTTGAATTATTGTATGTTCACTGGTATCAAAATATTTAAACAATTCAGGCTGGGAAATATCTTGATAAACATCTTCTGTTTGAATATCAAGAATAAAACTATCCGTGTCCATGTACATCAATTTTACACGATCCTTATAAAAAGGTTTCAACACATCATAATACAATGTTAACATATGTAATTTGGCCAATTCCAATATTGCAGCCCCTACATAAATAGGTTTATCAAACTTAATCTTTGTTTTTTTCATGTTGAAAAGTGCCATATTCTCATCATAAATTCTTCTGTAATTGAAGTTGGGCTTTGCAACCAATTTTTTGCTCAGGCTGGGGTCAGTAATTATTTTAACATCGGTATGTTTTCTGACATTTTCAATAGTTTTGCCATACACAGAATTAACCATCAATTTAAACAAGGTCTTATCAAATTGGCTCTTTGCAGATGTTCGAAGCTCTGTGTTTGTATCAATGTATGGTTTCAATCATTCTGAGTGCCTGAACCTCAAAACTTTGCCAAGTTTGGTCACTTGAACACCATGTTTCATCAGGAACTGGAGGTTTTTGTAATATATGACATAACCCTGTTTTGGCTCTAGAGTCATCATGAGCTTCTTCTGTTTAGAGCCAGGTGAGCACTGAACCTCGGGAATTGGGGGCAGATCAGAAAATTTATTGTGCAAATCATCAGGAATTGTCAGATCAACCTCTAAGAATAGGCCATAATTACTGTCATCAAAGTCCTGAAGATCCTCAATATTGAAATCTTCAACCCATTCAAGCCCTGCATATGGCAATTTATCCATCATAGCGTGACCATAGAGGCTGTTGGCATCTACATACACTATATAATTTGATGGCCGTGCTGGATCATAATCAGGCATATATTTGTTATTTGCTCTGGCATATCTCTGGGAACATTGCACCATCCCTCCTCTTATACATTTCTCCATAAACAGATACGTATCTTGATCTTGGATCAGATCCAATGGCTTTTTGGTGTTGAAAAACATTGCGGCCCATGCTAGGCCCGGGGCACTGAAAAAATATATTGGATCCAGTTTATAATTTTGCATAGAAGATTTTCTGAATGCCTGTATTATATCAGCTAAGAGGGTCACATCAAGTTTTAAATATGCCATGTGATAATCACCAAATGTCTGGCATTTTAAATTGTTCCACATCAATTGGGCATGGTGATAATCTTCATCAGTGATTCCAGATCCTCTGATTTTGCTGTAAAACTCTTCTTGTGGTGGCAAAGAACATTCATCAAATTTAGAAAAATCTGTAACATAGTCATATGGATATACACCCTTCCGCCTAATTAATTTCAGCTCCTGATTTGGAAACAAGGCACGTGTGATTTTGAATTGATCATCAGATAATTGAGTGGCCAGTGTGGCCAGGCTAGCAGATAAAATTCTGTAAGAATCAAGAAATCTTATGTGAATAGGAACACCATTAACTTTAATTATTTTGCTAATAGATATATATTTCTCATCATTTTCAGCTAAAATATTTAAATTCTGCTTGTCAAACCCCTCATATCTGATCAGATGATGAAAATCATAATTGGATGCACCATGGCAAAATATGGGGACAAATTTTGGTCTCTTGATCTTAATATTGCAGCTATTACACAGGGTCATTAAGAATTTACCATCTGTATGGGAATGGTGATGTACCTTGATATTTGTATCTGAAAATTCAGAATCACATACCGGACATTTTTCTGCATTGTTGAAATCCTCAATCTGTTTCTCTGTTAAAGGCAACATGGGTTTTGATTTTAATAAGATGTTAGATGCTATGTCACGGCACTCATTTTCTATTCTATGTGCAAATATTTTGATGGCATCTGCTCCCATGTATGAATCTTTTTTAGTAACAACACCATTCTGTACAATCACATAATAAAAGCTGGAAGGTTCATGTAGCTGGTATGGTGTAATTGCAGATTCTTCAGGATCTGGATTGCAGAATGCAAGAGGTTTGAGGTTTGATTCAAAATCACAGACAATATATGCTGGGTGTTCCAACAAGGCTTCAAACTTTTTGAATTTGCAATTTTCACTTGGCATTGGCATCACCATATGAACAGGTTTATGGTTCCCACAGTATTTCAGATGCTCAATTAACTTGTTTTTCGCAATTTCTGCATTTTCTTCCCGAACCCCCTTCACCATTTTCCTGCCATCAAATACACTTAAACATCTTCTGCACAACTTGAATATTATATTGGATTTGTCTATTTGCTTTCTCACTAAAGCTTCAAGATTATGTATCAGAGTGTAATGATATTTGTCATCCCCTTCAATTAAGAGCAGATCAATCGGAACAGCAGAATCATCATCAAGTGTACTGATTCTAAGAGGTGCTATCAAGCAATTGCCACGGCCAGTAGAACAAATAAAAACATTAATAGATAATTGTCTACCATTCATATCCCTGGCTCTTTTTTCAAATTTGTCAATATTCTGAACAGACATTGGATATTCTAAACCCTCCATTGCATCGACAAAAAGATGTTCATGTTGTTTATAATAAGTTATTCTCTCAGGATTTCTTGAAGCTGGAAACAAAGCAGCTAATATACACCACAAAAAGCATTTCTGGTCGGTATTTTCTATATTTACCACGGCTCTTCTGTTTTTAATATTGGCAGGTAATGGCAGATATGTAGATCCTTGCAATGGGCTGAATTCAGAAATATTAACATATAACTTGTGTGGAGATCCGCATAGGCTCCATCCAGACTCTTTTGCTGCAAATTCAGAGTGTTTAATGTTCAATTGATCTATTAAACTGCTTATTATTGTGTCTGAATTTGCATTTGAATATACAGGTACAGTTTCTGTTATGTGGGGCTGTGTAAATTTTGTGCCATTTGGTTTCTTATATTGTGTAAACAATTTGAGGGACAGCTTATAAGAGCCATTTTGTGCATTTAGAATTGCCTGCAGATCAGGATTTATACTGTTCAAAAAATTCTTAATACCACATCTTGGCTCTGATACAAACCGATAATCCCTAAGTTGGGCATTAAAACTGCTATGGATGGGTGCATAGCGTGGCTGCTTTGCAGGTCCAGCATTAACAGGTGCTTCGTGCTTTCTTTTCAGACCAGATGTGGATGGTTGTGAGGGCAATGTTGATGACTGTACATAAGAATTACACCTATGCCATTTGTAATATGCCTTGCTTAATATTTTATGGCATCTTGGGCACATTTTTGTGGCCTTTCTGCTTTTCCTACGGTTGCAAATATGCCGGTGCCTAGCCCAATGAGAACTAGATATATTTTTATTACACTGATTGCAATATTTTTGATTTGGCATTTTTGTTGTTTATTTATATAAAATTTCCTGGTCCGAAAAAACAGAACTATGGATAATATGTCAAAACAATTATAACAGCAGTTAATAGCTGAGCTGGTGCTTTTATACCCAAACAACAGCAATACCTAGGCTCGGGTGATCCCCAAATATAAAATAATTTTGTTCTTTTATGCTGTTGTATAACACTTTTACCAGGTTTTCAGATCTGGGAGTTGTATATCAACTAGCAGTAATTATTCTCAAAATCTCACGTATGGAAATATTATTTTGCCACATGTATTTCAATCTTATACATTTTATGAGGACTCGAACCCAAAGCCCCTTGTTTACAAGACAACAATATTAACACTTTGCCATCAGGGGAGGCTTCACATTTTATGAGAACTTAAACCCGAACCTCCACACCTGAAGAATTGGGCCAGGCCCCTCTTGGCATTGTCTTAAGTATGGGCAAATCTATCTGTTGAGCCTTCACCTTTTCTACACTAGAAATTCAGAATTTCTTAAAAATCAGAGCATATCACACCTGAAGAATTGGGGTATAGGCCCCCTCTTGGCATTGTTTTAAGTGTAAGCAAATCTGATTGTTCAATCAAATAGCCTCGCCTTTTCTACACTTAAAATTGAGTTTATAATACCACCAACCCCACTACTTAATTATTTACGTGAGAAACATGCACATTTAATCAAAGTGCAGCTGAAATGGTGGATCTGTTTGAACGGAAAATATTGAGGAACATATTTGGACCAATAAAAATGCCAGATATTTGGAGATTAAGAACCAATCAGGAATTATTTGAACTTTACAAAGATGTATCCATCTCAGCTTATATAAGAGCTAAAAGGTTAGAGTGGGAAGACATGTAATCAGGATGGATGACAGCCGAATCCCCAAGAAGATGATGCAAGGAAGTGGGGAGACCCAGAAACAGATGGGAAGAAGCGGTTGGAGCAGATGCAGTCCAACTAGAAACTGGAAGAGGATAGGACGGGATGGAAGAGTGGGAGTGGGGAGGCCTTGGACCTAATAAGGACCGGGGTGCCATAGAAGAAGAAAAAGAAGAATATGAAGCTTGCATCAATAAGGCTTTTCCGTTCTTATTGAATGTTATACCAGTGTAGAGCCTGAGCGGTGTATTGTACGGTGGAAATGATTGCTTATCGGATGGAAAACCACATATTTCTGACAGCTTTCCATTCTTCCTAAGTTTCGCTATCTGCATTAATACCCGAGTTGTCTTGTGATGTCGGACTTTTGAATCACCCTGTTAAATATGACGGTTTGAAGCCCCTAATTCAGAAACGTTCCTGTACCACTGCAAGTAAACAAGATTATATTGTGCATAAGGTTAAATTATATCAATTAGATAGAGAATATATTCTGAATAGGAGATAAATGTTTACGAAATGAACTTTGAAAGTTATCTTATCTGCAAATAATGAAAGCACACTGAAAGTGGTTTCTTGAATCCTAACACTTTATCTGATTTCGATGATTTGTCCTCATTAGAGCAGTGGAAAGATGCAATGCAAGGATTGATGTGTGGCCAGTATTCAAAGGCACCATTATGTAAGTTTGGATTTATTTATTCATATATGTTAAATGCATGCGCGCGCGCTAGTGTATGTAATTGGCAAACTTTTCACCATCCTCAAGTGATTTTGTTCAAATCTAGAAACTATCTTTAGGCCTCCCCGAGTGGTAACGTCGTCGCCTTGTATTCAATGGGACCCGGGTTCGATACACGGTGGAAGCACATAGGTTTTCAGATCCAACTTTTAACTGTAGGGCTAGTCCTGGTTAACCTATCTGAGCGTGGTGTTGAACGGAAACAAAAACTACATCCCAAAACTTAAACCCTAAAGAATTCAAAGTGGTGTTCAGTAAGTTTACTTTAAACCTCTGTATATCCACAAAATACAAGGCGAGATTGGTTACTTTGAACATTGCCCCAGTAAATTCAAGCGTTTCTTTTAAAAATATAATCCCAACAATTCAAATCTATATAGCTGTACTAATACTATAACCCCCAAATAATTCTGTAAGCACTGTACTTTATTAACCTATGCTTCAAACAACTAAGATTAAATTCCATTCCTTCCCTATATTACCTTTAAAGGACACGCGTGGCAAGATAACTACTCTTAACCTACTTTCCCTGATCTATAGTTATCAGTGAAAGTTTCTGTGTCGGGAGGGACAGATAAAACACCGCCTCTATACTTAATAAGACATTTTATTTTAATATCTGAATTTTCCAATGATGAAAAATAAATTACTTGTATTTATGAGAAAGAGGGAAGGTAGTTTTACATTTGAATATTCTAGTGGAGTTGAATGGGAAAGTAACAGAAGAAGGAGAAATTAATTGTGCTTTGGTGTAACGGGTGAAACATAATACAAAACATAAATAAATTTTAAAAAAATAAAATAAGCGAGTAATATGTTAAATATCTTGTTGTTGACTCACAAGGATAAGTTCTGGACCAAGACTTCTGTTATTCCACTCGCAAAGAACGCCAAGGATTACTCGAGCATATGCACCGAGCCCGGAACGCTGGTCACCGTGCGTACATTAGTTATCGCCATCTTGTGGTCGACAACATAAGATATTCCCTGCGCGATCTACAAGCTGACCCTGGCTACCCTTCTGATGTCCAAAGTGTTGGTCCCCGCCTGGAGCAAAGTGAAAGCGGAGGTCAAGAACCCTCACCCCTCGTTCGTCCAGGAAATCTAGGAATGCAGGATGGAAGGGGGAGCAAGTGGGCAAGAGGTAGCGGTCTTCGAGCTCTTTGAGGACGTCAAGGTAGCCACGCCCAGCGCAACTTGTCAGGTAAGAAGTTTATTTCACCTGTTCGTGCCCCTGCTTTTGTGGAGACGTCAATCAATCTTGCTAGAACTGACCCTTCCAAAACTCTGTGCGACAATGAAAAAAACATAATTAGCATGAACATAATTTATCAGAATCTGAGAGGAGTTCGATCAAAAACCAAACAGTTCTTTTTAAGTGCATTGAGTAACAATTACGACGTGGTCTTGTGCACGGAAACGTGGCTAAATTCTTCAGTTTCAGATTCCGAACTACTCGACGATAGATATAGCGTGTTCAGGTCAGATCGCAACACGTTAGAAACTGGCAAAACACTAGGTGGCGGTGTCCTCATCGCCATAAAGAGAAAATTTAATCCTGTAAAGGTCGATGCTCTTTTACACGAACAAAGCATTGGCAGTTTAATTACAAAGTTTAAAACAGAATCTGGTCGCGATTGTTACATGTGTGTAGTGTATATTCAACCTGCATCTCCCGTGGACGTATACGAGACCTTCTTTAGTCATATAACTGCACATTATCCTCTGGGGAGCCCGTTGGTCATTGCAGGTGATTTCAACATCCCTGAAATTAAAAATTCCAACACTGAGTTGCTCACGTTAGGCGCACAATGTCGGGAACTGAAATATTTCCTCGATTTCAACGACCTCAAAAGCAAAAATTCCATCCAGAACGCCAATAGTAGAACTCTCGACCTAGTCTTAACAAATATTGAAAATACTAAAATATTTCGCCAAGAGCCTCTGGTAAGCGAAGATAAACACCATCCGGCTCTAGGAATAACTTTAACACAAACCATGCCTAAACAAAGAGCTTTAAATCCAAACATCCAAAGATATAATTTCAAGAAAGCAGATTTCATTAATTTGTATCGGAAACTCGAATTAGCTGACTGGGACCAAATAAAAGAATGCGAAGACGTAGATATTGCCGTTGATAAATTTTATGAAATAATCGAAAGCATTTTTAATGAATGTGTTCCACGCTCTCGCTCCTCTGTAAAAAAATCTTACCCATGTTGGTTCACGCGGGAAATTATTAAAAATCTGAAAGCAAAATCACGTCACCACAAAAAATGGAAACAAAGAATGGGAAATGTAACGCATCACGAAATTAAGTATAAAACCTTAAGAACGAAATTAAAATGGGAGATCAGTAAAGCTTACCAAAACTATATTGAAACTTCAGAAATCAATCTTGCTCACGATACTAACCAGTTTTGGTCCTTCATTAAAAATCAAAGAAAAAATCCACCCGTGCAGCCAACTAAGTATAATGATAAAACCATTGACGATAATGAAAGTATCCAAGATCTCTTTGCAAAGTATTTTGAATCCGTATATTCCAAAGAACCATCTATCTACAAAGATCCGCATCCTAATGTAAACATGAACTCACTTCCTAGTATCTTAAATATCTCTGAAATATCACTAAATGAAATTGAGGAAGCCATTAAAAAACTGAAACCTAAAAAATCCGCCGGCCCTGATTCAATCCCCCCTTATGTAATTAAAGGATGTTCGGAAATTCTTAAGTACCCTCTTCACACCCTTTTCAACTTGGCTGTCAGAACTTCGAGATTTCCAGCAATGTGGAAAACAACAGAAATCTGTCCGATTCCCAAAGCCGCTGATAAGGCTGACATATGTAACTACAGGCCTATTGCAAAATTGTCAGTACCAGCAAAACTCTTCGAGCAGATAATATACAAACATATATATTTTCATATTAAACCCATTCTTTCCCCCAAACAGCACGGATTTGTCCAAAAACGCTCAACCGTAACCAATCTTGTCGAACTGACAAGCTACATTGCACCCAGTATAGCTAATAAAGGGCAAGTTGACGTTTTATATACCGACTTTTCAAAGGCATTTGATACAGTTCACCACGATATATTAATACAAAAATTTGCCAACAATAGCCTTTCTCCTCCACTTATTACCCTTCTTTCTTCCTATCTGCAGAACCGCCGACAATATGTCGTGTATCAAGGCTGCAGATCAACCGAATTCGTGGCCAGTTCGGGAGTTCCACAGGGGTCGAACCTTGGTCCCTTGCTATATTTAATTTTTATAAACGATTTGCCAGAACTACTCACAAAATGTGAGACATTAATCTTTGCTGATGATGTTAAAATATACAAAAATATCGAAAACGCTGATGACTGTACAATATTACATGAAGAGCTGAATAACTTGCTTCAGTGGTGTGAAATTAATAAAGTCAGCCTAAACCTAAGGAAATGTAAACTTGTATCATTCACCCACAACAGACACCCTATTCAACATTCATACACTATTTCTAATGTGTTAGTACAAAGTGAGAATATAGTTACCGACCTAGGGGTCACTTTTGACCAAAAGTTAACATTCCAATCACATATTTCCCGCATTTTAAGCGAAGCTCACAGAAATTTGGGATTTATAATGAGAATGGGTCATCAATTTAGAAAAAAGGAAACATTTCTCTTGCTATATTATACGCTCGTCAGATCTAAACTCGAATATGCTTCTCTTGTTTGGAACCCGCAATTCAAGAAAGATATCGAAAAATTAGAAAAGCTTCAAAATAAATTTCTCAGATATCTACTATTTAAACTTGATGGTACATATCCAAAACTCACTCCTAGCAACATATTACGCGAAATCTTTAATATTCCGTCACTCGACGAAAGGAGGCAAACAAGTCAAATAACTTTTCTCTCCAAGCTTATCAATGGTAAAATAGATTCTTTTAATCTGTTGTCGAATTTAAATTTTTATGTGCCAAACTGTATGTTAAGGCCCAGAACTGATCTCTTTCAAATCCCCCTTGGAAGAACCAAAATGACCGAAGCTGAACCCATGAGGAGAATGTGCAAGTTATTTAATTCAGTTTCTAAGAATAATCCAAGCGTAGACCTATTTAAATGTAATTGTAACATAAGATCTAATCGCTGAATTTCTGTATGTTTTGTTTTGTTTTGTTCATTGAATTTTGGTTTTCATTCAGCTTGTATGGTTATATCCAACAGTTTAGCTTCATTTATTATTGTATTGTCTCTGTGTTCCCTTTGCTTCTATAATCTAATAATTCATTTCTTCTCACAATTGTTTTTAAATGTAAAATGTATATTGCGTCATTCATATTTCTTGTTAATTTTCTTAGTTATGTTCTTGTTTATGTAATGGTGTCTTCCCATATTGAACACTGTAATTGGGCATGCGCCTGTTGTGTTTCAATTAAATAAATAAATAAATAAATGCCACAGCATTGCATTTAATTTTAAAAATTGAGGTTCAGGGGCACTTTCACATGGAATGTACCAATATATATACATGCAATGTTAATGAATGTTCGAATTTATATTAACAAAGTGTGTAACAATATGTGTGTGTTTGTGTCTATATAGGGTGCGCGGAAATTCCCCTTACAAACTCATAGGGCTAGTAGAGGGGACTGAGTAGACAATATGTGAAATAGGAACCCATGTCCTTAAACGTTCCGTTTCCGTGCTACAACCATGACAATGTGTCGGATGTGCCTGTGTTGGTATGCAACCGGGTAGGCAGTATATGACGTCAGAAGATCACCTGATGGCACGTGACGTCTACCCTGCCTGGAGCCCCATTCACGTGCCTCTGCGTCTCCGATGAACATGGTTGAGTACACGTTTGCAGAATACACGGACATAATCCTTGTGTATGGGGCAACAGAAGGGAATGGAAGAGCAACTCGTCGGCTGTATCAAGAGTGTTATCCACAACGTACGACTCCAACCCATACTCTTTTTGCCAGCATTACGCAACGGCTCCGAGAACGAGGTGCCTTCACCGCCGACAGGAAGGACTGTGGTGCTCCAAAGAGACGCCGCACGCCCGAATTGGAAGAGGCTGTACTGCACAGGACCCGTCAACAACGATGCAAACAATTGCGCGTGAAATGGGTGTTTCTCGCAGCATCTTGTGGGAGGTTCTGCATGAGCAACAACTACATCCTTACCACCACCAAAGGGTACAGGCTTTGACACCAGCCGATTTTGTACCACGTGTTAACTTCTGCACGTGGTTTCTGCACCGCTGCATCGAGGAGCCCCAGTTTCCACGTCGAGTTCTGTTCACAGATGAATGAAAATTCACTAAGGAGTGTGTTCTCAATTCTCGAAACAGCCATGTCTGTGCAGACGAAAACCCTCATGCGACGCATGTCCGGGGATTCCAGCACAGATTTGCTATCAATGTGTGGGCAGGTATTCTGGACGGTCATGTGATCGGGCGGTACCGTCTTCCAGCCAGGCTAACGGGTGCCGCGTACTTGATATTCCTACAGGAAGTATTGGCCCTGTTCTTGGATGCTGTGCCATTGAACGTCCATCAGGATCTGTGGTTTCAGAACGATGACGCACCGCCTCACTTTACACGTGACGTTCGGAGACATCTTACAAGAAGATTCGGGCAAAGACGGATAGGAAGAGGTGTTCCAACCGCGTAGCCCTCACGATAGACGTATTTAACGCCATTGGACTATTTCTTGTGGGGTCGTATGAAGAGTATGGTGCACAAGACTCCTGTAGAGACAGAGGACGAACTGCCGGCACGAGTTATGGTCGCTGCACAAGAGATTGACGGGACAAGAGGTGTGATGGAGCGAATGTACCGGAACATGATTCGTCGGTACCATATGTGCAACGACGTTGGTGGTCGTCACATCGAGCCACTGTTGTAGTTGAGTAGTGCCGTATGCGACACATCCAGTGCAGAAGACAGAAACGAATTGTTGCGTTTCACTGTCGACACAAGCGTTATTGTGATCAATGAATACGTAGTACGTTTCTTTTATGTTCCCTTGGCATTGTTGCCAAAGACAATTGTTTGTACTATGTACTGAGTCATATGTCATTCACTTCTGTACCTTACGTAACACCTCACTTAACATGGTTGTAAGAATTGATTACACTTTAGGTCATCAGGTGATATTCTGACGTCATGTACTGCCTACCTAGTTGAATGCCAACACAAGCAAATCCGACACATCGTCATGGTTGTAGCACGGAAACGGTACGTGTCCGGACATGAGTTACTACTCCTCCACTCAGTCCCCTCTACTGACCCTAGGACTTTGTTAAGGGGAATTTCCGAGCACCCTGTACATATAATATAAGGTTAAAGGTGAAGTTACCCGTGCATAACGCACCGTGATATGATCCACATTTTTATATGACGTCACCAGTAGAAAATATGTCACTAATGTATTTATTTTTGTGAAGGAAAGCGTAATTTCTTTGTTATTATATGTAATAATGCACCTTGTTTGTAATGTATATCTTTTGTTTATTGTTTATTATATTTTATGCTACATTATGGGTAATTTAATGTATCTTTGTTTGAGAGAGTGCACTATACGAATTTGTATTTCTAAACATGCATAGATGTCAGTTTTGTTTTGTTGGTAGAATCTTTTTGTAAATAGTGAGTGATTCATTTGTACTTGAATCTGTGTTCTCGAAATAGTATAAAAGAGAGGATATCGCGTAAGAAATATCACACTGTTTCGCCACGGATCGACGAAGCTTTTAAACTTAAAAACAACTCCTCCGTGTTGTGCATACATCCTGGTATGGTAGTTCGGGGCGCAAGCTAGGCCTATGCGATCATAGGTACGCCGATAGCCATGCATTGATGCTATGCACAATACTGCAACAATTCTACGTTAAATAATAAAGTTAGCCTAAGGATTAATTTGGAAATAAAAGGCTAAAGAGCAAATATTGGCTCAGTTATCATTGCATATCTCTTGGTGAGGTAGTTCGGGGCGGAAGCTAGGTCTATGTAATCATAGGCTTGCCGATAGCCACGCATTGAGTTTATGCGTTTTAGTTGAGTCAATTCATCGACAAAGCGAAATCCTCGCCTTTGTCTCAAGTATATTTGCATTATAATTCCAATAAATAAAGAATAAAACCTTTCAGTTTATACATACTGCAGTAATGTGGTTTTATTTCTCTGTGCTGTGAATATTGTCTTTGCCTAACACTATCCCTGTACCTGAAAGCAGTCTGTGTACTTCACCGAGTCTCATCGTTCACCGCTGAGTATTATTAAGTTAATATTAATAGTATAATAATACAATGCGTACATAAATATTAGAACGTATCAACCGTGCCATTGAAGCAAAATTATGGGATGTGGGGGTAAAGCCACACTCATTCTCTGCCAGATTGGAGATGGTGTGATCAGCACCACGCTCTGGCCGCCTTTACGCCCCCCTCTCCAGGTTCCCATTTCTTTGAGGCTGGATGAGCCTCAGAGGCGCTTTATGTGGAGACGCGGCCGGAAAAATTCCGACCTTAGATCACCCTCCCCGGGAGTCGATCCCGGATCTCTCGCGTCGTAGTCAGATGTATTATTATTATTATTATTCGGCTAAAGCAGTTGACTGCACTCGGAATGTTCTCATCGGAAAGATGGGACACTACTAGTTGCCGGAGAAAACCTTGCTTAGCTTACGTTCACTTATAATCTGGTGTAGAAACGTCTTGACAAGATTCTAATTATGGCCCACACGATTAAAAGTATCGTGCGGGGATTTATTTTATTAATTGATGTTGCGTTCTAAGTCCACTCTTTGCTCAGTATGGCTAATCGGGACTGGACCTACAGTCCCTCCAGTGGGTATCGAACACAGGGCCCCTTAGTTACAAGGCGACGCAACCACTACGCCATCGGGGAGGCCAGGGTCCTTCAGTATAACAGCTTATCATGCAACGATAGGATATCATGCTCGAGAGCTTTTCAAAGCAACAGGTATTACAAGCACTTGAGCATTACACAGTAGTTTGATGTTCTATCTTTGATTTCATCAGGGGCGTGGTGTGCATTTAGGTATTGTTAGCATCGCTTTAAAAAGAATCCCGGACGTATAGTGTAACCAACCAGTTTCTGCCGCGATCGAAGAAGCACAACGATGGTGAAATCGCTACAGTGCGCCGAGGCACAGGTGTTACAGAACTCAGCTCTATCTAACGTTGAGTATTGAACGCCATGCATTGTAACAAAGGCTGGGATTGATATGTACAGTCACGGACAGTTCTGGGTTGTAACAATCTCATTAACTTTCAATGGATTCGTTACAATTCAGTAGTGTCCGTGACTGTACATATATATGGACTAAAACTTCGCTAAATTTGGACTAACACATTCGTAAAATTACCCAAAACGATGCAAAGAAGAAGTCTTCATAGTGATTCATTATTCGTGTGATTTCAAATAAAGTTTTTTAAAAAAATTCCATTGCCTTAATGGACCTGGTGACATTTTAACTGTTCACTCCCAAAAAGCCCGTCCACACTGCTACTGAAACTGCAACGACATGTGAGTGATTGATACACGACTGACACTACCACTCGTTTGAGAACTAATAACTTGCAAATGTGTTAAACCGCGACAATTGGACCACAAATACTCCTTAAGCAGTATTATTGCCCCTCTGTGATGAGCGACAGTCGGCTGCCTTTGTTGTACTTGTATATTTACAAACGATACCAGCTTTCGCAACAATAACAAGAATAAGAAGTTCATTATATTGCCAAGAGACAATAAGCCGCGCGGCTGTTTCCTTTGTTATAAACTTGTCACCCATCAAAGCATGCCAATTTTAACAAAGAAAGCAATATGCATCGCATTAGCAGAAAAAATAACAGCTTTCGTCATACAATTTCTACAAGAACACGTGCCGGAGTCGAGAGTTGAAATTCTCATGCATCCACAAAGTTATTTCGTTTGAGCAATTCTAAAGTGATGAATTATGAACAATAGTACTGGAGGCATTATGGAATTTAACGTTCATTAACCAAACACATACACTTTCACATACACACACACAATACACGCACACAACGTCAAACCAGTCAAATACTTAAAATAAAAATATGTTGCTTCCAATTAAACAAAACCCACCGCGACTTTGCCTTTCTTCTTCCGTGATATAATTAATGCTTCATTAATACAGTTAGCAACACTAGTTATTAGCTATCCAATAAACGTGCACTGCATAAAAGAAGCAACCACTACGTCATGCTATACTTTCACATTACCGTCCCTGTCGAACGCTGTGAACCGTGACCTGGAGCGCAATTCAATTCTTTTCAATGATGTTTGCGCGAGTGTGTCCAGTTGGAATGACAATTGGCAACAATTGCGAAGGGTGGCGAGCAGGGTAGAACAAGTGATGCTGAGAGAGAGGGAAACGAAACGAAAATTTGGATCTGCGCAACGGCAAAGATATGTGTGTGTTGCTCTTTAATCCCACAGGTCGAAATTTAACGTATTCAAATATTAATCAGCATGGCTAGCTTGTTCTAAGATTGCTACTCAATAACGTCAATAGACGCCGGACTAAGATATTTGTAAGCGATGCACTTGCCGCTTCGATTGTGAATGTCATCAACTGAAAATGATTGCGTCATTGAATACGTTTTCATGTTGAAATAGTTTAGTGCAAGGCGTTTCACAGAGAAAGTGAACATTTTACCAAAATGAGAAAACATAATGTATTGCGTAAAGCTTGTCATTTTCCTTCACACTAAAAGAAAGTACACTTTTTGAATGCTTTTGGTTCACTTTCTTCTAAAATTTGTGTACAAAATCTGCACTGAAACCATACCAAAAGCGTACGAGATGTACTGAATGGCCATTTTAGAAACCATTAAAAGTATACTTATTGTACATTTTTATAACACCGTTAGAGCTTAGGTACTCATTTGGAACGCTTTATGCACGCTTTTTAAAAAGTTAAGTCAGTGCACATTTATAACATTTTTGGTATACGTTTCGTATGACAAGAAAGATGCTATCAGATATTGGAGGCCTTATGAAAGGAAACTGATTTACAGACTATATATAACATAACCCCATAGCTCTACAGCACCTTGGTGGGCCTTGGCTTACCTACCGACTGCTGGTCTCCCTCCCACACTGTTCCGCCATCACCTGTTATAGCGTGGAGGTCTCAGACCAGTGTTGGGGTGACGGGTGATCAGCTCGACGAACCCCCAGCCGTTGTTGTAGGTCTTCTCGACCGGGTTACGCTCACTCACTCGGAGCTTCTCAGTTTCCTCACGATGGTGGGTTGCCACCGGCCCTATACGTAGGTCGAATAAATTCCGACCAGAGCCGGATTCGAACCTACGCCGTCCCGTAGCGAACGATCTCAAGACGAGTGAACGCCTTAACCCGCTCGACTATGGAGGAGGACACAGACTAGATATACTCCGTGCAACAAATGAAGCACGCTCTGAATTTTACTGATTTTATTAATTTTACGTACAGCTGTACTGTACGATCTTTTATCAATAAAACTTGTTTGTCTTAACATTGCGTACCATATTTTCATTGCATTATTTGATTTGCTTTACTTATAGTCATTTAAAATGTGCAAGTCTGAATGGATGATATTCAGCGAACAACTTCCCCCACAATACATTGCACGAAATCACGCAGCCTCCATATTTCCAGCAAACGCACAAATCCTACATTGAAAACGTTGTGCGTATGGTCTTTGCCGAAGTGATTTAAGGTGTGATTATCATGATCATATGAGGAATATGTACGTATAAAATATTGCAAATTTTCTCACTGTGAGAAGACAGTTTCTTGCCATAATGCACTGCGTGATGACGTTACGTTGAATATCATCCATTCTGACACCTCATGTTCTCGTGTTCTTCTTTACAATATTGGTCAGGATATTTCTACTTTTTAACCTAATCAGTGTGATATTGATTGGCTATTCTGTGCATCAATGAAGATTGAATAGAACTATGAGAGTTAAGATACATGCACAAAATAGCCAATCAATAACATCACACTGATTAGGTTAAAAAGTAGGAAAATATATATATGAAACCTTGCAGTAAGTTATTAACGTTACTTCCATTATATTACTTTTTTGTAAAATCAATTGGTGAAATATGAATTGTAGCTTTCCTGGCGACGTGATTCGAACAGATGTGCGCGGGTTACCAGCCAGGTTAACTCTGCGTTAGCTTCCAACGTTTCGAGAGCATACATTGCTCAAATCTTCTGGAGTGTAAAAATGGATGTTTGTTTTCGTTCGTTGTCATGACAAAGTTTTGATCAGATTCATATATTTCTCTGAAATCTCACTACTCATTACATAGTAATTACATGATTCTCTGATGGCATTACATGATTTGACAGGATAACTCCCGCAACTGTTGCAGGGAGGAAACGTATGTGCTGTTCTCAAGACGACCCAAGACGAACACAAACAAAAAAACATATAACGAAATAAGATGGCAGACATCAGCTCCTGAAGAAGTCGAAGCCTGTCATCCGAATCCTTAGCGCGCTGGAGGGCCTGTAGTCCCTCCACCAATACACCTAGTGGCTGAAGCAAAGCTGAATTCAGCAGTAACTTTAACAGCCGACGTAGTACTTCCAAGTTGTCAGCTCTCTGACTTGGCGGTCTCGATGAACAGGCCTGTGATTGGCTGGGAGAAGGTGGGCCAAAGTTGGACTTGCTTCTGACTTACGTGGTTGAACGGCACTCGGCGGCGAAGTCGATGCTGGTTTAATAGGAGGAGCGGAGGCCGGGAGAGTAAACATTTTATTCCTCTCCTGGATGTTGGTGGTCCTAGCTCACTTCTTGAGACCGGATCCACTGGAAGCCTGTAATAAACGTAAATACAAGAGACAACCCTTGTAATTAGCAGTGTGCAACCGAGCACAGTTGACATACTTTACTGGAATTTCCGGTGAGCGCTTTGGACAGTCGGGGATCCAATATCGGCTATAGCATTTAAAGCATCTGGGGCCCATTTGACAGTATCTTTTTCCGTGTCCGAAACGTTGACATTGGTGGCACTGTAGTAGCTGCTGGAGTCGGAGTTTTTGCACCTTAATTTTGAAATTAGAGATGGAGACGGGGTCAAATATATCCGAGGAGGGTCTGGTCGGAGTCTGGTACCGAACAAAGAAATTTCAAGCAAAATCAGGAAAGGTATTAGCAGAAGCATAATTCTGCACGTCGTAATGTGACGACAACCAATGGTAAACGTTTTTTTGGAATCCCGATTGTTGGTTTCCGACGGATCTCCCTTGTTGGAAGGTGACGGTCTTTCTTTTAGACGTCGAACAGTATCCACGTGGAAGTCGAGTTCTCTTAGGGCGTAAAATATGCTTTCCTCTGAGTAGTCCCGAGGAACCTAGCGAATAAGTATCTTACGATAGTTCCTTGCAGCTATAAATGTGTGCGTCTTGAAGCCCTCATCTTGAAGGTATAGCCAATCCTTGTTAAAGTCGGGCACGTTTTTGCAGATTATTGTGAGTAGATTACACTGAGAGACGAATGTAGAAGGCGTGGAGGTTACCGTAATCAGTTCCGCAGTGTTAAGTACGGGTTGAGAGGAATTTACGGAAATCGGCCGAATGTGATTTTCGGGGCAGAAAGGCAACTCATCATAATGTAAAACCATGTAGACGAACAATTGTCAAATGGATCTTCATTCCGTGTCGAATTGTCCAGGCGGCGTTTCGCCCGTTTCCAGGCAACGAAGATTGAGACATCCTGTCTCTTCAAGTTCGAGGCCCGAAAAAGCACCAATCTCAACAGGGACGTGGGACTCCAGCTCAGTCACGCCTGAAACCAACTTCTCCGTAAAACACGACATCAGCCAATGAGAACACCAGGATCCACAGAGAGCCAATAGGTAAACAATGTCCAAAATCCACCCCTTCAAAGTCATATACACATATATATAACCCTACACTGGTCTCCATTTTTACATTCCCTGAAGATGAGAGCATTGTATGCGCTCGAAACGTTAGAAGCTAACCTGGCTGGTAAACAGAGAACAACTGTTCAAATCAATTGATTAAGTCTGACACAAATTATATGTGTCTGCTTGAATATAGGCTTGATGAAAATTCAAGTAAAAGTTTACTTTCTTTTCAGGAATTTGGTTACGAAATTTAAGGAATACATCTTCCCAGTTAGAAGAGGAGAAATTTCAATAGCCAATACAGCTGTACCTATTCTAAAATAAAAAAATCACAAGGAAAAAACACCTCTGCATCTTGCAGTTGCAAGAGGAGAACCTGATTGTTTGAATGTGTTGATAGAAGCTGAGTGTGAAATTAACATACACGATGTCGACGGTTACACACCATTGCACGTGGCGGCTGAGAAAGGCAATGCAGATTGTATTAGAGCCTTACTGCAAGCTGGAGGAATTGTCAATGTGCATTCAACAGATGGTATTTCACCTTTACACCTGGCCGCCATGTCTGGACATGCAGAATGTGTTAAAGAGCTTCTCATCAACGGAGCTGTTGTAAATGACACTGATTGCAACGGCGACACACCTCTTCACTTGGCTTGTCTCCGAGGACAGGAAAACTGTGTTAAAGTGCTGACTTCGGGAAGCGGTGTATTTCTTGACGAAATAAACAAGAAGGGTGACACGCCACTCAAGATTTGTGTAATGAATGACTACAAACAGTGTTCTGCAGTGCTTGTGGAAAGAGGATGTAGGATTGATTATAGTCAGGTTATCGACTGGCTCGTAGATAGTAGAGCATATATTAGTATGCTGTTGTTTCTTGACTGTGGAATGTTATTCGAAAGTTCCAGTTTTAAGGGTACATACGTTTTGCACAAGGCAATTTCGTATGGTGATACCAAACTTGTTCAATTGCTGATAGAATGCGGAATCAGTGTTAGCGTATGGGATAAAGCTGGTAATTCGTCAATTCATGCCTCATTGGAAAGTTACAATGTTCCGATTGCTACTTTATTACATGATAGCGGAGCTTCATTAATGCTTTATAATAGAAATGACAAAACAGTGTTGCCTCTAGTAGGAGTTAGTGGTTTGATTGGTTCCATTAAATGTTATGCTGAAAGTGGAAAATCATTCACATTAAAAGATGTATGTGACATTTCACTACACTCTACAGCTGAAAAATGTCACACTGGCGAAACTATTTGTTTACTGAACGCGGATGCAAACATATTTGATAGAAACAGTAGTTTGAAGAATCCAATACGCTTAGCAAATTCAAGTGGATTTAAAAATTGTCTATCTCTTTCCCTTAAAGAAGATACCCTTGAAACCATATCCCATGGACAAAAAGAGTCCCCTGTATATTTAGCTGCACAAAGTGGTGATATTCGTGTCCTACTGGAACTATTGAGAAATCAAAGTGTTCATCATTTTATCAACAGTTTTTCAGAACCATTGCATATTGCTGCTGAATACCGTCATGTTGAGTGTATATATGCGCTACTGGAACACTGTTTTGGTGAAATGGATCTCTGTTGCAAAAGCAAAACAGTTCTTGAAAGAATTGTGGATATTTCTGCATCACGGGATGACGTAGAATGCATTCGCTTATTATCACAATATGGTATTCCTTTAAACAATGCCCTACTTTACACCTCAAAACATGGCGCAGAGAATTGCATTCAACATTTAATAACATTTGGAGCCGAAGTTAATTTCGTTGATGAGTATGGATGTTCGGCAATTCACTATGCTTCTAGTTCAGGAAACGTTGATTGTGTCTCCAGATTAATAGAACATGCAAGTGATTTGACGCGCAGAACAAAAGATGGGAAAACACCTTTGCACTTTTCTGCTATCGCTGGTCATGTTGATATATGTGAGATACTTTTGAATCACAACGCTCCTTCTGATGTTATGGATGAAAGTGAACTTTCTCCATTGGAGTACGCAGCACAGAAGCGTTGGCGACCCTGCACGCACGTTCTGCTGAAATATAGCTCTGACGACGATCGTAAGGACAAACGTATACACTACGCTGTGCAGTTTGGATTTCTGGACATTCTGCAAGACATGGGTATTAGTGAAGATGAAGTGGATTGTGAAAATAATGAGAAGAACACAGTTTTACATGTTGCTGCAGAAAATGGAT
Organism: Lepisma saccharinum; assembly: GCF_977018435.1. NCBI lineage: Eukaryota > Metazoa > Arthropoda > Insecta > Zygentoma > Lepismatidae > Lepisma > Lepisma saccharinum. The sequence goes on from NC_139246.1 coordinate 3,882,698, forward strand.
TTACAGAGATAGCAAAATACCTTTTGTCAAGAGGTGCATACGTTGACGTCCAAGGCCAATATAGATGTAGCCCATTGTTTCTTGCCGTTCGGAGCGGACATAGAGCCTGCGCAGAGATGTTGATCGAACGTGGAGCTAATGTAAATTTCTTAAACGTCAACAAATGGAATCCTCTACATTGGGCATCAAATAGTGGCCACGTGGATTGTGTTTCCTTACTTGTGGAGAATGGAGCATCAGTAAACACGACTGCGAAAAATGGGTTTACACCTTTGTTCTCAGCTATTGTAAATGGTCATGTGAAATGTGCAGAACTTCTCATTCAATACGAAGCTGATGTGAGTATCAGAAACAATCAAACTTGGTCCGTTCTTCACAAGGCATCATACCTAGGAAATCTGGAGTCTATTAGCCTCTTGTTGTCTTGTGGGGCTAATGTGAACCAAGAAGACAAGCACGACAGAACCCCATTATTTCTTGCTGCTGAACGTGGAATGTTTGAATGCATCGCACTCTTGATCAGAAATGGGGCAAATGTTAATCATAGAGACGTGAAAAATCAAACACCTTTACACTTTGCAAGTGAAAATGGACAAGAGAAATGCGTGAGTTTACTCCTAGAGAGAGGAGCTGAGTTTGATGCCAGGGAGAGTATGCTTCAGACATCGTTAATGTTAGCTGCAAAGGGTGGTCACGAGGGGTCCATGAAAAAACTGTTAGACTTTGCAGCTGATGTTAATGCTGTAGATATGTACGGTTACTCGGCACTACATTACGCTGCAGCTGAAGGAAAGGAGAAGTGTTTAGAACAATTAATCCATCATGGCGCACACGTCAATAGCACGTCCAATGATAAGCAAACACCCTTACATTTAGCTGGTGGGTATGGACATGAAAATTGTGTTAAAATATTAATATCTTCTGGGGCTGAAGTAAACATTGTCACAAAAGATCATGAATCCGTATTACACAACATTGTTCAAGTAAAGAGAAATTCATATGATATGCAATGCACTGAAGATAGTTCAGGAAGTAGTAACTCGATAGAAACTGCAAATAAAGATGCGAGGCGGAACAGTAGTTTTGTAAATGAATTAATCACCAACAGAGGTAAATGTATATTACAGCTACCTGAAGGTAAATGTGAAGTCAATCTCGTAGACAAATATAACAGAACTGCTTTGCACTTTGCTGTTTTAAATAGACTATTGGATTGTGTTGCATTGTTGCTAGAAAGAGGTGCAAATGTTAATTGTGCGGACAGTAATGGCAGAACCCCTTTACATTTAGCTGCAGAGAAGGGTGACTTAAGATGCGTTGAAGAATTGCTAAAGTTTGAAGCAAATGTTAATGCGTTCGACCAGACGGGATTTCAAGCAATACATTTTGCTGCTATGAAGAGAGATAACCAAGAAGTGATAGCTTCATTAATTCGGAATGGAGTTGATCTAAATCCCACAAACATGTGTGCTCTCAAGTGTCCCACTCGTATTGCTGTGGGAAGAGGCCTTCTAAGTAATTTGGAGTCACTCGTCAAACTTGGCAACTGTGTTAATTGTACCAATGAGACGGGGAAAACACTCCTTCACTTTGCAGTTCAAAGTTGCAAACACGACTTCCTTGAAAGACTCTTGTCCAAAGGTGCTCAGGTAGATAGCCAAACAGTTGAAGGAGTGACACCTCTACACATTGCTGCTATTAAAGGTTGTGACAAATGCATTAAACTATTGGTACAGAGAGGAGCTTCGCCCACAATGCTTGATTCAAAATTAAAATCTCCCCTGGCATATGCCACCGAGAAAGGTCACAGAAAATGCATTAGAATATTGCATCAATGTCAGCAACAGCAGATTGTACTGTAGTACCTATTGGTATAGGATTCTAATAACAAGATAAAACAAGTCCAGTAAACTTTGCTTAGAGTACAAACAGCGAAATTATTTACTAATAATCTAAAAGCGCACTTTGTAAAACTAGTACAATAATTTATTTCTCTTATGGCATGTTATTTAGTTCAGGCCACACTGAAACAGAAGTCTTACGCAAACTTTCATGTTTGTTATCAAAATTTACTCATTTCAATACTATAGTTTAAAATCATTACCATTTACACTGAAATAAATGAAATTACGCTAATGCACTTTATATTCTGCCACAATGTAAGTAAATGACACATTTATAGTAATGATAGTTAGGTTCGAAACTGCGTGTTACAAATATATAATCTTTATGTTAGCTGTGTTTGGAATGTTGTCATTTGTGGCTGATAAGGAAATTAGATTTATGCTATTTGCAATAACTGAATGTTGGTAATTGTTCGTCGTTTCTTGTAATGATTAATTGTTTTAGTAGATTCATGTTGAAATGTGACATTTGTCACGTCAGAAAGAAAAAGTGTGACTCTCTAATTGTGAAAATATCTTATATAATAAGATGTACATTTTGTAAATGCAAGCAATCATGATTATTTATTTCCATAAAGATAATCGGAGGAACTCCAGCTATTTTCCTTTAAAGAGGTAAGAAGTTCTATAAATTAGACCTGTGATAGTATGAATATGGTTTTTGATTTATAGTGATATAGATATTGCATTATTTTCCTTGCGTAAATTATTTTTACGAAATAGTGCCTTTCATTCTGAGCTTGTAACACTCTAATAAATGAACAGAGAAGAAAAATATTTTATTTTTGGACATCCATCATGTGGTCCTTCTTTAACATATATTTCTTTCAGCTGATTCTGGAATGGTGGTGAGGTGCTTGTGCAGTCTTTTCGAAATTTATGCTCAATTTAATTTAATTATGTATTAGAGGCAAGGGGTAATTTAGAAACATTAGTATTGTTTTTATTAGTATTATAATTTCATGTCTATGACATTTCTCCCGTAAAATTTGATATCTCTTCCTGAGGAAAGAGAATGGAGTCAAGTCTGCCTCCACGAAATCAGAAATTACACTCTGGCCTCCCACATGACGGCCAGACGCCATTTAGTGTGGATCGTTGTAGCTCTGTTAATCGTAATCGTACAGTATTAACAGTTCATTTATTGAAAACCAGATAACTAGAGTTCGTGAAGATAAGCTGCAGAGATTAGATATTAGAAGACAAACGACATTATTTCCTCATCAAAACGGCTGACAAGCTAGTGTAGTTAGAAATGCATTCGTTCACATAGCTTCTACGTAATATAATCTGGCTTATGGGAACAGGTAAAGGATAAAAACACAGAATATGTGTATCACTTTTTTGTAATTTGCGTCCTTTGTGAATATTACATTACTTTCACATTTTTCAATTAGTATGTGTGTAAGATAAATGTGTTGTGAATATTGTGTAAATTGTGTTATACATATATATGTGTACATATACACTCCTTACAAAAAGTTTGGAATATTGTTACATTAGGCCATAGATTTTGACTGATTGATTTTGCTTTGGTGATTTTTAAGTCCACTTTATACCCAGTAAGACTAATCGGAACTAAACCTGAAGTCTTAAGTAAGATCCGAACCTCTATGTGTTTCCACTGGGAATCGAACCCTTGACCCCTTGATTACAAGGCGACGACGATTAGACGATAGATGATAGACAAGATGGCATATGTCAAAGAAAACACGAGAACATGCAGCAGACAGATACAATGTGTTGTTGAATTCCAATATCTTGCCTATCAGGTATTGCCTAATATAACAATATTCCAAAATTTTGTGAGGAGTGTATATGCACTCACAGACACACAATACATGCGGTAATTGTATCGTATTCGAAATCAAAATTTTTAATTGTGTGTGAATTTAAATTTTACCTTTGGAAGGGAGTGATAACGATTTCTGGTTGGGTACGTTATGATTGATGTAATTGGTTTTCATTTGCGTCTCTTTTCTACCCTTTCGGCTAATCGCAATAATGGTGGTAAGATGAACTTGATGAAGAGACAGTCACGAACACTATTGACAATACAAAACTAACCGCTACATAGATCATGCCTGTGATTCCAGACGCCAGAGCTTCGATAGTCTGCACAATGATGACGAGGGTGTGCTACGTGGAAGCAAGGTTGTCATTTGGGTGTCTACGGAAAGGGTAAACATGAATAATGAAAAAAAGAAAAATATATAAAAATTAAAATGAATTGGAAATAAATAAATATTACAAACAAAAACTTACATGCAAGAATAAAAGTCTAACAACAGCAAAACATACAAGCTAACGCATTCTTCATAATAATAAGACTGTTTTAAATATTTTTCTGATGTATGAATTTCAGTGCTTATATATGTAAGCGAATTCATGGTATGCTTGTGCTCTTGTACAGTGGGATCCATGAGTATTGCCGTGTCCGTTACCATGTTCGTGCACTTTATTTGACCCAATAAGAGCTTCAAGAATTAAAAGAAAACTCAAAACAGCTGTTGACAACTTCAGCACCAGCAGACATAAAAATCCATCGCTTAAATACACATCGGATGTAAGAGAAATTAATGAAAATAGTCATGCACGGTAATACTCATGGATCCCACCGTACAAAGTATCTGTGTCTGTGTCAATTAAAAATTATGTTACTTGCGTAGCAGAAAGTAATTAAACTAAAGTATTCCGTGGCGCAAGAGCCCTTTGAGGGCTAAGCCCTGGCAATTGGCTTTTAGTTGGGTGAAGCGTAGGCTGTCCCATCAGTGGCGTACGCAAAGTAGGGGCTTATGAGACTACAGTTCCTACCGAAATTTTGAGAAAATCAAAATTCTGAAATGAAAGCAGTAATGAATTTGGGGGGGGACCTGCCTTAAAATGACCACGATTTCAAATAAGACGAAGGTTGAAACTGATAATTATGAAATACTTTATAGTGTAAGCATTAGAGCCCCCACTTCCAAAATACTTTCGGAGCTTTTCAATAGAAACTAATTTATATTCTGTCCCGGGAATCTGTGGAGCAAGCGAACGAAAACAAGTTTCTGCGCAAGTGATGCCTCGAGAGGGCTCGACGGTGAACTTGTGAGAGGGAAAGTGAGTGCATGGAGGGGAAAATCTGCTACTGCTTCCATCCATTTACTGCATCCCTCACTGTTTTGCTCCGTCCACTCGCTTTCTATTATTATGCGGGCCTCGCCGGTGACGCAGTGGAAGCCTTGTAATCAAGGGGTCCCGGGTTCGATACCCGGTGGGGCACAAGCGGTTCGGATACCACTTTAAACTGTAGGTCCAGTCCCGATTAGCCTTACTGTGCATAAAGTGGGCTTAAACAACAAATCTATCTACCTATCAAAACACCAAATCAACCAATCATCTACGTTATGCGCAACCTTACTCCACAATTTAAAGATATCTAGAAGACCAGGAAAGGGAAACACCACTGCTTCATATATTGATACAATATGGCTTCTCGGTGGCCGAGGAAGATTCGTGGTCGACTCATCAAAGGTATCAGGTCTGGGTGTAAGGGTGTACCTTAATCAATTTCTTCTATTCATCATTCGTCTTGATTGCAGAATTGGCTAAAGGTAACAGAAGATAAACAATTGATACTAAGAAAATGTAAGGAAGTACCTGGGAGTGTATTTTCACTACCATAATGATCCACTTGAAAATGTCTTACTTTATGATGTAGCGTAATACGTGAGATTAATTTAAAAAAAACTAATTACATTTCTCTTAATTTCAGGAGTATTGAAAGGCGTTGAAAAAAGAAATTATGAGTGCTTTCCAGTTGTTGTACTTTTTAACTCTTGGCATGGGTTGCATATGCATTTCAAATGGGCAAGGAGACTGTGAAGGAAGATGTGAATGTTTTAAAGAACATGGAAAACTAATAGCCAACTGCCAAGATTCAAATTTTCTTAAGATTCCCACTAAATTAAGTAACGATATTCAAGTACTCCACCTCGAGTTGAACAATGTACAGATCCTCTATAAAGATTGTTTTCTTTATGCTAATCTTGTACACATTGTTCACTTGTATCTCTCTGACAACATGATGGTAGAAGTGCAGCCTGGGGCCTTCAACGGTTTGGAAAATTTTGTCGAAGTTGATTTGTCGAATAATGATTTGAAACGTTTAGATCCTCAAACCTTTGTTGCCAACAGCAGACTTACCATACTGTCCCTCAAGAGGAACCCTGAATTGCAACTCAAAGATGGAGTACCATTTTCGCAAGGTACTAAATCTTTGACAAAGCGTGACTTAAGTTACTGCAGACTCGAGAACATCCACCAAGGTGTGTTTGCTGACTTGAATCTACGAGATTTGAATTTGAAAGGAAATCAACTTGTGGCATTGGAGATTGGAGTTCTGGATAGTATGAAGGACCTTCTGGAATTGGATCTGTCTTCCAATCCATGGGTATGTGATTGTGAACTGTTCGAGCTGAAAGTATGGTACTTTAATTCTGCTTTCGATAGTTCGCAAGTTCCATAATGTGCTTCGCCTGAGAACTTTGCTGGCATCTCTTCGAGTGAATTTCACACCTGCAGTTCAGAAAGTGTGAAGAATAGAGAACCGACTCTGTCGTTGGATGTAACCACGAAAATCTTCCGGCGTGACAAAGTTTCAAATAATGATATAATGCAAACGCTATCGTTAATTGTTTATATATGCTTAGTACTTTTATTATTGTTTATCATAATTTCCTTTTTGCAATATAAAATAAGGCAGTTCTGTAATCGCCGACAAGATCGAATTCCGGGGAGCATATATGAATTATTAAATTCTCGGTGATTTCTTTTCCAAAATGTTGTCTTCTTGTCTAGCATATCCTATCTCAATTGTTGGGATATTATTGCTACGAAACATCTCGACTACAATAGTCTCCCAGATGGAATATTGGTAACGTCGTCGCTAGAGTCCCTGGATGTATGGAGTCGTCGCCTTGTAATCAAAGGGTCCTGTGTTTGATCCATGGTGCAGGTACATAGAGGAAAAGGTCTAAATATGGGTCCCCTTTTTATTTTTCATTTTCGGAGGAAAAAAATAATATATCAAGAACCTGCCTTTAAAATGCATATCTATGAAATATATACTTAAATGTAATAACATGCTAAAGTATAGAAAGTCTCCATTTATTTTTTAAAAAAAGCAATTTCCAAAAAAATGGTAAAATGATGTATTTCAAAATTGTGGTCTAAATATGGACTACTAGTAACAATATCACAAAAAGCAATTAAAATTTAAAGCAAACAGTCATTTATCGGTAAAACATTATAAAATTCATATTTATGAATAATCTGTTGTTTTGAAAATCACGCGCAACCGGAAAAATCGAAATTAAGAAAAGTATCCAAATATTTGTTGAAAATGTGATCTCAACATTAGACCTCATGTTGTAGCCCATATTTAGATCATCACGCCATATTTCTTCTGCAGTTTATTTTCTCTCTCTGTGGTACATATTTCACAAACAAATCAACGCATTATAAAAGTCCACATTTGTTTTATGTACCGCTAATATCATAACCTATGCAAAGCAGATGAGAATACAGAAAACGCTGAGTTAAAACATACCTGCAAAAGGTTTTCGGAGGTCGCAATTCTGTCTGTGCACTAAATGGACTTAAAACTCAACTGATCTAGTCTAAAAACTGATTATGTAGATTAATGATCCAAACAAAAATATATTTTATACTTTTAGAATATTTATCCCATAACTACGAACATTTAACACTTGTTGAGCTTAATTAATTTCATAAAAAAGTTATTCAATAGAAGAGTTTTTAAAATATAGTTACATAGTTTAATTATATTGTATTCATATATTAGTTTATTAGTCTATAATTTAAATAAATCTGTGCAAGATGTTCATATTTCAATTCATATTGCCATTAATTTTCTGATGGTCATGCGATTCATAAAACTGACTTTGTATAGAATTGTGATTCTATTCTAATTAAACACTACAATTTTTATAGCGATAATGCAAGTAATTTTCGTGCCCATTCGCAATGACGATGTTAATGGAGATAATTTTCATGTGAATTTTCTTCATCTGAACAGCACTGCCAAAAGAAATTTCACTTTTAGTAAACTATATCGAACATCCTTTTTATTATTAACTAAATATTCAATTCTTTATTTCTTTGATGTTAATTTCCTTGCCAGCACGGTTGTTCTCATACAAATTTAGGCATTCTTAACTATATAACTTCACGTAAGATAGATAATGAATACGTGCATTTATATCCCTATTCTTATATCATATTTTTACCTATTCATTTAATAATAACAATAGAATACGAATAAACACATTACTATATGTAAATTCTTTAACGCATTAATATCAAGACCTATTATTATTAATGATACGCTTGGCTCTGGCTCCCAGCCCGAAAAATACTTATCAATGAGTGCCTGGCCCGCACATACTTGAGAGATAATAAGTGTCAACTGAGCAATTTATTTCTGACAGTCAAATAGTTCTTCGTTATGTATCATTGCGTTTTTTTTCTCATCTCCTTTATATTATCAATGGTATGTAATCAGCTGTTATCTAAGTGTCATATGTCAAAGTTGTTATTCATAATTAATTTACCTTCTGCCACATCTTACAAGATAATATGCAGAGTCTTGTGCGGCAGTTTCAAATATATTCTACTTGATATAACATTTTAAATTTATTCAGTATATAGGTTTCTAATCAAATATGAAATACAAACCAATGCTTACTTGCACTAATAATATGTGCCACATGCATAGGCGTTATCGGCGTTATTAAACAATTAAGCATTTTCAAGCCGATTAAAGCTCAAATCAACTACTGGGGAAGGATGCGAGCACAAGGGGCAATAGGCATTGCCCCTCACAAACCTTGGACGAAAATCAATTCTAAAGGGGCAAGGGGGGCAAACATTGAGGTAGAACAAAGCAACACTATTAGAATCTAAGAATAGCTGGACAAGAGGATAATTATGGAATTAGTTTTCACATCTTTCTTGCATTTTTTCTTCCAGACGGCCAAGACACTTGCGGGGGGAAACAGAAGGGCTATTGCCTTCCTCGATATAATTAAAATACATTCCGTAAAATTTTCTTGCTCGCTTCGCTCTCAATTTTATTGTTTTCTGTACTGCATTGTAAATTACCAGAGAGAGAAGTTATAACTACTAAGCACTTCAGACTCTTGCTGCTAAACAGTTTTGTCTTACATGTATGAACACAATTGTTTGGAGAAAAAATAGCGTTGCACATTTCAGAGACAATTCATTTATTCGTTATGCTGCTTCTATGTTCCTGCATTATGTTAAGTTGAGGTTTTTCTTTCCCGACTGAATTTTCATCAAAGCTTTCGTCCCCCCTAATCAGAGGGTCTGCGCACGCCTATGGCCCACATGTTGCTGTTTAGAAGAAGCTGCAACCAGTTGAATTCAAAACATTAAAAGTGACGACTGGTATGAGTATACTTGTAGGGTTGTTAGACGAGGCCAGTCAGTGGCGTGGACTTCGGGATTGGTGGTAGTGTAACATTAGTTTCCAGTCAAGACAAACATGTTTCATTTCACTAGCCTGGGCAGCTACTGGCACACTAGCTTGTCCAGCTATTGGAATTAGTTGTTTATGCTTTACCAGTTGCTGGCTTCTAAAGTCTTACAACTTCAACTGATGCCTCTAATAATTGAACTTTTATTGTTTCTACTGCCAAAAAGAATGTTGGCACAAACATGTTGACAGTGTTACATCTGGGAATGAATTTGAGAAATTGTGTAGTAAGCTGTTTAAAAAAAATTGGAAATTCAAAACGATGTACGAGGATACAATAAGCATTTATTCCACAACAAGCTTTCAATTCATAGCTAAAAAGTATAAAAAAAATATATCATAACTTTAAAATGCATTGGCATAAACCCACCTAGAGATAATAAAGGGATAGGGTTTGAAATTATTTGCATGTCATTTTAATACAAATTTCTAAACATTTACGTTTGTGTTAACACACTGTACAATTTATTCTAGTGGATCTACCTACGTTGCATTTTGCAACCTGAAATTCAATTAATAGCAATAAATGGTATATACTCCATAGTCGTTAAGAACGCCTACACGAAATTCTCTCACTTGGAACACTTATCTTTAAGCACGAAAGATAAACGTATTTAACGAAGATAACTTACGGCGTGATATGTATCGAAGCTAAGAAAGGACGTTTTATCTTCGTACTCTTAAAACTTATAAATATTTGTATAGTGTTTCTGCTACTTGCATCAACATACACGTATGATGTGTTTATATTAGGTACATTTATCTAATCAGAGCACATATATTATGTCTATATAATGCACAATAATGTTTTATATTTTCCTCCTTTTTCACACATAGAGTTTGTGTACTGAATCCTTTACATTCCTACCAAACCAGTTCATTTTCATATCAAATATGCTGCCTTGCAATTGAAAATTGCGTGTTGCTTTTACCTTGACTGAAGTTAAAGATGCTATTAAAAGGCTAAAGAATAACAAAGCACCTAGCATTGATTTAATACCAGCTGAGTTAATTAAATATGGTGGAAATTCGTTAATATGTAAAATACATAAATTAATTTGTTTAATATGGAATAAAGGAGAAATCCCTCAACAGTAGAAAGAATCCATAATTGTTCCTGTGTTTGAGAAAGGTGATAAAATGAACTGCAATAATTACCGTGGAATTTCTCTACTCTCAACAACATATAAAATATTATCTAACATTCTTTTAACAAGACTAACCCATATGCTAATGAAATTATAGGTGATTATCAATGTAGATTTAAACGTAACAGATCAACAACAGATCAAATTTTTATTCAGAAGAATAGAAGAAGTAGTTACGCCTTCTACAGAAGAATAGAAGAAGTAGTTTATCCTTCTACAGAAGAATAGAAATAGTTAATCGTTCTACAGAAGAATAGAAGAAGTACTTAATCCTTCCACAGAAGAATACAAGAAGTAATTGATCCTTCTACAGAAGAATAGAAGAAGTAATTAAGCCTTCTACAGAAGAATAGAAGAAGAAGTTAACCTTTCCAAAGAAAAAGAAGTTAACCACTCCATAGAAGAAAGGAGGAGAAGTCAACCTCTTTCCTAGAAGAAGAAGATAACTTTTGTATTGAGAATTTAAGCATATAATCTTTGTAATTATAAAGGTTTCAGAATATAGATTCTCATCCTTATATCCATTGGCATATATCCCTGCTTTCTGATTTACATTCCAAAGAAAAGAACCCATAACCCTCGAGATTAGTAGTACTACATATTCCAGCAAGTTTTGCTTCATTTTTTTGAATGTACATATTTACCTCCAAATATGCCTAATTTGATTGTACAATAATAGTAATGCAACACTCATTAGCGACTCAAGCAAGTTCTTATGCTCGCCAAAATAACAAAGATAACAGATAACACCAGAGATTTATTTACACACCACATAACACCCCCAAAAGTTCCTCAACACCCCCTAAATGTTTCACAAGGGCTCAATTTATGGTCATTTGGCTCTAAATTTACATTTCACCCCCATAATTATTGACTTACACCCCAGATATAAACATTCTGGATAAACCCTTGAATAACACACAAAATTGGCATGTAAGATAAGGAGCTCTCAAAGTCTCATAGAATATCTTATCGGGAATAAAAGGCAATTCGTTATGTTCGTCATTTAGGATTACTTATCGCAATATCAATATACTGATTGCGCGAAGGATGCCATTTTTCAGCACGTATAAGTATATTTTCAGTAATGTAAAGTGTTCTTCTGATTTTCCTGTTGCAACTGTCGTCCTTTAATTAGAAAGAGAACGTTACATACATTGCTTGTGGTCGAATGTGGATGTGAAATCATATTCAATACAGAAAATGTATTAACAAATCTTCATACGCCAATTTCTACACAAATGACGTCATGTAAGGAGAGGTGCACTTCAGTCTATAGGTAAGCCTAATATTTTCTTAACCCCTTCAGACCCTTTGTATATGATCATGTACATCACTTTTATTATTTTTTAATGCGTGATAGCGAATTTTTCAGCATTTATTTTTTTTTTTCCGCATGATTCTTTACATTTCGTCTGCTGAGAAATCGCTAAGCTACTGCCACCTGGTATCACCCTCAGAAAATAGAGAATAAATAGCAATCATGTAAATATCCTATATTTTGTATCACTTTAACATATATTTAGATAACATGCCAAAAATGTATGAATATGTTTTCAGAAAAAATAAATGTTGTGGTTTTTGTAACAGAACACCTCTTATAGCTAGATTTCAGCAAAAAAAATCGTTATTGAAAAAGAATCAGGTCTGAAAGGGTTAAAACCTAATTTCTATTTACTACATCAATCATAATTCCTCTAGATTTTGTATACAAGTTTCCGTATTTCCCACCACTTTTGAATGAACCTACTTTTTTTTCCAGATTCTCTTAAATGTTAAACTCAGTTTCTTAGACGTGTTGAGTTAGAATCAACTACACTCTGTCTCCGAAATCTGTAAAGCAAGGCCGCGCATAACTTCAGAGAAGGGGAGAAAACGGGTGGACGAAGCAAAGCAGTACGCGTCGCTGCAAACGGCTGGCAGCTACACCCGCGTTTTCTCTCCCTTCGTTCTTTCGCTTCGCAATGTTACCACTTGTTGTCGAATAATTTTCACCTTAGACCTCTTCTAATATATTAGTTTCCCTTCTTTCTAATCAATTTGCTCTAGCTAGGCGATTAGATGGTTCGGTGTTGCTTCCCGTACCCTCGCTTGTAGCTGTATCGTCTTAAAAACTCAGACCTAAGGTGACCATACGTCCAGTTTTGACAAGGGACAGCCCCGTTTCAGAGACGTGCCTCGGTCGTCCCGTCGAAATTATTAAAACAGTCACTGTTTGTCCCATTTTGTAAAAGTCTAGGTGTTAGCTTGAAAGCCAGATCTAAATTTGAGAGATATTTTCATGCTAAAAAACGTTGATGGAATTTTTAAACTAGTGTTATGCAACACTGTGGCACTGTGTTTCAAGCACTTCTTAATAATGAAAATGTTCCCTTGTCAGTAGTCCAATCAACCCGTTTCTACGCCCTCTTGTGGTGAGCTGAAGTGGTGAGCTTGCCTTAATGGATTTCTCTCGTAAGGCATGAGCTCTATTTGATGGCGCAGTGTTGCTAGCTTCTTACTTGAAAAAATCACCAAGGTTTTTGGGGTAACCTAACCTAAAACAAGGAGCTGGCAATCTTTTTCTCGCAGTGTTACCAGCTTCTTACTCAAAAAAAATCACCAAGGTTTTTGGGGTAACCTAACCTAAAGCAAGGAGCAGGCAATTTTTTTTTGCAGTGTTGGCAACACTACACCCGAAAGTAAAGCTCGGTGGGGCTTGCTTTAATGGTTTGCTCTTGTAAGGCATAACCCCCCCCCCTATTTTCGGACACAGTATTACCAACATCTTACTCGAAAAAAATCACCAAGGTTTTTGGTCTAACGTAACCTAAAGCAAGAAGCTGGCAACCTTGCTTGAGGCTTGTTTTACAGTGCATAAAGCAAGGTTGCCAACCTACTGGTATTTTTGCCATAGTTTTTTACAAAAAAGAGAGAGAAGAGAGGGAGGGAAGAGTTAAACGGCCGACAGCCTACCTACAGCTTTTTTTTGTCTAACCTAACCTCAAGCAAGGGGCTGGCAATTTTGCTTGAGGTTTGTTTTACAGTGCATAAAGCAATGTTGCCAACCTACATATACAGGGCAAGGAGAGCCGGCACTGCCGTAAAAGAGAGAGATGGATGGGTGGGAATACTACACGGGTTCAACGTCATCAAGTAAAAATCGCCTTAATGGTTTTTTCTTGTAAGGCATGATTTCTATTTTCTCGCGGTGCTGCCAACTCCTACCTACACCTTTTTTTTAGTTGGCAAGGGGCTAGAGAGAGAGAAAAACTTATTGCCGACAACAGTAATGAGCGAATGCGCCATATCGTAATTTTCCAACTCCCGGGGGCCAATGTTTGTATATCGTAACCTTTGTAAACCTACCTCTCTCGGGGGAACGATGTGCCACACACACGCACACACACACACGCACACGCACGCACGCACGCGCGCGCGTATGTATTGTGACGCAAACAAACAAACAAAATAATAATTGTTGTTTTTAGGATGCCTGGCCCCTATAACCTCGCCAGGGTGCGTGGTGCCCAACCAAAAATGTAAAAGTTTTCTAATGGCTGCGGTTATAGATTACCGCACCTCTGTAGAGTTTCACGAGTTTTTTTTTTTCCCCCAAACTTCCATGAAACCCTACAGAGGACCTCCGTAATGCATGCAACGTGTACTAACGACTCTAGTGTTATTTGATGTTGTGATATTTTTTGGATATAGAGTTTTATTATGAGATAGATAAAAATAATTATGTTTATTATAATATTTTCTTGATGAAGATGGAGAATGTATGTGTGTGTTACAAATAAAGTTGCATGTTTTTTTTTCTAGTGTGTGTGTATGTGTTTTTGATGTTTCGACAGCATCTGAAACGATAAAAAAAAGAATTTTATTGTTAATTTTCACGTGTAAAAACAACATCAAATTTTTTTTGTGTAAATTTTCTGATTGTCTCGTGCTATAGTGCAAAAAAGATATTGTAGCTGATAGCTAATGAAATTGACATTTGTAACTGATCTGAACTAGTGAAATTCGTATTGTGCCATTGTAACTGATTGTGCTAGTGCAGAAAATTTCTTATTATGCAAGAAAAGATGTTAAAAAACCTGTTAAAACTGCTCTGTGACCCTTTCGTTCTTCACGTCGTAGGCGAAGGACTTCTCTGCAATCAGGATGACACTGCATAGGGTATCCTCGGGCAAGGCATCGTGGAACTCGCAGACGATCTTGATGTTGGTTCGATCGTTGACCACAACCTTCTTCCTCTTAGATGTGTTGATGACGAACATCGGCCTGCGGATTTTGAACTCGCTGGGCGTGTAGTACATGTCCACGCTTCCCTCGGTCACGCGTTTGTAAGCCGAGAACGCTTCGTAAAGTTTGAGGTAATCGTTTTTGGTCACGTCGAGGTTGTAATTCTCGCGCGGGAACACTTCGTTGCGTCCATTCTTCAGATAAACGTTCTTGATCTTGCAGTCGTCGAACTTGCTGGAATCTTTTTCCTGATTCTTGTCCCTCCCGGTCTGAAAAAGCACTACGACGAAATCTGGCATGTCGAACTGTATGTTGTTGAACTGCGTCGTCACGTCGAATTCCATGTGACTTCCCGACGCCATCTTCTGCACGCACTGGTAACCGTGAAAGTGAATCGGCACCTGCGGACTTTTCAAGATCTCCGCTTTGTACTTGAGGGCGTAGTTTGTTTCGTATTCCACCACCGGCATTCTCAATTCCATGCTCCGGATGACGCACTTGGCTGCTTCGGGTAGAGTGTTGGCTATCGGCGTGGTGCCGTCCGGACCCAAAGTAGCGTATCGCATCAGTGCGTCGTTGTCGTTGGCCGCTCTTCGAAACGTAACGCGCAGTCCCCCCTTCCACATGATCTCCTTGTAGTCCGAGAAGAAACCAGGCAGCAGACGCATGGGAAAGAGCACCGTGTGACTTTTCGTCGATATTTTGGTCCCGGCTTCGAATCCTCCGGCCTGGTAGTATGCTGCGTTCGTTTTGGATAATTTCAACGTTCCCACCGCCGTCGACGTGATGCCTGGATAATCTATTCTGTCGATGACGGTGTTGTGTTTCCTCACCTCCACCTGCGAGAACAGGTGAGGCACGAAGTTGTCTACGAGTATCAAGTTTGCTGCTGCGGGAAACGCGTCTCCGCTTTCCTTCTTCACCACGTCGAATTGAAGGTAGAGGTCCGCTCTGTGAGGATGAACGAACCCGTCGCCTACGTCCACGTCGTATTCGATCTCCCTGTTCGCCTCGTTGAGATTGGCGAACGTGCGACGGTTGGGAGGGAAAGATTGCAATTCGTAACTTTCGATTTGCTCCATTTTACATGTATGGTTATTTATTATACGTTGATCTCCACGATGGCCGTCGTAGTGGCACCTGCGAAATCCACCACGTCTCCTTTCTCGTTCGTCACCACCAACTCTATGTCGTCTATGTGTTGCGACATACTGGAAAATAGATCGGCGAAGAGGGCGTGTAGATGATCGGTTCCATGAACTCGGAACTTGGTTTGAAAGTGGCTATGATTCCCGTCTGCTTGTGACTTCCTAACAATCCGTCCGAAGATTTCGTGATCATACCTTCGGCCACGTTACAGTGTACGTTCAGAGTCTCTATGGCCAAGAATTTAGGAATGTTGGTTGCTACGTGCTTGATGCCAGCTTCGAGTTTGGTGTCGTTCTCGAAACCTAAAAGTTCTCCCATGGTGCCCAGGTCCACGGTCTCCGTCGCGGATAGGATTTCCACTCTGTGCGTGACCGAATTTTGAGAAAGATATGTGCCTTTGGGTAATTGAGCTTGCAAAGTGGAAAGATTGTATTGTCCTGGCGTGACGACGATGTGTTCGCTTCCGACGCTAATTTTGTTGTTGTGCTGGGTGACGTTAGGTATGAGGTACATGCTGTAGAATGCACGCAGAGCCACGGATTTAGGATAGACGATGTCGTCGTGCAGCGTGAGTTTCAAGATTGAAGATTCGCTCGTCAGATGGAACACGCCCATCGTGTTTAAGATTCCACAATGCTTTCTGAAAATGTTCCACCGACGGGTTATTTATTTTAGACATGTATGCGAGAACGGAAAGGCATAGGTGGCCGCAGTTAACATCGGTGAAACCCTGGATGCGTTTGTCATTGTAGTAGAGGTTGGCAACACTGAGATACTTCACCAACCTGGCAGGTGGTGTGCCACCGAACGAATCGAAAACAAATGTATTGTTATCGTCAATTTTGAGGTAGCATATCCAATGTGTACCAGGATTTTTGTAACTGTCCAGGTTGACCACGCCATACTCCTTTTTCTTCACAGCAGAGGGTAGAGAATCGGACATGAAAACACCTCTGAAGTTTTTTATTCCCAACGGTTCGATCAGAGATTCAATATCGAAGTTGGACAGGGCTTCTTCTTTTTTTTATATTTCTTCAAAGCATCGAGGTTGCTTTTTTGTTTTTTGGTTATACCTTTCCCCTTCTTCTCCATAGCCAGGTTGTGACGTTTCTGTTCTTCCAACTCTGCCTTGTTCTTCTTCGAGTCGATGACGGTTTTCGCGATGGCGGCACTTCCGCCGGCCAAACTTCCAACGGCCCCCAATGCTGCCAGGATGGCCGGGATGCTGAATATGAAACCTCCGATCTTTTGCTGTTTCCGCGAACGCTGCAACCTTTTCAATTGAGGTGTGCTGAGCAGCAATTTCATTCCATGTCCTTTCGACAAGCAAGAACGTTTCTTCTCGCGTTGTTTCTTGGTGAGTAACCCATCGATGGTACCTAGATTTTTTAGATTCGAATATGGTATCTGGTACACGACACCCTTGGGCTTCATGTTGATGCTCTATGTGTTATTTTCACGGTATGTTATTTATATATATATTCTGAGATTTTTTCTTGTGTAGTTTTTTACGGTATGTTATTTATATATTTTCAAGGCCTCGCAGTCGTTACACAAATTCTATTACGTGCTTCGTTTTCTTGCCAAGAAGTTCCTTTGTCCCCTTGTACACGATTCGAGTTTTGTTCTCGATTAAAATAGATAGCTTCTCGTCGGATAACATGTTAGCGTATCGATCTGGTAAAAATAGACTGTATTGTGCGTTGAGCAACAGGCGTACCTTGGGACCATACTGGGTAGAAACGATTGAACCGGAAGTTATCGTGTAAGGTTTGTCGACTTCCAATTCCTGAATTTTTACATACTCGACTGACAAATTTAGCATTTGTTTTAATGCTTGGAGATCACTTATTTTTTCGGTCGTCATATCAAAAAAAAATTTCAGTGTGTTAGAGAGAAATTTAATTGTTTTCACGATGTGTGTTATTTATATATACCGAAGATTATTTTTTTCACGATGTGTGTTATTTATATATCAAGTTTTTTTGACACGTATATATATTATTATTTTTTTAACGGAGGAAGAAAGTTCGTGCTTCGGAAAACGCGAGGATGTGCGTAGTGATATCTTCCTTCTCCTGCATAGACTTGTACCAATCATCAGTATACCGTCTTCTTCCCTGCATCGCCTCGTTCAGTTCGTCCGACCTATCGTTCAATTTCTCCCCTGCAGCCGAAAGCAGAATGTTGAGATCATCGCACCTCAGGCCGCTGATCTCCCGAAGAAGGTCCTTGAGAACTATTTCACAAGGGATGCGAAATTCCGGCGTCGTTTTTGCTATGATTACAAGTTTATTAACATCCTCACAATCTCCGTTTACTACCTTTTTGAATATTTTAGATAGTAGCTCGGGTGGCAAATCAGTTATGCAAGCCATGTTGTTTTTTTTACTGTATGTTATTTATATACCCCACCCCAATTTTTGTTTCGTGTTCATGGCGATGGTGGTGCCTAGTGCGGCGACCCGTTCACCCAGCGATGCGTCTCTGCTCACGAACCTTTCGAAAGCTGCGTGCTCTAACTTTCTGTCTGCTTCGTGACGTGCATTCAGATCCGTCTGCGTGGTGTTGTAGGCGATGTCGTGATGTTTGCATGCGGCGTCCAATGGATTCACACCCTTGTCTCCTCTCTCCAATCTTTTCTCGAGTTTGGTGCCCGGTCCGCAGTACTGGTAGCCAGGTAGATGCATCTCGAAAGGTAACTTGTTGATGATGTCGTTCACGAGTCCCTTTCCTTCGGCCACGTTCCAAAATTTCGGAGGCAGCGTGTTGATGATTTTGATCAGGTAACCTATGCCCTTGTCGTCGTTCACGATGAAGTTGGAAAGTTTCGTGCTGATCATGTCCACGATGCCAACCTTCTCGTTGTAGAAATTACGGTTGCCTGCATTCTCTTCGCCGGCTATCACCAACAATCGGTCCACGAGTTTCCTAACGTCGTCCACCCAAACGAATTCTTTGGGTAACGTGTTGTAGCGTTTGACGCCGCTGCCTGTTTTGACCTGGTTCCAAATCGGTTTGATGAGATTCCTGTACTTCTCGCCGCTGCTCGATTTCACCCTATTTTGCGAGGCGTCGTTGTTCTGGTACAAGGCATCCGTCATGATCAGAATTTCCTTGTAACTTTGGTAATCTTCGTCGGTGTAATCTTTCGGCTGCTTTTTGGCAACGAGTTCCCACAGTCCCACCGTACCCGGATACCTGTTCCAACTATCCTTGTCGCCTAAATTGACTTTAATGTCGTTGCCTTCGAAGGTCACCTTCGATTTCCCAATCTTCCACACCACACCGCCGCCTTCGCTGGTTTCCATGCTGGGATACAATCCGAACACTTCATCCTTGTCGAATTTCCCCGTGCTCAGGTAGTCTCGTGCCAAAGGTCCCAACTCGATTTTATCCGAAGACGTGCTACCTATGGCTCGACGTCGTGCCGGTGCATCCTTCAGTTCGAACGGTGTCGAAGGAATGCTCGAAATAGGTGTGGGTACGGCGTAACTTTTAGCTGCGAGCGGTACGAGTTCATTAATCAAATTTTTATTTTGTTCCGTGACACTTTTAATTTCTTTACCTAGACTGCTGATGGCATCGATCACGGGTTGATCCTGACGTTTCTTCTCTTCGTAGAATCCGCGATTCTCGGATTTCCAACCTTTGAAGCGTTTCGCGAGGTAATCGCGAAGCTTGAGATTTTCGTCTTCGATTTTTCGTTTCGTCATGACGTTATTTATATACGTCGTTTCTCACAACGTTGCAACGTTTAGAAAATCGTTGATTTTGTTTCTGTATTTTCCGTTGTTGGGTTTTCTCGTCATGTCGATCGTCGCGAATCCGAAATCGTCACCATTCCAGCAAGTAGAGCAGCCTTCCGAAAATTGATTGTAGTTCATGTCTCCGCCTACGTAGTCATCGTACGCGTGCTTGAGGTTGGTGTGATCTTGACGAAACAAACATATGAAATTGGCGTTGTCGCGCACTAACTGTTTTGGAATTTTGGAAAACGTTTGAGCTAGGTAAAAACAATCCATTCCTTTGTGACGACCTTGCGTGAAAAAGTTGCGAATTTCATTTTGATTTTCCAGGATGGCGTCGTCGAACACAACGACTGAATTTTCACGACAATCGTCGAGTGGTTTTATTTCCGAGGCGAACGTTGCAATGTCCAGACCATCGTACAGTTTCATCAGTTGCTGGTATTTGGATTGCTCCAAACTTTTCGAGAACACGTACAGATGCCTGTTCTTCCAATTTAACCAATTCGGTGCGAGGAGAAAATTGTCCACGAGCAGTGTCGTTTTCCCACACCCCGAAGGACCTACGATCAGACAGCGGATGCTGTCGGGAAGCAACTCGCCGTTCTTTTTCTTCGTTTGACTTTCCGGATCCGGTAGACGCTTCACCACGTTCCACGTACTTACAAGATCACTTCGTTCGCGTCGATCCAACAGTTTTCTGGAAGTCCCAGCCATTTGACAAACAGTTTGTCACCTTTCCTACGCAATACTTTCTCGATGAGGTACGTGTCAGGGTGTTTTGTTTTAGAGAGTTCCTCTTCGTAAAATCTTCCTTTCAAAATCTCGCCGCTACTATCTTTTATTATATACGTGTGTCGGTTTCCGGGTAAAACTCGAACCACCGTAAAAAGTTCCGTGCTCCAATTTTTTGTGAATCCCTTCTCGAAGGTGCGTTTGAATTTGCTGACCCTCACCTGGTCTCCAATTTTGTATTTACCTTTTTTTGTCGTGGGTGTGTACTTTGGACAGTAAACGGTAGAAATTAAATGCTGCTCGTCGGACTTGGTAACGTCGGCTGGCTTCATGCCTATCGTTCTGTGTACCGTATCATTATAGGTGTCGACGAGTTCCGGCAGGATGTCGACCCATTTGTAATTTCCCCTAAGCGTGAATCGTTTCCACATGTGAGTTTTCAAGGTTCGATTGAATCTTTCCACGATGCTGGCTTTGATGTGACTGAAGCTCGAATAATGTCGAATCTTGTGTTTTTGAATAAATTTTTGGAATACGGCGTTGTAAAATTCTTTACCGTTGTCCGTTTGCAGAAACCGTGGTCGTCTGCCGCCGCTTTCGCGAAAAATTAATTTGAATGCTTTCGTGACGCATGTTCCCGTTTTCGCCTTCAAAGGTAGAGCCCATGCGAATTTCGAAAACGTGTCTATGACGGTGAGGAGGTACTTGTTGCCCTTGTTCAATTTATGCACGTTTTTCAAATTGCCGCTACTCATCTCCACGAGGTCACTTTGCCAGAGGTCGTCGATGCCCTTGGTTACCACAGCCAAACGTTCGTAGTTACGGCGTGCAGGTTTATGCAATTCTTCGACGATGGCTTGCCTAGACATTTTTTTAGAGATTACGTTTCAAGAGAAGCACAAGCGTGATGGGATTCAAAGAGGGTGGCACTTCGCTCGTGTTTTGAATGATCAGCTTATCGCCGGCACTCACGTCGAAAACGGTGAGATCTTCGTCTTCGTGTATTTCATATATGTTGCGCGTTTCGTTCCAACGTGCCAGAGGAATGTTTCCTGCTTTCTGGACACCACGATTCGATATCAAAGTCATGGTAGGAACGCTAGCTTTTCTGCCGTGAGACCAGTACGAAAATTCGTTTATCTGAATCGTACCATCGAGGAGAAACTTGTAGTACGGATGATAAGGATGTAGCATGTACAGTTTGTTACCTTCGACGAACGTGGAGATTCTCTGTTGATTGGGTACGCTGTTGATTTCGATGGCTTGCAGAGAATGCAGTTTAGCGAATTTAGTATCGACGCTAACGAGGTTGCTGTGAAGCTGACCCAGCGTGTTTTGTACGGGCAACAAATGTTCGACTATGGTATCCGTTACGGTAGAAAATGACGGTTTGATTTTCACTTCCACGTTCAACTGCTTGTAGCTTTCGTTGAGTTCTTGCAACTTGGCACCGAAAGAGGCCAGCGTCGATTCCTGCGTTGATTCCAGCACTCCAACTTGATCTCTGATGTTGACCACAATGTTCTGAAGGTTCTCGATTTGATTCAATTTCGAGCTCTTCTCGGTAAGATCGTTCACGATGCTTCGCATCTCTGTAAACTGCGTGTGAAGCTCGGCGACGCTCTGCGAAGTGGGCAGCGTCGACACCAGCGAACTAATTTCGTCTCGAATCTGTTCCACGTTCGCCGTTTCCGTTTCCAGTCGTTTCAGCATACGTGATATGTTCCTTTTCAAAGCATGTAATTCTTTGGAGGTGGGGAGATTGGCCACTTTACTCTCGAGATCGCTCAACGAACTTTTGATGTCGCTCGAATCGGATAGTGCCGTCACCGCCGTTTTCAATTTTTCCAAATCTTCGCTCGAAGGCACGCTCGTCCGTAACGATTCCAAGTCACCCTGTATGTTGTCGAGTACGTGATGAAAATGAGCGAGATTCGTTTCGACGTTCAAATTTTCTAAATATTCGATCTTCTGCTGAACCGTGCTCAACGTGTCTTGAATGCTCGTCAACGCTCTCGCTTCAGCGTGAATATTTTTAATTTCTTCGTTGATCAATTCCAAGGACGCCTGAAGCGTAGCGATGGTGGTTTGAATGTGTTCGAAATCTCGATAGGCCTCCAATTGAATTTTTATGTTCGCGACGCTTTTACTGATGACCTGCAGTTCGTCCGACGATGGTAGGTTCGTCATTGTATCTTCCAAAGTCTGCAACTTGGATTTAATTTCTTCCAACGTGCTGGTGAATTCTTCTTGTAATTTGGAAACGACGACATGCAAGCGTTCTGCATCTATATCGTTCACGACGGTTTGAAGTTCTGAGAATTCTTTTCTATTGCGGAAGTTCGTTCTTCGATTTCGAGTTTCAATTTTTCCAAATCGTCATTTTTCGATTGAAATTGCTGTAATTTGGCCAAATCATTTTGAAGCGAATCCACGCTCAACTGTATATTTTGAACGTTGTCGTAAGAAGGTACGTCGACATAATTTTTTATCAGCGTCTTCAGTTCGGAATCGATTTTCAGAATGGGGTCGAGACATTGCGTTTGGAGCGTAGCGATTTCCGACTCTAAACTTTTGTTTAAGGTTTCCTGCAAAGCGATCAAATCGGTCCTCAACTTCTTAACTCGAATGTCCAACATGAGAATCTCTTCTGCATGGTCCACACGCTTGGTGTTGCCGAAAATGTCGTTAGGCATTTTTGGTTAACGGTTATTTATAATAGGATAGACGATTCGTAATTCTACGAAGAGAGGAATAAGTTTGTCGTAATCTCCGAGGAGTTCCATGTAAAGATAATCTCCTGCGGACACATCGTACGTAATGTTAGAAAGCATCTTGTCGTGCTTGATTCGAAAAATGTTCTTGCCGGTAGAAATTTTGATTTCGCCTGCGTTTTCCGGATTCACGGTGATTTGAAGTTTCCCGTCGATCGGAATTTCGTAGAAATGTAAATTGTTATTAAAAACATAAAACATCTTGCCCACATCGTCATTCAGTTTCGTCCAAATGCTGTTGAGGTGAATGATCAACAGACCGTTGAGTTTAGGTAACACGGAAGGTAAGACTTCATGATCTGGTATGGTTTCCATAATGATCTGTTTTTTGAAACCGAACAAATTCATAGGCATGCTGGTTATTTAAGAATACGGTCAAAGTTTTTTGTAATGACAGTCAAAATGTTTTTTTTTTTGTTTTGTTTTGTTTTATGAATCTTCTGTTGAAGATGGACATATGTTGCAGGTTTTGCTTTCTGCTAAGCGATAGTGCCCCCACGGCAATGTGTGAATACCACACTCGAGGACGCACCTCTTATCGTCGTTGGGATCCAGGGCAATTTTTCTAACTTTGTTTGTGGTGATGATATGGTCGACGCTCTGGATGCGCTGTTCTTCTCTTAGAACCGACGACCTGGTCTTGAGGCAATCGACAAAGTCCTCGAATGCGAGATGCTCCCGAACCACCTGTCTGCCGACACCCTTGGCCTTCTTGGTAATGCTGCCCTCGGCTTTGATGGCATAGGCCTTGGCGCGAAGACCTGCAAACTCGAGAATTACATCACCGTCCTTCTCGTCTTTGAGTTTGCCAGGCACTTTTTTGTTTCGGGGCAGGATGCCGTACTGGTTCGGCTGGGGATAGCCCGAGGTGTCGAAGAGGTTAACCAAAGATGGAGCTGTGGCTATATCCCCGTACGCGTCGTCCGTGCGAACGTGGTACACCAAGCTGTCCGTGTCCGTGTAGAGAAGCGAGATGTTGTGGCTATATTGTGGACGTAATATGTCGTAGTACGTCTCGAACATGTGCAGCTTGCTCAGGTCTAATACTGAGGCACCAACATAAATTGGCTTGTCGAGCCTCACCTCACTCTTCCTCATATGCACCAGAGCAAGCTGCTCATTATAAATGGTCCTCGATTTGAATAACGGGTTCGCTACGAGCCTGCGACATTGTGCTTTCCTCGTTACCAATTTTATGTCCATGCGATTCCGTACATTCTCCATAGTTTTGCCAAACACCGCATTGTTCATAAGCTTGAAGAAATCCTTATCAAGCTCGGACGTGGTTGCAGTGCGGTGTTTGGTGTTGACTTCAATATATGGCTTCAACCATGGAGAATGCTCGAACTTGAGGATGCGGTGAACTGCGCAGACCGTGACCCCTCGCTTCATCAACCACCGGAGATTCTGGTAGTGCAGGACATAACGCTTTTTGGGCTCGAAATCCATGACGAGCTTCTTCTGGTTGGAATCGGGTGGACACTTGAACTCGGGTGCAGGGGGAAGATCGCAGAACAAATCCTGCAGCTTCTCGGAGAACTCAAGATCCACCTCGGCGAAGAACCCATGTTCCGAATCGTCGAAGCTTTCGACGTCGAAGTTGGAAGGGTCAGCCCACTCGAAGCCTCTAAAAGGGAGTGGCTGCATCATGGAGTGTCCGTAGAGGTTATTAACGTCCGTGTACATGATGTAGCTGGACGGTTGTGAGGGGTCGTAGCCGGTGGAAATGTGGTGATTGTTGGCGCGCGAGTGTCGCTGCGACACCTGGACCATTCCACCCCGCACGGCACGTTCCACAAACAGCATCATGCCCACGTTCGAAAGAAGCTCCAGCTTGATCTTCGTCACCAGAAACATGGCCGACCACGCCAGTCCGGGGAGACTGTAGAAGTAGGCGGGGTCCAGCTTGTAGATCTTCATTGCGGTCGCACGGAACGTCTGGAACACGTCGGCGAGGAGCGTCACGTCAAGTCTGAGGTAGGCGTCGTGGTAGTCCCCGAGAGTTCGACAGCCCAGCTCGCGCCACATGGACTGGGCGTGGTGATATTCCTCGTCGGTGATGTTCGACCCTCGCAGCTGACTGTAGAAGTTTGCTCGAGGAGGTAGAGACGTCTCTGCGAACTTGGAAGGGTCTGTGATGTATTCGTAGGGATAGACTCCCTTACGCTTGAAGAGGCCGGCGTCCAAGTTCGGAAAATTTCCGGAGGTAATGAGCATTTGCTCGTCGCTAAGCTTCCCTGCGAGAGCATCGAGGCTGGCCGGGAGGAACCTCAGAGAGTCGAGGAAGCGAAGCTCGACGGTAGAGTGTGTTCCTGAGATTCGCACCCACTTGCTCACACTGATGTAACGCTCCTCGTTCTGCGCCAGGACGTTGATTCGCATGTCGTCGTACCCAAGATGCTTGACGAGGTGGTGGAAGTCGTATCCCGAGCCATTGTGAAAAAACACAGGGATAAATCGCGGGTCCCGGGCCATGAGGTTGCATCCGTTGCACCAAGGACCAACATACCTACCGTCAAAGTGATCGTGGTGTTGGACTTTACGGTTGTTGGCGGTGTACTCCTTGACGCAGACAGGGCAAGCGATGGACTCGTCGTGTCTACGCTGATCGTCGGGGGACAGTGGGAGCATAGACTTGGGGGCCAACAGTACCTTCCCTATCTCGTTGGCCTCGACAACCATCCTCTCGAGGAAGTGTTTGGCTGCGTCGGGACCACGGTACACGTAGGGCTCGGGGGCAATGTGCTGGTCACGTCGCACCACAACGTATGCATAACTCGAAGCCTCGTGGAGTTGGTAAGGGGTGGTGGAAGAAACTTCAGGGTCGGGATCGCAAGTGGACAGGGGTTTGAGGAAGGCCTCGAAATCCGCGATGATGATAGCGGGATGCTCCATCATGGCACCGTGCATGTGGAAACGCTCCACGGTGCCAGGTTTGGGCAAGACTGCCACACCAGGCTCGTTGTTACTACAGTAGATCTTGTGGCTGGCAAGCTTCTCTGCAGCGATGTTGGAGCCTCGAACATGTTGGTAATTGTGTTGATCCTGTCCGTCGAACATTGACAAGCACCTGCGACACACCTCGACGTGGTGACTATCTCTGCTCCGTTGGCTCGAAACAAGCCGAGAGAGCGAGCGAATGAGGGTGTAGTGGTGATGGGTCTCGTTCTTGATGAGCAGAAGGTGAATTTCCTGCGCACCATCGTCCTCTACGTCGCTCACCCTGATGGGGTACACCACATTTTCGTCAGTGAGGCCGTAAACGTTGATGGCCAACCGAGGGTTGTGTGTACGGGCCTCGAACTTGCGAATATCCGGGACCTCCACGGGATAGTCGATCCCAGCCATCGCAACTTCCAGCTCTGCCTCATAGGGTATGTAGTGGTTAACTCGGTGTGGATGGTTTTTCCAGTGGACAGGGTGTAATGCTGCAAGCACTGACCAGAGAAAGCACTTGGCGTCACTGTTCTGAATGTTCAGGACGGCCCTTTTTGCCGCAATGGTAGGTGGTAAGGGGACGTAGCTGGAGGCGGAGAGAGGTATGAACTTGCAAAGTTTGACGCACAGTTCGTGAGGCTCGCCACACAGCGAACCCCCCGAGCCTTTAGCTTGATGTTCTTCCTGTTTTGCCACCAGCTCATCGGTAAACTGGTTGTAGATGACCTCGAGGTTGTCGACATCCGCCAGATGCAGTGTCTTCGCCTTGGTGTTGTGGCAGAAGCTGTAAATTTCGTCGGACGGTTTCTTGTACTGGCAACGTAGCGATGCGTAGAATTTGGTGGAGTGCATTGCAAGCGCCTCGCCGAGGATGGAAATGATTTCGGCTCGCACGTTCTCCAAAAAGCTACGCACGTCGCATGAGCCCTCCGAAGTGATGACAAAATCCTCTAACAACTGCTGGAAAGCAGACTGGTTTGTTTTTGTCACAGGCTTGACGCGTTTGGCGGGTGGTGGCGAGTCGGCTTCCGCTTTCCTCTTGGTCGAGCTGGTCGACGGTTGGGGAACAGGTGCTTCGACGACAACTTTGCATGATGTTATATGCCTCTTCAAATTATGAATAGTAATAGGTATACCGCACCTAGGACATAGTTTTTTAGCGGTTACACGCTTACCAGGTGTGCAGGTACGACAATGTCTTGCAAAATGTGCGCTTGATATGGTTATCTTGCACACAGGGCAACTTTTCTCAGATTGCATTTTGTTGAAAATATTTGTGGGTATGTTATTATATATATATAGTGGAGTGCTACAAAATAAATACTGTGCAATAATTCACAATAGTGTTGGGTTTGGTGGGAGTGTGCTATTTATGCTACTTCTTGCTTCTTAATAAATCCTGTAAATAATTGAAAAAAAATAATTAAGCTTGTGTATAGAAAACACAAAAATATTATGTGTGCATAATTCTACCAAACAATCTTTTTTTTTTTCTAACCCTCAGCCCTTTTGGCGTATGAAGTATAAATTATAATTTCAGAAAACATAGTTATTTTCCGCTCGCCATTTTAAAAATCAAACCATAAGCATTATTTATGTTTATAGTATTCGTCGAGCGATAGCAGATAGAGCAAGAATCGTTTTCCTACAACCCATTGTTGATGAATTACAAAACATCTTAGAAATTGCATCTTGAAATTTTAATCCAAAATAACTCGAAAACAGCAGGCAGTAGTCATCACCCCTCCAATAAGTTGTAGAGTACTTCTAATTTTGTATCGAATGCTATTAAAATTTTCGAATTAGGGCAAAAACTAAGCCTGCAAATCAAGTTTCTCAAAAAAATAAAAAATTGTCTGTATTTCCGAAACTTGAGGGGGTAGAATCGATTTTATTTGCTAGTCGAATAGTTCTCGTCGAATCCTATCCAACAAACCTAAAATCATCATCCTAGCTCAATTAGGAGCCGAGAAAATCAATATCTTGGAAAACGTCTTAAGATTTTTGTCTTAAGAAAATTTTCTTGACAGACCGGAAGTAACATCTTGAGATACCGGAAGTCGACTTTCTTAAAGATTAAGATATTTGTCTTAAGACATTTTCCAAGACATTGATTTTCTCGGCTCCTATGGGGCCTAGAACCATGTAACTTTGATCTATGTATATACCAACACTTGCCCGACCCTGTGGCCGAGTGGTTAGCACATCACGCTGTGACGCCAAGGGTCCCGGGTTCGAATCCCAGTCGGGCTTGGTTGTTTGTGAATGTCCATTTCATCACTCATCCCCAATCTTCGCAAATTAGCCAAGAGGTACAAAACGTAAAATAAAATAAACTAAATCAATCATTAAGTTCTGTGTTGCAATCATGAAATTAAATTTTAATTAACTTTTTTATCCATCTCTCTCTCAAATCTATATAGCCTGTTCATATTTGGCATGTCAGCCATTTTGTTTACGTAGCAAAAAAAATCTCAAGCCTTTTTTTTTTGCAAATGCTCGTTGTAGCCATAAGTATAATTGGATATAATTGCCGGATTTTATTTAATTTTAGGTTTAAAATCAATAAGCGTGCATAAAAAAAACTAAATATTTTAAATAAATAAGATTCGAATAACTATGTACTTCCACTAGCCTTTGCGATAGTACAGTGGTAGGCTTGTATTCAAGGGTTCGATACCCGTACAAGTGGTTCTTGAAACTCTAGGTCCAGTCCCGATTAGCCTTACTGTACATAAAGTGGACTTAAAACATCAAATCAATCAGTACTTCCACTAGCCTTTGCGATGACGTAGCGGTAGGCTTGTAATCAAGGGTTCGATACCCGTACAAGTGGTTCTTGAAACTCTAGGTCTAGTCCCGATTAGCCTTACTGTGCATAAAATAGACTTAAAACATCAAATCAATCAGTACTTCCACTAGCCTTTGCGATAACGTAGCGATAACGTCGTTGTCTTGTAATCAAGGGTTCGATACCCGTACAAGTGGTTCTTGAAACTCTAGGTCCAGCCCCGATTAGCCTTACTGCACATAAAATAGACTTAAAACATCAAATCAATCAGTACTTCCACTAGCCTTTGCGATAACGTAGCGATAACGTTGTTGTCTTGTAATCAAGAGTTCGATACCCGTACAAGTGGTTTTTGAAACTATAGGTCCAGTCCCGATTAGCCTTACTGTGTATAAAGTGGGCTTCAAAAAAAAACTCCAACTCAATTAATTAATCAGTACTTCCACTAGATGTAAAAAACGCGCAACTCTTTTCTATTTTTTCTGTCTTTTTCTAACAATTTAACACATTTATTTTTTTGAAATATACCCCCGTACACATATTTCCTACCTACCAACAGTGGCACACGGAAGAAAAAAGATATTCTAGCTACCAAGATGCATGCTTCAAATATATAAAAAGCAGAGAGAGACATGAAATACCTTCTATATTCTCTCTCTTTTTGCATGTTTTGTGAGTATATTTTCTTCCACAAAAGTATTGCCATACTTATAAATCAAAACCAACTTATGCAAGCTAAGAAACAAAGTTACTTACTTTTAGAAATTCTGCAGAAATGCTCTTCACTAACGCTGAAAATAAAACACAACTTTCTACACCAGCGCTTTAAGTTTTATACGGTTTTCTAATAACGTCAAAAATGATATGTTAGCCAACGCAACGTGGACCAATAGAAATCCAAGAACCAAATTCTCTAGACCATTCCCAAAATTCGAAAATTCACAAGTTAATGCATCGCATCATTGTTACCTATGCTGTTAACTGGCTATGAAATAAATAACCGGAAAATTCATTGTATTTTTTATCTGCCACCAAGCATACGGCAGATGGCAATCTGTGACGCACGCAATAACTATCAAGGCTATGAAATAAATAACCGGAAAATTCATTGTATTTTTTCTCTGCCACCAAACATACGTATTTGTTGAATTTGCGTTATTGCGTCAACATTATTATTGTTAGCTTTTAAAAAAACAGGAAGTACATCCGCCACTGTGAATAGCCAGAAATACTACCCCTCCCAGTCATCCATCTCTCTTACAATAGCATGTGTGTTGGCAACTCTTTCTAGTTGACGGGAGATACTTTCCGTATAAAATACAGAGAGGGAAAAAAAAACGAAATTGTCGTTTTTCTAGATATCCACAGGCAAAAGCATAATATTTTTTCAAATACAATATGACAGTCGCTTTTCGATACCGAAAAACTAAATACAATATATATATTTACAATATTAATATTTATTTAACAATATCTACCTACGAATTTGCCTCGAACAAAAACATGTCATAGAAAAACATTTTTCCAGCCGTAAATTCAAAAATTTTGGTCGCGCGCGCGCGTGCGTGCGTGCGTGTGCGTGTGTGTGTGTGCGTGTGTGTGGCACATCGTTCCCCCGAGAGAGGTAGGTTTACAAAGGTTACGATATACAAACATTGGCCCCCGGGAGTTGGAAAATTACGATATGGCGCATTCGCTCATTACTGTTGTCGGCAATAAGTTTTTCTCTCTCTCTAGCCCCTTGCCAACTAAAAAAAAGGTGTAGGTAGGAGTTGGCAGCACCGCGAGAAAATAGAAATCATGCCTTACAAGAAAAAACCATTAAGACGATTTTTACTTGATGACGTTGAACCCGTGTAGTATTCCCACCCATCCATCTCTCTCTTTTACGGCAGTGCCGGCTCTCCTTGCCCTGTATATGTAGGTTGGCAACATTGCTTTATGCACTGTAAAACAAACCTCAAGCAAAATTGCCAGCCCCTTGCTTGAGGTTAGGTTAGACAAAAAAAAGCTGTAGGTAGGCTGTCGGCCGTTTAACTCTTCCCTCCCTCTCTTCTCTCTCTTTTTTGTAAAAAACTATGGCAAAAATACCAGTAGGTTGGCAACCTTGCTTTATGCACTGTAAAACAAGCCTCAAGCAAGGTTGCCAGCTTCTTGCTTTAGGTTACGTTAGACCAAAAACCTTGGTGATTTTTTTCGAGTAAGATGTTGGTAATACTGTGTCCGAAAATAGGGGGGGGGGTTATGCCTTACAAGAGCAAACCATTAAAGCAAGCCCCACCGAGCTTTACTTTCGGGTGTAGTGTTGCCAACACTGCAAAAAAAAATTGCCTGCTCCTTGCTTTAGGTTAGGTTACCCCAAAAACCTTGGTGATTTTTTTTGAGTAAGAAGCTGGTAACACTGCGAGAAAAAGATTGCCAGCTCCTTGTTTTAGGTTAGGTTACCCCAAAAACCTTGGTGATTTTTTCAAGTAAGAAGCTAGCAACACTGCGCCATCAAATAGAGCTCATGCCTTACGAGAGAAATCCATTAAGGCAAGCTCACCACTTCAGCTCACCACAAGAGGGCGTAGAAACGGGTTGATTGGACTACTCTTGTCGCCCAGAATGTATGAGCAGACAATAGTTTACTGTTTTTCCGCGTCCCAACGTGCATTGCTGTGTGTGTTCAGATATTTAGCAATGAAGAATCATGGACAAGACGCGAACATCATGCAGTTTCAGAACGGACCATGCAACTAGAATTTAAATTCCTCCATCTTGATACAAATTCAAAAGATAAATCTCTCGTTGTGTGTCAGATATGTCGGGGGTTTTATGGACGGTTGGTGAAGAATAAAGTTCTCAAGAAGATTGGGTCGTCTGATAAATACTTCGACGCTCCTCAACTTTAGCATAGGACTAACATCAAAGGTTGATCAAAAGGGACGATACACATCATAAGCACACCGAGATTATAATAATGAATATTGTTTGACAACGGGAGATCATATTTCATTTAATGTTTCATGTATGTGACCCATACTCTAATAAATAATAATAATACGTTACTAATAAAACCAATTTTATAATTAGACCTAACCCATTATATCTATTATTTTTCAGGATAGCGCGTGGAGGTAAACTGGCCTCCTTGGGATGTCGCGTTTGTAGGTCAAAATATTGTGGTTACCCAACTTAAACCCCATAAATTCCGACAACAGATTTTTCTCTCCGCATTAGGGTTTTGTTCACGAAAATAGTTCTAGAGAATTATACCTAGATGGAGAAAGTACTTTCACTCATTCGCTTCGTCTTTACAGAAACTGGGACCTGGTCCGACCTCTCAGTTCCACAAAAATGATCGGTCAAGATAGACCCACGTTGTAGATATCACCGTCGTCATGGTTTTGTGAGGTACAGGACTCCCGAAACCTTGTAGATATCTGGTGCGTACATTTGTAATATGCGAGGCTCACGTCTGTATTTGAACTTTACAGTGTAGAAACCCTCACCGGGATGATCTTGGCTAGGTGTAAAACTAGACAAAGATATTTCAGGCAACCGACGACGAACAATATATTTATGGATATTATTTACATATTTATGAACACAAGTTGTATAATCACAGGTTGTGATTTGTACTTCAGGGTTCACTCGAGAAGAGAATTGGACAACTGGTCACACACTATGTTAAGAATTTCTCCTCAGAGTAACCTCATTCGAGAGAGCCGACCCATTAATAACGATTTTTCAGTTAAAAAACAAACAAAATAACTCAGCTCGAGAACTTTATTCCTTCGGAATTCACATCCAATTTGAAACTTACAGGGATTCCGACAGCTAGGTGTGTTTAACCTACGTCACAAACTGTTGAATTGTGGCTTCGAGCGGCCATGATTGACGCCAGTTCTTGTAACGGGCGGGAGGGAGATAATTCCTGTTTCATATTTTAACATAATATGATGTTGACAGATTGGAAATAGTAGCTCTTGTATGATTCGGCACTTTCACTGTTGCAACTACTCAAAAGTGGTAGATAATCCACATAAAATAACTTAAAGCAAAAGAATACAACATCTAATGGAACTGGACTAATCCTTGTTCTAATCGCAGAGATAATTTTTTAAAATTAGTCATTTGCTTCACGAGATAATGAACGTTAAAGAGATGTTGGCAAATGTTCAACATTCTCTGTATTTTAACCTGGCGGGGAATCGATATGGGCATATGCATGTCTTTGGATCAATGTGTAAAGTTTTGTTGGAAAGAGTACGCTTCAAGTAAAGCTGTGAAATTTGAGGGGGCATTGAGAGGGCATGGTTACAATATGACTTATATATAATTCTTGGGAAATAGTCACATTTAACATTTCTACGTACGAAATTGTCTGGCTAAAGTGATCGTCTACGCCACTACACTGTCTCTATGTAACTTGTAAGTTTTCAACTGTTCACACACCAGGATACTTCAAACCTCGTTTTCTGGTAATATCTGAAACACGAGATTGAATGTAAAGTCTGAAGTAGTGATGTGTAATATATTTTGTAAAGGTAATGAATTTTCTGTTGTCTGAAGATGAATCTTGTACATTTGTTATAAATATTAAAAAATCTAATAAGAACAAAGTATGTATGGAAATAAGATCTTCATTAACCTAGCTGCAGTCTTGGCTAAGCCAATAATTTTTGAAGATCTTCCAATATTTCTTTTCGGTATAACCAAAATGATTTCTTGTTTAAACCTTGAACGTTGTTACATAGATAAAGCTAATCTTTCAAAGTATGGACAGTTTGAACTGTGATTTTTTTTCTCTGCTGAGACATCACGACGGGTCCTTTTCCTTTTTTGCACATGTTTATTAGTCAAGAGAATTGAATGTAATATTTAATTTTTATTCCAGGTCAACTCCTGTTGAAGATATGGAAAGAGGATGAAAATAATTCCCAACAGTGAGTTCTAATCAGCAATGATCCTCAGAGTTCTGTTGACATTCATTATTGCCGTCGTCTCTCTAACATTGCCTTGTCCAACGCATTGCACATGTTATAAGGACGACGAACTACTCACGTCTGACTGTAAGCACCAGTCAATTGTTGATTTACCATTGCTTGAAAATGAAAATTTAGAAGCGCTCGACTTATCTTACAATAGGATAAAGGAAGTAAAAAACAACAGTTTTCACTCAATACCGAAACTTAAGTATCTTTCTATATCGAACAACATTCTACTAAAACTGGAAGTGGAGGCATTTTCTGGCTTGACTAACTTACTTGAATTGGATCTCAGCAATAATTATTTGGGAACAATTAACAAGAACATTTTCAGTACAAATACTTTCCTAAATTCACTGTCACTAAGGGGTAATCGTCTTAAGAGTTTGCCAGATAGTGGACCTTTTCTTGCAAGCGTGTATTCTTTAAAGATATTGAATATTGCCAGTTGCAAAATATCAAAATTACCTGAAAATTCTTTCAAAGACATGGAAAGTCTACATCAAATAGACTTGTCGTCCAATTATCTTAAAACATTGGACATCGAAGTATTTAGTTCTCTGAAACAACTAGAGAATCTTAACGTTTCTGATAATCCATTAGTGTGCAATTGTAGTTTGAAAAGGTTCTGGTCTGTGCTCAAAATGCAATGCAAAATGTGTTTAAATCGTGTAGTGTGTCAGGAACCTTTGGCTTACAGAGGAAGGCTATTCATGTCTGTTCAGCATATGATGATGTGTGACTCGACTTTAAATGCAACCTCAAGTAAAGGAACAACACCTCTGACAACTCAAGCATCAGTGAAGAGAGAAAGCAATATACCTTTAGCTGGTGCAACAAGAAACTCACCTACGGATTTAACACGTCTTGAAACTGAGCCTGATGGTGGCCATGATGACGATGAAGTAAAAATCCTTGCCAGGACTAAAAAACCTGGCAAATCTTTAAACGAAAGAGGATTAATGATATGGACTCAACTGCTAATAGGACTGCTAGTGATCATAGTTGTGGTGTTAGTTATAATTTTGGTAAGGAACAAACAGATAAAGAAAAAGTACAGAGTTCGTGATAGAGTCAGTTCTGGAGAAATAGAATTACTGAATATGGAATCTAACAATTAGAGTTATAAATGTCATTTGATGTTAAGGTAACTGAACTGTACTTTGAATTTTATGATGAAGTGGCTATTGACATGATAAAATTCTACGTTGCATTCGTAAAATATAAAATTAACAATCTGTGAATATGTATAGGTGACATAAATGAATTGTCAAATTGTAATCCTGGCATGAGGAGTTGAGTAGCAAACATTGTCATCTAATTGTAAATAAATTGTTTATAACTAATCAAATCATGTTCATAGACAAATATAGCGAAGTAATCCAGGCAAATTAGAGTAAACATTCACTTCAAAAACAACCGACCATCTGAGGGCGATGTGTGTTCAATGAAGGTGTGGCTTCAAAGAACATCAGCAAATTAGGTATATTGAGAAGCTTATAATGAGATAAGCAATGCAAAGTAGAAAATGTGTTACGTGTATAACTTAGTATAGTAGTGTAACTTTAATTTTGGATCTGTTTAAACAATGGGCAAAATCCTCCAGATGTATTCGTGGTTGTGTCTCTTTGGGGCGACGCTCTGGTTCAGTTCTTCATTTTGCTGCCTTCCATCGTCCATATGACATGCTGTTGTCCCTCCTCTTGGAGGATTCTTCTGGAGGTTCGTTCTCTTTCCAGTTGTTAAGATTAAGATTTGGTTGCTGCAGGTTTCTTTGGTATATTCTCCTTGATCTTCTGAGTGGTTGGATTTGTTGGTTGAGGAATGAGGTAGTGTTGTTTGTTTTGAATTTGGGTTCGACACCTGGTGGAGGCACATAATGGTTCGGATTCCAATTTAAACTGTAGGTCAGGTCCCAATTAGCCTTATTCTGCATAAAGTGGACTTAAAACACCAAATCAATCAATCGATCAATGTTTTGAATATGAATAATTAGTATACTCCATAGAATAAACCAGCTAGGGAGTTTATTTTTTTTTTGTAATGTTCTGATCTTAAGAGACGGTATATTTATTTGTGTGGTATGGTCGTTCCAATGTGTTTAATTTAAGATTTTGAAGCAGCTCAGCTTATGTTCTGGAGTATCAATTTCATTACGTTAAGTCAATATAAGAAATGGATAAGCTGTTGAGAAGGCTGTATATGTATCACTGTTAGTTCATGCAGATGGTTGGGAAAGAAAGTAGGAAGCTTTCTTTCTGTGGTGGTATATCTCCGTTCCTCATTATACCTTTGACTGTTGAAGGATATTGCTCTATTAGTTCATATAATGAAATAAACAGAAGAGGAAGCATTGCGCATATTTGAGAGAAGGATGATAAGCAAAATGTATGGACCGTTCATTGAAAATAATCTCTTGAGAATAAGGGCTAATGAACAACATCACAAAGAAAGAGAATATAGTGAGATTTAAAAAATTACAAGGAATACGATGGCTGGGTCATGTGCAGAGAATGGGAAAGGATAGAATGCAAAGGAAAGGGATGCAAGAGAAAATCTACTCAACAAGAAGGAGAGGAAGACCAATGAAGAGATGGATGGATGATGTCATGGAAGATCTACGTCACTTGAAGGTGAAAAGATGGTGGGAGATTGCAGAGGACAGGGACAGATGGAGGCATATAGTTGAGAAGGCCAACGTCTACGAGTAGCTGTAGCCCCAGATGGTAAGGTAAGGTATATTCATAAATCTTATCTCCATACCTATTTTATTTTAAAATAAAATCCTTAGAAAAATATTTGGACCTAAAAGGGTAGAGGAGACAGGTGAGTGGAGAAGGTTACATAATTTTGAACTACATAATTTGTATTCCTGTCCAGATATTACTAGAATGACTAAATCAAGAAGACTTAGGTGGTGGGCAGGCCATGTGGCACGAATGGGAGAGAAATAGGCGTTTAGAGGATTCTTATTGGGAAACCTGGTGGTAAGAGACCAGTAGGAAGGCCAAGACGAAGATGGAGAGTCAACGTTGAGATGGGCCTAAAGGAAATCGGTAGGGATGGAAAAGAGTGGATAGACCTTGCTCAGGATAGCAACCATAAACCTTCGGGTCTAGGAAGGCTATAGAGTTAGTTAGTTACTTATCTGCATACCCTATCCTGAAATAGTATTTGGATCCTGGTCAAGACAAGAAAAGACAAGTGCCACTGTTGAGGTCAGAAAAGTTCCTGTCATTCATAATACCACTTCCAGTCGAAAGGATCTTGCTAATTCTTTTCAAGCTCGTGGCTCATAAAAATGCAGCTTAGAATTTAGATTTGTTTATTTCATTTCAGTACAGAGTACAGTTACAAGATGAGGCATCTAGAATTTCCAGATGAGCTTTCTCACTTCCTCAGGCTGAGGCTGTTGAGAGCTGCGAGAGAGCTTGTGAAGGCGGCGTTGTAGTCGCAGGCCACCTCGTTGTGGACGTAGTCGGTCCTGAGGTCAGTGTACTCGTCGTTCTCGCCTGGGCCGCCTGCAAGGGCTCCGTACAGCACGTGGGGGTTGGGGTCTGGGTTTTCCAGGGCACCTTCGCACGATGCTGGTGGATCAGGGCAGGAACTGCAAATCATAGAATACAATTAATTGGAAGTCTCACCTGTACTTCTGCATATCGCAAATAGAGCAAATCAATCAATCACCTGTACTTCTCACCATAGTAAGGTCCGATATGTGTAAAAGTGCACTCGACAGTAATGATAATAGTTGACGAAACTGTAATCACTACTTTAGTTCTGTCGACCTCCATGGCCGAGTGGTTGGCGACGCCAGAGGTTCCTGGTTCGAATCCTGGCATGGACAAGGGTGTTCCTTGTGAGTGTCTCTTCATCAATTGCATCATATCATCACTCATTCCTATCGTCGTGATTACCCCCAAAGGCAGAAAAGCGATTCAAAATAACGAAAATAAAATCAAACCAAACCATTTTTGTTCTTGGTGTTTATGTTCTGTTTATGCTTAAAAAAATATAGTTATTCTCGCGCTGGAGTTGTTCTCGAGTTTGTTGCGTTCAATATTTCTGTTGTGTGTTCTTGATCTTGGCATTCAGTGATATGAGTCTACGTATAAACACGGAAACACGGATAGTCTACATCGGCAGTAAAAAAAAAAAGTATTGAAACCAAAACCTCTTCATCTAAAACTCTATCACAGTATATAATTAAGCATAGATGATTGAGGTTATCTTGTATCATGTAAACTGTGACAAGGAAAATGTTTTTACTCACGCTCCTCTGTGGTGCACATGAGTAGGTGGGTTTTCCCCGTATCCAAGGACGAAGCTCCTTCCTGCGGATCCCAAAGCGTAGTCGATCTGGGACCTGGACAATTCTCTGTAAGCCTCTACGTTCAGACCCAGCTCAGCAGCCTGCAAGGACAGAATCAATGCCAAATATTAGATTCTAAAATGTGTAGTTTCTCTTTTATTAAACTGCTACTTTGCTTCTCAGTAACGCAATAGCATTATAATATATACGAGGGTTACTGCAAAAGTCATGGCAACTATTTTTTTTCTTAGGATAATGCGGTCAGGCAAGAAATTGTAAAATATACAATTGGAAGGTCACGATATGTGCTAGCGTTTAATGAGATCTGTATCAGGAAAGAGAAAAAGACAAAATATGCGGAGTCACAGGTCGTCCTAAACGTTGCATGTGGGCAGTTGCTTCTCTTCCACGCCCGAATGCTCCTGCCCACCTCGCAACAGTTCGGTATGGTAGAGCATCATTTCCTAAAGCTTCCACAAGCTCAGTGTGACATTCTCTCGCATTCCTTCCATGGAGAACTGCTATTTTCACATAAGAAAGCTGTTTAACATCCTGCACGACTGTTAAACACGCACTGACTTCCCGCTTCCCTCAGTTCAATGTCTTGGCAGCCACTGCCATCTAGTGGCGTCACAATAAATTGCATGTGACGGGGTCTCCACTGTATAGTTAACAATTTCTTGCCTGGCCCGCATTAAATATGGTTGCCATGACTTTTGCTGTACCCCTCGTATGTACATATAATTCTCAGCTTTAAAAGGTGAATGAAAACTGTATAAAACAAAACTTCCATCGGCGCAAATGTCTAAAGAGATAGGCACATATAATTATGTACATCAATGTAACATTATCACAGGTTGACTATTGAAGAGTATATAAATAGATAATAATTTGAGCAAAGTATTAACATAACTTCACAAAATCCTACAGGAAGAGTTGAGAAACATTATTTCCAAGGTATGTCGTGGCTCACTGTTAAAGTACTTGTAGGTGGCTAAAAAAATGAAATGGCAAAGCAGAGTTGAATGAATTGAACGACAATTTGTTCCAAACATTTTTTTAATAGGTAATCATTTTTTAGTTTGGCCCACCTTTCTCTAATAGGTGCACGCAAAACAAACATAAAAACATATGTCATCGCGTTAAAATTTATACTGCATGCCTAATTTGGCCAAATGTAAACAACAAATTAGACATTAATATATGAATACTGACACGGTACCTCATTTACTTCATTGCCTTTATGAAATATACTTACTTACCTAATTTTAATTTTTTTGTGTTTTTCAATTATACACGGTACACTTGTAATTATCTATATTTTGTACATTTAAAAACGTTAGGTTTCATTGTATAGTTTACCGCGCATACATATATATACAGTATGTTTCCGGGCTGATGATACAAACTTTCAGAGACGATGGAGAATGGCACATGTATCAATTTGATATAAGGAAGCCTGGTCCTGAAACGACTTAGTCGAAAGTTATAAGCGAAAATTTTATTACCTGCACAAGTTTCACAAGCTGCTGCTACATTCACAACAGTTGTTCAAAGTGACGTCATCCAGCTTCGCTGCAGGCATGACATCGTCACACAAAGTTCTGGCGTACCCGTTGGAACAACCCC
Source organism: Lepisma saccharinum (assembly GCF_977018435.1). Taxonomy (NCBI): domain Eukaryota; kingdom Metazoa; phylum Arthropoda; class Insecta; order Zygentoma; family Lepismatidae; genus Lepisma; species Lepisma saccharinum. The sequence continues at coordinate 3,922,587 of NC_139246.1, forward strand.
GGGTCGTTCAAACAATGTCACAGGCAGCGAGAATTCTTGACAGGAGATCATCTTCAGTCTCAACAGGTGCCTCGTACGCAAGACTTTTCACATGACCCCACGAGAAGAAATAAAATGGGGTCAGATCAGGAGACCGAGCTGGCCACGGAACAGCTTGTGAAACTTGTGCAAGTATTACAGCTTCATGCAGCCATTTTCGCTTATAACTTTCGCCTAATGCGTTTCCGGACCAGGGTTCCTTATCTTGAATAGACACATGTGCCCTTCTCCATCATCCCTGAAAGTTTGTATACCATAAGCCCGGAAACACCCTGTATACACACACAATAGAGAGAAAGGGGAGGAGGGAAAGGCCTAAAGGGAGTGTGTGTGTGTAACAACTAAATACAGAAGCATTATAATTTTTACAAGTGTACCTATATATATATATATATATATATATATATATATATATATAGAGAGAGAGAGAGAGAGAGAGAGAGAGAGATCTATTAAATAGCTTTTGAAAACTATTTTAGGCGAATATAGTATAATAAAATAGTTATAGATGATCCTCAATACATTACCTCCAAGCAAATCCAAGCAATGTTGGATGCTGTTCTCAAGGTACCCCACTGACTGACGTAGAGGAGTCCTTTTGGTGTCTTCTCCTGGTCGTTCACCATGTGGTCACAGAACTCAGTGACGCTGGCAATGTAACCGTCTTTCTCTGTCAGTTGTGCAAGAAGAACCTGCAACAATGGAAAGAACTTCAGCAATGATATCAAACAATGGTCTCTCTCTTAAATTAAAACCCTCAAACAGTACTGTGTAATACTATTCCTGAAATATTTTTATGTTAAATTTAATTTTTAAGGAAACAAATTTTTCAGAAAATGTATTGTTAATACTTTTAAACACATATTATTATTTATGACACAAAAACTACGACAATTTAAACGAAAACCAATGGTAAATTAGAACTTATATATACAGCGTGTTCCGTTCAAACCTCCTACATTTCAATTCAATATTGCTAAAATGTTATGAAACATATGGTAATAGACGAAAGGGAAACTCAATGAATTTTATTGCAAGACCTCGAAGTTCACCGTTCTCTCACTATGAAGCGCGACAATCGCATAAAGCACAATGACGACTCTGCAGCAGCGAGCACAATTTGTATTCTGGTTTGCAGATACCAAATCAATCATTACGGTGCAAAGAAATTACCGGAGAGAATATGGAGGTGAAGCACCTGATGGGAAAACCATTAAGGCATGGTGTGCGAAGTTTTTGGTGACTGGAAGTGTTAATAAACAATTGTGAGGTTCTCAGATTGGATATTATTGGTGCTACAAACGGTGCACACATAGAGGTGTTAGAGATCGGTGTAGAGGTGTATTGGTGTATTCGTGTTTAGTACTTCATGCAATAAAATTCTTTGTGGGCAATTTGGACGGAACACCCTGTATATTTAAAAAAACATACTCAAAGGACAGCATCATTCAGATATGTTTCACTTAATTTAACATTACTGTAAAGCGTAAAGCGTAAAAAAAATCAGAATTCGTATTGGTTTAAACTTTTCTTATATTGACTCCATCAGGGTAACGTGCTAAGAGTACAGGGGCCTGAAGTTTGAACCTTAGTCAGCCATTGTCGTATTGGTCTGTCACATCGTTCATTTAATCACTTTGTTATTCATCCATATCGTTGTCAAGAGGAAGAAAGTGACGTAAAATGACGAAAATGCAAACACGTTATGATAACTGTAGGATCTTGTCTTGTTCGGGTAACCCATTACAATATTTTTTTTCGATTATCATTACAACACAATTTCTTTCTTTAGTGTAATAATCTTCAGAGCATCCTAAGCTTCAATATGTACACTTCTGCAGTAGAGATAAAATATGTAAATGTTACATCCTTTCAGATTGAAAATTTTAGACACATCCCTTTTCATCTATCATCATCATCATCATCGCAATTACCTAAAAGTGGCAGTGTACACTTACAATAAGAGACACACATGAAAACGTTTTTTTTTTCATACCACAGCCAACAGCCATTAAGGAACTTTTGTTTTTATCATTGATAATATTTTTTATCTAAAATATCCAAAGTTTTCAAATGGTGGAGTTGAACATTCAAGAAACTGGATTCATATATAGCCACTTATTAAGTTTATTTTGTTCTGCAGGCAGAAACCAAAAATGGTATCGACTGTATACCAACCAACTGTATACTATATATTTTATGAACAGTGCACACAAGTGTTTCATATGAGGAAAAATTATGGCATACATATGTTGATGTTCAAACCTCAATCCTTATCTCAACTGAATATTATATTTGGAATTTTACCTTTATCTTTGCAGACTGATAAATTTTATGAGTGAGTAGTTTTTTTTTTTTATCATGAACAGTGCCTGATTAAGGTTCTGTGGTTTCCTAAGCTGAAATATTTATTGCCTCAAGTCTCATATTTTTTATATTACCAGAATATTTTTACTTGGTACAAAAAATATGCAAAAATATTATAATAATTGGGAGAAGTTTATTCCCACAAGGTCAACATGTTTCTCTCTTTATCAACTCGATACTTGTTTTTGCAGAAAGCCAGTGGGTATTTTTGGACACCTACCACATATGCAATAACATAATAATTATACATCTTGCCGCCTCGCAGGGTGGATAAAATTCACGATTTTTAAAAAAAATTAAATAGGATTTTTTTAATTTTAATTTTCTTTTTTAAAACAATAAACACTTAAAATTGCTTGTATGGTTTTTGGCACCATACATATAGATATATGTTTTTTACAGGAAGGCTTTGTAAAATATTTTAAAAGTTTGATTAATACAAATTAAATATTATATGTAAATATACATTTTTATGTTTCTGATACTGTATATATGAACCTACTCTGGAAATGTTTGTTGAGTGTGTTAATGAAACTATAATAATTTCTGTAACTTTTCTTCCAGTGAAATAAAACATTCTCGATGTGCTCTACAATTGTAACTTATATTTTTAAATTAGATATTTTTATAGTCATTGTAGCTGAATTTTGGCAATTTTTTTATGTTAGTTTGAAAAATTGAGCTCCCATGTTTATTTTCAGTTTAATGATAATTACACTATTTATGGTTTAACATGATTAGTATTTTGTATATTTTTCTACAGAAAATTTTTGCTATTTTTGCCTATAAAACTTATTTAATTTTAAATCAAGAGAAATATGTGTTTACATTTCCTTTCGTATGAGCTTAAAACCATCAGTACATATATATTTTTCGTTTCCTTTATTTTCCTTTCTTAGAGCCTAATAAACACTATTAAATGATTATGAGATTAATGTACTTTCACCAAAAGTGATTCTGATAACTACAAATTCCTTATGAACATTATTCTACAGTATAAATTATTTATTTAAAGTGATTTAAATCAGTGATTTTTTTTCCCGCCAAAAATCACCTTGTCGCCTCGTGAGGTTTGCTGCCCCAAGATATCCTACCGAATTTTAAGGCATTTGTCACGCACATACCTGTACTCCTGCTAGCTTATCATCCCAGGAGAAATCTCCAGGTCTGTAGTTCATGTTGAATTCCTCGTATAAGCTCTCAGCGGTGTCCAAATATGTCTGGTTGTTGCTCGCCCTGTACAGCCACACCGCTCCCCACACCAATTCGTCATTGTAGGTGTAGGAGCTGCAATGATTGGGAATATATAATCTTGCCCGAAATCAGTGACAACTAAGGCTAGGAGTTTCATGACTTAGCATATATACACCTGATAGAACATATGTTGATAGATTTTCGGTAAATATTCAGCATATTTTCGCTTTTTCAAGGAAAATGCAGCCATTTTCAAAGTGGATTCGTTCTTACTCCCATGTTTAATCAAGTTGTTGAATTTTTTACAATCATACGGCCTAGTTTATTTCCTGAAAAATTAAAACACTTGGTGTTCCACTTCACCACAAGCACAATGAAAGTTATTCACAGTTTTATTCACAACAAAAACGAGAAATGTTTTTTTTTCACAATTTTTTTGGTCCGTACAACATAAGTTGAACCGAATATCATTGCAAACTTTAAACATGCTCCTATTGTGTCAGCCGAAGTAGAAATAAGCTTTTCTCAGTGCAAGGCATTGCTGGCTGACAAAAGGCAATCATTTGTATTTGAAATTGTACAGAAAGTATTCATTGTACATTGCAACTCAGGACTTGTATAGTGAACTAAAAATAGTATGTTAAAAAAAAATTCTCAACACATGTTAAATATTGATATTTGAAAACGTTCAGTTGTAAGGGCATATTTTTCAAATTATAGTGCATATTTTTTTTCAATTTTAAGTCATAAGCTCATATTTTGCATATTTTGGTAATTTTAGGACATAAAAATCCTAGTGATAACACACCACATTAAATTAGAAGTAACGTTGACCAAAATTTCGAACAACGTTAACGTCTACCACTTTCATTACACGTAAATATACATGAAATCACTCCTGAGACACCCTACCGAATGGCAACATCTTGGAGGTTTGTAAGACATTTAGAAAGTTCTATGTGGATAATTAATCCCAAAAAAAGCTACCGTTTCTTTTGGTCCTCTGGAGTCGTTCTGACGATATAGCAAGGTTTCTTGCCAACAGGTCCTTCTCACTTAAACGGCTGATGATTGGGCCCTGCACCCCTTGCATTTCCTCCTGGCAAGAATCCTTGCTGCCTCTGATGGGCCGTATTAGTGGTGACGTTACAGCAGACGACGGAGCACGTGTCGAGTCTAAACAAAGTGGAAACGTGTTTTCTTCCTATCCCGAGCCATTGAAATTTCCATTAAGAATTGTGACATCAGTTACGAAGCAGAATTGTGATGTGTATCGTACAATGTAAAGATGAGATTTCAGAGAATATGACTATATAACCAGACAAAGAATAAGGTAAAGAATAACCGGAGTAAGAAAATCATGCATTTTTATACAAAATCTAGAAATTCCAGTTCCGAGCACAGCCGAAGCAGGCCCGAAGCTCACCCGATCTCATATCTTCTCACGCTGCCGCCCATTGGCTACGATTCCGGATCGGACGTCGTTAGGAGCTTTTGCTTTACTAGATTTCCTACTCAATTTATTCTTTACATTCTCATCTGTAAGGTATGTGTTATATATAGACCTATTCTCTGAAATCTCATCTTTACATTGATGTAGGATACGCATCACAATTTTCCTTCATAACTGCTTTCACAATTGTTAAAACTAACCCTTCCGATGTAAATTTCAATGGCTCGAGATAGGAAAAAACACGTGGTAGCTTTGTTTGGACTCATGACGTCACACTATTATGGTCCACATCATCAGAACGACTTCACGGATGTTCGAGCGGATGCGACAGAGCTTCTTGCGACGCTGTCGTGACTGCATCGACGTTGGAGGCCGCCAGTTTGAACACCTACTGTAACGTTTACGTCGTAGAATTCTACGATACGCTGTAGTAATGCCCGCATTAAATCTACAAGCCGCAGCTTTCAGTTCTCTTATTCCACTTTTTATTCCAGTTTGATTCAAGATCATGGAAACGCCCTGTATAAACATGCCCAAAAATGATAAGGTTGAATAACGATAGGACTTACGTGTAAAACGAGGCTTCTGGAATAGAGTCTGAGTACTTCGCACGGAAGTTGTAGGCGAAGTCGTACATCTGGACGGCGTGGTCCAACAGGGTAGCGGAGTAGTCGGGGTCAGTCGTCCGGAAAGCTATCGAGGAGGCGGCGAATGCAGCCGCGGTCTCTGCAGCTAGGTCGGAACCTGGACAAAATGAATTATTTATGAGTTAATCAACAGCAACAATCAATAGAAATTAAATTATTGTATCTCTCTTGAACTCTTGTTTACTGAGAAAAATCTCACAAAAATAAAATACAGGGTGTTTCAATGAAACGTGTCTTTTTTAATACGACAGAAAAGATGTCCGTTTTTTATGGGATCCTTCAAGACCTTTCCAACGCCGTCTGAATCACTTCTACAGATGCCCTGATTGTCGAAATAAGGTGTAGCTCGTGTTCCCAAGGTGGCCCACTTTACGAAAATCATATTAGTATTTAAGACAGCTAACAGATGGCACCATGCAGAAAATGAACTGTCTCGGACGGCCAGCAGCCATTTTAGTTAATTTATTCTGTAAGCCCTGGCGTCGTAGGGTCTGTGCAGACCACTCCTCCACGGAGGTCTGCTATTCGTCGTTACTGTCTATAATGCATGTCAACCATAAAAAAATTTGACACCAACAATTTTCTCTAATAAGATGTAGAAACGTGAAAAAACATGAATAAGTATGTCAGTGGCGTATAAGTGGTTAGACACACACTTTGCTCGTTCTTGATGTCTTTAACCTAGATATGCCTGAAAAAAAAAATTCTTTAATTTTTCTTGTTTTTTGTGTTTAATGCATTAAGAAAAATCAGATTAATGTAAGAATAGTGTTTATTTTGAAATATCTAGTTTCAACAATGCTCTAGAGGGTGTCCTTTTAAAAGGACAGTAGGCATTAAGGGGTACATTATGTTAGTGTAACGAAGTAATGCACATTTTTCTTCAGCGAGAGAAATGTTATTTAACATGTAACAAATACATAAGAACATATTCTAATTGTTTGTGTGGTAGCTTACAACCACGCAGACTCAGTTCGGTAAGAAGAGGAATTGTGGTAAAAGATTATCAAAGAAGATATGATAAGGGTGAGACTCAATAGATTGTAAAACATCAGTGTACATGAGCGCCACGGATGGGCCAAGACGAAGTAGCCTACTTTGTATTCATCAGGTAGTTTCGTTTTTGCACCCTGATATGGCTCCATTCAAACAACATACCCATTACAAGTAGCACTAACCCACAGCTTGTAGCCGTACCTGATTGGTTTGCCGTGAATAAATTGATTGCATCCGTGGCGACCATAATATGGCACCATTGCCTCATCAGCACAGTGATATTCGAAGTGTGGTGCCATTTCCCGACATTTCTTATTCAATATGTAGAAAAGATGTCTTACTTTTGCAGGACGATCACTTGTGTCCAAATGCTCATTATCGCAACAATGCAGATTTGACATAATAAATTCGAATCTGTCTCTAGACATAGCATTCACAACTTGGCCATTGCTTGTATCTTTACATTGTTCCCAATAAAGATGCCTTCTAGGAACCTGGTTGCATCCACTCAACAAAATAATTCCTAATAAGCACTTCATTTCATCTTCACTGACATCTCCTGATTTGTTCCTTCTCGCTGCATATCTGTTAGTTTGTTCTACCAACAATTTAATAGCATCATCAGAGAAATGCAAAAACATTTCGAGTGGTGACTCTTCATTGAATACTTCCTGAATTGTTGGCTAGTCACTAAATGACACCTTCAGTTTCCCTTTAGTGCACTTATATTATTTTCACTAGATGACACTGACGGAGAATCTTGATTGTTGTTTCGGGAAACAGTTTCATCCAAATTGCTAATTATCTCATCGTTGTTGGAAGTGAAGAGTTCTGCTTCAGCATTCAACTTAGATCCTGGTAGGTTATTGGGTGAAACTGAATCATCTTCTCCAGAATCTTCATCGGTGACATCTCCTGTGGCATTGGTTGGTGGCGTTATTACAATATCCAACTCATGTTGTAAACTATCAACATCATCATCATCATCTTCCTCCTCAAGGATGAAAAGCATTTCATTAAGTGTAAGACCTCTGTAATACAAAATTTAAATAATATAAATAAATGTATATAAATGAATATATATATATATATAAATGTGTATATATATATATTTATATATATATATATATATATATATATATATATATATATATATATATTAATGATGATGAGTTGTCTGCCTGAAGACAGGTCTTTTGACCGGAAGGTCGCTGGGCAAGGTGAACCCATGGTGGTTTGCCATTGCCTTCCATGTAATGAGGAAGAAATGGACATTTACAAACAACCATGCAGGAGCGGGATTCGAACCCGGGACCCCTAACGTCGCAGCGCGATGTGCTAACCACTCGGCCATGCAGTCCGGCATATATATTAATATATTAAAGATTTATAATTATAATAATGATAATTAATATATTAAATATATATTAATATATAAATGTATATAAACGAATGAAGGTAAACACAAAGAACCCTCAAGTGCCAACTGTCCTTCTAAAAGGACACCAAACTTTACATAATTTTTGCATCTCTGTGTATTAAAATTTTGAACATTTTTTGGTTTTCTATTCAAACACATATGAACCTAGCAAACATGTACTGCTCATGAAGTAACTGAAACATTTATAAAAGATAACAAAACTTACCTTTCCGTTCTGCAGTGTGAAGAATATGATATGGCTTCACAGACTCATAAACACAAATAAGGAAAAAGAACATAACAATAGCCGGAACTTGTATGCATTTTGTTACGCTTTGTTCTAAGAACAATGCAGTGCTTCAAAATCGACAAAACTAGCATCGCGCAGGGTTTAGGACCCCTCCAGAAGGATTTAGATTCAAACAGACAAAGTGTCCTTTTAGAAGGACGGTAGGTATATCTGGGTTAAGGAAGCCACGTTGCTATCCCCACGAGAGGCAGGTTGCAAATTTCAAAGAATTCGGGTTCCAACGTTTAAGAATTCAGGTTGCCAACTTCCATCAGGTTGCCAACTGCAGAATCGTCATTATCACCTTTTTGGAATTAGGTTTATTCACAGTTTCTAATAGATTTTTCTTCTGTATTTTACCCCCTAGGCTTCGCAGATAGCGTAGCTAGCCTAGAATATACGCTCCTGAAATATGATTCCTTAAGCACAAGCATAATTTTCTAAGCCAACTATAAGCCGTGGGCCACACCTTTGGGACCCATGGGACACCTTGGGAACAGATGTAACGGTCTTGCAATTATTTTCTTTAAATAAAAGTTACAAGCAATGCTCCAAAATATCCATTTGGTACACGTTGTTAATTAGTGATAGAAGTTACAGTATGTCCTCAGTTTCAGAAATTTATCTCTCATTAGAGATTTGTAAATTGCCCTAGAAGCTTAACTGGGGCCACCTTTCGTTCACCTACCTTATTGCAATTTGAAGTTTAACAAGGTGTTGAAAAAATTGTCAAAATCGCACTGTTTTCGCCACTGTAATTTCTGAAATATAAAAGATATGGATCTACAGCACTTTCAGTATGTCAAATTTCAAATTTCAAATTGAACCTTTTCGATTTTACATAGAATGGTCCTTCAGTTGTACCATCATTCTCATCGTCGCCGATAACCCAAGAGGTAGAAAAGCGAAAAGCGAAAAGCGACGTAAAATAACTGACACACACACACCCGCACAATACAAACACAATTCAAATTAGTGTCAAGAGACCAGCAGGTAATCCGTTGCATCAAGCAGTAGCAGCTGAAGTATTTAGATCTAGGAAACTGGCAACCTCTTTCTTCTCACCTGGGCTGGTTTCGTTGATCTTAAACGCTGGTCTCTCCATGGTCATGTCCTCAGGCCTTCCCCAGAAGCCATGGTCAATGTTGCCATCTCCCACCTGGGCGTAGAACTCGGTGGGTGCAGTGTGGGCCTTGATGAAGTAGTCAGTACCCCACTTCAACGTTGCCAGGAGGTAGTCGGTTTGTCCTGTAATAAGATTATTATTTCAATCAAAGATAACATATATTCCTTCAAAAGATATTCCTAGTCAGGCCTACCGTATGATGAGAGTTGATGTAGAAAGTTTGTAGTACTAGAACTGAGTAAAATTTGTAAAGGAACGTTTTATAAATATTTCTGTAGTAATTATACTATGACAAATGAAAGTTTCCATTACGAAGTATGTACAGGGTCAACGAAGTTAGTTATAAGTTGTGTTTTATACAGCGTATATGGATACACTTGTATTTTGAACAGTAACTTCTGCAAATATGCTGTATAATGAAACAAACTGCCGGAGAACTAATTGACGTGAGTGTAGTACTGCCATCTATACGGAAAATTAATGTTGATTGTCATATTTCCTTCGATGTACTTTTGTTTTAGCGATCTAAGGAAGATAAGTCACTTGAAGACAGTAAATTATTATTGGAGTGGTACGTCTAATGTGTCAACAATGCATTAATAACGTAAGCATTTATTATTCCCGTATGATGCAACGCTGTAAGCATGCAAACACGTTGAGTGGTCGACTCACAACTCAACCTCGTCGTCAAGGCTAGCATAGAACAAGATAAATGTATACAAATATGTATTCCAGAAAACAAACACCTCAATTATACCTAGTAATGAAAGAAGCAACCTAATGAATATGAAAGTGGTGTATATTAGTAAGATTTGTAGGCATACCTGCAGCATCATATGAATCGTGGTACTGGATAAATCCCCAAGCGAGAACAGTCACAGAGTAGGCCATGGGGAACCCAAATTTCACATGGTCACCAGCTGAAAGCAGAGGATGAAAATACACTTAAATGCTCCTCTAGGTGTCGAAAATATCAATCATATTAAAAAAACCACGGTCGTATTTTACAACAATAATACTATAATTAACATGTTAAAACGAGAAATGAAAACAAACCTAACCCACAAGCATATGCATATGCCAGTGGTGTATGCTGAGTTCAAGATGTGGGCTACTTCAACATACTGTAGTAACCGAATTGAAAAAAATAATGTGCTGAAAGAGGGTTTTCCCCGTTATTGACATGGAATTGCCTTCCTGTCGAAAACAATAAAGAATACAAAAGTTTTCATCATAATATTTAAAATTATGTCTGATCGAGATGTGTCATTAGTAGGGAACGGATTTTAAGGTGCAGCATCTTTCCAAAAATATGGCTGTTTCTATACCGATGTATTTTAGGACATGGAATCAAGTAAAATGAACACTCTTTGCTGCACATTTTCGTGGGATTAGCACATTTATCCCCTTTTTACCCCCTCTTTGATGCTTCAGCACCTTTTGATTCCTTTTCTTTCATGTTTTGTTAAAAAATTGGACAGAAAAATAAATTATTTTCACTCTTCTTGAGCAGCTAAATAAAATCCTATAGTCACATTTTGTAGAGCAGAACGAGAGCTATAAAATGCCATATTAATATAAATTATACCATTTATCATAAATTATATTATTTGCTACTGTGTTGAATAAAGAATGTTAATATAACTGGTTTAGACCTGAATAAAGACATTCTATCAGCTCCTTTTTCTTGCACCTTTTCAGAACCTTTTTCTTGCACCTTTTCAGAACCTTTTTCTCCTTTTCCAGACAATAATTTTGCACCTTAAAATCGGTTCCATAATCATTAGGCCTGGAGTAGTTCAATTCGTCAAGGCAAATTGACATTTGAAATTATGGTTTATTCTACTTGTTTGTGGGTTCAAAGAATGGTTCTCATATTTCAAAGAAATTTAATCTTAAAGTGTGAGCTCATAAAATTTCTTGATTTTCTCTACACCTAAAAATCCTTGGGCTTTGCAGATAGCCTAGGTATCCCAGAATATACGCCCCTGGCATATGAATAGAGTATATTTATTACAAAATAATGGAATAATCCTGAGGCCAAATATGCTGCAATGTCCGAAAAGAAGGCACGAAGTGGAAGAATACCACAACTTCCACACCTTCACAACTAGAACAAAGTGACGGAGAAAGTGTCATCCTATATTTTCAAGTTTTTGTACATCATAAAGGGTACATGAATCTCGATACTTCTGCGCTGTCATCGTGAAGAAATATTCTGTCACTAAATTTAAATTAGTGATCACAAATAATAACAATTGTTATTTCTATTATTAGTTGACCCACATGCATAGATATGGAAACGCAGGAATAAAGCGTAGGAGATCTGAATGGTTAACGAAATGAGCAGATATAGTGTCAGTATGAAAGAACATGATAATTGGCGAAAACAGTGTAGAAATCGAAAATTCCATGATAGTTTTTAAGACTACGTTTAACTCTATTATTAGAGTAATTCTAAAGAGTTTAATTGTTTGAAAGACACTGAGAATTTAAATTATAATTCGTTTTACTTGCATATATGCTGAAGAAAGAAAAACAATACTTATTTTATAACAACGGGACTGTTCAGGCAAAACTACTTACAGATGGCAATACATAACTTGTGTCCATACGCTTGCTACAGACAAGTGTTATCCCATTTTAATACATAGTGAAGTCGATACTGGACGGTTATTGTTAAATTAAACTACATGTTAGATTTGATTTAAACCTGAGCAACTACATCCACATCGCGATAAGTGAATATTCAATGCCTTGAAACTAGAATTAAAAGATACATGATCGTTGACAACAATGAACATATCGGAATTTTAAAAATTGTTAATATTTGCAGCCAATAAACAGAGGGTAAATGCAATAAGTTGTCTATATGGGCAAGATTTTGGAATCCCTGAGTTCTTTCCGACCTTCTTGGTTCAGCTTCAAAGGGACATGAGATGTTCACTGGCTTGAGGTTGTTATTGAGTGTAAAGGAACAAATGCAACAACATCGTAACAATCCCGAACCCCTCTGTCATTGGAAGCTGAGAAATATAGTTCAATTTTTTCGCGGTGGTGAACTTGTAGAAGACGCTGACGAATGAGAAAATGCAAACTTATCGCCAAGGTAATGTTATTTACTCTCTGCCCATGAACAATTGATCACATACCATCGTGACACCCTCCGTGGCTCAGAGGTTAGCACAGCTCGCATAGACGCCAGGGATCCCGGGCTCGAATCTAGATCTGGGCATGAATGTTCATAAATTTTATCATACCATCACCCATCCCCATCGTCGATACCAGCAAAAAGCGGAAGGAAAGCAAAGCAAAATCAATAAATCAAAACTTACCGTCGTAGTATCCCCCTGTGAGGTCCTCCCCGTTCTGTCCCTTGTCGTCAAGTGCGGAGTCAAATCTCCAGGGAATCCTGTTGTCTTCAGGGAGCTTCCCGGATCGCTCCGCCTCGTAGAACATCAGGGCAAGTCCCAAGACTTCGCCATAGTCGTATTGCGCAGCTACAAAGAAAACAGTGTGCTTATGTTTCTTAAAAGGTAACTAATAATAATATACACAACAATGAAACAATCCAGACCATAGCGTGGAGCTTGCAAGCTTGACTACCTGACTCGTGCATTCGTTGTTCATTTGTTTGAAATCGAAAGTCATCCAGATGTTGGTTGAAGTTCTTCTACTGTGTGGAAATGTATGTACAAGAACAATTTTAAATGCTATGTGATAAGTGTGGCGAAAAACAACTGTTTATGACGCGGGAAAACAATGTCTTCTTAGTTTTATCTACGGATCGTATTGAACGCTGCAGTCCAAGTGCAGTGCAATTCGAAATACTTTTAAAATGCCCATACTTTATTGTTACAGATGTCATAAAAATAGGGTGATCATAATATTTTGACCCAAACACGAGACATACCAAGGAGATCACTTATACCCCACACCCATTTCCTGAAAATCGGTTAGACTTAATTATAAAATTACTTTTATTATTTCTCAAAGGATGAATCACATAAATGATACATTATAAAGAATGACTGAAATATGATCCCCCGTTGTCAAATGGTTATTATAATCTCGGTATGACTTACATAGTTGCTTGTTCTCTCTGAACAACCTATGATGATAGTCCTACGCTGAAGCTGAGTAAGGCAAGGAGTATTTATCAGAAGAATCAATCTTTTTAAAAGCAGCTTCATTCTTCATCAATCGTTTATGAATCTCCCAGAAAACCTTCCCCTAGATATCAGACACACAACTATGTTAAGACTCAGTAACTTTAAATCTCTTTCCCTATCCCTCTCTTGTTCCTCTCTCCCTCCCCTCTCTCTCCCCTCTCTCTCACCTCTCTATCTCTCCCCTTCTTCTTTCTCTTTATCTATCATTTTCTCTCTCTCTCTCTCTCCCTCTCTTCCTCTTTCTTTCCCTCTCTCTCTCTCTCTCTCTCTAGGAATTAGGGTTTCGTACACAAAAGTTTATTTTGCCTACTTTCTTGTGTAATGCCTATAAACATATATTTTCCTGATATTTGAAATTCAATTCCATGTGTTGCAGGCCGAACTATACACCGAGAAAAATATGAACTTTTTTCTATTCGGGACTTTCAACTCTTCCTGTTTAAATATGCTCCAGTAACGTCAGTAGACGTGGGTTTTCCGTAGTGAAAAATGTGTTATCGAATAGAAGACAAAACTGTGGAAAAACTGAAGAAGTATCTTGTCATGTGCCATCAAGTATGCTGACCTAATTAAAAAGAGCATGGTTTGCAGATGTATTTCATTGGTAGCAAGTTTTGGTGTTCTTTGATCTGCCTATTTTGAATGTCTTTACTGCTTAACATCCAGGTTCTAGTCTTAAATAGATTTCGCATTTATAGGTTCTAAAAAGTGTGCTTTTAGGCTCCTAAAATATATTCTAAAAATACTAAAATAGGTCCTAAAAATCTGAAGTTAGGCTTGAAAAATTCTGAAGTAGGTTCAAAACAACTTAAAATAGTTCAAAATTCCTGAAAAATGCTCATTAGGTATAGTCACCGGCAATGAAAATGAGACACCTTTATCCTGAAATACGCACTATCCTGCATAACGTTGTGTGTGTTGCCTAACCCTAAGGCAATGGCAGAACTTTCCATTGGAAATTTTCTATTAAAATCCACTCTTCGCCGTGAAGTTAGGCAACAATCGTTTTTCATGTTATCCACAGTCAAACTCCGCAGTTTTGTCTGTGAGGATCATCTTATATGCTGAATATAATCTTTCAACAAAAACATAGTCAGTGGTGCAAACTTCAATGCTGAAATGTTAGTTTGCAAGGCGTGAATGCAACAAAGCAGGAAGTGACGCGAAAGTGAGCAAGACCTCACAGATCAGATCACTTTGGATTGTACAGGTAACAGTGGCACCAGACAATTTGCTTTGTATAGAGCTTTGAAAAATCAGCATGGACTTGGGAAGGGATATCTACAGAGAGCACGTTTCAAACACGTTTGACATGGAATTTTTTCATGACCAAACAAAGCAAATGCCAGTGTGAGATAAAAATCCTGTAGAACCTTTAAAAATATAGAAAAACCTACAAGAATGTTTGATTTAGGCGCATAAACGTAAAATAGGTTCTAACAAGCGAAGTAGGTCTTTTTAGGCACTATAAGACTTCATCAGTTGTTGCGTTTTTTAACGAAACGCTGACATAACTTATTATTTCTTACCTGTAAAGGTAAAAAAAGGTTAAACACCTAAAATACGAGGTCTAGTAATAACACACCGTACCCAAATTTCCCTCACTAATCTAAAGTTGAAGCACTAACTGCTGAAAGCAATCAAGTGTAAGCGAATTTTAAGTTAACATTCCTTCCTTACGAAATTCCAAGACACGTCAGCGCCATCTAAAACACAGTTCCAGAAAAGAAAATTTCAACTAGTTCCAACGTTACCTGCAAAACGACCAGAGAACAAGAGGAATGCACACAATAGAGTTGACTTCCACATGGTGAGACAGACCGTTTACTTCGCCACAGCTTGCTTTATACCCAGAAGCAGAAGTACCTGGAACAATGGGAGACAAAAAAACAACGCCTCTTTCTCACAACTGTGGAAGCGTAAGAGATTACCTGCCAACTGTAAATCTGTTTCCTGTTTGAAGACGTTACTGTCTGATCATTACGGAAGTTTTTCATCTTTTTGTCAACCACCAAGGCAAGTCATTATATTCTGTTTCGTAAACGCATGGAAAGAATGGGTGTAATTTCGTTCTGGTGGAACACCTGCTTCGATGTAATTTATCTATAAATGTATCAAGGTGAAATAATGGAAATATCAGTGCCAAGAAGACTACAGCATTACTGCTATTTTTATTTTGCTCTGATTGACTCAGATAGTCTCAGTGAAGGATTGATTAGCAAATCTATAGCACAATCAAGTGCGTAGGTGTTTCAGAAGATGAACGAACCTATACATGAGTCTATGCGTGGGCGTCGGGAAGGTGGGTCCTCTTCCCCTTTTTGCAAATTGGCACCATTCATTCCAAATTACAGAAAAACTGAAACTTGTTCTTTATATTATTAATAACAGAAATAAAGTTAATTTATTTAGTATTTGAGTAAAAACCGCATTATATAGAAAAATGAATACAAAATATAGCATGTTATATTCTCTTCTACCGTTGAGTTCAAATAATGAATGGTTCAAAAAATTATAGTTTTATGTGGTAGATCGCACAATATCAATTTTATGAATAATATTTTTGCATGGATTTAAGTTGTTTTTTTTTTGTTGTTGTAAGTTTTCCCTTGGCCGAAGTAGGTAAAACTCAATAACAAAATACAATAATTATGAACTTCAATGCACTAATTGTATGAAATATAAATAATAATAAAAGACAGTTGTGATGGATATTCACTCATCTGGTGAATCGAGTAATCATATAATAACAATATAATAATAATAATAATAATAATAATAATAATAATTATTATTATTATTATTATTTAGAGGGGTGTAAGGGGATGACCTTCCACCTCACTTCCAAGTAGTATACATTATGTGCTAAGTGTCCCATTACAGCCTCAGCTTTTAACCGAAGACAGAATATTTTAATATTTTAGTTACACGACATTACAGTTATGTTATATTAAGGGGCTGGATCCCGTATAGTGTGACGGGTTCGAAATAGCCTAAGTGCTGATGCACCCAAAATTTTAAATTCGATTTCAAATTCAAATAATAATTTAGAATTAAATTCTTTAATTTTTATTAGTTCATAACCTTTATTGTAAAGTAACAATTATAACCGTGATAATAGTAATAATAATTATTATTTCTACTATTCAAGAATCATCCCTATACACTCTAACAGTTGATAGTCCAGAATAGAAAACATTCATACAGAATATCCATATTTCGGCCTACAACACATGAAAGTTAATTTCGAATATCAGGCAAATAGGCATTAGATACGAAAATAGACCAAATAAACTTTTGTGTATGACACCAAAATATCCCGACACGAACTTCTATTAAATCATTTTTATGACATCTGCAACAATAAAGAATGGGCATTTTGAAAGTCTTTCGAATTGCACTTGGACTGCAGCGCCAAATACGACAAGCAGATAAAGCTAAGAACACATTGTTATCTGACTTTATAGACACTTGTTTTTCACCATAGAAATCACATAGTTTTAAAATTGTTCTTGTACATACATTTCCACACGTTAGAAGAACTTCAGCCAACATCTGGATGACTTTCGACTTCCGTGATTTCAAACAAATGAACAACGAATGTACGAGTGAAGTATTCAAGCCTGCAACGATGCGAGCTCCGTGCTGCGGTCTCGATTCCTCGTTTTATTGTTGTCTATATTATTATTAGTCACCTTATAAGAAACATAAATATATTTTATTTTCTTTGCAGCTGCGCAATTCGACTATGGCGAAGTCTTGAGACTTTCCCTCATTTTCTACGAGGCAGAGAGATCCGGGAAGCTCCCGGTAGACAACAGGATCCCCTGGAGGGGAGACTCCGCAATTGCCGACAAGGGACAGAAAGGGGAGGACCTCACTTGACTAACTTACTTGAATTGGATCTCAGCAATAATTATTTGGGAACAATTAACAAGAACATTTTCAGTTCAAATACTTTCCTAAATTCACTGTCACTAAGGGGTAATCGTCTTAAGAGTTTGCCAGATAGTGGACCTTCTCTTGCAAGCGTGTATTCTTTAAAGATATTGAATATTGCCAGTTGCAAAATATCAAAATTACCTGAAAACTCTTTCCAAGACATGGAAAGTCTACATCAAATAGACTTGTCGTTCAATTATCTTAAAACATTGGACATCGAAGTATTTAGTTCTCTGAAACAACTAGAGAATCTTAACTTTTCTGACAATCCATTAGTGTGCAATTGTAGTTTCAAAAGGTTCTGGTCTGGGATCAAAATGCAATGAAAAATGTGTTTAAATCGTCTAGTGTGTCAGGAACCGTTGGCTTACAGAGGAAGGCAATTCATGTCTGTTCAGGATATCTTGATGTGTGACTCGACTTCAAATGCAACCTCAAGTAAAGGAACAACTCATCTGACAACTCAAGCATCAGTGAAGAGAGAAAACAATATACCTTTAGCTGGTGCAACAAGAAAATCACCTACGGATTTAACTCGTTTTGAAACTGAGCCTGATGGTGGCCATGATGATGATGAAGTAAAAATCCTTACCAGTACTAAAAAACCTGGCACATCTTCAAACGAAAGAGGATTAATGATATGGACTCAACTGCTAATAGGGCTGCTAGTGATCATAGTTGTGGTGTTAGTTATAATTTTGGTAAGGAACAAACAGATAAAGAAAAAGTACAGAGTTCGTGATAGAGTCAGTTCTGGAGAGATAGAATTACTGAATATGGAATCTAACAATTAAAGTTATAAATGTCATTTGATGTTAAGGTAACTGTACTTTGAATTTTATGATGAAGTGGCTACTGACATGATAAAATGCTACGTCGCATTCGTAAAATATAAAATTAACAATCTGTGAATATATATAGGTGATATAAATGAATTGTCAAAATGTAATCCTGGCATGAGGAGTTGAGTAGCAAACATTGACATCTAATTGTTAATAAATTGTTTATAACTAATCAAATCATGTTCATATACAAATATAGGGAAGTAATCCAGGCAAATTAGAGTAAACATTCACTTCAAAAACAACCGACCATCTGAGGGCGATGTGTGGTCAATGAAGGTGTGGCTTCAGAGAATATCAGGAAATTAGATATATTGAGAAGCTTATGATGAGATAAGCAATCCAATGTTGAAAATTTGTTACGTGTATAACTTAGTATAGTACTGTAACTTTAATTTTGGATCTGTTTAAACAATGGGCAAAATCCTCCAGATGTATTCGTGGTTGTGTCTCTTTGGGGCGACGCTCTGGTTCAGTTCTTCATTTTGCTGCCTTCCATCGTCCATATGACATGCTGTTGTCCCTCCTCTTGGAGGATTCTTCTGGAGGTTCGTTCTCTTTCCAGTTGTTAAGATTAAGATTTGGTTGCTGCAGGTTTCTTTGGTATATTCTCCTTGATCTTCTGAGTGGTTGGATTTGTTGGTTGAGGAATGAGGTAGTGTTGTTTGTTTTGAATTTGGGTTCGACACCTGGTGGAGGCACATAATGGTTCGGATTCCAATTTAAACTGTAGGTCCGGTCCCAATTAGCCTTACTCTGCATAACGTGGACTTAAAACACCAAATCAATCAATCAATCAATGTTTTGAATATGAATAATTAGTATACTCCATAGAATAAACCAGCTAGGGAGTTTATTTTTTTTTTGTAATGTTGTGATCTTAAGAGATGGTATATTTATTTGTGTGGTATGGTCGTTCCAATGTGTTTAATTTAAGATTTTGAAGCAGCTCAGCTTATGTTCTGGAGTATCAATTTCATTACGTTAAGTCAATATAAGAAATGGATAAGCTGTTGAGAAGGCTGTATATGTATCACTGTTAGTTCATGCAGATGGTTGGGAAAGAAAGTAGGAAGCTTTCTTTCTGTGGTGGTATATCTCCGTTCCTCATTATACCTTCGACTGTTGAAGGATATTGCTCTCCTAGTTCATATAATGAATTAAACAGAAGAGGAAGCATTGCGCAGATTTGAGAGAAGGATGATAAGCAAAATGTATGGACCGTTCATTGAAAACAATCTCTTGAGAATAATGACTAATGAACAATATCACAAAGAAAGAGAATATAGTGAGATTTAATAAATTACAAGTATACGATGGCTAGGTCATGTGCAGAGAATGGGAAAGGATAGAATAAAAAGGAAAGGGATGCAAGAGAAAATCTACTCAACAAGAAGAAAAGGAAGACCAATGAAGAGATGGATGGATGATGTCATGGAAGATCTACGTCATTTGAAGGTGAAGAGATGGCGGGAGATTGCAGAGGACAGGGACAGATGGAGGCAGATAGTTGAGAAGGCCAAAGTTTACGAGTAGCTGTAGCCCCATATGGTAAGGTAAGGTATAAATCTTATCTCCATACCTATTTTATTTTAAAATAAAATCCTTAGAAAAATATTTGGACCAAAAAGGAATGAGGATACAGGTGAGTGGAGAAGGTTACATAATTTAGAACTACATAATTTGTAATCATGTCCAGATATTATTAGAATGATTAAATCAAGAAGACTTAGGTCGTGGGCAGGCCATGTGGCACGAATGGGAGAGAAATAGGCGTTTAGAGGATTCTTGTTGGGAAACCTGATGGTAAGAGACCAGTAAGAAGGCCAAGACGAAGATGGAGAGACAACGTTGAGATGGGCCTAAAGGAAATCGGTAGGGATGGAAAAGTGGGATACATCGAAGGCCTGTGTTGCTACAACCATAAACCTTCGGGTCTAGGAAGGCTATAGAGTTAGTTAGTTAGTTATCTGCATACTCTATCCTGAAATAGTATTTGGATGCTGGTCAAGACAAGTAAAGACAAGTGCCACTGTTGAAGTCAGAAAGGTTCCTGTCATTCATAATACCACATCCAGTAGAAAGGATCTTGTTAATTCTTTTCAAGCTCGTGGCTCATAAAAATACAGCTTAGAATTTAGATTTGTTTATTTCATTTCAGTACAGAGTACAGTTACAAGATGAGGCATCTAGAATTTCCAGATGAGCTTCCTCACTTCCTCAGGCTCAGGCTGTTGAGAGCTGCGAGAGAGCTTGTGAAGGCGGCGTTGTAGTCGCAGGCCACCTCGTTGTGGACGTAGTCGGTCCTGAGGTCAGTGTATTCGTCGTTCTCGTCTGGGCCGCCTGCAAGGGCTCCGTACAACACGTGGGGGTTGGGGTCTGGGTTGTTCAGGGCACCTTCGCACGATGCTGGTGGATCAGGGCAGGAACTGCAAATCATAGAATACAATTAATTGGAAGTCTCACCTGTACTTCTGCCGTCCCCCGTGACGGAGTGGTTAGCATATCGCAAATAGAGCAAACCATCAATCACCTGTACTTCTCACCATAGTAAGGTCCGATATGTGTAAAAGTGCACTCGACAGTAAAGATAATAGTTGTCGAAACTGCAATCACTATTTTAGTTCTGCGGACCTCCATGGCGACGCCAGAGGTTCCTGGTTTGAATCCGGGCATGGACATGGGTGTTCTTTCTGAGTGTCTCTTCATCAATTGCATCATATCCTCACTCATTCCCATCGTGGTGATAACCCAAAAAGGCAGAAAAGCGATTCTAAATAACGAAAATAAAATCAAACCAAACAATTTTTGTTATTGGTGTTTATGTTTGTAGTTATTCTCGTGCTGGAGTTGTGGTTGTTCATGATTTTGTAGCGTTCAGTATTTCTGTTGTTTGTTCTTGATCTTGGCATTCAGTGATGTGAGTCTACGCATAAACACGGAAACACGGATAGTCTACATCGGCAGTAAAAAAAATGGATCATGTAAACTGTGACAAGAAAAATGTTTTTACTCACGCTCCTCTGTGGTGCACATGAGTAGGTGGGTTCTCCCCGTATCCAACGACGAAGCTCCTTCCTGCGGATCCCAAAGCGTAGTCGATCTGGGACCTGGACAATTCTCTGTAAGCCTCTACGTTCAGACCCAGCTCAGCAGCCTGCAAGGACAGAATCAATGCCAAAAATTAGATTCTAAAATGTGTAGTTTCTCTTCTATTAAACTGCTACTTTGCTTCTCAGTAACGCAATACCATTATAATATATACGAGGGTTACAGCAAAAGTAATGGCAACTATTTTTTTTCCAGGATAAAGCAGTCAGGCAAGAAATTGTAAAATATACAATTGGAAGGTCACGATATGTGCCAGCGTTTAATGTATGAATTTTGAACAACCTAGAGATCCGTATCAGGATAGAGAAAAATACAAAATACGCGCAGTCGCAGGTCGTCCTGAACGTTGCATGTCGGCAGTTGCTTATCTTGCACGCCCGAATGCTGCTGCCCACCTCGCAACAGTTCGGTATGGTAGAGCATCATTTCCTAAAGCTTCCACAAGCTCAGTGTGACATTCTCTCGCATTCCTTCCACGGAGAACTACTATTTTCACATAAGAACGCTATTCACGTTGGGTCACATTCATCCTGCACGACTGTTAAACACGCACTGACTTCCCACTTCCCTCAGTTCAATGTCTTGGTAGCCACTTCCATCTAGTGGCTTCACAATAAATTGCATGTGACGGGGTCTCCACTGTATAGTTTAAATTTTCTTGTCTGTTCCGCATTAAAAATGGTTGCCATGACTTTTGCTGTAACCCTCGTATGTATAATTCTCAGCTTTAAAAGGTGAATTAATAATGTCGTATCAATCCCTAAGATTATATGTTTATTTTAAAAGCCTCTCTGAATGCTTCACGTTGACCAGGGCATTCACTTGTTTTCCTCAGTTGCCTCAACCTCTGAAGCATGTAAACAATGCACAGTGTTGTGCTATGCAAACATCCTGAGCTATTCAGGAAACAGGTTGTTTCTTCTGCCTATGGAGTCAGCGGTTTGCATATTGGCAATTAAAAACACGATTCGGCATGGAGGAAAAGCTCCATGGCCTAGGGATATAGAGGTGAGACAAGCTGAGAGGTGACTGACTTTGGTTTGGAATTGAGCAGGGAGAAGAGGTTAGGAGAGCAGTGGAGCTAAAGTGAGACGACGCGCTGGTCGACCTATAGAGAAGCCAACAGAGGACTTAGTACGTATATTTTATTCATCGTAATTATCTTCATTCGTCAGATAGACAGGTAACTATCCTGAAACCAGCCATGATTCAGGTTCAAAGGTTCAGAAAACCCAACGAGTGAACATTGCCTTTTCTAGCTGTTAAGTCCCTAAATCTTATTTGTACCTTTCGTATTGCCAAGCGTTAACTCGTCATGCCAATGACGAGTGCTCTCATCAGAGGATGAATGATGAATAGCTTACATCACCCAGCAATTAATTGCGAAGTTACTGGTTCTGATAGTATCATTCTATAGAATGATGGGATCAGAATATATATATATATATATATATATATAGATAGATATGTATATGTATATATATATATATATATATATATATATATATATATAGAGAGAGATCTATTAAATAACTTTTGAAAACTATTTTAGGCGAATAGTATAATAAAATAGTTATAGATTATCCTCAATACATTACCTCCAAGCAAATCCAAGCAATGTTGGATGCTGTTCTTAAGGTAGCCCACTGGCTGACGTAGAGGAGTCCTTTCGGTGTCTTCTCCTGGTCGTTCACCATGTGGTCACAGAACTCAGTGACACTGGCAATGTAACCGTCTTTCTCTGTCAGTTGTGCAAGAAGAACCTGCAACAATGGAAACAACTTCAGCAATGATAACAAACAATGATTCCTCTCTTCAATTAAAACCCTCAAACAGTACCTGAAATATTTTTATGTCAAATTTAATTTTTAAGGAAACAAAGTTTTCAGAAAAATGTATTGTTAACACTTTTAAACACATATTAATATTTATGACACAAAAACTACGACAATTTAAACGAAAAGCATGAATGGTAAATTACAACTTATATATACATATGAATGTTCCGTCCAAACCTCCTACATTTCAATTCAACATTGCTAAAAGGTTATCAAACATATGGTAATAGACGAAAGAGAAACTCAATGAATTTTATTGCAAGACCTCGAAGTTCACCGTTCTCTCACAATGAAGCGCGACAATCGCATAAAGCACAATGACGACTCTGCAGCAGCGAGCACAATTTGCATTCTGGTTTGCAAATACCAAATCAATCATTACGGTGCAAAGAAATTACCGGAGAGAATATGGAGGTGAAGCACCTGTTGAGAAAACCATTAAGGCATGGTGTGTGAAGTTTTTGGTGACTGGAAGTTTTAATAAACAATTGGGAGGTTCTCAGATTGGATATTATTGGTGCTAAAAACGGTGCACACATAGAGGTACATTAGAGTTCAGTGAAGAGGGGTATTGGTGTATAAAGTGTTTAGTGTTTCATGCAATAAAGTTATTTGAGTTTCTCTTTCGTCTAGTACCACTCGTATTCCATTATGTTTCATAACCTTTAGCGATGATGAATTCAAATGTGGGCAGTTTGGACGTAACACTCTGTATAATTTTAAAAACAATCACTCAATGCACAGCGTCATTCATATATGTTTCACGTAATTTAACATTACTGTAAAGCGTAAAGCGTAAAAAAAATCAGAATTCGTATTGGTTTAAACTTTTCTTATATTGACTCCATCAGGGTAACGTGCTAAGAGTACAGGGGCCTGAAGTTTGAACCTTAGTCAGCCATTGTCGTATTGGTCTGTCACATCGTTCATTTAATCACTTTGTTATTCATCCATATTGTTGTCAAGAGGAAGAAAGCGACGTAAAATGACGAAAATGCAAACACGTTATGATAACTGTACGATCTTGTCTTGTCCGGGTAACCCATTACAATATTTTTTTTCGATT
This sequence comes from Lepisma saccharinum, assembly GCF_977018435.1. Classification (NCBI taxonomy): domain Eukaryota; kingdom Metazoa; phylum Arthropoda; class Insecta; order Zygentoma; family Lepismatidae; genus Lepisma; species Lepisma saccharinum. The sequence continues at coordinate 3,947,089 of NC_139246.1, forward strand.
ATCATTACAACACAATTTCTTTCTTTAGTGTAATAATCTTCAGAGCATCCTAAGCTTCAATATGTACACTTCTGCAGTAGAGATAAAATATGTAAATGTTACATCCTTTCAGATTGAAAATTTTAGACACATCCCTTTTCATCTTTCATTATCATCATCATCGCGATTACCTAAAAGTGGCAGTGTACACGTACAATAAGAGACACATATGAAAACGGTTGTTTTTTCGTACCACTTTTGTTATAATAGTAGTATAAAATTGTGACTCCCACCCCAACTCTGATTTCTTGACTAAACGACCACAAAAAGTTGAAAAACTCACTTTCTCTCCCTGTTCCGCGCCTCATTTATTACGCTGACGACGTTTCACGGGGGCAAAAAGGCAGTGATGAGTGAAAGATGAGCTCTCATCTCCTCATCCTCTCATCTTTGTCATTCTCTTTTTATTCTCTCATCTTCCTCTCATCCTCCTCTCATCCTCCCATTTTTCTCTTATCCTCTCATTTTTTTATTTTCTTATTTTCTTATTTTTTGAAAGATGAGTGCATCTTATCGTAATTTTCCAAGTCTGGGACCAAATGTTTATATATCATGACCTACGTAAACCTCTTTTCTCATTCTCTCATTCTCTCATTCTCTTATTTTTTGAAGGATGAGTGCACTTTATCGTAATTTTCCAAGTTTGGGACCAAATGTTTATATATATCGTGATCTTCGTAAACCTCTCTTCTTATCCTCTTATTCTCTCATCCTCTCATTCTCTCATTCTTTCTACCTTTAGAATATTGTCGTCAACATTAGAGATGAAGTTGGAGTGCTGGAATCAAGGGAACCAAAATGTTTATATATAGTGACCTTCGTAAACCTCTCTTTCGGGGGGAAGGGGGAACGATGTGGCATATACACACGCACGCGCTCTCATCTTCTCATTTTCTTATTCTCTTATTCTCTTATTTTTGAAAGATGAGTGTATTTTATCGTAATGTTCCAAGTCCGGGACCAAATGTTTATATATTGCGAGCTACGTAAACCTCTCCTCTCATCTTCTCATCTTCTCATTTTTGAAAAATGAGTGCACCTTATCGTAATTTTCCAAGTCCGGAGCCAAATGTTTATATATATCGTGACCTTCGTAAACCTCTCCTCTCATCTTATTATTTTTGAAAGATGAGTGTATTTTATCGTAATTTTCCAAGTTTGGGACCAAATGTTTATATATATATTGCGACCTACGTAAACCTCTCTCTCTCGGGGAGGGAACGATGCGCCACACACATACGTGCGCGCGTGCGTATGCCTCTTATTATTTTCCGTATTGTGACGCAAGCAAACAAAATAATAATTGTTTTTTTTTTTAGGATCCCTGGCCCCTATATAACCTCGCCGGGGGGGTGCATGGTGGCGACGAAGTCATCACGAGTTTAGATTTGTACTGTGAATGTTGTCAAAAATTTAATCAATATTGTTTATTCTCGATGCTAGAATCTTACATAAATTATTCTCTAAAAACGAAAATCGATAATCCTATGCCAAGCCCCCCCCAAGGCATTCAGGCAATTTCTAATGTTCGCGTGGATAGCTACGCTCGGTAGAATTTTTCCTGTTCCTGTGGAGCAATTGTGTTTCGTCGCCCAATGTAACATTTTCATCACGGACCAAACTATCCACAGCAACCCCTCCCCGAACCCATTCACCTTGCATCCTTTTTTGCCCGAAGAGATTCTATTTTTTTTCAGCTTTCCCACGGTTCTGAATGAAGAATCCATCACATCCCTGATAACAATAGAATCGGAGGGGGATGTGGCGGAAGCAAACACAGCAGCATCTCCCGCTTTTGAGTTTTATACTGGGAATCGTTTGTTTCACACACCACACCCTGACGGGGCGTGGAATAGATACCGAGGGGAAATGATCGACAATACATACATGGGCGGAACTATCAACGTCCCGTTTATTGTTATTTGTCCCCCCACAGGATATTGTGCGCATCACAAAATCTTTTGTTGAAAAAAATATAACATGAGTAAATCAGTCAACAAGGGTTTTTATTTGCTAGGACATTGACTATAGCGCTCATTGTGTTTTCACCAAAGAGAGTCGCGTGGAGTAGGAAGGAGAGAAGGAGAAAAAAAAGGAGAGGAGTTCCTATATAACGTATCAGTTGTTTTGTACGTCATTATCATAGTGAACGTCAATCGTGGCAGTTTAGTATTCTTAATTGTTTGTCTGGCAGTATACATATATATCATCGTGGAAGTTTTAGTGAGCTACAAGTTTTATTTTGAAGTTTCTCTATCTCTCTTGAAAGGTGAACGTCAATCGTGGCAGTTCAGTATTCTTAATTGTTTATTTGGCAGTATACATATATATCATCGTGGAAGTTTTAGTGAGCTACAAGTTTTTATTTTGAAGTCTCTCTCCATCTCTGTTGAAAGGTAAGTTTTTATTTTCATGATATATTAATATTTTTGTTTTGCGTCTGACACACACATATTTAGAGGAGTCATAAAAAATTGACACACACTTACATGTCGTATATTTTTAACCTCCTACAACAGTGCACACACACACATACATACATACATACATACATACATACATACATACATACATACTGTTCGCGTCTAATATATATGTGGAAGGAAAAAATATCTAGCATTTTTCAACTTTTTTCCTTCTGTTTCAGTGCGCTTTCCACTACCATCACCACAACCCCCCCAAAAATTTCTCTGTATATATATATATATATATAAATAACAGAGAGAAAAAATGGAACCGCAACCAGGTCCCTCCGGTCTTTGCGGGAAAGTGGCATGTCGCAACTGCGGAATATTAATTTCTAAACCTAATATTGCTAGGCATTTGAAAAAATGTCGTCGACCGGATCATGATGTTGTAGCCCCGCCAGCAAAAAAATCTCGCATTGATGTGCATGAAGATGGTGCTTTGAATAAAAATGCACGCATCATGACGTATAAATCTGGAAGCGACGAAAAATGTGACTCGAGCATCTTCCTCGACAATGTGAAATCTCTGGTAGTCGATAAATTACGTGATTGCCTCGTTAATGTTGCAATTAAAATTCATCTCGTCTTGACCCTGCTGTATGAGAAAGTTGTCTCGTCCGAGTCAAGTACTTTTAGCTTTTACGTAGGGTGTGAAGCCTTACACGATGACAATAACGAGAATCTTGACGAGATAGTGACACGGCTATTTGAGCACCTGACACAAAAACAAGAAGAGTTTGAAGGTAGAGGAAGTGGATGGAGTCTTTGCGGTCACAACCACATGTTAGAGCTTCGAGTGTGCAATTTCAAACCGTTACGCAGCGCTCAAAAAAAAACAAAAAAACAAAAAAGGCAAAATGCAGTGTTGAACATACAAAGTAATGATCAGAAGAGTTTCTTATGGTCTGTCATCGCCGCATTACACCCGTCTAATAATAATAACCCCCAACGCCTGTCCAATTACAGAGGATATGAGGGGATATACGAGAATATGATGAGAGGAATTTCCTATCCTGTGCCCCTGAATAAGATCAATCAATTTGAAAAAAACTATAGAGAGGAAAAAGGAAAAGATATCAATATTTCTGTTTTTGGGGTTGACGATTGCGACAATATTCGTGTGTTAAGACCTGCTAGAAGCCAGAATAATGTAATTCAACTCTTGCTTGTAGATGGCCGTTACAGTTTGATACGGAATTTCTCAGGATTAGTAGGAAGACAGATCAGCAAGAATCGCGATAAGATCGAAATTTGTGATTGGTGTTTGAGAACTTTTCGCGGGGGTAAGAAGATGAAAGAACAGCACAAGTGTTTTGGCTCTGTGAATGCAGAACCCGAAGATGTCATGCCGGAACCCGGAACCAAGATGAAATTTCAGAAACACCAGGCTCTTCTCCACCATCCCGTCGTCCTTTATGCCGACTTTGAAAGCTTCCAAGTTCCCATGACGTCTTGCAACCCTGATCCCTCTACCTCAAGCACGACCCAAATTTTTCACCACGAGCCTTGCAGTTTCTCCATCTACGGAGAAAAATTGAATGATGTCATCTTGTATTGCGGACCCGATGCGGCAAAACATTTTGTTGAGAAGATAGCGGAATGCGCGAGAAAACTTGCACCCAGCCTGAAGGGCTCTTACGTTTCTCCACCTGCTCTCACAACAGAACAACAACAGAGACATGACGCGGCGACAAGATGCGAGGAGTGTAACCAGACTTTCACCGCCGAAAATTACAAGGTCGTCCACCATAACCACCAGAATGGATTATTTCTAAGCACCATCTGTAATTCGTGCAATCTTAAAATTAAGGAGTCGCATTTTGTTGCCGTGTTTCTGCACTACACGGAGAAGTACGACACACATCTCTTCGTCAAAGAGCTCCACAACATAACTTCTCGAATCAGCATCATTCCGAGAACGAGCGAGAAGTATATTACAGTGAGAGTGTGGATTCCCCTCCAAGAAGGAAGAAGCGTGGAAGTGCGAATCCTGGACTCTTACAATTTCCTGTCCTCCAGCCTCGCAAGCCTTGCATCTCAACTTGGCGACGAAGATCTTGTGGCCACCAAGCAAAAATGTTTTTCGGGGAGAGATGAAAATTTAAATCTGTTGCGTCGCAAGGGTGTCTACCCCTACGAGTACGTCAACAATTTCGACAAATTTGACGAGACGGAACTTCCACCCCGGGAAGTATTTTATTCTTCTCTCACGGAGGACGTCTGTTCCGAAGAGGACTACGAACACGCTCGTAGTGTGTGGACGGCATTCAATTGCCAAACTTTTCGCGATTATCACGATCTCTATCTCAAATTGGACGTAACACTTCTGATGGATATTTTCGAATCGTTTCGTAAGAGATGCATCGCGATATACAAGTTGGATCCTGCGTATTTCTTCACCACGCCGGGATTGACTTGGGAATCGATGATGAAATACACCAAGGTGGAACTGGGCCTCATCGCAGAGAAGGAACAGTATGCTTTCATGGAGAGTGCGATACGCGGTGGCATCGTCCAATGTCCCCGACGCCATGCTCAGGCAAACAATCCTCATACGCCTGGTTACGATGCATCGAAGCCCAACACCTACATCGTCTACTGGGATGTCAACAACCTGTACGGCCACTCCATGTCCCAGTGTCTTCCCATCAGCGACTATGGGTGGATGACCGAAGAGGAACTCTCCTGCGAAGATTTTCTCAACTGGAGCGAAGATAATGAATGGGGTTGTTTCTTGGAAGTGGATCTCGATTATCCCGAAACGCTTCACGAGAAACATCACGGATTGGCCCTGGCCCCCACCAGGGAGAAGCCACCTGGAGGATCGGAGCCAAAACTAATACTAAGCATGGAGAACAAGCGGAATTACGTTCTGCACTACCGACTCCTCCAATTTTACATAAGTCATGGCTTGCAGTTGAAGAAAATTCATAGAGGATTGAAGTTCCGACAGAGCAAGTGGCTCGAACCGTACATAACCGAGAACACGCGACGCAGAGCGCAATCGACATCGCCTGCAGACAAGAATCTGTACAAACTGTTCAATAACGCCATCTACGGCAAGACGATGGAGAACGTGCGTAATTACATCGATGCAATATTGGTCACGGACGAAAAGAAATTTGAGAAGATCGTCGCGTCACCCTACTTCAAAAACTTCACCATTTTCGGCGAGAATCTAGTATTCGTTGAGAGGAACAAGAAGCAAGTGATGCTCAACAAGCCGATTGCCATAGGTGCCACCGTTCTCGAACTATCAAAATTGCACATGTACCAATCGTACTACGATCAGTTTCAACCCTTTTATGGAGATAACATCCAAATATGCTACATTGATACGGATAGCTTCATTTTTCTAATCCAAACACCAAACCTCGAACATGATCTGACTAAGATGAAGCATCTGTTTGATTTTAGCAACTTACCATCAGGCCATCACTTACATTCGACAGAAAACAAAATGACGATTGGAAAATACAAAGATGAAGCGGCTGGTAATTACATCAGCGAATTTGCGGGGCTTCGTGCCAAAATGTACTGTGTAAAGATTACAGAAGAAAAAGAGATCAAGAAAGCGAAGGGGGTGGGAAAAATAAGTACCAGCAAATTTAGCATGCAAGACTACAAGGAATGCCTTTTTCATGGTAAAAGGCAACTCAGCACCGATCATCGCATTGCAAGTAAATTGCATGATTTGTACACGACGCGCGTAACCAAAGTAGCATTGGATGCAGCGGACAACAAGTTACGTGTTCTCGATTGTAAAATCCACACGCGAGTGTGGGGGTACTACAATAAAAGCGATAAATGTGACGTGTGTTAACCATAACCCCATAGCCATGAAGTCCGCTGTGTTTTTGAAGAAGAATAGCAGACGGAGGAAGAGAATGAAAGTGGGAGCCCTCGGGCGATGAAAAATAAAAGTTGAATTTAATGAGCCTCGGTTTGAAGCGGGCTTAACAACATAATAACAGGTTGCAACTTTTCATCGCCCGAGGGCTCCCACTTTCATTCTCTTCCTCCGTCTGCTTTGAAGAATAGGAAAAGACACAGCGTGTTAAATAACAGGGACAATGAATCTCTTTGGTTTTCGCAAACAAAGCAAGATGGAGACTCCATCACCAAATTCTAATAACCTCTTACCTTCCGTGTTATCTAAACTCAATGGTCTACTAATTGTACATCTTAATAGTATAAGGACGGAAATAAATAACGATGTGGGCAAGATGTTTTATGTTTTTAATAACAATTTACATTTCTATGAAATTCCGATCGAGGGGAAACTTCAAATCACCGTAAATCCGGAGAACACAGGCGAAATCAAAATTTCTACCGGCAAGAACATTTTTCGAATGAAGCACGACAAGATACTTTCTAACACTACGTACGATGTGTCTGCAGGAGATTATCTGTACGTGGAACTCCTCGGAGACTACGACAAACTTATTCCTCTCTTCGTAGAATTACGAATCGTCTATCCTATTATAAATAACCGTTAACCAAAAATGCCTAACGACATTTTCGGCAACACCAAGCGTGTGGACCATGCAGAAGAGATTCTCATGTTGGACATTCGAGTTAAGAAGTTGAGGACTGATTTGATCGCTTTGCAGGAAACCTTAAACAAAAGTTTAGAGTCGGAAATCGCTACGCTCCAAACGCAATGTCTCGACCCTATTCTGAAAATCGATTCCGAACTGAAAACGCTGATAAAAAATTATGTCGACGTACCTTCTTACGACAGCGTTCAAAATATACAGTTGAACGTGGATTCGCTTCAAAATGATTTGGCCAAATTACAACAATTTCAATCGAAAAATGAAGATTTGGAAAAATTGAAACTCGAAATCGAAGAACGAACTTCCGCAATAGAAAAGAATTTCTCTGAACTTCAAACCGCCGTGAGCGATATTGATGTAGAACGCTTGCATGTCGTCGTTTCCAAATTACAAGAAGAATTCACCGGCACGTTAGAAGAAATTAAATCCAAGTTGCAGACTTTGGAAGATACAATGACGAACCTACCATCGTCGGACGAACTGGAGGTCATCGGTAAAAGCGTCGCGAACATAAAAATTCAACTGGAGGCTTATCAAGATTTCGAACACATTCAAACCACCATCGCTACGCTTCAGGCGTCTCTGGAGTTGATCAACGAAGAAATTAAAAATATTCACGCTGAAGCAAGTGTGTTGACGAGTATTCAGGACACGTTAAGCGCAGTTCAGCAGAAGATCCAATATTTGGAAAATTTGAACGTCGAATCCAATCTTACTCATTTTCATCACGTACTGGACAACATACAGGGTGACTTGGAATCGTTACGAACGAGCGTGCCTTCGAGCGAAGATTTGGAAAAATTGAAAACGGCGGTGACGGCACTATCCGATTCGAGTGACATCAAAAGTTCGTTGAGCGATCTCGAGAGTAAAGTGGCCAATCTCCCTACCTCCAAAGAATTACATGCTTTGAAAAGGAACATATCACGTATGCTGAAACGACTGGAAACGGAAACGGCGAACGTGGAACAGATTCGAGACGAACTTGCTTCGCTGGTGTCGACGCTACCCACTTCGCAGAGCGTCGCCGACCTTCACACGCAGTTTACAGAGATGCGAATCATCGTGAACGATCTTACCGAGAAGAGCTCGAAATTGAATCAAGTCGAGAACCTTCAGAATATTGTGGTTAACATCAGAGATCAAGTTGGAGTGCTGGAATCAACGCAGGAATCAACGCTGGCCTCTTTCGGTGCCAAGTTGCAAGAACTCAACGAAAGCTACAAGCAGTTGAACGTGGAAGTGAAAATCAAACCGTCATTTTCTACCGTAACGGATACCATAGTCGAACATTTGTTGCCCGTACAAAACACGCTGGGTCAGCTTCACAGCAACCTCGTTAGCGTCGATACTAAATTCGCTAAACTGCATTCTCTGCAAGCCATCGAAATCAACAGCGTACCCAATCAACAGAGAATCTCCACGTTCGTCGAAGGTAACAAACTGTACATGCTACATCCTTATCATCCGTACTACAAGTTTCTCCTCGATGGTACGATTCAGATAAACGAATTTTCGTACTGGTCTCACGGTAGAAAAGCTAGCGTTCCCACCATGACTTTGATATCGAATCGTGGTGTCCAGAAAGCAGGAAACATTCCTCTGGCACGTTGGAACGAAACGCGCAACATATATGAAATACACGAAGACGAAGATCTCACCGTTTTCGACGTGAGTGCCGGCGATAAGCTGATCGTTCAAAACACGAGCGAAGTGCCACCCTCTTTGAATCCCATCACGCTTGTGCTTCTCTTCAAACGTAATCTCTAAAAATAATAAAAATGTCTAGACAAGCTATCGTCCAAGAATTGCATAAACCTGCGCGTCGTAACTACAAACGTTTGGCTGTGGTAACCAAGGGAATCGACGACCTCTGGGAAAGCGACCTCGTCGAAATGAGTAGCGGCAAGTTAAAAAACGTGCATAAATTGAACAAGGGCAACAAGTACCTCCTCACCGTCATAGACACATTTTCGAAATTCGCATGGGCTCTACCTTTGAAGGCGAAAACGGGGGCGTGCGTCACGGAAGCATTCAAGACAATTTTTCGCGATAGCGGCGGTAGACAACCTCGGTTTCTGCACACGGACAAAGGGAAGGAATTTTACAATGCCGTATTCCAAAAGTTTATTCGGAAACACAACGTTCAACATTACTCGACCTTCAGTGACGTCAAGGCCAGCATCGTGGAAAGATTCAATCGCACTCTGAAATCGCGCATGTGGTCACGCTTCACGCTTCAGGGAAGCTACAAGTGGGTCACTATTCTTCCGGAACTTGTTAACGACTATAATCACACACGGCACGCAACGATAGGCATGAAGCCAGCTGACGTTACCAAGTCTGACGAGCAACGTTTAATTTCTAGCGTTTACTGTCCAAAATACACGCCCACGACAAAAAAGGCTAAATACAAAATTGGAGAACAGGTGAGGGTCAGTAAATTAAAGCGAACGTTCGACAGGGGTTTCACACGAAACTGGAGCACCGAACTTTTTACCGTGGTTCGAGTTCTACCCGGGAACCGTCACACGTATATAATAAAGGACAGTGGCGGTGAAATTTTATTGGGGCGCTTCTATGAAGAGGAACTCTCTAAAACTAAATACCCCGACACGTACCTTATTGAAAAAGTTTTGCGCAAGAGAGGCAACAAACTTTTGGTGAAATGGCTGGGACTTCCGGAAACAAGTTGGATCGATTCAAACGAAGTGATCTTGTGAGTACGTGGAACGTGGTGAAGCGTCTACCGGATCCGGAAAGTCAAACGAGAAAAAAAAAAGAACGGCGAGTTGCTTCCCGACAGCATCCGCTGTCTGATCGTAGGTCCTTCGGGGTGTGGGAAAACGACACTACTCGTGGACAATTTTCTCCTCGCACCGAATTGGTTAGATTGGAAGAACAGGCACCTGTACGTGTTCTCGAAAAGTTTGGAGCAATCCAAATACCAGCAACTGATGAAACTGTACGATGGTCTGGACATTGCAACGTTTGCCTCGGAAATAAAACCACTTGACGATTGTCGTGAAAATTCAGTTGTTGTGTTCGACGACGCCATCCTGGAAAATCAAAATGAAATTCGCAACTTTTTCACGCAAGGTCGTCACAAAGGAATGGATTGCTTCTACCTAGCTCAAACGTTTTCCAAAATTCCAAAACAGTTAGTACGCGACAATGCTAATTTCATATGTTTGTTTCGTCAAGATCACACCAACCTCAAGCACGCGTACGATGACTACGTAGGCGGAGACATGAACTACAATCAATTTTCGGAAGGCTGCTCTTCTTGCTGGAACGCTGACGATTTCGGATTCGTGACGATCGACATGACGAGGAAACCCAACGACGGAAAATACAGAAACAAAATCAACGACTTTCTAAACGTTGCAACGTTGTGAGAAACGACGTGTATAAATAACGTCATGAGGAAACGAAAAATTGAAGACGAAAATCTCAAGCTTCGCGATTACCTCGCGAAACGCTTCAAAGGTTGGAAATCCGAGAATCGCGGATTCTACGAAGAGAAGAAACGTCAGGATCAACCTGTGATCGATGCCATCAGCGGTCTAGGTAAAGAAATTAAAAGTGTCACGGAACAAAATAAAAATTTGATTAATGAACTCGTACCGCTCGCAGCTAAAAGTTATGCTGTACCCACGCCCATTTCGAGCATTCCTTCGACGCCGTTCGAACTGAAAGATGCACCGGCACGACGTCGAGCCATAGGCAGCACGTCGTCGTCTTCGGATAAAATCGAGTTGGGACCTTTGGCACGAGACTACCTGAGCACGGGGAAGTTCGACAAGGATGAAGTGTTCGGATTGTATCCCAGCATGGAAACCAACGAAGGCGGCGGTGTGGTGTGGAAGATTGGGAAATCGAAGGTGACCTTCGAAGGCAACGACATTAAAGTCAATTTAGGCGACAAGGATAGTTGGACCAGGTATCCGGGTACGGTGGGACTGTGGGAACTTGTTGCCAAAAAGCAGCCGAAAGATTATACCGACGAAGATTACCAGAGTTACAAGGAAATTCTGATCATGACGGATGCCTTGTACCAGAACAACGACGCCTCGCAGAATAGGGTGAAATCGAGTAGCGGCGAGAAGTACAGGAATCTCATCAAACCGATTTGGAACCAGGTCAAAACAGGCAGCGGCGTCAAACGCTACAACACGTTACCCAAAGAATTTGTTTGGGTGGATGATGTGAGGAAACTCGTGGACCGATTGTTGGTGATAGCCGGCGAAGAGAATGCAGGCAACCGTAATTTCTACAACGAGAAGGTTGGCATCGTGGACATGATCAGCACGAAACTTTCCAACTTCATCGTGAACGATGACAAGGGCATAGGTTACCTGATCAAAATCATCAACACGCTGCCTCCTAAATTTTGGAACGTGGCCGAAGGAAAGGGACTCGTGAACGACATCATCAACAAGTTACCTTTCGAGATGCATTTACCTGGCTACCAGTACTGCGGACCGGGTACCAAACTCGAGAAAAGATTGGAGAGAGGAGACAAGGGCGTGAATCCGTTGGACGCCGCATGCAAAGATCACGACATCGCCTACAACACCACGCAGACGGATCTGGACGCACGTCACGAAGCAGACAGAAAGTTAGAGCACGCAGCTTTCGAAAGATTCGTCAGCAGAGACGCATCGCTGGGTGAACGGGTCGCCGCACTGGGTACCACCATCGCCATGAACACGAAACAAAAATTGGGGTGGGGTATATAAATAACATACCGTAAAAAATAAACATGTCTCGTATAACTGATTTGCCACCCGAGCTACTATCTAAAATATTCAAAAAGATAGTAAACGGAGATGTTAATAAACTTCTAATCATAGCAAGAACAACGCCGGAATTTCGCATCCCTTGTGAAATGGTTCTCAAGGACCATCTTCGGGAGATCAGCGGCCTGAGGTGCGGTGATCTCAACATTCTGCTTTCGGCCGCGGGGGAGAAATTGAACGATAGGTCGGACGAACTGTACGAGGCAAGGCAGGGAAGAAGACGGTATACTGATGATTGGTACAAGTCTATGCAGGAGACGGAAGATATCACTACGCACATCCTCGCGTTTTCCGAAGCACGGACTTTCTTCCTCTGTTAAAAAATAATAATATATATATATATACGTGTCAAAAAACTTCATATATAAATAACACACATCGTGAAAAAAAAACAATTAAATTTCTCTCTAACACTCTGAAATTTTTTGATATGACGACTGAAAAAATAAGTGAGCTCCAAGCATTAAAACAAATGCTAAATTTGTCATTTGAGTATGTAAAAATTCGGGAATTGGAAGTCGACAAATCTTACACGATAACTTCCGGTTCAATCGTTTCTACCCAGTATGGTCCCAAGGTACGCCTGTTGCTCAATGCACAATACAGTCTATTTTTACCAGATCGATACGCTAACATGTTATCGGATGAGAAGCTATCTATTTTAATCGAGAACAAAACTCGAATCGTGTACAAGGGGACAAAGGAACTTCTTGGCAAGAAAACAAAGCACGTAATAGAATTTGTGTAGCGACTGCGGGGCCGTGAAAAAAAAATCTCAGAATATTTATATATAAATAACATACCGTAAAAAACTACACAAGAAAAAATCTCAGAATATATATATAAATAACATACCGTGAAAATAACACATAGAGCATCAACATGAAGCCCAAGGGTGTCGTGTACCAGATACCATATTCGAATCTAAAAAATCTAGGTACCCTTGATGGGTTACTCACCAAGAAACAACGCGAGAAGAAACGTTCTTGCTTGTCGAAAGGACATGGAATAAAATTGCTGCTCAGCACACCTCAATTGAAAAGGTTGCAACGTTCGCGGAAACAGCAAAAGATCGGAGGTTTCATATTCAGCATCCCGGCCATCCTGGCAGCATTGGGGGCCGTTGGAAGTTTGGCCGGCGGAAGTGCCGCCATTGCAAAAACCGTCATCGACTCGAAGAAAAACAAGGCGGAATTGGAAGAACAGAAACGTCACAACCTGGCCATGGAGAAGAAGGGGAAAGGTATAACCAAAAAACAAAAAAGCAACCTCGATGCTTTGAAGAAATATAAAAAAAAGAAACAGAAGCACTCACCAACCGAGACATTGAATCTCTGATCGAACCGTTACAAATCAAACACTTCAGAGGAGTTTTCATGTCCGACTCGCTACCTTCAAGCGTCAAAAGAAGAGAATGCGGAGTAGTCAACTTGGACGGCCAAGAAAATCCAGGCACGCATTGGATATGTTACCACAAAAACAATAATGATAAAGCATTTGTTTTCGATTCTTTCGGAGGTGTTCCACCTACAAATTTAGTTCATTATCTGAAAACAAACAAAACCTCCATATACTACAACGACGAACGCATTCAAGATTTCGGAGACGTGAACTGCGGTCATCTCTGCCTCTCCGTGCTCGCCTTTCTCTCTAAAATAAATAACCCTACGATCGAGGATTTCCAGAAAGCATTGTGGAATCTTAAACACGATGGGCGTATTCCATCTCACGAGCGAATCTTCGATCTTGAAACTCACGCTGCACGACGACATCGTCTATCCTAAATCCGTGGCTCTGCGTGCATTCTACAGCATGTACCTCATACCTAATGTTACGCAGCACAACAACAAAATTAGCGTCGGAAGCGAACACATCGTCGTCACGCCAGGACAATACAATCTTTCCACTTTGCAAGCTCAATTACCCAAAGGCACGTACCTTTCTCAAAATTCGGTCACGCACAGAGTGGAAATCCTATCCGCGACGGAGACCGTGGACCTGGGCACCATAGGAGAACTTTTAGGTTTCGAGAACAACACAAAACTCGAAGCTGGCATCAAGCACGTGGCAACCAACATTCCTAAATTCTTGGCCATAGAAACTTTGAACGTACACTGTAACGTGGCGGAAGGTATGATCACGAAATCCTCGGACGGATTACTGGGAAGTCACAAGCAGACGGGAATCATAGCCACTTTCAAACCAAGTTCCGAATTCATGGAACCGATCATCTACACGCCCTCTTCGCCGATCTATTTTCCAGTATGTCGCAACCGCATAGACGACATAGAGTTGGTGGTGACGAACGAGAAAGGAGACGTGGTGGATTTCGCAGGTGCCACTACGACGGCCATCGTGGAGATCAACGTATAATAAATAACCATACATGTAAAATGGAGCAAATCGAAAGTTACGAATTGCAATCTTTCCCTCCCAACCGTCGCACGTTCGCCAATCTGAACGAAGCGAACAGGGAGATCGAATACGACGTGGACATAGGCGATGGGTTCATTCATCCTCACAGAGCAGACCTCTACCTTCAATTCGACGTGGTGAAGAAAGAAAGCGGAGACGCGTTTCCTGCAGCAGCAAACTTGATACTCGTGGACAACTTCGTGCCTCACCTGTTCTCGCAGGTGGAGGTGAGGAAACACAACACCGTCATCGACAGAATAGATTATCCAGGCATCACGTCGACGGCAGTGGGAACGTTGAAATTATCCAAAACGGACGCAGCATACTATCAAGCGGGAGGATTCGAAGCCGGGACCAAAATATCGACGAGAAGTCACACGGTGCTCTTTCCTATGCGTCTGCTTCCAGGATTCTTCTCGGACTACAAGGAGATCATGTGGAAGGGAGGACTGAGAGTCACGTTTCGAAGAGCGGCCAACGACAACGACGCACTGATGCGATACGCTACTTTGGGCCCGGACGGCACCACGCCGATAGCCAACACTTTACCCGAAGCAGCCAAGTGCGTCATCCGGAGCATGGAATTGAGAATGCCGGTGGTGGAATACGAAACGAACTACGCCCTCAAGTACAAAGCGGAGATCTTGAAAAGTCCGCAGGTGCCGATTCACTTTCACGGTTACCAGTGCGTGCAGAAGATGGCGACGGGAAGTCACATGGAATTCGACGTGACGACGCAGTTCAACAACATACAGTTCGACATGCCAGATTTCGTCGTAGTGCTCTTTCAGACCGGGAGGGACAAGAATCAGGAAAAAGATTCCAGCAAATTCGACGACTGCAAGATCAAGAACGTTTATCTGAAGAATGGACGCAATGAAGTGTTCCCGCGCGAGAATTACAATCTTGACGTGACCAAAAACGATTACCTCAAACTTTACGAAGCGTTTTCGGCTTACAAACGCGTGACCGAGGGAAGCGTGGACATGTACTACACGCCCAGCGAGTTCAAAGCACGGAGACCCATGACCGTCATCAACACATCTAAGAGAAAGCAGGTGGTGGTCAACGATCGAACCAACATCAAGGTCGTCTGCGAGTTCCACGATGCCTTGCCCGAGGATACCCTATGCAGTGTCATCCTGATTGCAGAGAAGTCCTTCGCCTACGACGTGAAGAACGAGAGGGTCACAGAGCAGTTTTAACAAGTTTTTAACATCTATTTTCTTACACAATAAGAAATTTTCTGCACTAGCACAATCAGTTACAATGGCACAATACGAATTTCACTAGTTCAGATCAGTTACAAATGTCAATTTCATTAGCTATCAGCTACAATATCTTTTTTGGACTATAGCACGAGACAATCAGAAAATTTGCACAAAATTTTGTTGTTGTTTTTACACGTGAAAATTAACAATAAAATTTCTTTTTTATCGTTTCAGATGCTGTCGAAACATCAAAAACACATACACACACACTAGAAAATAAGCATGCAACTTTATTTGTAACACACACACATACATTCTCCATCTTCATCAATAAAATATTATAATAAACATAATTATTTTTATCTATATCTCACAATAAAACTCTATATCCAAAAAATATCACAACATCAAATAACACTAGAGTCGTTAGTACACGTTGCATGCATTACGGAGGTCCTCTGTAGGGTTTCATGGAAGTTTGGGGGAAAAAAAAAAACACGTGAAACTCTACAGAGGTGCGGTAATCTATAACCGCAGCCATTAGAAACTTTTACATTTTTGGTTGGGCACCACGCACCCTGGCGAGGTTATAGGGGCCAGGCATCCTAAAAAACAACAATTATTATTTGTTTGTTTGTTTGTGTTACAATACATAAGCGCGCGCACGTATGTGTGTGGCGCATCGTTCCCTCCCCGAGAGAGAGAGGTTTACGTAGGTCGCAATATATATATAAACATTTGGTCCCAAACTTGGAAAATTACGATAAAATACACTCATCTTTCAAAAATAATAAGATGAGAGGAGAGGTTTACGAAGGTCACGATATATATAAACATTTGGCTCCGGACTTGGAAAATTACGATAAGGTGCACTCATTTTTCAAAAATGAGAAGATGAGAAGATGAGAGGAGAGGTTTACGTAGCTCGCAATATATAAACATTTGGTCCCGGACTTGGAACATTACGATAAAATACACTCATCTTTCAAAAATAAGAGAATAAGAGAATAAGAAAATGAGAAGATGAGAGCGCGTGCGTGTGTATATGCCACATCGTTCCCCCCGAAAGAGAGGTTTACGAAGGTCACTATATATAAACATTTTGGTTCCCTTGATTCCAGCACTCCAACTTCATCTCTAATGTTGACGACAATATTCTAAAGGTAGAAAGAATGAGAGAATGAGAGGATGAGAGAATAAGAGGATAAGAAGAGAGGTTTACGAAGATCACGATATATATAAACATTTGGTCCCAAACTTGGAAAATTACGATAAAGTGCACTCATCCTTCAAAAAATAAGAGAATGAGAGAATGAGAGAATGAGAAAAGAGGTTTACGTAGGTCATGATATATAAACATTTGGTCCCAGACTTGGAAAATTACGATAAGATGCACTCATCTTTCAAAAAATAAGAAAATAAGAAAATAAAAAAATGAGAGGATAAGAGAAAAATGGGAGGATGAGAGGAGGATGAGAGGAAGATGAGAGAATAAAAAGAGAATGACAAAGATGAGAGGATGAGGAGATGAGAGCTCATCTTTCACTCATCACTGCCTTTTTGCCCCCGTGAAACGTCGTCAGCGTAATAAATGAGGCGCGGAACAGGGAGAGAAAGTGAGTTTTTCAACTTTTTGTGGTCGTTTAGTCAAGAAATCAGAGTTGGGGTGGGAGTCACAATTTTATACTACTTATAATCATTGATAATGTTTTATATCTAAAATATCTAAATTTTTCAAATGGTGGAGTTGAACATTCAAGAGACTGGATTCATATATAGCCACTTATTAAGTTTATTTTGTTCTGCAGGGAGAAACCAAAAATGGTATTGACTGTATACCAACAAACTGTATACTATATATTTTATGAACAATGTACACAAGTGTTCCATATGAGGAAAAATTATGGCATAAATATGTTGACGTTCAACCTCAACCCTTATCTCAAGTGAATATTATATTTGGAATTTTACCTTTATCTTTGCAGACTGATAAATTGTATGAGTGAGTAGTTTCTTTTCATGAACAGTGCCTGATTAAGGTTCTGTGGTGCCTTAAGCTGAAATATTTATTGCCTCAAGTCTCATATTTTTTATATTACCAGAATATTTTTACTTGGTACAAAAAATTTGCAAAAATATTATAATAATTGGGAGACGTTTATTCCCACAAGGTCAACATGTTTCCCTCTTTATCAACTCGATAATTGTTTTTGCAGGAAGCCAGTGGGTATTTTCGGAAACGTACCACATATGCAATAACATAATAATTATACATCTTGCCGCCTCGCAGGGTAGATAAAAATCACGATTTTTAAAAAAAAATTAAATAGGTTTAAATCTTCTGTTTTAAAATTGCTTGTATGGTTTTTGGCACCATACATATAGATATATGTTTTTTACAGGAAGGTTTTTTTCTAGTAAACAGCCCTGCAAAATATTTGTACAGTTTGATTAATGTGTTAATGAAACTATAATAATTTCAGTAACTTTTCTTCCAGTGAAAATAAAATTTTAACTTAGATATTTTATAGTCATTGTAGCTGAATTATGGCAATTTTTTTATGATAGTTTGAAAAAATTGAACTCCCAAGTTTATTTTCAGTTTAATGATAATGACACTATTTATGGTTTAACATGATTAGTAGTTTGTATATTTTTCTACAAATTTTTTTTGCTTTTTTTGCCTATAAAACTTATTTTTATTTTAATTTTAAATCAAGAGAAATGTGTGTTTACATTTCCTTTCGTATGAGATTAAAACCATCAGTACATATATTTTTCGTTTCCTTTATTACTAGCCTATTACATGATTATGAGATTAATGTACTTTCTCCATAAGTGATTCTGATAAGTACAAAATCCTTATGTACATTATTCTACAGTATAAATTATTTATTTAAAGTGATTTAAATCAGTGACCCCCCCAAAAAAAATCACCATGTCGCTTCGTGAGGTTTGCTGCCCCAAGATATCGTACGGAATTTTAAGGCATTTGCCAATAACATACCTGTACTCCTGCAAGCTTATCATCCCAGGAGAAATCTCCAGGCCTGTAGTTCATGTTGAATTCCTCGTATAAGCTCTCAGCGGTGTCCAAATATGTCTGGTTGTTGCTCGCCCTGTACAGCCACACCGCTCCCCACACCAATTCGTCATTGTAGGTGTAGGAGCTGCAATGATTGCGAACACATTATCTTCTTGCCCGAAATCAGTGACAACTAGGGCAAGGAGTTTCATGACTTAACACACACACACACACACACACACACACACACACACACACACACACACGCACACACACACACACACACACACACACACACACACACGCACACACACACACACACACACACACACACACACACATATATATATATATATATATATATATATATATATATATATATATATATTTGTAAGGGTGATATGGTCTCTAAACATAAAAAAATGCATATCATGAAGAAACTAATTGAATGAAGATGCGTTTTAAGGGCATGTTTAGGCATATTTGGCAATTTCTACTTGATAGAGCATATGTTGATAGATTTTCGGTAAATATTCAGCATTCAGCATATTTTCAGGGAAATGCAGCCATTTTCAAAGTGGATTCGTTCTTACTCCCATGTTCATTGAAGATGTTGATTTTTTTTACAATCATACGGCCCAGTTTATTTCCTGAAGAATGGTGACACTTGGTGTGCCACTTCACCACCAGCACCATGAAAGTTATTCACAGTTTTATTCACAACGAAAATGAGAAAAAAAAATTACAAAAAAAACTTGCATTGTACTCTATTGCAAAATATTTACTGGGAGAAAAAAATCCTGTTGATACCACAGAACTTGAGCCGAATATCATTGCATACTTTAAACATGCTACTATTGTGTCAGCCGAAGTAGAAAGAAGCTTTTCTCAGTGCAAGGCATTGCTGGCTGTCAATAGGCAATCATTTGTATTTGAAATTGTACAGAAAGTATTCATTGTACATTGCAACTCAGGACTTGTATAGTGAACTAAAAATAGTATGTTAAAAAATTCTCAACACATGTTAAATATTGATATTTGAAAACGTTCAGTTGTAAGGGCATATTTTTCAAATTATAGTGCATATTTTTTTCAATTTTAAGTCATAAGCTCATATTTTGCATATTTTGGTAATTTTAGGACATAAAAATCCTAGTGATAACACACCACATTAAATTAGAAGTAACGTTGACCAAAATTACACGTAAATATACATGAAATCACTCCTGAGACATCCTACCGAATGGACTCACTCTTGGATTATACGTGTTGGTATCTAATAATCATGATAACCATAGAATGACAACATCTTGGAGGTTTGTAAGACATTTACAAATTCTATGTGGATAATTAATCCAAAAAAAGCTACCGTTTCCTTTGTTCCTCTGTAGTCGTTGTGACGATATAGCAAGGTTTCTTGCCAACAGGTCCTCCTCACCCAAACGGCTGATGATTGGGCCCTGCACCCCTTGCATTTCCTCCTGGCAAGAATCCTTGCTGCCTCTGATGGGCCGTATTAGTGGTGACGTTACAGCAGACGACGGAGCACGTGTCGAGTCTAAACAAAGTGGAAACGTGTTTTCTTCCTATCCCGAGCCATTGAAATTTCCATTAAGAATTGTGACATCAGTTACGAAGCAGAATTGTGATGTGTATCGTACAATGTAAAGATGAGATTTCAGAGAATATGACTATATAACCAGACAAAGAATAAGGTAAAGAATAACCGGAGTAAGAAAATCATGCATTTTTATACAAAATCTAGAAATTCCAGTTCCGAGCACAGCCGAAGCAGGCCCGAAGCTCACCCGATCTCATATCTTCTCACGCTGCCGCCCATTGGCTACGATTCCGGATCGGACGTCGTTAGGAGCTTTTGCTTTACTAGATTTCCTACTCAATTTATTCTTTACATTCTCATCTGTAAGGTATGTGTTATATATAGACCTATTCTCTGAAATCTCGTCTTTATATTGATGTAGGATACGGATCACAATTTTGCTTCATAACTGCTTTCACAATTGTTAAAACTAACC
Source organism: Lepisma saccharinum (assembly GCF_977018435.1). Lineage (NCBI taxonomy): Eukaryota > Metazoa > Arthropoda > Insecta > Zygentoma > Lepismatidae > Lepisma > Lepisma saccharinum. The sequence goes on from NC_139246.1 coordinate 3,967,644, forward strand.
ATTCCTATGTAAATTTCAATGGCTCGAGATAGGAAAAAAACACGTGGTAGCTTTGTTTGGACTCATGACGTCACACTATTATGGTCCACATCATCAGAACGACTTCACGGATGTTCGAGCGGATGCGACAGAGCTTCTTGCCACGCTGTCGTGCCTGCATCGACGTTGGAGGCCGCCATTTTGAACACCTTCTGTAACGTTTACGTCGTAGAATTCTACGATACGCTGTAGTAATGTCCGCATTAAATCTACAAGCCGCAGCTTTCAGTTCTCTTATTCCACTGTTTATTCCAGTTTGATTCAAGATCACGGAAACACCCTGTATAAACATGCCCAAAAATGATAAGGTGAATAATGATTGGACTTACTTGTAAAACGAGGCTGCGTTGGGGATAGAGTCTGAGTACTTCGCGCGGAAGTTGTAGGCGAAGTCGTACATCTGGACGGCGTGGTCCAACAGGGTAGCGGAGTAGTCGGGGTCAGTCGTCCGGAAAGCTAACGAGGAGGCGGCGAATGCAGCCGCGGTCTCTGCAGCTAGGTCGGAACCTGGACAAAATGAATTATTTATGAGTTAATCAACAGCAACAATCAATATAAATTAAATTATTGTATCTCTCTTGAACTCTTGTTTATTGAGGATAAAATCTCACAAAAATAAAATACAGGGTGTTTCAATGAAACGTTTCCTTTTTAATACGACAGAAAAGATGTCTGTTTTTTTATGGGAGCCTTCAAGATCTTTCCAACGCCGTCTGAATAACTTCTACAGATGCCCTGATTGTCGAAATAAGGTAGCCCGTGTTCCCAAGGTGGTCCACTTTACGAAAATCATATTAGTATTTAAGACAGCTAAATGATGGCACTACTCTATTATACCCAGTCCCCCTCAGGTGCACCATACAGAAAACGAACTGTCTCGGACGGCCAGCAGCCATTTTATTTAAGTTATTCTGGAACCCCTGGCGTCGGAGGGACTGTGCAGACCACTCCTCCACGGAGGTCTCTATTCGTCGTTACTGTCTGTAACGAATGTCAACCATAAAAAGTTTGACACCGTTGCAAAACTTTAATGAATTCGGGATTCAACGTTTAAGAATTCAGGTTGCCATATTTTAAGAATTCAGGTTGCCAACTTCCAAGAATTCAGGTTGCCAACTTCCAAGAATTCAGGTTGCCAACTTATAAGAATTCAGGTTGCCAACTTATAAGAATTAAGGTTGCCAACTTATTAGAATCCAGGTTGCCAACTTATAAGAATTCTTGTTGCCAATGGCAGAATCGTCATTATCACCTTTTTGAAATTAGGCTTAATCACAGTTTCTACTCGATTTTTCTTCTGTATTTTATCCCCTAGGCTTCAGGCTTCGCAGGTAGCGTATCTAGCCTAGAATATACGCTCCTGAAATATGATTCCTAATTTTCTAAGCCAAATATAAGCCGTGGGCCACACCTTTGGGACCCGTGGGCCACCTTGGGAACATATGTAACGGTTTTGCAATTCTTTTCTTTAAAAACAAGTTACAAGCAATGCTCTAAAATATCCATTTGATACACGTTGTTAATTAGTGATAGCACTTATTTCTTTATTTTCAGAAATTTTTCTCTCAGAGATTTGTAAATTGCCCTAGAAGCTTAACTAGGGCCACCTTTCGTTCACCTACTTTATTGCAATTTGAAGCTAACAAGATGTTGAAAAAAATTGTCAAAATCGCACTGTTTTCTCCACTGCAATTTCTGAAATATGAAAGATATGGATCTACAGCAGTTTCAGTATGCTAAATTTCAAATGAATTTTAAAATGTAAGGTTGAGGACCTTTTCGTTTTCACATGGAATGGTCCTACAGTTTTACCATCATTCTCATCGTCGCCGATAACCCAAGAGGTAGAAAAGCGACGTAAAATAACTGACACTCACACATGCGCACAATACAAACACAATTCAAGTTAGTGTCAAGAGACCAGCAGGTAATGCGTTGTATCATGCAGTAGCAGCTGAAGTATTTAGATCTAAGAAATTGGCAACCTCTTTCTTCTCACCTGGGCTGGTTTCGTCGATCTTAAACGCTGGTCTCTCCATGGTCATGTCCTCAGGCCTTCCCCAGAAGCCATGGTCAAGATTGCCATCCCCCACCTGGCCGTAGAACTCGGTGGGTGCAGTGTGGGCCTTGATGAAGTAGTCAGTACCCCACTTCAACGTTGCCAGGAGGTAGTCGGTTTGTCCTGTAATAAGATTATTATTTCAATCAAAGATAACATATATTCCTTCAAAAGATATTCCTGTCTGCTAGCCAGGCCTACCGTATGATGAGAGTTGATGTAGAAAGTTTGTAGTACTAGAACGGATTAAAATTTATAAAGGAACGTTTTATAAATATTTCTGTAGTAATTATACTATGACAAATGAAAGTTTCCATTACGAAGTATGTACAGGGTCAACGAAGTTAGTTATTAGTTGTGTTTTATACAGCGTATATGGATACACTTGTATTTTGAATAGTAACTTCTGCAAATATGCTGTATAATGAAACAAACTGCCGGAGAACTAATTGAGGCTAGTGTTGTACTGCCACCTATACGGAAAATTAATGTTGATTGTCATATTTCCTTCGATGTACTTTTTTTTGCGATATAAGGAATGTTAAGAAGATAAGCCACTTGAAGACAGTAAATTATTATTGCAGTGGTAAGTCTAATATGTCAACAATGCATTAATAACCTGAGGACTTACTATTCCCGTATGATGCAACGCTGTATTTATGCAAACACGCTGAGTGGTCGACTCACGAACCAACCTCATCGTCAAGGCTAGCATAAAACAAGAAAAAATGTATACAAATATGTATACTAGAAAACAAACACGTCAATTATACCTGGTAATGAAAGAAGCAAACTAATGAATATGAAAGTGGTGTATATTAGTAAGATTTGTCGGCATACCTGCAGCATCATATGAATCGTGGTACTGGATAAATCCCCAAGCGAGAACCGTCACAGAGTAGGCCATGGGGAACCCAAATTTCACATGGTCACCAGCTGAAAGCAGAGGATGAAAATACACTTAAATACATCTCTAGGTGTCGAAAATATCAATCATATTAAAAAAACAACTGTCGTATTTTACAACAATAATACTATAATTAACACCTTAACAAGAAATGAAAATGAACCTAACTTACTTGCATATGCACATGCCAGTGGTGTATGCTGAGTTCAAGATGTGGGCTACTTCACCATACTGTAGTGTCCGAATTGAAAATAATAATGTGCTGAAAGAGGGTTTTCCCCGTTACCGTTTTGTAATTAATTAATTAATTAATTTTGATTATTGACATGGAATTGCCTTCCTGTCGAAAACAATAAAGAATACAAAAGTTTTCATCATAATATTTAAAATTATGTCTGATCGAGATGTGTCATTAGTAGGGAACGGATTTTATAAAAATATAGCTGTTTCTATACCGATCGTTTGAGATGTATTTTAGGACATGGAATCAAGTAAAATGAACACCCTTTGCTGCACATTTTCGTTGGATTAGCACATTTATCCCCTTTTTACCCCCTCTTTGATGCTTCAGCACCTTTTTATTCCTTTTCTTTCATGTTTTGTTAAAAAATTGGACAGAAAAATAAATTATTTTCACTCTTCTTGAGCAGCTAAATAAAATCCTATAGATTTTGTAGAGCAGAACGAGAGCTATAAAATGCCATAATTAATATAAATTATACCATGTTTATCATAAATTATATTATTTGCTACAGTGTTGAATAAAGAATGTTAATATAACTGGTTTAGACCTGAATAAAGACATTCTATCAGCACCTTTTTCTTGCACCTTTTCAGAACGTTTTTCTCCTTTTCCAGACCATAATTTTGCACCTTAAAATCAGTCCCATAATCATTAGGCCTCGAGTAGTTCAATTCGTCAAGGCAAATTCAAATTTTAAATTATAGTTTTTTTTATTTTTTTTATTTATTTGAGAAATCCTGAATACAGAGAAAATCCATTTTATATCAGGATATCAACAGCAAGAAAAATAGAAATTAACAAATGAGAAGCACGCACACATATGTAACAAGAATAATACAATAAAAATAATAAAAATTAAACAATAATAATAAAACAATAACAAGGGTATAAAAGATATTAATTACTCTTCAGCTGCTTGATGCACGCATTTCTGAAAGCCTGCTTAGATAGATGGAAGTCTGGAGAATCAACTAGTGTATTGAATCTTGTTTGTAGCCTATAGAGCAATGACCTTTGTTCTAGGGATAGCCTTGAGATTTTTGTATAAAAGAAGTTGTTGCATTTGCTGTTGGTACGTGGGATCCGGATGTGAAGATGTGGCAAGAGTTCGTTAGTGAAAAGTTGTCCATTCATGATTTTGAAAAGAAATGTTAGATCTGAAACTTGACGGCGAAGGGAGGGATCATGAATTTGAAGAGTGGATAGAATTTCATGTTTGGAAACGTTTGCAAGGGCTGGGCATCTATGTTTGACTATTCTGATAAAGAAATTTACCACTTTGTTTGTTCTCTTTATATTGCTATCACAGGCCATTGACCAAATACAGGAACCATATTCAAGAATAGGTACGACGCACGATGTAAAGTAGGTTTTGAGGGCAGAAACATGTGTGATATCTGTGAATCTGTAAATTAGCCCAAGGGTTTTCATGGCTCTCGAAGTTATGTAATCTATGTGGTGACTGAAAGTGAGTTTGCTGTCGAAAATGACTCCAAGATCTTTGTGCTGTTGTACGAACGGGATGATTTTGTTGCATAATCTATAGGATGGTGCTGTAAAATTGGATTGGAAGAATGGTTCTCATATTTCAAAGAAATTTAATCTTAAAGTGTGAGCTCATAAAATTTATTGATTTTCCCTACACCTAAAAATCCTGGGCTTTGCAGATAGCCTAGGTATCCTAGAATATACGCCTCTGGCATATGAATAGAGTATATTTATTACAAAATAATGGAATAATCCTGAGACCAAATATGCTGCAATGTCCGAAAAGAAGGCACGAAATGGAAGAATACCACAACTTCCACACCTTCACAACTAGAACAAAGTGACCGAGAAAGTGTCATCGTATATTTCAAGTGTTTGTACATCATAAAGGGTACATGAATCTCGATACTTCTGCGCTGTCATCGTGAAGACATCGTGAATTCTGTCACTAAATTTAAATCAGTGATCACAAATAATAATAATTGTTATTTCTATTATTAGTTTACCCATATGCATAGATATGGAAACGCAGGAATAAAGCGTAGGAGATCTCTATGTTTAACGAAATGAGCAGATATAGTGTCAGTATGAAAGAACATGATAATTGGCGAAAACAGTGTAGAAATCGAAAATTCCATGATAGTTTTTAAGACTACGTTTAACTCTATTATTATAGTAATTATAAGAGTTTAATTGTTAGAGAGACAATTATAGTAGTAGTATAAAATTGTGACTCCCACCCCAACTCTGATTTCTTGACTAAACGACCACAAAAAGTTGAAAAACTCACTTTCTCTCCCTGTTCCGCGCCTCATTTATTACGCTGACGACGTTTCACGGGGGCAAAAAGGCAGTGATGAGTGAAAGATGAGCTCTCATCTCCTCATCCTCTCATCTTTGTCATTCTCTTTTTATTCTCTCATCTTCCTCTCATCCTCCTCTCATCCTCCCATTTTTCTCTTATCCTCTCATTTTTTTATTTTCTTATTTTCTTATTTTTTGAAAGATGAGTGCATCTTATCGTAATTTTCCAAGTCTGGGACCAAATGTTTATATATCATGACCTACGTAAACCTCTTTTCTCATTCTCTCATTCTCTCATTCTCTTATTTTTTGAAGGATGAGTGCACTTTATCGTAATTTTCCAAGTTTGGGACCAAATGTTTATATATATCGTGATCTTCGTAAACCTCTCTTCTTATCCTCTTATTCTCTCATCCTCTCATTCTCTCATTCTTTCTACCTTTAGAATATTGTCGTCAACATTAGAGATGAAGTTGGAGTGCTGGAATCAAGGGAACCAAAATGTTTATATATAGTGACCTTCGTAAACCTCTCTTTCGGGGGGAAGGGGGAACGATGTGGCATATACACACGCACGCGCTCTCATCTTCTCATTTTCTTATTCTCTTATTCTCTTATTTTTGAAAGATGAGTGTATTTTATCGTAATGTTCCAAGTCCGGGACCAAATGTTTATATATTGCGAGCTACGTAAACCTCTCCTCTCATCTTCTCATCTTCTCATTTTTGAAAAATGAGTGCACCTTATCGTAATTTTCCAAGTCCGGAGCCAAATGTTTATATATATATCGTGACCTTCGTAAACCTCTCCTCTCATCTTATTATTTTTGAAAGATGAGTGTATTTTATCGTAATTTTCCAAGTTTGGGACCAAATGTTTATATATATATTGCGACCTACGTAAACCTCTCTCTCTCGGGGAGGGAACGATGCGCCACACACACACATACGTGCGCGCGTGCGTATGCCTCTTATTATTTTCCGTATTGTGACGCAAGCAAACAAAATAATAATTGTTGTTTTTTTAGGATCCCTGGCCCCTATATAACCTCGCCGGGGGGGTGCATGGTGGCGACGAAATCATCACGAGTTTAGATTTGTACTGTGAATGTTGTCAAAAATTTAATCAATATTGTTTATTCTCGATGCTAGAATCTTACATAAATTATTCTCTAAAAACGAAAATCGATAATCCTATGCCAAGCCCCCCCCCCCAAGGCATTCAGGCAATTTCTAATGTTCGCGTGGATAGCTACGCTCGGTAGAATTTTTCCTGTTCCTGTGGGGCAATTGTGTTTCGTCGCCCAATGTAACATTTTCATCACGGACCAAACTATCCACAGCAACCCCTCCCCGAACCCATTCACCTTGCATCCTTTTTTGCCCGAAGAGATTCTATTTTTTTTCAGCTTTCCCACGGTTCTGAATGAAGAATCCATCACATCCCTGATAACAATAGAATCGGAGGGGGATGTGGCGGAAGCAAACACAGCAGCATCTCCCGCTTTTGAGTTTTATACTGGGAATCGTTTGTTTCACACACCACACCCTGACGGGGCGTGGAATAGATACCGAGGGGAAATGATCGACAATACATACATGGGCGGAACTATCAACGTCCCGTTTATTGTTATTTGTCCCCCCACAGGATATTGTGCGCATCACAAAATCTTTTGTTGAAAAAAATATAACATGAGTAAATCAGTCAACAAGGGTTTTTATTTGCTAGGACATTGACTATAGCGCTCATTGTGTTTTCACCAAAGAGAGTCGCGTGGAGTAGGAAGGAGAGAAGGAGAAAAAAAAGGAGAGGAGTTCCTATATAACGTATCAGTTGTTTTGTACGTCATTATCATAGTGAACGTCAATCGTGGCAGTTTAGTATTCTTAATTGTTTGTCTGGCAGTATACATATATATCATCGTGGAAGTTTTAGTGAGCTACAAGTTTTATTTTGAAGTTTCTCTATCTCTCTTGAAAGGTGAACGTCAATCGTGGCAGTTCAGTATTCTTAATTGTTTATTTGGCAGTATACATATATATCATCGTGGAAGTTTTAGTGAGCTACAAGTTTTTATTTTGAAGTCTCTCTCCATCTCTGTTGAAAGGTAAGTTTTTATTTTCATGATATATTAATATTTTTGTTTTGCGTCTGACACACACATATTTAGAGGAGTCATAAAAAATTGACACACACTTACATGTCGTATATTTTTAACCTCCTACAACAGTGCACACACACACATACATACATACATACATACATACATACATACATACATACATACTGTTCGCGTCTAATATATATGTGGAAGGAAAAAATATCTAGCATTTTTCAACTTTTTTCCTTCTGTTTCAGTGCGCTTTCCACTACCATCACCACAACCCCCCCAAAAATTTCTCTGTATATATATATATATATATAAATAACAGAGAGAAAAAATGGAACCGCAACCAGGTCCCTCCGGTCTTTGCGGGAAAGTGGCATGTCGCAACTGCGGAATATTAATTTCTAAACCTAATATTGCTAGGCATTTGAAAAAATGTCGTCGACCGGATCATGATGTTGTAGCCCCGCCAGCAAAAAAATCTCGCATTGATGTGCATGAAGATGGTGCTTTGAATAAAAATGCACGCATCATGACGTATAAATCTGGAAGCGACGAAAAATGTGACTCGAGCATCTTCCTCGACAATGTGAAATCTCTGGTAGTCGATAAATTACGTGATTGCCTCGTTAATGTTGCAATTAAAATTCATCTCGTCTTGACCCTGCTGTATGAGAAAGTTGTCTCGTCCGAGTCAAGTACTTTTAGCTTTTACGTAGGGTGTGAAGCCTTACACGATGACAATAACGAGAATCTTGACGAGATAGTGACACGGCTATTTGAGCACCTGACACAAAAACAAGAAGAGTTTGAAGGTAGAGGAAGTGGATGGAGTCTTTGCGGTCACAACCACATGTTAGAGCTTCGAGTGTGCAATTTCAAACCGTTACGCAGCGCTCAAAAAAAAACAAAAAAACAAAAAAGGCAAAATGCAGTGTTGAACATACAAAGTAATGATCAGAAGAGTTTCTTATGGTCTGTCATCGCCGCATTACACCCGTCTAATAATAATAACCCCCAACGCCTGTCCAATTACAGAGGATATGAGGGGATATACGAGAATATGATGAGAGGAATTTCCTATCCTGTGCCCCTGAATAAGATCAATCAATTTGAAAAAAACTATAGAGAGGAAAAAGGAAAAGATATCAATATTTCTGTTTTTGGGGTTGACGATTGCGACAATATTCGTGTGTTAAGACCTGCTAGAAGCCAGAATAATGTAATTCAACTCTTGCTTGTAGATGGCCGTTACAGTTTGATACGGAATTTCTCAGGATTAGTAGGAAGACAGATCAGCAAGAATCGCGATAAGATCGAAATTTGTGATTGGTGTTTGAGAACTTTTCGCGGGGGTAAGAAGATGAAAGAACAGCACAAGTGTTTTGGCTCTGTGAATGCAGAACCCGAAGATGTCATGCCGGAACCCGGAACCAAGATGAAATTTCAGAAACACCAGGCTCTTCTCCACCATCCCGTCGTCCTTTATGCCGACTTTGAAAGCTTCCAAGTTCCCATGACGTCTTGCAACCCTGATCCCTCTACCTCAAGCACGACCCAAATTTTTCACCACGAGCCTTGCAGTTTCTCCATCTACGGAGAAAAATTGAATGATGTCATCTTGTATTGCGGACCCGATGCGGCAAAACATTTTGTTGAGAAGATAGCGGAATGCGCGAGAAAACTTGCACCCAGCCTGAAGGGCTCTTACGTTTCTCCACCTGCTCTCACAACAGAACAACAACAGAGACATGACGCGGCGACAAGATGCGAGGAGTGTAACCAGACTTTCACCGCCGAAAATTACAAGGTCGTCCACCATAACCACCAGAATGGATTATTTCTAAGCACCATCTGTAATTCGTGCAATCTTAAAATTAAGGAGTCGCATTTTGTTGCCGTGTTTCTGCACTACACGGAGAAGTACGACACACATCTCTTCGTCAAAGAGCTCCACAACATAACTTCTCGAATCAGCATCATTCCGAGAACGAGCGAGAAGTATATTACAGTGAGAGTGTGGATTCCCCTCCAAGAAGGAAGAAGCGTGGAAGTGCGAATCCTGGACTCTTACAATTTCCTGTCCTCCAGCCTCGCAAGCCTTGCATCTCAACTTGGCGACGAAGATCTTGTGGCCACCAAGCAAAAATGTTTTTCGGGGAGAGATGAAAATTTAAATCTGTTGCGTCGCAAGGGTGTCTACCCCTACGAGTACGTCAACAATTTCGACAAATTTGACGAGACGGAACTTCCACCCCGGGAAGTATTTTATTCTTCTCTCACGGAGGACGTCTGTTCCGAAGAGGACTACGAACACGCTCGTAGTGTGTGGACGGCATTCAATTGCCAAACTTTTCGCGATTATCACGATCTCTATCTCAAATTGGACGTAACACTTCTGATGGATATTTTCGAATCGTTTCGTAAGAGATGCATCGCGATATACAAGTTGGATCCTGCGTATTTCTTCACCACGCCGGGATTGACTTGGGAATCGATGATGAAATACACCAAGGTGGAACTGGGCCTCATCGCAGAGAAGGAACAGTATGCTTTCATGGAGAGTGCGATACGCGGTGGCATCGTCCAATGTCCCCGACGCCATGCTCAGGCAAACAATCCTCATAAGCCTGGTTACGATGCATCGAAGCCCAACACCTACATCGTCTACTGGGATGTCAACAACCTGTACGGCCACTCCATGTCCCAGTGTCTTCCCATCAGCGACTATGGGTGGATGACCGAAGAGGAACTCTCCTGCGAAGATTTTCTCAACTGGAGCGAAGATAATGAATGGGGTTGTTTCTTGGAAGTGGATCTCGATTATCCCGAAACGCTTCACGAGAAACATCACGGATTGGCCCTGGCCCCCACCAGGGAGAAGCCACCTGGAGGATCGGAGCCAAAACTAATACTAAGCATGGAGAACAAGCGGAATTACGTTCTGCACTACCGACTCCTCCAATTTTACATAAGTCATGGCTTGCAGTTGAAGAAAATTCATAGAGGATTGAAGTTCCGACAGAGCAAGTGGCTCGAACCGTACATAACCGAGAACACGCGACGCAGAGCGCAATCGACATCGCCTGCAGACAAGAATCTGTACAAACTGTTCAATAACGCCATCTACGGCAAGACGATGGAGAACGTGCGTAATTACATCGATGCAATATTGGTCACGGACGAAAAGAAATTTGAGAAGATCGTCGCGTCACCCTACTTCAAAAACTTCACCATTTTCGGCGAGAATCTAGTATTCGTTGAGAGGAACAAGAAGCAAGTGATGCTCAACAAGCCGATTGCCATAGGTGCCACCGTTCTCGAACTATCAAAATTGCACATGTACCAATCGTACTACGATCAGTTTCAACCCTTTTATGGAGATAACATCCAAATATGCTACATTGATACGGATAGCTTCATTTTTCTAATCCAAACACCAAACCTCGAACATGATCTGACTAAGATGAAGCATCTGTTTGATTTTAGCAACTTACCATCAGGCCATCACTTACATTCGACAGAAAACAAAATGACGATTGGAAAATACAAAGATGAAGCGGCTGGTAATTACATCAGCGAATTTGCGGGGCTTCGTGCCAAAATGTACTGTGTAAAGATTACAGAAGAAAAAGAGATCAAGAAAGCGAAGGGGGTGGGAAAAATAAGTACCAGCAAATTTAGCATGCAAGACTACAAGGAATGCCTTTTTCATGGTAAAAGGCAACTCAGCACCGATCATCGCATTGCAAGTAAATTGCATGATTTGTACACGACGCGCGTAACCAAAGTAGCATTGGATGCAGCGGACAACAAGTTACGTGTTCTCGATTGTAAAATCCACACGCGAGTGTGGGGGTACTACAATAAAAGCGATAAATGTGACGTGTGTTAACCATAACCCCATAGCCATGAAGTCCGCTGTGTTTTTGAAGAAGAATAGCAGACGGAGGAAGAGAATGAAAGTGGGAGCCCTCGGGCGATGAAAAATAAAAGTTGAATTTAATGAGCCTCGGTTTGAAGCGGGCTTAACAACATAATAACAGGTTGCAACTTTTCATCGCCCGAGGGCTCCCACTTTCATTCTCTTCCTCCGTCTGCTTTGAAGAATAGGAAAAGACACAGCGTGTTAAATAACAGGGACAATGAATCTCTTTGGTTTTCGCAAACAAAGCAAGATGGAGACTCCATCACCAAATTCTAATAACCTCTTACCTTCCGTGTTATCTAAACTCAATGGTCTACTAATTGTACATCTTAATAGTATAAGGACGGAAATAAATAACGATGTGGGCAAGATGTTTTATGTTTTTAATAACAATTTACATTTCTATGAAATTCCGATCGAGGGGAAACTTCAAATCACCGTAAATCCGGAGAACACAGGCGAAATCAAAATTTCTACCGGCAAGAACATTTTTCGAATGAAGCACGACAAGATACTTTCTAACACTACGTACGATGTGTCTGCAGGAGATTATCTGTACGTGGAACTCCTCGGAGACTACGACAAACTTATTCCTCTCTTCGTAGAATTACGAATCGTCTATCCTATTATAAATAACCGTTAACCAAAAATGCCTAACGACATTTTCGGCAACACCAAGCGTGTGGACCATGCAGAAGAGATTCTCATGTTGGACATTCGAGTTAAGAAGTTGAGGACTGATTTGATCGCTTTGCAGGAAACCTTAAACAAAAGTTTAGAGTCGGAAATCGCTACGCTCCAAACGCAATGTCTCGACCCTATTCTGAAAATCGATTCCGAACTGAAAACGCTGATAAAAAATTATGTCGACGTACCTTCTTACGACAGCGTTCAAAATATACAGTTGAACGTGGATTCGCTTCAAAATGATTTGGCCAAATTACAACAATTTCAATCGAAAAATGAAGATTTGGAAAAATTGAAACTCGAAATCGAAGAACGAACTTCCGCAATAGAAAAGAATTTCTCTGAACTTCAAACCGTGGTGAACGATATTGATGTAGAACGCTTGCACGTCGTCGTTTCCAAATTACAAGAAGAATTCACCGGCACGTTAGAAGAAATTAAATCCAAGTTGCAGACTTTGGAAGATACAATGACGAACCTACCATCGTCGGACGAACTGGAGGTCATCGGTAAAAGCGTCGCGAACATAAAAATTCAACTGGAGGCTTATCAAGATTTCGAACACATTCAAACCACCATCGCTACGCTTCAGGCGTCTCTGGAGTTGATCAACGAAGAAATTAAAAATATTCACGCTGAAGCAAGTGTGTTGACGAGTATTCAGGACACGTTAAGCGCAGTTCAGCAGAAGATCCAATATTTGGAAAATTTGAACGTCGAATCCAATCTTACTCATTTTCATCACGTACTGGACAACATACAGGGTGACTTGGAATCGTTACGAACGAGCGTGCCTTCGAGCGAAGATTTGGAAAAATTGAAAACGGCGGTGACGGCACTATCCGATTCGAGTGACATCAAAAGTTCGTTGAGCGATCTCGAGAGTAAAGTGGCCAATCTCCCCACCTCCAAAGAATTACATGCTTTGAAAAGGAACATATCACGTATGCTGAAACGACTGGAAACGGAAACGGCGAACGTGGAACAGATTCGAGACGAACTTGCTTCGCTGGTGTCGACGCTACCCACTTCGCAGAGCGTCGCCGACCTTCACACGCAGTTTACAGAGATGCGAATCATCGTGAACGATCTTACCGAGAAGAGCTCGAAATTGAATCAAGTCGAAAACCTTCAGAATATTGTGGTTAACATCAGAGATCAAGTTGGAGTGCTGGAATCAACGCAGGAATCAACGCTGGCCTCTTTCGGTGCCAAGTTGCAAGAACTCAACGAAAGCTACAAGCAGTTGAACGTGGAAGTAAAAATCAAACCGTCATTTTCTACCGTAACGGATACCATAGTCGAGCATTTGGTGCCCGTACAAAACACGCTGGGTCAGCTTCACAGCAACCTCGTTAGCATCGATACTAAATTTGCTAAACTGCATTCTCTGCAAGCCATCGAAATCAACAGCATACCCAATCAACAGAGAATCTCCACGTTCGTCGAAGGTAACAAACTGTACATGTTGCATCCTTATCATCCGTACTACAAGTTTCTCCTCGATGGTACGATTCAGATAAACGAATTTTCGTACTGGTCTCACGGCAGAAAAGCTAGTGTTCCCACCATGACTTTGATATCGAATCGTGGTGTCCAGAAAGCAGGAAATATTCCTCTGGCACGTTGGAACGAAACGCGCAACATATATGAAATACACGAAGACGAAGATCTCACCGTTTTCGACGTGAGTGCTGGCGATAAGCTGATCGTTCAAAACACGAGCGAAGTGCCACCCTCTTTGAATCCCATCACACTGGTGCTTCTCACGAAACGTAATCTCTAAGAAAAAATGTCAAGGCAGGCCATCGTCCAAGAATTGCATAAACCTGCACGCCGCAACTACGAACGTTTGGCTGTGGTAACCAAGGGAATCGACGACCTCTGGGAAAGCGACCTCGTCGAAATGAGTAGCGGCAAGTTAAAAAACGTGCATAAATTGAACAAGGGCAACAAGTACCTCCTCACCGTCATAGACACATTTTCGAAATTCGCATGGGCTCTACCTTTGAAGGCGAAAACGGGGGCGTGCGTCACGGAAGCATTCAAGACAATTTTTCGCGAAAGCGACGGTAGACGACCTCGGTTTCTGCACACGGACAAAGGGAAGGAATTTTACAATGCCGTATTCCAAAAGTTTATTCGGAAACACAACGTTCAACATTACTCGACCTTCAGTGACGTCAAGGCCAGCATCGTGGAAAGATTCAATCGCACTCTGAAATCACGCATGTGGTCACGCTTCACGCTTCAGGGAAGCTACAAGTGGGTCACTATTCTTCCGGAACTTGTTAACGAGTATAATCACACACGGCACGCAACGATAGGCATGAAGCCAGCTGACGTTACCAAGTCTGACGAGCAACGTTTAATTTCTAGCGTTTACTGTCCAAAATACACGCCCACGACAAAAAAAGCTAAATACAAAATTGGAGAACAGGTGAGGGTCAGTAAATTAAGGCGAACGTTCGACAGGGGTTTCACACGAAACTGGAGCACCGAACTTTTTACCGTGGTTCGAGTTCTACCCGGGAACCGTCACACGTATATAATAAAGGACAGTGGCGGTGAAATTTTATTGGGGCGCTTCTATGAAGAGGAACTCTCTAAAACTAAATACCCCGACACGTACCTTATTGAAAAAGTTTTGCGCAAGAGAGGCAACAAACTTTTGGTGAAATGGCTGGGACTTCCGGAAACAAGTTGGATCGATTCAAACGAAGTGATCTTGTGAGTACGTGGAATGTTGTGAAACGTTTACCTAATTCGGAAAGTCAAACGAAGAAAAAGAACGGCGAATTGCTTCCCGACAGCATCCGCTGTCTGATCGTAGGTCCTTCGGGGTGTGGGAAAACAACACTGCTCGTGGACAATTTTCTCCTCGCACCGAATTGGTTAGATTGGAAGAACAGGCACCTGTACGTGTTCTCGAAAAGTTTGGAGCAATCCAAATACCAGCAACTGATGAAACTGTACGAAGGTCTGGACATTGCAACGTTTGCCTCGGAAATAAAACCACTTGACGATTGTCGTGAAAATTCAGTTGTTGTGTTCGACGACGCCATCCTGGAAAATCAAAATGAAATTCGCAACTTTTTCACGCAAGGTCGTCACAAAGGAATGGATTGCTTCTACCTAGCTCAAACGTTTTCCAAAATTCCAAAACAGTTAGTACGCGACAATGCTAATTTCATATGTTTGTTTCGCCAAGATCACACCAACCTCAAGCACGCGTACGATGACTACGTAGGCGGAGACATGAACTACAATCAATTTTCGGAAGGCTGCTCTTCTTGCTGGAACGCTGACGATTTCGGATTCGTGACGATCGACATGACGAGGAAACCCAACGACGGAAAATACAGAAACAAAATCAACGACTTTCTAAACGTTGCAACGTTGTGAGAAACGACGTATATAAATAACGTCATGAGGAAACGAAAAATTGAAGACGAAAATCTCAAGCTTCGCGATTACCTCGCAAAACGCTTCAAAGGTTGGAAATCCGAGAATCGCGGATTCTACGAAGAGAAGAAACGTCAGGATCAACCTGTGATCGATGCCATCAGCGGTCTAGGTAAAGAAATTAAAAGTGTCACGGAACAAAATAAAAATTTGATTAATGAACTCGTACCACTCGCAGCTAAAAGTTATGCTGTACCCACGCCCATTTCGAGCATTCCTTCGACACCGTTCGAACTGAAAGATGCACCGGCACGACGTCGAGCCATAGGCAGCACGTCGTCGTCTTCGGATAAAATCGAGTTGGGACCTTTGGCACGAGACTACCTGAGCACGGGGAAGTTCGACAAGGATGAAGTGTTCGGATTGTATCCCAGCATGGAAACCAACGAAGGCGGCGGTGTGGTGTGGAAGATTGGGAAATCGAAGGTGACCTTCGAAGGCAACGACATTAAAGTCAATTTAGGCGACAAGGATAGTTGGACCAGGTATCCGGGTACGGTGGGACTGTGGGAACTTGTTGCCAAAAAGCAGCCGAAAGATTATACCGACGAAGATTACCAGAGTTACAAGGAAATTCTGATCATGACGGATGCCTTGTACCAGAACAACGACGCCTCGCAGAATAGGGTGAAATCGAGTAGCGGCGAGAAGTACAGGAATCTCATCAAACCGATTTGGAACCAGGTCAAAACAGGCAGCGGCGTCAAACGCTACAACACGTTACCCAAAGAATTTGTTTGGGTGGATGATGTGAGGAAACTCGTGGACCGATTGTTGGTGATAGCCGGCGAAGAGAATGCAGGCAACCGTAATTTCTACAACGAGAAGGTTGGCATCGTGGACATGATCAGCACGAAACTTTCCAACTTCATCGTGAACGATGACAAGGGCATAGGTTACCTGATCAAAATCATCAACACGCTGCCTCCTAAATTTTGGAACGTGGCCGAAGGAAAGGGGCTTGTGAACGACATCATCAACAAGTTACCTTTCGAGATGCATTTACCTGGCTACCAGTACTGCGGACCGGGTACCAAACTCGAGAAAAGATTGGAGAGAGGAGACAAGGGTGTGAATCCGTTAGACGCGGCATGCAAAGATCACGACATAGCCTACAACACCACGCAGACGGATCTGGATGCACGTCACGAAGCAGACAGAAAGTTAGAGCACGCAGCTTTCGAAAGATTCGTCAGCAGAGACGCATCGCTGGGTGAACGGGTCGCCGCACTGGGTACCACCATCGCCATGAACACGAAACAAAAATTGGGGTGGGGTATATAAATAACATACCGTAAAAAATAAACATGTCTCGTATAACTGATTTGCCACCCGAGCTACTATCTAAAATATTCAAAAAGATAGTAAACGGAGATGTTAATAAACTTCTAATCATAGCAAGAACAACGCCGGAATTTCGCATCCCTTGTGAAATGGTTCTCAAGGACCATCTTCGGGAGATCAGCGGCCTGAGGTGCGGTGATCTCAACATTCTGCTTTCGGCCGCGGGGGAGAAATTGAACGATAGGTCGGACGAACTGTACGAGGCAAGGCAGGGAAGAAGACGGTATACTGATGATTGGTACAAGTCTATGCAGGAGACGGAAGATATCACTACGCACATCCTCGCGTTTTCCGAAGCACGGACTTTCTTCCTCTGTTAAAAAATAATAATATATATATATATACGTGTCAAAAAAACTTCATATATAAATAACACACATCGTGAAAAAAAATAATCTTCGGTATATATAAATAACACACATCGTGAAAAAAAAACAATTAAATTTCTCTCTAACACTCTGAAATTTTTTGATATGACGACTGAAAAAATAAGTGAGCTCCAAGCATTAAAACAAATGCTAAATTTGTCATTTGAGTATGTAAAAATTCGGGAATTGGAAGTCGACAAATCTTACACGATAACTTCCGGTTCAATCGTTTCTACCCAGTATGGTCCCAAGGTACGCCTGTTGCTCAATGCACAATACAGTCTATTTTTACCAGATCGATACGCTAACATGTTATCGGATGAGAAGCTATCTATTTTAATCGAGAACAAAACTCGAATCGTGTACAAGGGGACAAAGGAACTTCTTGGCAAGAAAACAAAGCACGTAATAGAATTTGTGTAGCGACTGCGGGGCCGTGAAAAAAAAATCTCAGAATATTTATATATAAATAACATACCGTAAAAAACTACACAAGAAAAAATCTCAGAATATATATATAAATAACATACCGTGAAAATAACACATAGAGCATCAACATGAAGCCCAAGGGTGTCGTGTACCAGATACCATATTCGAATCTAAAAAATCTAGGTACCCTTGATGGGTTACTCACCAAGAAACAACGCGAGAAGAAACGTTCTTGCTTGTCGAAAGGACATGGAATGAAATTGCTGCTCAGCACACCTCAATTGAAAAGGTTGCAGCGTTCGCGAAAACAGCAAAAGATCGGAGGTTTCATATTCAGCATCCCGGCCATCCTGGCAGCATTGGGAGCCGTTGGAAGTTTGGCCGGCGGAAGTGCCGCCATTGCGAAAACCGTCATCGACTCGAAGAAGAACAAGGCCGAGTTGGAAGAACAGAAACGTCACAACCTGGCCATGGAGAAGAAGGGGAAAGGTATAACCAAAAAACAAAAAAGCAACCTCGATGCTTTGAAGAAATATAAAAAAAAGAAACAGAAGCACTCACCAACCGAGACATTGAATCTCTGATCGAACCGTTACAAATCAAACACTTCAGAGGAGTTTTCATGTCCGACTCGCTACCTTCAAGCATCAAAAGAAGAGAATGCGGAGTAGTCAACTTGGACGGCCAAGAAAATCCAGGCACGCATTGGATATGTTACCACAAAAACAATAATGATAAAGCATTTGTTTTCGATTCTTTCGGAGGTGTTCCACCTACAAATTTAGTTCATTATCTGAAAACAAACAAAACCTCCATATACTACAACGACGAACGCATTCAAGATTTCGGAGACGTGAACTGCGGTCATCTCTGCCTCTCCGTGCTCGCCTTTCTCTCTAAAATAAATAACCCTACGATCGAGGATTTCCAGAAAGCATTGTGGAATCTTAAACACGATGGGCGTATTCCATCTCACGAGCGAATCTTCGATCTTGAAACTCACGCTGCACGACGACATCGTCTATCCTAAATCCGTGGCTCTGCGTGCATTCTACAGCATGTACCTCATACCTAATGTTACGCAGCACAACAACAAAATTAGCGTCGGAAGCGAACACATCGTCGTCACGCCAGGACAATACAATCTTTCCACTTTGCAAGCTCAATTACCCAAAGGCACGTACCTTTCTCAAAATTCGGTCACGCACAGAGTGGAAATCCTATCCGCGACGGAGACCGTGGACCTGGGCACCATAGGAGAACTTTTAGGTTTCGAGAACAACACAAAACTCGAAGCTGGCATCAAGCACGTGGCAACCAACATTCCTAAATTCTTGGCCATAGAAACTTTGAACGTACACTGTAACGTGGCGGAAGGTATGATCACGAAATCCTCGGACGGATTACTGGGAAGTCACAAGCAGACGGGAATCATAGCCACTTTCAAACCAAGTTCCGAATTCATGGAACCGATCATCTACACGCCCTCTTCGCCGATCTATTTTCCAGTATGTCGCAACCGCATAGACGACATAGAGTTGGTGGTGACGAACGAGAAAGGAGACGTGGTGGATTTCGCAGGTGCCACTACGACGGCCATCGTGGAGATCAACGTATAATAAATAACCATACATGTAAAATGGAGCAAATCGAAAGTTACGAATTGCAATCTTTCCCTCCCAACCGTCGCACGTTCGCCAATCTGAACGAAGCGAACAGGGAGATCGAATACGACGTGGACATAGGCGATGGGTTCATTCATCCTCACAGAGCAGACCTCTACCTTCAATTCGACGTGGTGAAGAAAGAAAGCGGAGACGCGTTTCCCGCAGCAGCAAACTTGATACTCGTGGACAACTTCGTGCCTCACCTGTTCTCGCAGGTAGAGGTGAGGAAACACAACACCGTCATCGACAGAATAGATTATCCAGGCATCACGTCGACGGCAGTGGGAACGTTGAAATTATCCAAAACGGACGCAGCGTACTATCAAGCGGGAGGATTCGAAGCCGGGACCAAAATATCGACGAGAAGTCACACGGTGCTTTTTCCCATGCGTCTGCTTCCAGGATTCTTCTCGGACTACAAGGAGATCATGTGGAAGGGAGGACTGAGAGTCACGTTTCGAAGAGCGGCCAACGATAACAACGTACTGATGCGATATGCTACTTTAGGTCCGGACGGCACCACGCCGATAGCCAACACTTTACCCGAAGCAGCGAAATGCGTCATCCAAAGCATGGAATTGAGAATGCCGGTGGTGGAATACGAAACAAACTACGCCCTCAAGTACAAAGCGGAGATCTTGAAAAGTCCACAGGTGCCGATTCACTTTCACGGTTACCAGTGCGTGCAGAAGATGGCGACGGGAAGTCACATGGAATTTGACGTGACGACGCAGTTCAACAACATACAGTTCGACATGCCAGATTTCGTCGTAGTGCTCTTTCAGACCGGGAGGGACAAGAATCAGGAAAAAGATTCCAGCAAATTCGACGACTGCAAGATCAAGAACGTTTATCTGAAGAATGGACGCAATGAAGTGTTCCCGCGCGAGAATTACAATCTTGACGTGACCAAAAACGATTACCTCAAACTTTACGAAGCGTTTTCAGCTTACAAACGCGTGACCGAGGGAAGCGTGGACATGTACTACACGCCCAGCGAGTTCAAAGCACGGAGACCCATGACCGTCATCAACACATCTAAGAGAAAGCAGGTGGTGGTCAACGATCGAACCAACATCAAGGTCGTCTGCGAGTTCCACGATGCCTTGCCCGAGGATACCCTATGCAGTGTCATCCTGATTGCAGAGAAGTCCTTCGCCTACGACGTGAAAAACGAGAGGGTCACAGAGCAGTTTTAACAAGTTTTTAACATCTATTTTCTTACACAATAAGAAATTTTCTGCACTAGCACAATCAGTTACAATGGCACAATACGAATTTCACTAGTTCAGATCAGTTACAAATGTCAATTTCATTAGCTATCAGCTACAATATCTTTTTTGGACTATAGCACGAGACAATCAGAAAATTTGCACAAAATTTTGTTGTTGTTTTTACACGTGAAAATTAACAATAAAATTTCTTTTTTATCGTTTCAGATGCTGTCGAAACATCAAAAACACATACACACACACTAGAAAATAAGCATGCAACTTTATTTGTAACACACACACATACATTCTCCATCTTCATCAAGAAAATATTATAATAAACATAATTATTTTTATCTATATCTCACAATAAAACTCTATATCCAAAAAATATCACAACATCAAATAACACTAGAGTCGTTAGTACACGTTGCATGCATTACGGAGGTCCTCTGTAGGGTTTCATGGAAGTTTGGGGGAAAAAAAAAAACACGTGAAACTCTACAGAGGTGCGGTAATCTATAACCGCAGCCATTAGAAACTTTTACATTTTTGGTTGGGCACCACGCACCCTGGCGAGGTTATAGGGGCCAGGCATCCTAAAAAACAACAATTATTATTTGTTTGTTTGTTTGTGTTACAATACATAAGCGCGCGCACGTATGTGTGTGTGTGGCGCATCGTTCCCTCCCCGAGAGAGAGAGGTTTACGTAGGTCGCAATATATATATAAACATTTGGTCCCAAACTTGGAAAATTACGATAAAATACACTCATCTTTCAAAAATAATAAGATGAGAGGAGAGGTTTACGAAGGTCACGATATATATATAAACATTTGGCTCCGGACTTGGAAAATTACGATAAGGTGCACTCATTTTTCAAAAATGAGAAGATGAGAAGATGAGAGGAGAGGTTTACGTAGCTCGCAATATATAAACATTTGGTCCCGGACTTGGAACATTACGATAAAATACACTCATCTTTCAAAAATAAGAGAATAAGAGAATAAGAAAATGAGAAGATGAGAGCGCGTGCGTGTGTATATGCCACATCGTTCCCCCCGAAAGAGAGGTTTACGAAGGTCACTATATATAAACATTTTGGTTCCCTTGATTCCAGCACTCCAACTTCATCTCTAATGTTGACGACAATATTCTAAAGGTAGAAAGAATGAGAGAATGAGAGGATGAGAGAATAAGAGGATAAGAAGAGAGGTTTACGAAGATCACGATATATATAAACATTTGGTCCCAAACTTGGAAAATTACGATAAAGTGCACTCATCCTTCAAAAAATAAGAGAATGAGAGAATGAGAGAATGAGAAAAGAGGTTTACGTAGGTCATGATATATAAACATTTGGTCCCAGACTTGGAAAATTACGATAAGATGCACTCATCTTTCAAAAAATAAGAAAATAAGAAAATAAAAAAATGAGAGGATAAGAGAAAAATGGGAGGATGAGAGGAGGATGAGAGGAAGATGAGAGAATAAAAAGAGAATGACAAAGATGAGAGGATGAGGAGATGAGAGCTCATCTTTCACTCATCACTGCCTTTTTGCCCCCGTGAAACGTCGTCAGCGTAATAAATGAGGCGCGGAACAGGGAGAGAAAGTGAGTTTTTCAACTTTTTGTGGTCGTTTAGTCAAGAAATCAGAGTTGGGGTGGGAGTCACAATTTTATACTACTGAGAATTTAAATTATAATTCGTTTTACTTGCCTATATGCTGAAGAAAGAAAAACAATACTTATTTATAACAACGGGACTGCTCAGGCAAAACTACTTACAGATGGCAATACATAACTTGTGTCCATACGCTTGCGACAGACAAGTGTTATCCCATTTTAATACATAGTGAAGTCGAAACTGGACGGTTATTATTAAATTAGACTACATGTTAAATTTGATTTAAACCTGAGCAACTACATCACATCGAGATAAGTGAATATTCAATGCTTTGAAACTAGAATTAAAAGATACATGATCGTTGACAACAATGAACATATCGGAATTTTAAAAATTGTTAATATTTGCAGCCAATAAACAGAGGGTAAATGCAATAAGTTGTATATATGGGCAAGATTTTGGAATCCCTGAGTTCTTTCCGACCTTCTTGGTTCAGCTTCAAAGGGACATGAGATGTTCACTGGCTTGAGGTTGTTATTGAGTGTAAAGGAACAAATGCAACTACATCGTAACAATCCCGAACCCCTCTGTCATTGGAAGCTGAGAAATATAGTTCAATTTTTTCGCGGTGGTGAACTTGTAGAAGACGCTGATGAATAAGAAAATGTAAACTTATCGCCAAGAGAATGTTATTTACTCTCTGCCCATGAACAATTGATCACATACCATCGTGACACTCTCCGTGGCTCAGAGGTTAGCACAGCTCGCATAGACGCCAGGGATCCCGGGCTCGAATCTAGATCTGGGCATGGATGTTCATAAATTTTATCATACCATCACCCATCCCCATCGTCGCGACCAGCAAAAAGCGGAAGGAAAGCAAAGCAAAATCAATAAGTCAAGACTTACCGTCGTAGTATCCCCCTGTGAGGTCCTCCCCGTTCTGTCCCTTGTCGTCAAGTGCGGAGTCAAACCTCCAGGGGATCCTGTTGTCTGCCGGGAGTTCCCCGGATCTTTCCGCCTCGTAGAACATCAGGGCAAGTCCCAAGACTTCGCCATAGTCGTATTGCGCAGCTGCAAAGAAAACACAGTGTGCTTAAGTTTCTTAAAAGGTAACCAATAATAATATAGACAACAATGAAACGAGCAATACAGACCATGGCGTGGAGCTTGCAAGCTTGACTACCTGACTCGTGCATTCGTTGTTCATTTGTTTGAAATCGAAAGTCATCCAGATGTTGGTTGAAGTTCTTCTACTGTGTGGAAATGTATGTACAAGAACAATTTTAAATGCTATGTGATAACTGTGGCGAAAAACAACTGTTTATGACGCGGGAAAACAATGTCTTCTTAGTTTTATCTACCGATCGTATTGAACGCTGCAGTCCAAGTGCAGTGCAATTCGAAATACTTTTAAAATGCCCATACTTTATTGTTACAGATATCATAAAAATAGGGTGATCATAATATTTTGACCCAAACACGAGACATACCAAGGAGATCACTTATCCCCCACCCCCATTTCCTGAAAATCGGTTAGACTTAATTATAAAATTACTTTTATTATTTCTTAAAGGATGAATCACATAAATGATACATTATAAAGAATGACTGAAATATGATCCCCCGTTGTCAAATGGTTATTATAATCTCGGTATGACTTACATAGTTTATCGGTCTCTCTGAACAACCTATGATGATAGTCCTACGCTGAAGCTGAGTAATGCAAGGAGTATTTATCAGAAGAATCAATCTTTTTAAAAGCAGCTTCATTCTTCATCAATCGTTTATGAATCTCCCAGAAAACCTTCCCCTAGATATCAGACACACAACTGTGTTAAGGCACATTTTCTCTCTCTTTCTCTCTCCCTCTCTTCCTCTTTCTTTCTCTCTTTCAATCTCTCTCTCTCTCTCTCTCTCTCTCTCTCTCTCTCTCCATTTAGATTTGAAAAGAGAGAAAAATTAAAAGAGAAAGAGAAAAATACCCAACTCAATATACCCAACCCAATCCAACCGAGAGAGAGAGAGAGAGAGACAGAGCGAGAGAAAGTCTCTCTCTCTCTCTCTCTCTCTTCCCCATCTCACTCTCTCATTCTTATTGCAATTCCGTAGAGAAACTGCATATACTTATTCCATAAATAACGAAACACACAATACAATACGTCCTTTTTTTTTTTCAAAATTCTTGGTTTTCAAGATAATTCGTAGATTTTCATAAAACGGGACAAATAGTGTCTTTTTTAATAATATGGACGGGACGACCGGGACACGCCTCTGAAACGGGACTGTCCCCGTCATAACGGGACATACTGTCACCCTACATAAAAGTGACTTAATGTAAGTTAAGGTCTAGGAATTAGGGTTTCGTACACAAAAGTATATTTTACCTACTTTCGTGTGTAATGTATATAAACATATATTTTTCTGATATTAGAAATTCAATTCCATGTGTTGCAGGCCGAACTATACACCGAGAAAAATATGAACTTTTTCTATTCAGGACTTTCAGCTCTTCCTGTTTAAATATACTCTAGTAACGTCAGTAGACGTGGGTTTTCCGTAGTGAAAAATGTGTTGTCGAATAGAAGACAAAACTATGGAAAATTTGAAGAAGTATCTTGTCAAGCGCCATCAAGTATGCTGACCTAATTAAAAAGAGCATGGTTTGCAGATGTATTTCATTGGTAGCAATTATAACTCCATTAAGCCTTGTTTCCATGATTATGAAAAACTAAATATGCTGACCAAGGCAGTAATTTATTTTATTAAAAACATAAACTAACGTAACGTTTCAACCTTCTAGCAAGGTCTTCATCAGACTCTGTAACAAGTACAAAACTTTTGTACTTGATACAGAGTCTGATGAAGACCTTGCTAGAAGGTTGAAACGTTACGTAAGTTTATGTTTTTAATAAAATAAATTACTGCCTTGGTCAGCATATTTAGTTTTTCATTGGTAGCAAGTTTTGGTGTCCTTTTCTCTCCCTATTTTGAATGTCTTTACTGCTTAACATCCAGGTTCTAGTCTAAACTACATTTCGCATTTATAGGTTCTAAAAAAGTGTGCTTTAGGCTCCTAAAATAGGTTCTAAAAATCCTAAAATAGGTTCTAAAAACCCTTAAATAGGTTCTAAACAACTTAAAATAGGTCCTACAAATCTTAAGTTAGGCTTGAAAAATCCTGAAGTAGGTTCAAAAGAACTTATAATTGTTAAAAATTCCTGAAAAATGCTGATTAGGTATAGTCACCGGCAATGAAAATGGGCACCTATATCTTGCCTAACGTTATGTGTGTTGCCTAACCCTACGGCGATGGCAGAACTTACCATTGGAAATTTGCTATTAAAATTCAATCTTCGCCGTATAGTTAGGCAACAATCGTTTTTCATGTTATCCACAGTCAAAATCTGCAATTTTGTCTGTGAGGATCATCTTATGTGCTGAAAATAATCTTTCAACAAAAACATAGTCAGTGGTGCAAACTTCAATGCTGAAATGTTAGTTTGCAAGGCGTGAATGCAACAAAGCAGGAAGTGACGCGAAAGTGAGCAAGACCAAACAGATCAGATCACTTTGGATTGTACTGGTAACAGTGACACCAGACATTTTGCTTTGTATAGAGCTTTGAAAAATCACCATGGACTTGGAGGAAGGGATATCTACAGAGAGCACGTTTCAAACACGTTTGACATGGAATTTTTTCATGACCAAACAAAGCAAACACACGTGTGACATAAAAATCCTGTAGAACCTTTAAAAATATATAAAAACATACAAGAATGTTCTAAAAAGCGAAATAGTTTTTTTTAGGAACAATAAAACTTCATCAGTTGTTGCGCTTTTTAACGAAACGCTGACATAACTTACTATTTCTTACCTGTAAAGGTAAAAAAAAGGTTAAAAACCTACAATCCGAGGTCTAGTAATAACACACCGTACCCAAATTTCCCTCACTAATCTAAAATTGAAGCACTAACTGCTGAAAGCAAACAGGTGTAAGCGAATTTTAAGTTAACATTCCTTCCTTACGAAATTCCCAGACACGTCAGCGCCATCTAAAACACAGTTCCAGAAAAGAAAATTTCAACTAGTTCCAACGTTACCTGCAAAACGACCAGAGAACAAGAGGAATGCACACAATAGAGTTGACTTCCACATGGTGAGACAGACCATTTACTTCGCCACAGCTTGCTTTATACCTAGAAGCAGAAGTACCTGGAACAATGGGAGACAAAAAACAACGCCTCTTTCTCACAACTGTGGAAGCGTAAGAGATTACCTGCCAACTGTAAATCTGTTTCCTGTTTGAAGACGTTACTGTCTGATCATTACGGAAGTTTTTCATCTTTTTGTCAACCACCAAGGCAAGTCATTATATTCTGTTTCGTAAACGCATGGAAAGAATGGGTGTAATTTCGTTCTGGTGGAACACCTGCTTCGATGTAATTTATCTATAAATGTATCAAGGTGAAATAATGGAAAAGTCAGTGCCAAGAAGACAACAGCATTACTGCTATTTTTATTTTGCTCTGATTGACTCAGATAGTCTCAGTGAAGGATTGATTAGCAAATCTATAGCACAATCAAGTGAGTAGGTGTTTCAGAAGATGAACGAGCCTGTACATGAGTCTATACGTGGGGTCGGGAATGTGGGTCCCCCTCCTCTTTTTGCAAATTGGCACCATTCATTCCAAATTACAGAAAAACTGAAACTTGTTCTTTATATTATTAATAACAGAAATAAAGTTAATTTATTTAGTATTTGAGTAAAAACTGCATTATATAGAAAAATGAGTACAAAATATAGGATCCATGTTATATTCTCTTCTACCGTTGAGTTCAAATAATGAATGGTTCTAAAAATTATAGTTTTATGTGGTAGATCGCACAATATCAATTTTAAGAATAATATTTCCGCATGGCTTTTAAGTTGTTTTTTGTTGTAGTGTTTGTTTTTCCCTTGGTCGAAGTAGGTAAAACTCAATAACAAAATACAATAATTATGAACTTCAATACATTAATTGTATGAAATATAAATAATAATAAAAGACAGTTGTGATGGATATTCAATCATCTGGTGAATCGAGTAATCATATAATAACAATATAATAATAATAATAATAATTATTATTATTTAGAGGGGTGTAAGGGGATGACATTCCACCTCACTTCCAAGTAGTATACATTATGTGCTAAGTGTCCCATTACAGCCTCAGCTTTTAACCGAAGACAGAATATTTTAATATTTTAGTTACACGACATTACAGTTATGTTATATTAAGGGGCTGGATCCCGTATAGTGTGACGGGTTCAAAATAGCCTAAGTGCTTACGCACCCAAAATTTTAAATTCCATTTCAAATTCAAATAATAATTTAGAATTAAATTCTTTAATTTTTATTAGTTCATAACCTTTATTGTAAAGTAACAATTATAACCGTGATAATAGTAATAATAATTATTATTTCTACTATTCAAGAATCATCCCTATACACTCTAACAGTTGATAGTCCAGAATAGAAAACATTCATACAGAATATCCATATTTCGGCCTACAACACATGAAAGTTAATTTCGAATATCAGGCAAATAGGCATTAGATACGAAAATAGACCAAATAAACTTTTGTGTATGACACCAAAATATCCCGACACGAACTTCTATTAAATCATTTTTATGACATCTGCAACAATAAAGAATGGGCATTTTGAAAGTCTTTCGAATTGCACTTGGACTGCAGCGCCAAATACGACAAGCAGATAAAGCTAAGAACACATTGTTATCTGACTTTATAGACACTTGTTTTTCACCATAGAAATCACATAGTATTTAAAATTGTTCTTGTACATACATTTCCACACGTTAGAAGAACTTCAGCCAACATCTGGATGACTTTCGACTTCCGTGATTTCAAACAAATGAACAACGAGTGTACGAGTGAAGTATTCAAGCCTGCAACGTTGCGAGCTCCGTGCTGCGGTCTCGATTCCTCGTTTTATTGTTGTCTATATTATTATTAGTCACCTTATAAGAAACATAAATATATTTTATTTTCTTTGCAGCTGCGCAATTCGACTATGGCGAACTCTTGGGACTTTCCCTCATGTTCTACGAGGCAGAGAGATCCGGAGAGCTCCCGGCAGACAACAGGATCCCCTGGAGAGGAGACTCCGCACTTGACGACAAGGGGCAGAAAGGGGAGGACCTCACAGGGGGATACTACGACGGTAAGTGTTCATTCATTTGGTTTATTTTACCTCGCATTTCTACCACTTATGGCTAGTCACGAAGATGAGGATGAGCGATGGTACATGCAAGATATTCGTTCGTAGTCGCGGCGAGAAATGATGCAATTAGCAAGGTAAATCGGTGAATGTTGTGTGTTACAAAATAGGGAAAATTTATCAAGCGATTTTTTTCACTCACTATTGTTAATGTATCAAGTATCTTCCACATAGAAGACCATTGTACCATCTTACGGGTTGTCTCATGGCGAGTCTCTATAATCGTGTTATTAGTTTCATCTCACAGGGCCCGGAAGTTAAGGAAATGTCTTCTTTCTTTGTGATGTAATAGACGTATCCAAGGAAGGCATTTATCCATTTCACACGAAAGGGAGTCAGAATCCGTAACCTTTATTTTGATTTTTGTTCTTTTTCCCAGTTTTTGCTTTTTGTCGTATTTTTGTTTAATATTTTCCATGTCCTTTTTAGGCTTTCTTTCAAGTTTTTGTAATATTTTCATACAAAATTAACAATCGCTCAACTGCCAGCAAAAGCACGTAGGAGGCGGGATTACTGAAACAATAGCCAACGTCTTTCTGTGGCAACAATTAACTACCACCAGTTGGTAATACTAGGTGCAGAGCAGGCAGCGGAGAGTGCCAACTGTAAGTGTTTTTTATTCCTTGCTCTTTGGCAGCAGTGTTAGTGGGAGAGTTAGCAGGGAGACAGTTCTACGAGGCCACTTGTTTCAGTGCTCTTCAAGATGCCTACGGTTAAACCATCGAAGTCATGTTTCTTAGGACAAAGTGTATCCGATTTCGGAGACGATGTGTTTTCAACTGATGGAACAATTCTATTCTGTAAACTGTGTGAAACAAACGTTTCTGCAGAAAAACGATTCCATGTGCAGCACCATATAGGGTGTGAAAAACATTTGAGAGCCATTGCCCAGGCAAAATAAAGGAAAACTGCATCCCAGCTTCTTGTTCAACAAAGTTTGTCGGCTCTCTTTCGCACCAGAGCACCTGATGATGACCCTGCAATGCGGAGTAAGGTATGTAACTTTCATTAAAATTCAACTTTCTTCAAGTACGTCTTACGAGAAAAAAAACTTTTTTTTTTTTTTTACAGTTTTGATTAACGTTGGTAAATGCATGTGTTTTGGAAGCATGTGATGCCTGGGAACAGACCGGAACATGTGAAAAAATATTGTTAAATTGTATTAATACATGATCAGAGAAACAACATATTTTTTAGGTCTTTTTTCATATTTTTTCGGTCCTCAACTTCCGGGCACTGGTGATAATATTGGTGTTTCTTCGTGATAACATTACAAATTAACACGTAGGAGATATAGTTTCTTTACTTCATTACTCTTTGGCTTCTTTTCGGTGTTCATAATTACATAATACTGACCCATGTAGGCTTTTATTTACTACGCTAAAAGTCCTGCTATAGTAATTTATGGCTAAAAGTCCTGCTATAGTAATTTATGGCTACCACTGGCAACCCTTCACCCTCTCTATGCCGCAAGGCATTTCCTCCTTATCATTGTCGCCAGATTCACGAACATGGTATATAACAAAGCAAATTCACTATACCATTGAGTAATAGCAAAAATTCTTGACCAAAAGCATAATTTCTTGACTTTTACTTGACTGGTAGACAGCCTGAACATGCATAAAATACTGGGCAATCCGCAAATTGGTAATGGTATCTCGCCGTAGCTTTAGCGACGTATATAAAAAATGGCCGGAACTATTTTCACTGGGTGGTGAAAGTAGCATGTGGGGCTATTTTCACCATGTGCTGAGAACAGCGTTGTGGCTATTTTAACCAGCAAAATAATTACCTAAATCATACCATAACATTGTATTTTTTCTAATTTTATTATATTCATTGGCAGTGCTTACTTACTGCTAAGAAGTTATTTTAAATTAAAAGTGGGTGTGACTACTGTCACCAGGTAGTGGAGAATAGCAGAAATTGCTGAAGACCACAAAATACATGATCAGGTGTTGGGAACTATTTACCAAAGTAATTTTAATTCTAATAGCCCTACACCTAACCTGCCAAACCTAACAAGGAAAGCATTTAGGAATATAATGTCCTGATGTCGGAAGATGGTACATTTCCCAGGTTTTCTCAACAAGATGGCGCGCCTCCCCATTATGGCGTCCAGGTGCGTCAGTACCTGGATGAACAATTTCCTGGGGCATGGATTTGTCGACGTGGGCCAGTTGAATGGCCTGTCCGATCACCAGACCTAACTCCAGCGGACTTCTACCTTTGGGGACACGTTAAGGCTGTGGTGTATGGTATGAAAATTCGTGATCTTCGTCATGTAGAAAAACGTATCATGACACCTTGCTCGGTGTCCACAGATATTGAGAGAAGCGTCTGCACACGTGCATTGTCCAGCACGTACAACATGTGGAGCGCATTCTGCAACAGGTAAACATCACTTTCAGTTGCCATTAACTTTTCACCAAATCAAGTTACATGAAATCTGATTTCAGATTTGACATCCTGGCGAAATTCTAGCCTATGG
The DNA here is from genome assembly GCF_977018435.1 of Lepisma saccharinum. Lineage (NCBI taxonomy): Eukaryota > Metazoa > Arthropoda > Insecta > Zygentoma > Lepismatidae > Lepisma > Lepisma saccharinum. The sequence goes on from NC_139246.1 coordinate 3,998,794, forward strand.
TCATGTATCACATGACCCGCATATCTTTTTAAATAAAAAAAGTTGAATTCAAGATGGCGGAACCAAGATGGCGGCCGTCCCCGTGACATACTTCAAAAGGTGTCCCCCTAGGTCTATTTTGTATCGCCCATATCAAATTCCATGAAAATATATCACTACGGATATTACAAGGGGTGGTAAGGGACTTCTGATACACCCTGTACAGATCATGTACCGTCACGGACACTTCTGGATTGAAGCGATTCAATTAAAAGTAAATGGGAGTCGTTACAACCCAGAAGTGTCCGTGACTGTACATGCAGTTTAAAATCTGGTGAAAATACTCAAAAGCTAGCTTCACCACATAGATCATATGTCACCACCTGGTTAAAAGAGACTGCTGAACAGTCAACTTGGCCGCCTGTGGATCTCCCTTATCGCACAATGCGAGGACAAGCTTGCGTTCTGACGTCACCGGAGAATACTTTCATTGTTAGGCTAGATGCCTAAGTTATTAGTTTATGCTTGTTAGGTTTAGTTCTCTTTACATAAATAATATATTTACAATGTATTTATGTTACGAGAACCAAACCTAACAGACTTAACATAACAACGCAGGCATTCTTCATCTGACGTCAGGTCAGAACGCAACGTTGTCCTCGCGTTGTGCGATAAGGGAGACACAAGTAGGTATATCAGGTGACTTCGATGCTTTAAAGTTGGCTTCATGATACCTTACATTCTCTTATTTTTGTTCGCATTTTCTATGATGGTGTAATTTGGTTGGTCCTGGGTTCGAATCCCGCTCGGGTTTGGTTGTTTGTGAATGTCCATTCATCAATTTCATCCTTTCATCACTCATTCCCATCTTCGAAAATTAGCCAAGAGGCACAAAACGCGAAGTAAAATAAACAATCAATCAATCAATTATACTTTTTTTTTTACAACTCTAGGTGGCAACATGTAATTTTGCTGCACCAGCCTGCCTTTTCTTGACAAAACCTATTTGGCCTCTCCAATTTCTACCTTCCACAGAACTACAGCATCTTGAATAACGTAGTGTGGAAAACGACTCAAGAAACTGGTTCCCGAAACGGATGACAACATAGATGGCAGTGCGATCAGCACAGCTGCTAATTTTCTTATGAAGGTAATGCGGCTTAGTTAGTTTTTGGAATATATTGTGTAGATTTGTTTTTATTGAAAGGCTGTAAGTGAAATGATGGAAACAGTTATATTTGTGGAGTGATTTGCAGTCACAAAATGGCATTAATTTGGAAAGAAAAGTAAAATAAAATGAATAAATAAATAGCATGGGTAACATAAGAAGAAACTTCGCAATGTGATTCCAGACGTCAGGTGTTGGATTGTGTACTAGAGTTTATTTTTCTATGTTGTTAGAATGTAAATAGTATCCTGAGAGATATTTCATACCGAGGCAACAAACCACAAGTGTCGCTTAGAAGCGAGCTGTTGGTAATCAATGCAGCCTTTCGAACCGTAGGGACACAAGCTCTGACTGCATAGTTTCCTTAAGGAGATTTTGGATCAAAGCGACACGCGACAAACGATACGGGGATTTCACACCAAAGCGACACGGGTCTTTCTGTCCAAGGCAACTTTCATACCGAAGCGACACATGTCACTTGGAAACGAGCCAATCAAGAGCAACATTTCACATCGTAGCGGCATGACGGGCAGCACAGGCTAGCGTTCGGTTGCTGAAATCCTCAAGCGAGAAGTGTCGCGTGCAGCTTGTCGCTTTGGTGCACAATCTCCCTAAAGCAAGACACTCATTGCATTGCGCATGCGCGAACAACTAACCACGGCAACACGTTACAAGCTATTGGGGATAAGTGCCCAGTATGAGCGACACGCGTGGCTTATCGTGTCGCCTAGATCTGTTGTTGTAACATGCGGTTTATCGTGTTGCCTTGATCTGCTGTTCACATAATTAGCAGCAAACGCTTGCTAATAGACTGAAGGCACCATCAGGATGCGCAATCCTGGAGGAACAGGGGGATTTCACCCCCATTAACAATCTTGGCCTCAAAAATTCCCCCACCAAAAATGTCAGGGGGGAGAGTTTTTGTTATAACAAACAAGAGATAAGCAATTACTTTTAATTGCAAATATACTTTACTAAGAATAATATTATAAACACACACATTAGTATAGGTGTGAGTATTGAATGTATTCTCTCTCAACAGATCATTAACAAATCTACATCAATACATACAATAAAAGTAAAAAAAGAATGCAAGAAAAGAATAACTATGAAATTAATTGATTTATCATAAAGCACAAACTAAAAAAACCCACACATAATAAAAACCCCTTCAACTATTTCATAATGTTTTAACATCTTTAACCGGTTAGTAAAGGAATTTATTAGCTGCTTTGCAATATCTGATATGTATAAAAGTAACAAATTAATTTCGTTTATGTATAATTATCAATAATAGTAATAATAATAATGTATTTTTATTGAGTAATTCATTTTTACTTTTAATAACATTACAAATATGTATCGTATAATTTACACATATGTTTGTGGGGGAGGGTATTTGTAAAAGAAGAACTTCCTCCCCACCAGTTTTCAATGATTTCGCACCCTGTGCACCATGTCGCTTGTCACTTAGTTGAGAACTCCCAGAGCTTTCAGACCGAAGTAACAAGTAGCACGCGAATGCGGCATATGAACGTGTCGTTTGCTGTTTTGGCCTCAGGCGCAATAAATGCTATTTTACAGTCTGGAAGTGTCTGTGTCACTAGTCACATCAGTGTGAACATCCTATGCCGCTTGTCCCATTGGTCTGAAAGTTTCCTTACACTCATGTCGATGGCCCTAAGGAAGTTTTGTGGGTTTCCCCTTGTCATTTCATGCAATCATCATTAGCATCATCGCCGCGATTAGTTTAAAGCGGAAGAAAAGAGACCAAAAATACAAATGCTTCAGTGTGTATATATTTAGAACAAATTATGATGATGATAATAATAAAGAACCTAATTCATACACAAAAATTTAGTTACCAAGTGCATTTCACTCGTATAGTTTGTCCCGTATTATTAATGAAAGTATAACGATAACAGGACGTGGTCGACTGCCTAGAATGTTCGTTAATATCTTGGCGACCACTGTACCAAATATCATAGCAATTATCACATTCATAGAAATGTTTCATGTAAAAGAACCTGACGTTGGAGTGAAAACTTCATTTACTTCCATTATAAGCAGACGAATACCATTCAGCTGTGCCGACACCAACGCCTCTAGCGATATCATATTCGAGTGGAAACAGCCAGAGAACCTAGAACAGTGTCGCTTTCCACACTACGTTATTCAAGACGGTGTACCCAGAACTCAAGTTGTGGCGCGAGGCTATACCATTTCTAGAGTCTGAAGGCAGTGTATGTAAGAACAGTATTTGTCGTATTAGGAGCGGAAACCGGTAGGTGACACTAGCTATCAATGCGCTGACAGAGCCCTCTAACGGAAATTTCTCAAACTACGTGTGACTCAAAGTCAAGTCTGCATTTTGGCATGTAAATGCAAGAATGCAGTCAGGCATCGGGAGATAAGGAAAGAAAGAGAGAGGGGGAGATAGATAGCAAAGAAGGTAGGGAGAGAAAGTAATGTTTCGAGAAAAATAAATAATTCTTCCGTCTAAAAACCACGCGGGATTGATGGACCGCTAGGGCGAATTTAAATTGAGAAACTGACTGAGTAAGCTAAGATTTATCGTAAGATGTACACTTTCTCTTCTGGGTACCAGATTGAATACTAAGGTAGAAATTGTTGAGTTAAAGTATGCTGTATTCTGTTTGCTACTAACGTGACAAAATGGTTTAATGGGAAGAAGCATTCATGCCATTTTCTGTTCTCATGAAACAATGTCAACCTACGAAGTATGTACATTGATGATCAGTAAAAACAGTCTTTCCAGAAAAATTATGTGGACATCCAAATACTGAATAGTGATATCGGAGAAATAGAATCAGGTCATATCAATAGTCTGACTTAACAGCGATACACTATTTTTCCTAAGAACTAAAGGTGAGAGAACCAGCTGGTTTTTGGGTAACCATAGCATATCCTCCCCCAACTCTCTCCTTTCGGCAGCGGACGAGAAACTCGTGGATGGAACGAAATTATTTGGGAGACTATGAAACCTAATTTCCATACCTTACCACCACTGAATACCCAACCCACCCCATGATGAAGTGATAGCAAAGCAGAGCAATTATAGAAATATTATGAAACATATTGGTCCATCATTTCAGCTGAATTGTTGTATCTTCAAACAGCTTTCAGAAGTGATTGTGCAAAGCTTCTGTATGAGAAGTACAATACAATTCTGCGTAGCTTTCCAGAGGTACTACTACTGTAATCTTATTCTACCCGTCACTGTAGCATCTTAGCTACCTTACATAAAGCTACAAGCCTCAAAATAACATTTTCTTCCCTCTCACGCTCACACATATAAGTACATAAATAGAGAGGCCATTGAATATATTTTGACTGGCCGCGGTGGCTCAGTCGGTAACGCGTCTGACTACCATGCTAAAGGTCCCGGGTTCGATCCCCGGCCGGTTCAAATCCGGGAACTTTTCTAACGATGGAAGCTGCCCCGGCGCCCACCCAGCGTCGAATAACATGGGTACCTGGGGGGTAAAGGCGGTCAGGGGCGTGATGCTGATCACATCACCCCCGCTCACGACCGGATCAAGAAAGTGTGGGGCGTTACCCCCACACCCCCTATACGCCTTCATGGCGTAGTGCTATGCACAGGGGAACGAACACTTTACCTTTACCTTTATTGAATATATTTTGCAGGAGGAACGAAATGTGTAGATTCGACACTGCACAGAAGTAATGATTTCTGTAGAAATTATAAAATAGTCGTTCAATACAGAAATATGCTAGAAAAATAATTGACCTTGCTAAAAGAAGAACAGGTTCCTTCTACGCTGCCTAAAGTTATAACAATCGGTTCTCTACTTATCTGGTCATCTCCAAAATTTGGCGCTAACTTGTTTTTGAGGAAAGCGTCTTGCTTAATTTTATTTACAATTCCTCCTTGGTCTAATCTCTCCAACAACCTGCCAAATCTCTCTTTATAAGGATAATTCTTCTGCACACCAAATCCGATTGAGTATTGCACAAAAGGTTGTTTACTTACATGAATGACCTCCATAGCGTTGAGTGCTAATTCATTGACCTTACTCACATGTAAGTCATCAAGTGTTTTACATATAGAGATATATTTACCTTCGCGAATATTTTCTAAGATCTGTCCGCAGTTCTTCTCAATGTGATGTTTGCGAGCAAATTGTCTGGCTCTTTCATCATCAAAAAACTTCTTTACTCCCCAGAACTCATCTTTCCACTCCACATTGCTTTCTATATATCCTCTATGGCGTCAAGAGGTTTGGTGTAAGGAACGGTGAGGTCAGTGACGAGTGTACTGCAGTATGCTGAGGTTATGACTACACACATCGTCAACCATACTTGATCCAAATAACGTAATATTTCGAAGAGGTTTTCTCGGGCAATCAGCTAGGTGATTTCCGGAAAGGATTTCGAGAGCTAACGTCACTCTCATCTTCATTCCCTGAAGATTAGAGTGACGTTAGCTCTCGAAAGCTCGGAAGCCTTTCCGGAAATCACCTGGCTGATTGGCCGAGAAAACCTCTTCAATATTCGCCTCCAGGAAAGCTTCAAGAATTATAACGTAATATTTGTTCAGTAGGCTCCTTTGGAAGACCTACAAGTGTTAAAGATCTTATTGTGCTAATCAAAGTATACGTAAATTTACAGTAAGGACTTGGGACCTTTGTTTTATGTATTATCACATGGTGAAATCGAGCCACAACACACTGAAGACCACTCCGCAACAAAAATAACATAGTCTGCCAATTAGGGTAAGGATGTGGTTTCCGAGTTAAGAATTTCAGGTAGTGTCGTCCGCAGGCAACTGTTTGATGGATAAACTCAAGAAAGTTGCTTGTGATCCACAGAGAACAATATCCTACGTCCGCTCTTTTGTGGGCTAGGTCACCCACCAACCTTACAAGCGTGCCATGGGGCAGAGATTGTCCCCAGTTCATGCCATCAGCAGGTTCTCTCAGAGTCCATGAGATATTCAAGGCTCTTGATAGCTCTTTCAATATCAACATTTCCACTCCAAGACAGGATCCGTTATCGATGCAAGTAGTATCATCAAATCCATGTTTGAAGGAACTCACGCGCAAATGTCTCCTGCATGAGGTGGAGGAATCATCGGAAAACCATACGTCTTCCACTGTCGGTGTTTCCTCTACATTCCAAGTGGTTAAAAGTTTCGTCCTGTTTTCACAATTGTGTTTCACGACTTTATACAGATCTCTTTCTGGTGCCATGTCAGTGATTTCCCGAGCATTTCCAAAAATATACACACAGTGACTCAAAAGTTCAGTGTCCATATGAAAAGCAATGTGGTGTGCAACATCTTCATTTAGAGTAAATAGTATCATCTTCTTTGGATGCTTATTTTCTTGTTCTACAATGCTGAGGAAACTATGTACAACCAAAACCATTATTGCACAATCCTGAAAACCTAGTGTTTTGAACTGCTTCATATCATTATTGAGGTTAATAGAGTTCTTGCTTGTAGTGTAAACTACAGGAGACTCTGAAACCTGAAGAAAAGTTTTCACTACGTTCTTCTGAAACTCTACAATATCAGATACAATATGGAAGCAAGGCATCACATTTACACATTTACATTTACCATATCTTATCTTCAAATGAATACTTGCAGCTGTATCCAGTGACAGAGCGTTTAGTTTACATATTAGAATTGAATATCGTAATATCCTCAGTTGTGAAACAGTTTTGTTTGTCATTTTCAATATGTAACAGATGTAAACACTGAAAAGAAGAAAAATATATGAAAACCTAACCTAAATCAGGTATTATTCAATTTAACTCATGATTAAAATACCAATTCCGGAATTCCAAGACAATATAGTTCATTTAAAGAAAGGTTCGTTTGTTCTGAAAATTCAATTAAATTGATTTAAATAATTATATTCGTTTATTTATTACGAAACATTTTTCAAATAACAAAACGAACAATCTGACTTTCATTTATCACCCAAACCCCAAACAGCTCCCAAAGTCCTATCTTTAGTGAACAGAATTATGTTCATGCCTGGAGCACAGCGTTTGTAAAAACACCATGAAAGTCTTCGATGTTGCCTCAGACAGTGATGAAGATTGAAAACTTTATGTTTTTAATAACTAAATGACTTTATCGGCATTTAATATAGCTCTTTCTAAATGCATTTTCTTTACAAACACTAACATATGATTATTATATATATTACTGTCATAAACTAATACGTGTACCTGAAATAACAACCTAACCTATGTAACACTTGCATACATAAAAACATGCTTGTTTGAAGCCTCACTTTATCTAATCATTGGATGACAGTCATTTTAATATTCAAGATGACCGCTCTGACTTAATACATCATACTATTCTGCCAATTTGACACCAACATTGTTATGACAATATATTCGGAACATGATTTATATACAATATAATATTTCTAACGAAGACTATTTTGAAATTGAGATGGCTGTTGTAATATCATGATTTAAAAATTGAAGCCTATTTTGTCTTGTACAGTAGGATCCATGAGTATTACCGTGTAAATTGTCCATCACCATGTTCTTGCACTTTATATAACCCAATAACAGCTTCAAGAATTAAAAGAAAACTCAAAACAAGCTGTTGACAATTTCTGCACCAGCATACATAAAAATCCATCTCCTAAAAACACATAGGACGTGAGAGAAAAATTAATGAAAATAGTAATGGGCAATTTGCACGGTAATACTCATGGATCCCACTGTACTTTGAATAATAAGCAATATAAGAAAATCTCAATTACACTTCTAATAAACAATATGCAGGAAGTGCCGCATACGCCTACAATATTAGTCAAATTAACTTTGTAACTGCTATTTATCTGTTTTCTGACGAGAATGTGTAGAAAACTATAAATGTGGTAAAATGCAATAATGCCCCTTTTTATTTTGTATACCTTTCTACTATTTACTAAACTTTGAACTCGACGAAAGATTTGTATGTGAGTATAAAATTACTTTCACATTTGAAATGTTTTCTCTCTTCCTCCCAATGAAATGTCAAATGTTCGTCAACACAATATAACTACAATTTCTGAATAAAATAACTGGACTCTTGTTTACTTCGTTGTCTGAAATAAATGTTGGTATTCATAAGAGAATATATCAGCTCCAATATTGATTTCAGACAACACTTATTCAATTATTCGTCATAATGTCCTATTGATTTAGGTCAGATCGGAATCATCACCTGGATTGCACAATTTTACTTAATACTGCAATTTACCAAAATCATCAATAATTTATACCTATGTGAGTATACTCGGCACTGAGGCGATGGCAATTCCGATACAAAATATCTGACATGACTATCAAGTCCACTTGTTCTTTAGACTGTAAACGTTGTTCATGTCCAATCGCATGCGATACAACGTGTACAAACGATTATGACATTTCGTCATTGAGAAATTCTAGCGTACTACGTCATGCAATTTTCACGAACTACTTGTAATTATCATTATTATTATCATTGTTATATTTACCCAATTCTGTAAACTTTGAAAATAAAGATGAATTATAAATTGATCTAATATTTGAAACTAAATAAACTTAGGGTATTATGGATTCCCCCATATCATCTTTTGACCACACTCCTACAGGTGTGAATTTTTATTCAAAATTTCGTCAGCCCATTCTTAATAGCTTGTCATTTAATATCACACGATCCATACTTTAATAATAGTCTTAAATTTTATCCAGGGTGACTATGAAGGTGATTCGCTGAATCACTACTTTTTCCAAATAAATCTTTATTCTATTAAGGTTGTTGAGAAACGGACTCAACAAATTGCTTACTGTAATTGTAATTATTGTTGCCACAATATCATAAGGCTTGCAAAAAATTGGCACAGATCCCTCCTTTATTGGAATACTAGATTTGATTAAGAATCCGCTAATTAATCAAGCTGTTCATACAGAATTTTATGATGTAGACATTGTATTAAGGCTGATGTTGTAATCAACAAAACCTCCTTAAGTATGTACTCTCTAGTTGAAAACTTATCGATTTATTACTGACAAAACAAACTCATCTTCAATCTCGAAATGTAATTTCGTTATCATGTTACCATTCTACTATTAAATATGCAAGTAATACACTATTTATAATGTAGTAATTTTAAGATGATGTTATGCTTCTCTAACCTAAATCAGGATTTGAAAAATGAATGAAGAACAAAGAAATAGACGGAAGAATGTGATGAAAAACCTTCACGCTACAGTTTCACTCGGAACTTTTCTTTTTACCGCAGTTGAGACTAAAAAGAGCAACAACAGAATGACCATACCATCTCTCTAAAATCTAATATGCAACGGTCATTCCACAACCATATTATACAATTTCAACAAAGCGAGTATGTTATTTCTGAGGGTTTAGGTCTTAGAAATAAAACAATGCAAGATAATGTTCATTCTTCATTCTATTCGTTTGGTCACACACACAGTCATTACATGGCTATTTATTTTCGTCATAATAACAAAGTAAAATTCAAAATATTATGAAACTATGTAAAACTCCCCAGATGTTATTGCAGATAAAAATAATATCATCTTCATCGCCAGATTCCTGGACATAGTGAGAATTTTAATACGATACATCTGCAACTACAGGAGCTTGTATGATGCCCTGAAGTGCTCAAATATTGCTCAAATATTGCTCATTCATCAATGTGCATTCTATCCAGTATTATTAGTGTAAATTAATGTTCCATGTGCATGGGAACTTGAATATTAAGTATCTATTGTGCTTTTGCATTGTGCAAAATAGTATTGTAATTGGAATCATTTCCCTTCTTTACGCATCAAAATGGCAAAGTAAATAAAACATTTCTGTGTTTGACGAGTAAATAATAAGGAACTAAATTATTTTTGGAAGTAATACCAACATAAAGATCCTTGAGTGATTCTCGAATGTAAAGCTTCTCGCTAGAACGCGTTGGAGCTTCCATACCTACATGGCAAAATAATAATAATAAAAAACATAACTAGCATAAATTAATTGGATGAAACTTAACTTTGCCAACATGCTGAATCATTAGATAGGTTATCTCTGCGACCAAATAACGCATATATTCTGAAAGGACAAAATCAAAATTCTTGTAAAGTCTGAAAAATCGTCAAGGTTAACTTGGTTTTTATAGGTTCACATTAAAATATTTTATACCTCGACAGGGTGGGGGGGGGGGAGCTGTATGGGTCCGGGCCTGGTTGGACCGCATGGGAAACCATTATGATTTTACTCTTACGAGATCTCTCCAATTACACCCACAACTACCACTTACCTTGAAAATAATATGAAACGGAAGCGTTGACAATTAATACTGGGATAGGAAATAATCGTGGAAAAGCAATTGACGTCATCGACTATACATGTCCTACATAACACCATTAAGCCTTGTTTCCATGCTATGAAAAACTCAATATGCTGACGAAGGCAGACATTTATTTTATTATAAAACATAAATTAAACGTAAGGTTTCAACCTTCTAGCAAGGTCTTCTTAAGACTCTGCACCAAGTACAAATGTAAGAAGGTACAAAACAGGACGATATATATACACAAACATTACTCCCCTCCAGACTATTAGAAAGTTATTCTGGAACATTCTAGCAGTTGGCCTTCCCTTGTCAACTGTACTTTCACATAAAAGGCTAAACATATTTTCTTCCATGTAGAATGTGGTTGATTCTTTATCTCACGCTCTTTTTCCTTAATTTTTCTCCCTTCTCCTCTCCTCTTTCTCTCTTGTCCTTTCCACTCTTTCTAACACCTTCTTCCATTCTTTGTTTAACTTCAGTCCCCCATTGTAGTTCATTGTGTCTTCTTCACCTTTCTTCTCTATTGCCTTGGACTCCTTCCATTTTCTCACTAGTAATCTCTTCTCCCTTCCTATCTGCTTAGCCACATCCCATTCTATGTCATGTCCTGTTTCTCTCGTGTGTTTAAATATCGCATTTCTCTCTCTCTTAAGCCGTACATTATCCCTATGTTGTTTCAACCTGTCTTTCAGCCTCTTTTTCGTTTCTCCTATATACACACTCTGACATTCTTTACATTTCACTTCGTAGATAATTCCTTCCTCTTCCTCTTCTCTGTTTTCCTTTTTCTTGTTTGCATTCTTCGCTATTCTTAAGATGCTTCTCCCTCCCTTCCTGTAAGTTTTTATGCCCGCTTTCCTAAGCACTTTGCATATCTTTTCTGTGGTCTTCCCCATACTCCTTATTCCAAACCTCCGCTCTTTTTCTTTCTCTTCCAATTCTCCCCTGCCACTTTTCTTCCTTCTTCTGTTTATGTCCATTCTATCCTCCTTCTCATAGCCATTCTTTTCCAGCTGTTTGCATAGGCTATTTATTTTGCCTTCTTTTTCACATTCTTTCGTGCATATTTTCTTGACTATGTCCTCCATATTCTTTATAAAGTTTCTTTTTGTCACCCCACTTACATCACTTCTATTGTGGCAAAATACCCCTGCTGCACACTCCTTCTGATGCGAAAGTTTAGGAAAGCGACGCTAACTTACGACGTTAAAAGAAAATAAGATTAGAGTAACGTTAGCTCTCGAAAGTTTGGAAACAGTTCCAGAATTTACCTGGACGACAAGCCAAGATAATTTATTCGTCATTCGTTGCCAGAGAAGCTTCAAAGACTTACGCCAACCAGAAATTCAATTTTTCGCTCATGCAGGTGCCAGTTTTGCTCTTCCTGATTTTACAGGTGTAATTTCAAATATAATTACACCAATGATGACGTAAAATGGTCATCAATCAAGGTTATTGAATATGGCAGCATGCATTGTTACCCTTCCGTTTCATATTATTTAAGACAATGGACATTGATGGTTTTAAACTCCTACACTCTTTATTACGATACGAATCATTTGGATTTCCTGTGGGTCGAATTAAATAAATACGCTGCACCAAGAAGGATCTGCCTCACTTATTCAAGAAGAATCGCCATGATGCACCAATTGGTCTTCTGTCTGCTCGTCGCTTCACTCTTCACAGGTGGTGATCTTCAGGGTGTAAGTATAATTTTTGTACTGCCTTTATGAAGCTACGTGCAGTGATATTTAACCTGCTCATAACACTGGACAACAAGTCCATTTAACACAGAAAACTTGTCGATTCTCATTCAATTTTTCCACTGATTTCAAATCTGCTTACTGTCTTTTTGTATCCGTCATAGATTTTTGTAACTCACATTTGTCTGTAATGAAATAACATATTCTGTATTCTGACCTAAAATCTACTTCATGATGATTTCATGCAGTATGAAGCTTGAGGAACATCTCTCCTGAGTGTCAGAAGTAGTCGTCTGACGTTCGTGGCTCCATGTACCTTAGTAACGGTTTTCCATGGTAGATGTTTCCTGATGGAAACCGTATTTCATTGGCTCGCTCCAAACCACTCATAGCATGTCACATGCTGCATGTGATGAAACCCTCTCTGCAGTGGCGGCGAATGGGTTCCAACAGGTGCGAAAACTTGGGGGCAAGGACAGTATATTTCTCTTTGTAAATAAGTTTTAGCAAAACTTAACAGTGTCACTCAGAAAGCATAGCAGTGGCCCAAGATTATCCTGATCGCCTATTTTGCAGTCAAATTAAAGCTTAAATGATTTCCTAATCAATGGAGTTATGTTTCGTCTTCGGCATTTGAAAGTAAACTCACGGAAGACATAAAAAATAATTTTTTGGTGGTAAACGCACTTACGAGACATTTTTAAATACATGCCCACTGTATAGCACACAAATCATGCCCAATCAGTTCCAATAAACTTATTTATGTCACAAAACGGAAGAGAACTGTATTCCAACTCAAATGTTACCATTGCCGTTTATTGTCATTGCAATAAACCATTGTTTTATCATTGTTGTCAACAATGATTGCCTTGCGCAGAAACTTTTTAAGCAAAAAAAAAAAGTTGGCAGAAGCAATGGACAGTTACAGGGAAGACTAATGGGGAAAAATATTATTCAATTCAACCACTTATACCTAAAGAACCTTGGTATCAAGACATTAACCTCTCAAGAAACTCTTTAACAAGTCTTCTTAGATGTCGGTTAATTACACCCTAGCCCCTAAAGACTTGTACACTAGGAAGATTGTACAATCCCCAATCTGTCAGTGTGGTGCAACTGAAGGAACACCTGATCATATTATATTTGAATGTCGTCTTAATGTAACTACGCGTGATTATTTCTTAAGAGATCTAAAAGAAGCAGGATATAATGTCCCATACGCCTTGTCAACACTTTTGAGGAACCCCACTAAGAAGATACTATATGTACTTACCAACTATATTGTAAGAGAAAATATTGTATTATAAAATTATGAAATTAAAAAATTATGAAATGTAAAACAAATGTAACTGGTGCATAGCAGCAAAGCTACAACCAAATATACATTTATAAAAAGAAAAGAAAAGTCACTTTTATCCATGTTTTGGAACTCAAGGTGTTTATAATTTTGCCATTATACGAGTAATAGAGCTTAATGATAGAGAAATGGCTACGCGTTACAAAAAAATGGAGCCCGATAGAGAAATTCTCACTTCATATTCAGAATCAGCATGCCAAGAAACATAAGATGAACATTAAAAATAAAATTATTATTTAACAAAATCATCATTTGCAATGTTACCCAAGCAGATCTAGTGATCAATTAAAGATCTCGCCACTGCATGGATAATTGAGTGATCAGTGGTGTGCCCAGTTTTTTCGAAAGGGTGTAGTGGTTACGTTTGCTCTTTTAGTAGTCAGGGTTCATTTTGCCACTTTTTCTCCCTTTCATGTTTTTATTTAAGAAATTCTGGGCCTAAGAGGACTGTTATGACCCCCACCAACCCCCCTTTGGGTAAGCCACTGTGGGTGAGGTAAAATAGCTGCTATCCCGGTGTAACAAAGACAGTAGAATCAAAAATACTTAACGGAAAATAATGTATTCATAACGACGCTCGGCTATTGTTATTCTGTCATTTTTAATTATGATTAATGGTTTTTTTCCTTATCGAGGGGTGACGCTATTGTTATTTAATCAACCGCCACGTGTCGTGGGTGGAGGAGGAGATGAGTCATCGATGACTCATGCACACGTGTGAGTTTGAAATTAATGGTTTTCCATTAGTGCACAAAAGACACTATTATGTATTTCGTTTTCGACCTAAGCTAACACTATTGTTGTATTTTATTAATGCGTTTCTGCCGGATATGAGTCACAGATGATTTATACAGACGTGGGAACTTGGAATTAATGGTTTTTCCATTAATGTACAAAAGACATTTTCGGCCTATTCTAAGGCGTCACGTCCGGCCATTTTGGCGTCGGTGGTGAGTCATATTTGGTATAATTAAGGATCCGGATTTACCCGTATTCAACCGGTGCCGACGCGTTCGATCGGAGGTAGAAGATATTATAACACATGTTCGCTTTAAAGGCGAAGAAATTGAACGATGTAGCCTATATGAAAACGAAGTATGCGGGCAGAAGATATGCTATTAATATTAACCTGTTACGGAAGAACCTGTTATGTGGTTGCATTCATCGGCACCCTCAAACCGCGAGCGTTCATTGATGCACGAGGGGGAAGAAAGGTTCGCCATTGTTCCGTCCCCCTTCGCTTGGTCTTCTTCCGAAGTTGAATGGAAGTCAAGTGTCGCCAAATTTTTACACACGACTATTGATTTTCTTTGAGGTTCCAATTTTATTTGGTGGAAGTAATCTACGCGGTATTTCTGCCGCCTTTCGTAACATTGCAAAGACTATTTGACCAAAACCGTAAGGAATTTGGCTGAACTAGGAACATTCAGTTCCAGTATCTACAGGTTAAAGTGGATGCGATCCACTATTTGCCCTTATTTCGGGGTTGCGAACCACGGACCATTTGATTATTGCCTTATAAACATCAGGATTCACGTAAAATTGACCACATGTTTTTACTGTTAGGGACAATATTTCGCATTTTTTTGTGTATTTTTACTCAGAAAACTCTATTTGAACGATTCAAGCAAGAGTTCGAATGGCAATTTAGACACACAAACTATGTTTCTTCAACTTTAGCTGAAATTTAGGTTTATTTTTTTACTCTAATATCACAATTTCTTCTATTCAGACAACATTTTTTATTAAATTTTGGACTCACAAAGACATTTTTCAACTTTTAACTTGTTATTTTAAAAGTTTATTTCCATTTTTTACTCTAATATCACAATTTCTTCTATTCAGGCAACATTTTTTATTAAATTTTGGACTCACAAAGACATTTTTCAATTTTTAACTTGCTATTTTAAAAGTTTATTTCCATTTTTTACTCTAATATCACAATTTCATCTATTCTGGCAGGAGTGTTTATTCCAGTTTAGACTTGCAAAGATAATTTTTTCAACTTTTTTTATTAATTTTTCTATTTATTGCCTTTTGTATCTTATATTTATTAATTCTTAACTTTGAGTTTTGTTCTTTATTTAAAGAATTTCTCTAATCACTAAGGAAGAAGTACTTTTAAGTAAAACTGTACCCACAAACTTTATTATTACTATTATTATTATTATTATTATTGTTGTTTTTGTTTTGATGTAGTTGTTGAATCTTGTTGTTGTTGTTAGGGTTTATTGACTTCCACTACGGTATTTTTGGTTTGCTTCGTAGGAAAGTTTGTTTATTTTAGAGTTTCCTCGGTATTTTCTTACTGTTAGGGTAGGTAAAGTTTCCTAAATATATGAGTAGGGTTCCATATATTCTTGTTCTTGCATGTTTTTCATATGATGTGATCTCCACAACTCTCCAAGTGCTTTTACTGCATGTTTCCATTTTTATTGAGGCTGAGTGATTCCTAGAGCCACTTTATGCATGAGAGAAAGCTTGAAAATTTTGATCTCAGATAATCGCCAATCTTATGTCAGAGTATTTTCGAGTATATTTTAGACTTATTATGGGCCACTAGAATATCACGGCTTGCTTAATTTTTAAGTATGTTGCGCAGTTATTGTATTTTTGCTTTTGCTTACTAGATAAATTGTATGAAATGTTTAATATTTGTACCTTTTTTTTGCACTTATAAGAGGCCAAACTTTTACTGTAACTAAAATTATTATGTCTCTAGGCACTGTAACCCCTTTACCAAGAGTACTATAACTGCCTGTTTATTAATATTGTTTCTTTCATCCCTTAAATATAACAATTTAACAATATAATGACAAATCACAGGACAAGCCACGTTGTCATCTGCTAACATCGACTTGTCCTGTGATTTGTCATTATATTGTTAAATTGTTATATTTAAGGGATGAAAGAAACAATATTAATAAACAGGCAGTTATAGTACTCTTGGTAAAGGGGTTACAGTGCCTAGAGACATAATAATTTTAGTTACAGTAAAAGTTTGGCCTCTTATAAGTGCAAAAAAAAGGTACAAATATTAAACATTTCATACAATTTATCTAGTAAGCAAAAGCAAAAATACAATAACTGCGCAACATACTTAAAAATTAAGCAAGCCGTGATTTTCTAGTGGCCCATAATAAGTCTAAAATATACTCGAAAATACTCTGACATAAGATTGGCGATTATCTGAGATCAAAATTTTCAAGCTTTCTCTCATGCATAAAGTGGCTCTAGGAATCACTCAGCCTCAATAAAAATGGAAACATGCAGTAAAAGCACTTGGAGAGTTGTGGAGATCACATCATATGAAAAACATGCAAGAACAAGAATATATGGAACCCTACTCATATATTTAGGAAACTTTACCTACCCTAACAGTAAGAAAATACCGAGGAAACTCTAAAATAAACAAACTTTCCTACGAAGCAAACCAAAAATACCGTAGTGGAAGTCAATAAACCCTAACAACAACAACAAGATTCAACAACTACATCAAAACAAAAACAACAATAATAATAATAATAATAATAGTAATAATAAAGTTTGTGGGTACAGTTTTACTTAAAAGTACTTCTTCCTTAGTGATTAGAGAAATTCTTTAAATAAAGAACAAAACTCAAAGTTAAGAATTAATAAATATAAGATACAAAAGGCAATAAATAGAAAAATTAATAAAAGAAGTTGAAAAAATTATCTTTGCAAGTCTAAACTGGAATAAACACTCCTGCCAGAATAGATGAAATTGTGATATTAGAGTAAAAAATGGAAATAAACTTTTAAAATAGCAAGTTAAAAATTGAAAAATGTCTTTGTGAGTCCAAAATTTAATAAAAAATGTTGCCTGAATAGAAGAAATTGTGATATTAGAGTAAAAAATGGAAATAAACTTTTAAAATAACAAGTTAAAAGTTGAAAAATGTCTTTGTGAGTCCAAAATTTAATAAAAAATGTTGTCTGAATAGAAGAAATTGTGATATTAGAGTAAAAAAATAAACCTAAATTTCAGCTAAAGTTGAAGAAACATAGTTTGTGTGTCTAAATTGCCATTCGAACTCTTGCTTGAATCGTTCAAATAGAGTTTTCTGAGTAAAAATACACAAAAAAATGCGAAATATTGTCCCTAACAGTAAAAACATGTGGTCAATTTTACGTGAATCCTGATGTTTATAAGGCAATAATCAAATGGTCCGTGGTTCGCAACCCCGAAATAAGGGCAAATAGTGGATCGCATCCACTTTAACCTGTAGATACTGGAACTGAATGTTCCTAGTTCAGCCAAATTCCTTACGGTTTTGGTCAAATAGTCTTTGCAATGTTACGAAAGGCGGCAGAAATACCGCGTAGATTACTTCCACCAAATAAAATTGGAACCTCAAAGAAAATCAATAGTCGTGTGTAAAAATTTGGCGACACTTGACTTCCATTCAACTTCGGAAGAAGACCAAGCGAAGGGGGACGGAACAATGGCGAACCTTTCTTCCCCCTCGTGCATCAATGAACGCTCGCGGTTTGAGGGTGCCGATGAATGCAACCACATAACAGGTTCTTCCGTAACAGGTTAATATTAATAGCATATCTTCTGCCCGCATACTTCGTTTTCATATAGGCTACATCGTTCAATTTCTTCGCCTTTAAAGCGAACATGTGTTATAATATCTTCTACCTCCGATCGAACGCGTCGGCACCGGTTGAATACGGGTAAATCCGGATCCTTAATTATACCAAATATGACTCACCACCGACGCCAAAATGGCCGGACGTGACGCCTTAGAATAGGCCGAAAATGTCTTTTGTACATTAATGGAAAAACCATTAATTCCAAGTTCCCACGTCTGTATAAATCATCTGTGACTCATATCCGGCAGAAACGCATTAATAAAATACAACAATAGTGTTAGCTTAGGTCGAAAACGAAATACATAATAGTGTCTTTTGTGCACTAATGGAAAACCATTAATTTCAAACTCACACGTGTGCATGAGTCATCGATGACTCATCTCCTCCTCCACCCACGACACGTGGCGGTTGATTAAATAACAATAGCGTCACCCCTCGATAAGGAAAAAAACCATTAATCATAATTAAAAATGACAGAATAACAATAGCCGAGCGTCGTTATGAATACATTATTTTCCGTTAAGTATTTTTGATTCTACTAAAGACACCTATCAGAGTGGAAAAAGTCTTCAGATTTGCAGTCGAACAAAACTCATATGTCTTTCTAACTAACTCTTTAGCCTTCTAAAACCCGGAAGGTTCATGGCTGCAGCAACACTGGCCTTCCACCTGTTCCTATCCATCCCTACCGATTTCCTTTAGGTCCATCTCAACATTATCCCTCCATCTTCGTCTTGGCCTTCCTACTGGTCTCTTACCATCAGGTTTCCCAACAACAATCCCTGTAAACTCTTCTTTCCTCTCCCATTCGTGCCACATGGCATGCCCATCTAAGTCTCTCATATGTCTTTATTAGCCTCTGTTAACCCAAAAAAATTAGCATGAAAAGTAAGGGCGGTACACACTATACTCTTCCCAGGGAATCCCCGGAGCGAGTCAACGAGGACAAGTCTATGCGCAGGTAGTGACGCGAGAAGGTTCGACAAGTGAACGACGCGTGAGAGGTGAAGTGAATGCAGCTGCCAGCCGCCTGCAGCAGCGCTCAATGCTTTGCTCCACAGACTCTCGAGACAGAGTATAAGACTGCCCATGAGTGAAAGGCGAAACGAGTCCGTGAATGGAAGAATGACGTCGTAAGGTGTATTCGATCCAACACTACTGTCGGATTAAAAATTATAGATACTCGAGTTTGGACTCCAATTAAAAATTAACCAGTAGACCGCCAAAAAAACGAGTTACATCAAAAATAACTTATTCAATTCTGCGTTAAGCTATGCCAACCATTTCTTTTTTCGAGAATGCCATCTATTTTGTATCGTCGTGAGAACAAAAAGAAAGTTGTTTTTTTAGTTCTGCAAACGATCGGTATCTTTGAAAATCTATAAATAAGAAATGGGTGATCTGATTGTAATGACATTTTAGTACAGTGCTGGCAGAAAGGTTGCAAACACAATTCTTAATTTTCAGATTTTTAAAATGCATCAATAAACAGTTCTTATGAAATTTGTTTTGGGGTTTTAAGTCCATTTCATGCACAGTAAGGCTAATGGGGACTGGACCTACAGTTTAAAGTGGAATCCGGACCACTATGTGCCTCCACCGGGTAACGAACCCGGGATCCCTTGATTACAAGGCGATGACGCTACCGCTGCGCCATTGGGGAGGCCCTTATCACATTTGAGAAACACCTTTTTCTTAGTGTTGGATAGTCCTAAGCCCCGCGACAAGTTAAGTTTGCAGCAACTTTTCGCCCATGTAGACCCAAACGTGCGCGCAGAATATAGTTCCGCTGGAATACTGCCGATTTTCTCAATGTCTGTGATATGAACGTCTCGGCGGTTGAGGCTAGACTCGCACGGGAGATGCTGAGCGCCGTTCTCGCGCGGCTTAATACATAAAACCTGCTGCAAACTTAACCTGTCGCGGGGTATAGAAATACAATATTGTTCTTGTTTTGAGACTCTTTACATCTGTCTTCAAAATCCATTGTCATTGTCAATTCACATTGTCATATTCTCGCGGCGATAGCCCACAGTTTCCACGGTTCAACGGACATCACTGTGAGCGGTGTTGTCACGTCCCACGTACATATTTACTCCGTTGAATAAAAATCTGCATAAAATCGGTTTCGCAATGTGAATTGACAACGATAATGGATTTTAAAAACAGATGCAAAGATCTTCAAAACAAGACCAAGATCATATTTGTAAGACTACCCAATACTAAGAAAAGGTTGTCTCTCAAAATTGATAAGAACGATTTATTGACGAATTTTAAAAATCTGAAAATTAAGATTTGTGTTTAAAACCTTCCTTTCTGCATTGTACTAATATTTCATCGCCATCAGACGTACCTTTTCAAAGAGAGCGATCATTTACAAAAATATTTTTTTTTGTTCTCACGACGATACAAAATGGAATGCGTACTCGAAAAAGAATGGTTAGCATACATTAACGCAGAATTCATTAAGCTAAATTTGATGTAACTCGTTTTTATGTAGGTCTTGTGGTTAAATTTTAATTGGAGTCCAAACTGGAGTATAATTTTTAATCCGACAGTAGTCCCCTCCATGACACACATCCCAAAGAGCACCGAGGACAAATAACCCTCAACTACTATGGCCAGTTAAAACACTTTTTAAATAATGCAATAGTACCAGAAAACTATAAAAAACTAATGACCTTACGTCAGGAACAACATTAATATATACAAGGATGGGCCGTGTACTTTCAGACGCTTACAAAAATAGTGTGAACACAGCATCCCTCACGTTTAAAATCTCGATCACTAGTAGAGGTGTTGTAATCAGCGTCACGACCCGCACACTATGCCAATTTACTAACAGGAATTCACTGGAAACCAGAGCCTCCTGGTGGAGGGATTACTAAGTCCAGTGATGGAACCCACGAGCGGCTAGGGACAGCATTAACACCTTGGGAAATACATGCTAAGAGCATCAAACCCAGCCGGATCTCCCACGTGCCTGTATGGCGCCTACAGATTAGGCCACCCCAACTTTCTCTCTCTCTCTCTCTCTCTCTCTCTTTCATCATTTATGAGAAATATACAGGGTTTCTATAAAATAGTTATACAAAAGTAACCGTTAATTGTGAAGAAAGTGTATGTGTAACAGAAATGGTTTATGCATCAATGAATACAGCATATCTTCAAGTGTATTGTCGCACGTTGTTAGTTTCAAACGCCGCCATTGGAGGCGTGAGCTTTTGTTTCTCTTACACAAGTACCGACTTGGGCCTCCCCGATGGCGCAGTGGTTGCGTTGTTGCCTTGTAATCAAGGGGTCCCGGGTTCGATACCCGGTGGAGGCACATGGCACAGTGGTTCGGATCCCACTTTAAACTGTAGGTCCAGTCCCGATTAGCCTTACTGTGCATAAAGTGGACTTAAAACAACAATTCAATCAATCAATCAATCAACAAGTACCGACTTGGATAGGTCGTCGTGGAACGATTCCGTGGCCACCTCGTTTGCCTGATTGGTCCCATGGATTTCTCTATCTGGGGTTACATTAAAGAACGTGTGTTTATTCCCCCTCTTCTCAGCAACGTCGACGAGGTGGACACGGAATCGTTCCACCACGACCAATCCAAGTAGGTACTTGTGTAAGATAAACAAACGCTCACGCGTCTGAAACTAACAACGTGCGACAATAAACTTGAAGATGTGCTGTATTCATTGATGTATAAACCATTTCTGTTACATATACACTTTCTTCACAATTAATGGTTACTTTTGTATAACTAATTTATGGAAACCGCGTATATTTTAAATTAAATAAGCACCCTAATTCTTTTCCTTTTATATACTTTTTCAGCTACGGATAGACGGCGATCCCACAGGCAAGTACATTAATGTATTATAGTTATTTATTATTCGACCATTAATCATTTTAAGAATGTATTCAATATAGTTCTAAGAAAACCATATATTCCCAGGTAAAATTTATTGCCTATGTGTTATTGTCGTCTATATGAAGCGTGTTGATGGCGTGATGGAAGCGCTGTAATCAAGGGTACACATTGGTTCAGATCAAAATTTAAACTCTAGCTGAAGTCACGATTAGCCTATTTGTGCATAAACTGGACTTGAAACAAACTAAGCCTCATTTTTATGTATGAAGCGCGAGCATCTACACTTTGATGCTTACATTTTCCTACATGTAAATTTCAGTGTAAACGGCAGGCGCCAATCCATACAGAATGGTTCAGCACTGGTTGCCTAATCATAATATATACCTTCAGTAAAAAAAAAGTCCCCGGAATTTGGCTGGTAAAAGTTCCACATTGGAGGTAACGAGAATTCATTTTGTCCGTAGGATGGCAGCACTGTACTGAATGACCACGCATAGGGGTAGAGTAATCTATCCATCAGTTTGTGCAAAGCAGCTGTTTACGTTAGTTGTGTTGATGGGTGTCCTGCGACATGATACTAAGAGACATGGTAGGCTCATGCGCATCGCCGGGGGTTCCCCGGGGCCACTGTGACGTCAACTGGTGAGCAACTCGAGATTTCGCCCGCTACATCTGGCGGTGAATCTTTGTCTCTCGCTAACAAATGGACGTTTTTTCTTTACTGAGAGTTTTCTTCAAAATGGCTTGTGCTGTGTTCGGATGCAATAACTACAACCGTAAGACTAAAGGAGGAGCTGTTAGGTATTTTAGATTTCCGAGAGATGAAAATGTACGAAAACAGTGGATTTCGCTTTGTAGAAGCGTGTGTACTTCACACACATGTATACCTAGGTAAAATGTAGAGCATGGGGAATTTCATTTTAGACGCGAATATCGAGTGTGTAATACAAAATTTGCCTAACTAATTTTTATTTATTTATTTATTATTATTATTTATTTTTTACAATTTATGACTATTTCAAAACAGGTTTCAAGACCAGATAACAATTCCAAAACATAAAGTTCTGGAGCTTATTCTGAGCTCATTTCGAATTTAATGGGATGAAAATCACTAGTTTGTAATATGAAAATTGCGAGCAAAGCTACATGTATTCATTTTAATGCATTGCTATTTAAAGGAGGTTAGCAGCATTCCCCCTCCTCTAACTTGATTCATTCCAAATCAGGAATAATCATTTCCCACCCACTGAATATGAAAATCATATTTTTAAATATATCGTACTTACAGAATTCTACTTCAGTTGAGTTCATTTTAGAGCCCCATAGCTATATATAAAATATCATTAAACTAATTTATGACAGATATGTACCGTATGCAGTGCCCTTTAGTCAGACTTCTAGAAGGTGTTTTACAAGTACTTTTCTATCAAATACGAAAACTTTGACGTATGTTAACAGCACATTTTGAACGCTTGTTGAAAGCTATAGCGTTGTGTTACCTTTTTTAAAAAATGCTGAATCGAGATAATTCCCGATCAACTCGCAAGAGATCTAACTTTGAAGTATTTGTAAAACTTTTGACATAGTAATTATTTGTAATGTAATTAGCTGTATCTAATGATGCTCTTCAAACGCTGAAAGTACTACTATCATTGCATATGCTAAACCGAAATCCTTCATATCTCAGAGCAAAGTTAGAGGAAAACCATACACTCGAAATATTTTTTTTCAATGGTTGGTGGACAATATGAAGAGCCGGTTTGAAAAGCTAGGTTTCTTTTCGGATAGTAGGGAAGTAATGTAGATTGAAGTTGCTATACTGTCTATCGTCACTCTCCTGCCATCACGAAACATTTCCTTCACCCACTACACTGTTGGTTCAGTCGCAATCTTCGTCGTCAATGTTTTACCATTGTTGGGAGAATGTATCAACCCAGTCATGGAACTATTTTATGAGACAAACACTTCTCACCGTAAATAGGAAACATCGCCTTATGAATATCCTTCGCAGGAAGCCCTTTATCCCATAAACAGCACACTGTTCTTATAACGTACACTCCTCGAGCACGGTAGCTATTTTTAAACTGAGCTGCCGGTGCATGTGTCTCGTATCTAGCAACTGCTACCTGAATATCTTCGAGCTGGATTGTGCTGCTACCTAGTGACACCTTTAGAAATTACTCGCTACTATTTTCAGCTTTCCCACATCAGTTTGTGACCTATTTTTTGAGTTCCACTCGTATTTCTGGAATTCAGTCCTTATTCCAAAATTTGGCAAACGAGCCACAAAACTATTTTTTTTATATTGTAAATTAGACCAAATGAACGTTATAGGAAATCAACATGAATATATCTAACACAAGTTTAAATTAAAAAATAAAATAAATCAAATGTAAATTAAGTCCCATTACAATTGATTGAACTGACGTGCTTTTAGCCATCTGGGTCCTTCAGCTATCCTCTATACATGTTCATGTCTATAGTCATTTTCTTAACTTCCAATAGGGTCTTTCCTGTGTTAGTAACCATCTATGAAAGTTATGGTTCATATTCTATTCTAGATGTTCATCTTCCTCTCCTGCTGGCTTCGCTCCCCCTATTTGCTCTTTTATCTTTTTTATTGTAGTAAAATGGCCACACCATCCTATCATCCTCTCTGCAACCTCTCCAATTGATTCTATTTGAAGTTCTTCCATAATTTTAGTATTTCTGAATATATCTTGTCTAATTTTTCCCATAACTACTCCGAGATGTTTCATCTCTGTTGCTCAATTTGATTTTCTCATATACCTCCTTTTTTCCACTCCTAGCTCAACTTCTTTATTCACGATGAATTCTTTCGATTTCTCTCTTCATATACTTAATATTCCTTGAAAAGATTTGTGTACACTCTGTATTATTCTTCTCAGATTTTATGACGCTCATCTCTTATGTAATGATGGCCAAAGGTTTTGTCGTGGTGCAGCATCAAAAGTTGTCTTTAGATATAGTTCCTTTCGTGTGATTCAATATTCATCTGTTACATGCGCAGTGAAATACGAATATTGTGTGTATTTTTGTCTATTGAAAGCTGCTTGTTATTCTTACATATCCACCTATACTTTATTCCTTAGCTTTTTTTAGATTTCTTCTATATATTATTGAGATTATTGATCGTAGGCAGATTCACCCATAAATTTAACATTTCACAGTATTCCACTTTTTGGAATTGGTCTCATTATGATTCTCTCCCAGTCTGTGGGTATTTCAATTCTTTTCATCGCTTCCTTACATATCTTCCCCATCAAATATACCACTTTCATTACTCCTAGCTTTGTTAATTCTGGGCATATTTCATCATCATCTGCTACTTTTTCTAGTTTCACTCTCTTTATTGACTCTTTCACTTCCTCCCATCTTATTATGTCTTCTTGATCTTCTTCCGTACCTACACCTTCATACCTTATTTCATCCCATTAATTTATCTTATCATTCTTTTCCTCTAAATGGATTTAATATAATATAAATCCATGTCTTCAGGATAATTTTCCTGATTAATCTTCTATGTTTCTTATTCTCTTTCCATGTATTCCTATCATTGGTCTTACTGTCTGCCAGAACCATCTCTTATTTCTTTCATAGTTTTCTTTCATTTATTTCCTAAACTCTACCCAGGAACGTTTCTTCGATTGTTGTACTCCTTATCTTGCTCTATTTCTCCTATGTACATTTCCGTTTTATCTCCCCTCTGTTTTAGTTTCCACGTACCTCCTCCATGCTCCTTCTTCTTTGTAACTATATATTTAACCTCATTATTTAATCATATTCATATCTTCTTTCTATCCCCTACGGTTGTTAGGCCACACATCTCTATGCCTCCCATAATCAATATTCTATTAAGTATATTCAATTTTTCTTCCACTTCTTCTTTAATTTGCTTTGGCTTACTAAATACTTCCCCTCTTTTGTTCAGTTATTGATTCACTTTCCTTTCAAATTTCCTTGTAATCTATCTTTAGTTATACTATTTCAATTTTCGTGCTCTGTGATCTCTAACATTTTGAATAGCATATACTGTATTTTTTGTATTTGTGAAATTAACTCTTGAATTTCTTTCTCCTCTTCTTTCTTCTGAAATGTCATTTTTCGAATATTTTATTTATGTGAAAAAAGTATTTCTTGTAGGATGATCCTTGTCTTTCTTTTTCTCTTGCCATTTTTCACTCCATACTCTGTATTGTTTTCCATACACACAAACGCACCCTCTCCCTGGTTCGTTTCCAATCATGGCGTTCCAGTCATATGTTTCACACTGTTCTTAAGTTTATTCATAGTATCTTGTAGGTTGGCGTAGATGAGATACTTCACACATTCATTTACATTCTCTGTAGGTTCATAAACCTGTATAACCAGTCTCATCCATTTTCAGTACACTTCATATTCATTTTGAAACTGTTACCAACTTTACTATTTTCTTGGAAGATTCTTTATCAAAAATTAAACTTGCCTCTTCCTTTGATTTTGAATTGATATCTAAACCTGAATAATGTGCATCTCTTATTATCAGCATTTATCTTCATCCTTTAGTTTTGGTCTAGGAATGTTCATAGTTTTGGTCTCATATTATTCTTTCTTATATTATTTCAACTCTATCTTTTCCTGACAGGTATGTTGTGTTCATGTTGCAACTATCATTCTCACTTTCTTGCATTGTCCTTAGTTTTCTCCCTCCGGCTTCTTGAATTCGTTTTCTATGAGTATTTTTGGGATTTGAAACCACCTTGGTTATTAACCCTGTTGTGAGTCTATCCCAATTAAAGGGTTCCTTTTTATGGCTTTCCGCGTGCCAGATAGACATAATTACTTCCCTCGCAGGGTGTCAACATTTCTGTTGATCCAACTTTGCCAGCGAATGTCTGGTTCTAAATCCTTTTGAAATGATACTCTAATCGGTTTTAGACCTGTACTCAATGGATTTTTATTGACATTCAAGTCTAGATCCACAGTATCTAGCGGACTCAGTCACGTCGAGACGGATGTATTCATGAACACACACTACTTACTGTCTTGGCTATGGAGAAATTATGTAATAGTTTCACGTTGCCTTCTGATAACTCTCAACGCTAGTTCACATTTTCTTTGTGCTGCTAGTGACAAATTCATTTGATCAGCTAAGGCAACATAATGGTGATTGCTAAAAGAGTATGTTCTAATATTGTTTTTTTCAATGCGAAAGATTGTTTTGCACGCTGCTAATTGTCGCATAATACTGTGTAATTACCTGAATTAAACAATAAATGTAATCTTTCTTTAATATAGCTGTACGGGAGCGAGCGTTGTTCACAGAGGGTAAGTGGAAGTGTAAACTAAGTACTTATTTAATGTATTTTTAACTATAGACACATAAGTAAATAGAGTTGGTAAAATTATTTACTTGCTACACGACGAAATTATATATTTTCAAGAATGGACAGCGAGAGAGAGCAAGCAAAATTGTGCACGTTGAAGATATGCTTTATGGAGGTTCTGAATAAAATCTTTAGAACACAACGTTCCTTTCCTCTTACAAGGAATTTACAACTAATATTGTTAGACATGTGTTTATAATAACAATCATATTGCATTCGAGGTTATACATGGTATCATATCTTACTAGTTTGATCGTTAACATTTTCAATTATATCGGCAAAAATAATAATTTAATTCTTTATTTGTTGCTACCCGAAAGAAACCTTTTAAACAATCACCGAAGTGTAATAATAACAAAGCACCAGCAAAAATTGCAAACAAAATTAATAACTTTTGGTTCTTTTTGGGGTTTTGGAAATTTGTATGACAAGTTAGTAAACTCAAATAAAATAATGAAGTGCATGTTTAAGATAACCATTGTTTCAATGAAAGAATGACTATAATGAAGAACATTCCTGACAGATTCTTCACTCTCTATTAGGAGAAAATTGTGGTTACATCTGTGAATGGATACTTGGGGCAAGAAACTGTGAATTTCGTTCGAGTTCTAGACCTTGCGTATCATAGCATAGGCTCGACCTTTTTCTACTCACTGTATTGAAGCAAGAATGCATTTTTGCAAAGGAAAAGTGGCTTTTACTCTCGATAAATATCTTACGTTTGAAGTTTTGGAAACTGCAAAAATACCGTAGATGATGTATTAAAAAAATATGCTTAATTGAAAGATTAAAAGAAATGCCAATGTTCACTGTTGCATAAAGAACAAGTTGTTCTATTATTATGTACATATTCAGTACAATTTCCAGTTTCATTATAAAATATCTATATATTTTAAATCCAAAAATGTTTGCAGAAAATTATAATATGAATATAATTTTCAATCCAATGTTTCAACCTGTCTTGATTGGAAATAGAAACATGTTTCTGTGGATGAAGATAAAGAAAATTGTATTAATCATTATTATATTTTTTTTATTTCAGGTGCGAACTCGATTGTAGGCGATAGTAAGTAATAACATTTTACATCGAACGATACTAGTCAATTTATTTCTATTTTGTGTTAGTGTTGACCCATGACTTGTCCTCCTCCGTCCTTAACGATGGAGAAATGTATACATTACGAGAATGTATAATCATTGTGTAACTCAGTAGAAACGGAGTTTTCTCCTGAAAATTCATTTATGGATTTAACATCAAAGACACGGAAGAATATTTGCGAATATTGACTAATTATATTAGCGACTACAACTTTCTCAAATTCAGCATTTTGTCCATTTTTGGAAAAATGTCAAGAATAATTGTTTCGGTTGCATTTCAAAATACTTTTAACAATAAATACAAAACGAAAAATAAAGCAAAGAATTAAATTTCGGAAAACGGAGAAATAATACCTGTTTCTTTTATACTCTACTGTCAATGTAACGAAGAATTTTATTGTGATACGTTTGAAGAGAATTTCATATCACCTTTTATCCATTTTGTATATTATTGTCTTCTTCATCTATTTTATTTCTTTATATTACAGATCAGTTTACGCCGCAACTTGGTAAGCAAAATCAGTGATATACCAAAAGAAGACAAAATATGTAATTAACTGTATCTATAACATAATGAGTTCATTGAGATATCCTAGTTGACATTAAAAGTAGCGGTGGGAAAAATTTAAACATGAACACATCGATGGTAGTATCCAACTATATGTCTGCCCGTGTTAACTTTCACAGTAACTTAGAAACTATAGAAACAAAGGAGACATAATATGCTGGACTAATTGACCGACCATATTACACATCAATATAAAATGAACAAACTCTCATGTCTCACCGTGACAAGCGACAGTAGTTAAAAATCTATGTATCGATATCTGGTTACTAAAATGTGGTTACTAACAATGATCTATTAACAGTAAATTACATTTCTCTATTCGAAGAGAAAGTGTGACATTATAATATTTTTAAAATTGGGGGAAGGATTCCAGTAAATGCTGGAAATACAAGGGAATTATATGCAGCAAGATATCTTAAAATAAAAAAAATAGTCACAGAGCGGTATTCGTTTTCCCAGCCCCTCTCCCACAAATTCAATTCTTTTTGTGTACATATTATTACTAGAAAGTAAACTCAAGTTCTTTCAACAGCATTCGTAGGTTCAAGAAAAATCTTTTTTCCTACGAATTGGCTTGATGTATAAGTTTTACTGCATAACAGCAAAGTACATTTATCTCTGACACAAGTTCTCTTTGCAATACATTTGTTGTCTACAAGAAAGGTAATTAAGAAGTAATATTCATTCAGAGGACTATTTTTTCGTGGCGCTGAGAAATATGCGGAACTTCTAATGTAAACTATTTTCAATCCGCTGTTGAATTCATTTTCGATAAACCCTTAATTGCATATTTGGTAAATGTATATAATGTATATGCACTGCCATTGTTAGTCACGGCCATGTAAACTATATTTAATGAATGGGTTAACTAACGTTTTGTTTCTTTCAGATTTAGTAGGCGAAAACTTGGGCGGTAAGTAGTTAAAAGTCGTATCTTTTTCATTCAAATTAACGTAACGTGTGCTGAAATACTAACTTATTAAATTAGTTTGTGAATTTTCAAATCGTATGGTATTCCGAATTATGTGATTTAAAGATTGATTAAATCCACGTGTGGAAATTGTGGTGAAATTGGAAGTTTCTATTCTTGAAAATTGTCTACAAGATTTAACCTTATCCTTAATATAAATATGTGATACAACAAATATATTCCCAAACAGGTTATCTGTAGATACGTAGCTTAAAGTTTTGATGCAATTGTTGACATATATATTTTTATTCTAGTGTATTCGTTAGTATCTGTTATTTATTTCTCATTATAATATCTTACATATCTATTTCTTTAATTTCAGGAATGTCTGCATGTAAGCAATAACAGTGGTGTAGAACTGTGATATCTATGTTTATAATATATAAAGAAAACAAACCATATTTAAAAGAACGATACGATTTTTGAAATTGAACGCATTGAGAAATTAAATTTGAATTGGTGTATTGTTGTTAAAAAACTGAAAGATATATCTTATATAATTTTCGTGTCCGATAGGTCGTTTGTCGGTGATAACTATTGGCAAAGTTGATAATAACATAAGATAAACTTAATAATTATATCCTAATAAGCTGGCCCTAATGATTATTAAAATAAAGAACATGTCTAAATCTCTGTTATCAAAAAATGAAACTTTTTCCATCACAACCAGTTCGAAAAAAGTCGGGACGGACATCAACTGCCCGACTAAATCGGGATATTCGACAGACTTAAAACTAAAATGACCAAATATTGCAAATTACAGACTCCTGGAGTCGGCCTCCACATCCTTATATCCAAGAGAAGAATTGAATTTCTTACTAATTGGAAAAAATAGAGATGTTATATTTGTAGCTTCTTAGAGGTTTACATTTAAATATTTCATAGTTCGATTGGCTGCCCCCCATGGCCCCTCCGATGGGTATGAACCTGATGTGCTGTTATTTGATAAGTAGTTCTTTTATCATATCACCATGAGAGATAGTTGCATGATGTCTTTGTGCGTATTTCTCTATGAATCTTGAATCATTTGGCAGCATTCAGATAGAATAAAGCGCTGCAATAACAATTATTTCAAATATATTTTCTCATTCAGAAACTTTTAAAGGACTATTTGTTCCCCTCAACTGAAAAAAGAAAGTGTTTCATGTTCATCCATCATCTCAGTCTGAATGTCTCAGTTTTCTCACATTCATATTCGATAGGCAGAACTCTTTTGCTAGTCTGAATTTCTCTAATTCTAAATTCGTGATTTTTAATTATATGCAGATGGCCAATAATAATTAAAATAATGAAAATGTATTTTTTTAGCTTTGCGAATAGGTAAGTGGATTGTAAATTGAAACATTTCATTCATATCATGGAAGTAAATTTTAAAATAACTGTTCCTAACAATTAGAGCTTTTGGAATCATTATTACTACGAGGTATAATGTATATTTTGAACAAAATACTTGTGTAGAAAATATGCAATCATTTTATACGTCACTATTCTTTTCTACTATTTACAACTCTATAATAATTAATGTTCATATTTGAGAAATAAATAGATACTGATTGGAAATTATTTATTTTTAGCCATGTCTCTATTTATACAGATCACTGTGCTCTTCTGCGTTGATAAAATTTAAAGTTTACTTCATATTTTCTGATTATTAATAATAAATTTTGAATAATTTCATTCAAGTAAACAATACTTTTATTTATCACATACTTATTTTATCGTTCAGTGTAATAGGAAAATGAAATTTGAATATTTCATGAATTTCACGAATCTTTACTCATCACATTTATATATATATATATATGCAATATGCATTCAGGGTGTCTCAAAAGTAATAGTGCATACTGACACAGGTTAAAGTACACGATAATAGAAGCACCCACACATTCGCACACATTATTAGCATTTTACCAACTAGGACGACGTTTACAAACAATGAAGTCAGTGGCGGCTTGTAATCACACATTCGCGATTATCTTGATAACGGCTCGTTTGCAGACCCATGTTTACTGATACCTTTTTGCTTCTATTATCGTGTACTTTCACCTGTGTCAGTTTGCGCTATTACTTATGAGACACCCTGTATATATATATATATATATATATATATATATATATATATATATATATATATATATATATATATATATATATATATACCTGTATATACTGTACGTGTATATATTAACGCGTGACCTGTAGATGCCACCTGGGATCGCGGGTCACCAAGAAATGTACCTAAAAAAGGTACAGTGGTGTACAAAGAGAACGGCACCTTCTGTTCCACCAGCGGAAGGAAGTATGAGGTAAATCGGGTGAGCACTCTCTCATACTACTTACCTGGCCCAAACTGCCGCTGGCTGACTAGTTCGTCGATGGCCCCTTTGGATCGTTGTTAATCACAAGTTTGAACGACACCTCACGTGCCTGGTAATGTGGATGGAACGAGACTGTTCGTTTCCCCAAGTTCTGCATTTTATTCATAATTACAAACGACACTTATGTGTCATTCTTGCAGTTTTTGTCTTCTTCGTTACTACCGGGTTGCCCTCCTCTATCAGTAAGATGGACCCGATAGTGTCGAAGGAATTTCCTTGTTTAGCCAGCGGCATGCATGATGATGTTTGTTTGAATGGGTCAGCGTACTGTACAGAGAGAGCGATGTATTTCATGATTTTTGAGATTCACCAAATTTCCCTCATCATCCCCCCGACTAACGCAGCATCCATCTATTGATGGTTGAGTCCTATGGCAGGTGTAAATAGCACGTTTGTCTTTATTGAAAGAAAAGTGTTTACAATTTTTAGAAGTGAATGACATTTACAGAACAAACTGTACTTGGAAGTCTCTTCCCAGCCAGCGTTTTCTACAGAAGGAGTTGATATCTGACGGTTGGAACTCCACACTTCGGCCAAGGTCGTCGCTGATGCGGTCTTCTGCAGCGTGGGAATCGTGCTTGTCTCAGCTTTACAGCCAACGGTAACTTCGGAGTATCTGCCGGGCAGCAGCTTCATATCGTAGTGCCCCTAGATCTTCGTGGCCGGAGTGTTTTTTTCTTTCTCGGCCAGGGGCATGTAGTCGTTCTGTAGTTTGGGCTCCTTTGCATTTTTTCCTTGTCTGGGGTGGTTTGTCTGGCTGCGTCTTAGGGGGGGGGGAGCTCTAGTACGGGTTTTCCTGGTATCGTTTCTAAGGGGGTGACTCTGATTTGGGTTGTTCTGCTGTAGCCTCTCTGGGGTGGTTTGCCCTTCTGGTCTCATCTGGGGTGGTTGTTCTCGTCTGCAGGGTTGTCGTCCGGGGTAGTTCCTCTTGTCTGGGGTGCTTCGCCTTTCGGTGGCCAGGTGTCCGTGTTCATCGGGGGGTGTGGGATTCATGGAAGGAGGTTCTCATTTATGATAGCCGTTGAGAGTAGGCTAGTGTGTACGGAGTGGGTTGTTGTATGGTGGTTTAGGATGCAGTACCCTTGTGGGGATGGTGGTCGGGAGTTACTTGGTGAAGCGGGGGTGGAACTGGTGGTCGAATTTGCTTGTTTCAGATGGGGGTAAGCTACGATAATGTTGTGTTTTCGGCTGGGTGGAGGGCGGCATTTTTTTTTTTCTTGGCGGAAGCAGCATGTGCATAATTTGTAATATGAGTATGCTAGGCAGAGAGTAATTAAGATAGCGGATAGAATGATACGTGCTGCGTACAATGAAGCATGTCCGGAATATTCCGAAATGGGTTTATGGTCGAAGGCGTCTGTTTTGCGCAGGCATAGAAAAAAGGGGATGATATGAAACACTTTGTGTTGATATAGAAGAAAGAGGGTGATGATAGATAGCCAGATAAAGCTAATAATGGTTGGAAAATCTGTATGGAGGAGGAAGGGGGCCTTGGTTTGTATTTTAAAGGTCTTATATTGAGTTATGTTGAGGTGGGGAATGTGTAACGTCCAGTCGGGGTGGTATAAGTTGGTTGCATTTAGAGTAGGAGAGATTTTATAGTGGTCATTTATTTGGAAGTTTAAATTGTTGGCCGATGCAGCGGGGAGTACGTGAATTCATCGGTGTGTGGCTGAGGGGTCGAGTGCACTAAGCTAAGTAGGATGTATGCGAATTTCCTTGGTGATTATTACCTCTGTGCTACATGCAACGTGAAGCATTATAGTCCCATGTTCTTTATATGTCAAAATGTTTATATTGCTAAAGGTGCCGTTGGCGTATTTAAAAGTTATGGTGGGAGGGGGATGATTATTGCGTACACATTAAAATGAGTATAATGTGAGTAATGGCAAACATATGCGCAGGGGTCCATGGTGTCCGCTACAGTTGTGGCGTTAATTATTTTTGAAAAGCTGTAGTTTTGCCCATCATGCCTTTCTGTGTGGGATGGTAATAGACAGAACTTTTGCATGTGGATCTGGCAATTCTGAAAATTCTTTCCAGTTTGTATTAGCACGTTTTCATTATTATCTATAGCAATATACCAGGTTGAGTCAAAAGATTTTTGGTTCTTTCACATTGGAAGCAGTGGAGCCGGTACAAATTATTGCGTACACATTAAAATGAGTATAATGTGAGTAATGGCAAACATATGCGCAGGGGTCCATGGTGTCCGCTACAGTTGTGGCGTTAATTATTTTTGAAAAGCTGTAGTTTTGCCCATCATGCCTTTCTGTGTGGGATGGTAATAGACAGAACTTTTGCATGTGGATCTGGCAATTCTGAAAATTCTTTCCAGTTTGTATTAGCACGTTTTCATTATTATCTATAGCAATATACCAGGTTGAGTCAAAAGATTTTTGGTTCTTTCACATTGGAAGCAGTGGAGCCGGTACAAATTCCTGGAAAGCCAAGCAAACAGCTCGCGGTGGGCACATGATTTGCACACCACCTTGTAAAACACATTTCGACAAGGCACAGTGCAATTACGGAGGTCCGTCATGGAGGTCGACAAATTGGCCGTTCTTATCTCCTTATGGCATTATTGGAAAAAAGGGGTGAAAGCTGCGAGTGAGGAAGATTTGTGTGGTGGAAGGTGAGGGCACAGTGGAAATTAGGACAGCACTGAAATGGTACAAGCGGTTCTCGTCTGGGGACATGGGTGTGTAAGCTCCGATGTGGGAGACTGGGTGCAATGGATGCAGTTGCCCTGACAGCACATGATAGCCGATGCAAGCGTCAGTACACGTCAAACTGGCTCGACAGGTTGAATCGTCCCAAAGAATCAAATGGGTTTTGTCTCTCGATGGCTTCGACTTGTTCTTCACGAGTTGGAACCACAAGAGGCTGAATGACGAGTCTCAATCTGTGATCAATTGCTTCAAAATCGACGGGACAGGTTTTTGAATCGAATTGTCACAGGTGACGAAAAGTAGAACTTTGTACGAATTTCTGAAAGTGGTAAGCAGTGGTTGGTGGAATATCGTTGGTCCGGTGTTCTGGAACTTGTACCAGATGGTCATGATGTCGATGGGGACCTTGACGTTGTACAATTGCATCGGGTCCAGAATGCTATGTTCCAGAAGTACCATCATTGATGCATCAGAAGAGAGCCTTGTTGGAGGTCGATAACACCCAATGCCACCGTTCACAGTTTTTTTACCCAGAAAATGCAGGACTTGGAGGTAAATGAAGTGTTGCCTCATTCCCCCTACAGCCCTGATCTTGTGCCATCAAATTTTGAAACCATTCTGGGACACTAAGTGACCAAGATCAGGGACTTAAGTGTAACAGAACTTGCATTTCTTTGTAGCTAGTTTTAATTTTGCTTGTCTTAGTCTGATGAGTACACGTTGTATTAAACTCAGCATAGAATCTAGGTTATTACTGTATAGGATAATGCCATCCGTGTAACATTATTAGCTCTGAGCTATATGTATGCTAGCTCTTAAAGCTAGCCCGGCGACTAAGTTCATAATTTGGGAGCTTATTTTGAGGTTCTGCTGGGGCATTACTTCGTATTCGAAGCTACCGATGCCGCTGATCGGGAATTCTGTCTTTCTTTTTAAGCGTTCTGAAAGTTGTACTTGCATTTGGCAGCATTCAGATAGAATAAAGCGCAGCAATAACAATTATTTCAAATATATTTTCTCATTCAGAAACTCTTAAAGAACTATTTGTTCACCTCAACTGAAAAAAGAAAGTGTTTCATGTTCATGAATTATTTCTGTCTCAAGGTCTCAATCTTCATACTTTCATATTTGATCGGAAGGGGTATTTCTAGGCATAATTCTATCCCTAGTATTGAATTTCTTTAATTTTAAAAATAATTAGTTTCAATTTTTTTAAATTAGTTATGTCGTGATTTTTAAGTATATAAAGATGGCCAATAATAATTAGAATAATGATTTTTTTTAGCTCGAGAAGCGGGAGCCCAAGCCGTAATACGTAAGTGGATCGTAGATTGAAACATTTCATTCATATCACGGAAATTAATTTTAAAATAACTATTCCTATCGTTTAGCGCCTTTGAATCATTATTACTATGAGGTAATATGTATACTTCTGGACAAAATACTGGTTGACAAAATATGCAATCATTTCATACGTCAGTATTCTATTCTACCATTTACAACTCTATAATAATAAATGATCATATTTGAGAAAGAAATAGATGCTGATTGGAACTTATTTATTTTTAGCCATGTCTCTATTTACACAGATCACTGTGATCTTCGTACTTACCAATTGGCTCTACAGCTCTGGGTGAGCTTTGGCCTCCTGCACTATCAGCCTCCAAGCATTTCGGTCAAATATCTTCTCCCTCCATCCATGGACTCCCATTCTTTGTAGATCTTGTACGACACTATCCCGCCATCTTAGTTTGGGTCTGCCTCTTCTTCTTGTGGAGTACATTCTCTCATACATAATTCTTCGCGGCATTCTATCCTTATTCATACGTTCTATATGACCCATCCAACTAATTCTTCTGGCTTTAATAAATCCTACTATATCCTTTTGATTTAAGATGGAATTTATCTCTTCATTGTTTCGGCTTCTCCAGAAATCTCCATCCTTGATTGGTCCATATATTTTTCTGATTATTCTTCTTTCAGTTTTCCTTAATTGCTGTTCGTCTTCTACACTCATTGTCCATACCTCAGCACTGTAAGTTATTACCGGTCTAATAAGTGTTTTGTAAATCAATAGTTTGGTGTATCTGCTAATTAACTTGCTTTTTAGTAATTGTATGTTGACATAATATGCTTTGTTTCCTGCATTTATTCTTTCTCTAATTGCATCGTGCATGTTATTTTG
This sequence comes from Lepisma saccharinum, assembly GCF_977018435.1. NCBI lineage: Eukaryota > Metazoa > Arthropoda > Insecta > Zygentoma > Lepismatidae > Lepisma > Lepisma saccharinum. The sequence continues at coordinate 4,036,097 of NC_139246.1, forward strand.
GTCATTTATCGTCATTCCAAGATACTTGAAGTTTGTTGCCGCTTCAAATTTCTTGTCATCTATTGTAAATTGATGGTAACGTTTTCCATCTTGCTTTGGAGTCAGCAGTAGGAATTTGGTTTTATTCATGTTTGTCTGTAACCCAATTTTATTTGCTTCTTCTTCTAATATCCTGTATGTTCTCTTTAATTCTTCTTCTGTTCTGGATATTATAACTACGTCGTCGGCATATGCGTTAATTTGGCTGAGTTTCGTAAATATTGTTCCTCTTTTGTCTATTTATTTTACTGTGATCCTCGGCGTTGATAAAGTTTAAAGTTTACTCCATCAAAGTGTGTTTTTATTCCCTGATTATTAATAATAACAATTGAATAATTTCATTCAAGTAAACAATACTTTTACTTCTCACAGACTTATTTTATCGTTCAGTGTAATAGGAAAATGAAATTTGAATATTTTATGAATTTCACGAATCTTTACTCATCACAATTTTTATAAATATATATATATATATATATATATATATATATATATATATATATATATATATATATATATTCGTGACAGCAATTGGAGGACGTAGATAACTATTACCAAATAAATAATCAGAAATTTTACAGAGAAGATGGATATGCTCCTCGCACAATTCCTTCTACTGCTCAGTATAGAATGAAAGATGAAATGTTTGACGATTATGATTTGGGAAACAAGTAGATACATTTTGATGTCGTAATCAAACGATAATTTACACCATAGACGGTTCTATGCATTTTGTATAATACTTGTGGATTACAAGAACAATTCTTAAATGTTAATTCTTCATTAAATTGTATTTTTCTTATGATTTCAAAAATGATGAAATTATAAAAAATCAGTTCCTTGAATTGGTTGTGTTATTACGTATGCAATAAGTCAATTGTTTCTCTTTATAGCCTCAGGAATAGCTACGGATTTAGAATGTAAGTGATGGAAAGGTGGAAACATTTTATTAACTTAGCGAAATTATGTGTTATATATAGTATTTCCATGTATTGTACAGATTTGAAAAAGTTCAAATGAATACTACCAAAGGAAAAATAATTCAAAATTATCTAAATTAAATTATTTAAAGACTGAAAAGAAATAAATTACAGAAATCAAATTGTATTTGTATTCCAGCTCTGTGTGTGTTTATACTTTGAGTTTTGTTTTAAGTCCACTTTATACATAGATATGTTGATCCATGTATGTTGTAAACATACAGTTTAAAGTGGAATCCGAACCCGGGAACCATTGATTACATGGCGACGACGTTAACATTACGACATCGGCGAGGGCCAGTGTTTATACATAACTTACACTCGCAGCAAAATCAAGGTAGTCAATTTGAAAAGAGTATCGAAATACTCGGAGAATTGAAAATAATAACCTTCTCAAGTACCAATCATTTTATGAAGCCACTGAGTGTTTGGGGAGGGGGGCGGGTGGAAGGTCATAATTGCCTCCGCACGTTTGGAGTATACTCAAGCCAGTCGCCATTCGTTTTGAGAGTCGAAGGACAGGACATTGTAGCCTTTGTTTTCAAATTTGCAAATGCTCTAGTGCATTGAGGACAATTACTCCTGTTTCCCACCGTAGGCCCTCTGGAGCAGATCCTCTTTTGATGATTTGGAATTGTTAAATTACTGGGAACTCTTTCGAATTATTCCACGGGGAAGCCCCACTATTATTTACAAAACGACCTCAAGGCTGCAACACTGATCATTTTAATGATGGCGCTTCCTGCATACGCATACATCAGCGAAGAACAGTGCTTGCTCTCTGGAAGCATACAACGTATAGACATTCTACGTCAAATTAAAATTCAATGTGTCTATGCGTGCTTACCACGACAGCAAGTTTAAAATAGAGGAGGACGTTCGACAATGGCCTCAGTCCGCAATAATGGGTGGAAGGACCTTCGCCGTAGCTCACATGTTACTGCACATAGATTCCAAATATTCATCTTCTTGAGCTATACAGGCGTTACCCAGAATTGAAAATATATGTGAATAAGCAATGAGTCTATGCTAAAAGTTGTGCAACTTTACATGCAGAAATCTACGTAATAAATTTAAAAAAAATTAAAAAGTTTTCATTGGACTGTCTCTTGTATATTGTTGTTTCGATAAAACAGGGAGACCCTTAGAAAAGTTGCTTATGTCCCACGAACCCTTATTACCCTCTGTCTCTCTCAGGCTTTCAATTTTTACAAATCTTCCCTTATATTAATTTCATAATCAAATTTGATTTTTTCAATCCGTCTTCCTTACATTGTTATAAAGTCCATATTTCTCTCGCAGCCATGTTTCATTCTTACTTTCTTTCACTCTCTCACTGTCTTACAGCCACTCACTTTATACTTCTCCCTTTAGTCAAACGTGTATGTGTTTATTGTTTTTGGATACTTGCACAGGGAAGACACACTTCGTGGAGACTTTCCTTGTGTTCCCATTTCTAAATGGTCCTAGGAATTTAAAAAGTCATTTTGATCTGTTTAATCCTATGAAATTAAAAGAGCCAGCATACATACATACATATCGCAAATAGCATGAAATTGAAAGCAGAGGAGAAGTTATGCAATTTGCCATTAATGTCAGATTCTTAAGCCCACCAGTGTATTAGAGTGCTAATATTTGAAACTAATATTACTTACTTACTTCTTCTTCCCCTGCGTCGAGGTCCTTCAACCATCTGCTAAAACTCTTCCTATCTTGTGCCATTCTCTTAACTTCCATTAGTGCCTTTCCTTTTTTAGTAACCATCTCTGACAGGTATTGCTCCCATTCTATCTAAGGTCTTTCTCTTCCTCTTCCTCTCCTTCCTTACGGTCTCGCTTCCATTACTTGTTTCGGTTTTCTTTCTTCTCCCATTCTCATGACATGGCCATACCAGCCCAGTGTTCTTCTCTCTATTATCTCTTCAATTGATTCTACTTGTAGCAATTCCCTGATTTTAGTGTTCCTGATTCTATCTCGTCTTGTTTTTCCTAAGACTCTTCTGAGGTATTTCATCTCTGTTGTTCTTAATCTACTTTTATGCTTATTTTGGACCGTTAAGCTTTCTATGCCATAGAGCATTGTTGGTATAATTATGGCTTTGTAAATCCTTAATTTAGTATTTTCTTGTACCTCCTTTTTCCCTACTATTGTATTACTTATTTGGTAATATATTTTATTTGTTTTTTGAACCCTGCTATTTATTTCTTCTACTTTTCCATCGGCTGTTATTATTGTTCCCAAATATTCATATCTATTCACTTGTCCTACTGTTCTCCTTGCCATTTTATTTCCAATCTCTCTTTATTTCCATGCTTTGATATATACGCTACTTTACTCTTCTTTGGGTTCACTATCATTTCTCTTTCTTGTATTTAGCTGACCCATTCTATTACTGTATTTTGTAGTTCCTGTTTTGTTGATGTTCTTAATGCTATGTCATCAGCATACAGAAATGATTGTACATAAACTGGTTTCAGTTTCCTATTTCCAACTTTACATTTTCGTGTTCTTCTTCTACTTTGTTTATGTATTTGATCCATTAGTATTATAAATAGTAACTGGCTGAGGCTATCTCCTTGTTTAAGTCCTTTGTTCATGTTAAATTCTTTTGAATTCTCCCCTCCTATTCTCACTATTCCTTTAACTGTCTTGTAGACACTCTGTATTCTTCTTACTACAACCTTAGTGACAATGAAGTTCGACCAGTCACAAATATAGGAGTGCGTTGTGAAAGAAGGAGAACACATGCATATGCTGAACATATTTTATTCAGCAGTCTATATGGAACAAACGAAAACATAAATTTCCTCTGCAACGCAGCAATGTATGGTGTCTACACAAAATAAAACATTTTCGTCCATCTACACGTGACATTGAAGTTTGACCACTGTTAGTTGTTGTTGTTGTTGAATTGGTGTTTAAGTCCACTTTATGCACAGTAAGGCTAATCGGGACTGGACCTACAGTTTAAAGTGGGATCCGAACCACTTGTGCCTCCACCGGGTATCGAACCCGGGACCCCTTGATTACAAGGCGACGACGCTACCACTGCGCCATCGGGGAGGCCTTGACCACTGTTAGAGGGGATCCTGTTTACCATGGTGTGACGCCGCCCCGTCGGCGAATAACTGTGGCAATGCGTCGGGGCATGCTGCGGACGAGTCGTTCAAGGTATTCCACATCGATGCGGTGCCATTCCTCCTGCAGGCAGGCGATAAGAGCAGCCACTGTCGTGGGTCCCCTCTGTTGCACACGTCCCTTAAGAACACGCCACACATTCTCAATGGGCGAGAGGTCGGGACTCGATAGTGGCCATGGCAGAGTTCGCACGTGATGGCGAGTCAACCATTCTCTTGTCAGCCGCGCTGTATGAGGCCTGGCATTGTTGTGTTGAAAGATGAGACGCCGCCTGTGGAACAGGTGCCTTCGCACTGTGGGAAGATGCCGCTCCAGTATGCGTGTATAGGCATGTGCATTCACAATGCCCTCACAGACGTGTAGTGGGCCAACCCCAGATGCCGTCATGCATCCCCATACCATCACTGACGCAGGTTTCTGTACCCGACGTGCATAACATTTTGCTTCATTCTGTTCCTCCTTCCGACAAATGACTGTTTTCCGTATTTTCCCTTACACAACATTGAAAATGGATTCGTCCGTCCACAAAACCCTGTTCCACTGCCGAAATGTCCATCCCCGGTACATTCGTGCCCACCGTAGTCGATTGCCTTTGTTCAAAATGGAAAGGAAGGGTTTACGTTTCGCCTTGTACACTCGGTAACCGCATCGCTGTAGGTAACGGCGAATGGTTCTGGTTGACACTTCAATGTGAAAGCGTTATCGAGTCCACAGTCGTAATTCGGCCACAGAAACATGATTGTTGGTCTGGATATAGCGCCTAAATATCCGTAGGTCACGCACGCTCAGCAGGCTTTTTCTACCGGGGGCCTTACCTGGCTCTGTAGTACCCGTATTCTGGTGATGTTTGATGAAGCAGTGGACGGTTGACTTGGGTAAGTTCAGTTGGCGCCCTATTTCCCGTTCACTGAGTCTATCCCGTTGCAACTCCACCACTCTACTCCTCACGGTGTTGTCAATAGGTTTGCCCCTGGACATGGTGATGATGCACTGCGGTTCTTCGGTGCACAGCACGCACTTATATACGGCGAACTCCCTTATCGTGTCCGTGACGTCATGCTTCCGTCGAATGCGCCACTATCTGGAATTTCCGCATGGGTCTGGAGCCTGGTCGAAGTTCAATGTCACGCGTATAGTTCCCCGTTTTCGTTCTTTACGTGACATTGGGTGCAACATGCTGGGATCACGATTCTTGCCTGCTCACACGCCTCCTCTTACACACATGCGTCACTTCTGCGGGTCAACCATTCCACCGCCTATGCCTCTGTGCATTTAATCACGTATTCCTTTCTGGTCGAACTTCATTGTCACCAAGCTTGTAATTTTTCTGAGCTCCTATTTTCTGTAACGCTGACCATATTTTCTTTTCGTGGTACTGTATCAAAGGCTGCCTTTAAATCCAGAAAGGCTACAAACAGTTCTTTTTCTCTGCTAAGAAATTTATCTATGGCTTGTCGTAGCGTGCAAATGTGATCTTGGTTTGTCTTCCTCTTCTGAAAGCTGGTTGTTCTTCTTCTAACTCATCCTCTACTTCATCTCCTAGCCTTCTTTCTAAGATTCTTATTTATATTTTTAGAGCTACTGAAGATAGACAGATTGCTCTATAGTTTTCACATTATACAGTGCTACCCTTTTTGTGGATTGGTATGATCATGTTTCTTTCCCAATCTTTGGGTATTTTAATTCTCTTCCATGCTTCGTTACAAATCTTCCACAACCATTGTACAACTTTCTTTCCTCCCATCTTTATTAGCTCTGGGTATACTCCGTCTGCTCCTGCTGCTTATCCTAATTTCACTCTCTTTATTGCATCCTCTACTTCTTGCATTTTTATTTAATCTCTTCCATCCTCTTCTACATTTGCACTCTCTATTGCATCTTCTTCATTCATCTTCCCATTTTCATTTCTAAATGTGTTCTCGTAATACTTACTCCATGTCTTCAATATATCTTCAGTTTCTGTTTGGATCTTTCCTGATTCATCTTCCATGTTTCTTATTCTCTTCCCATATTTTCCTTTCATTGCTTTTACTGTCTGCCAGAACTTTTGACTATTCCCTTGATAGTTTTTCTCCATTTCTAACCCAAACTTTTCCCATGAATCTTTCTTTGCTTGCCGGACTGCTTCTGTTGCTTCATTTCTCCTCTGAACATACTCATTCCATTTCTCCCCTGTTTTATTTTCCATGTACCTCTTTCATGCTTGTTTCTTCCTTTTAACGCTTTCTTTAACTAAGTTATTCCACCATCTTGATATTTTCTTTTAATCTCCTACAGTTGTTAAGCCACAAACGTCTGGAGCAACAGAAACTAATATTAATATGTGTAAATTATCATTCTATTTGTTGTTCCTTCCAGACAGATACTATTTCAAACACCGACACAGAATTAATTTTGGAGTAAATCATTGGACATCCATTAATTTGTATTAGAATACACATGCTACTTTAGTTTTAGAACCAATTTCATCAACTTTCAGCCCAAGCTATGGACTAAAACCGTGAAATTTTTATGATTTGCAGTGTGTTTTATTACGCTGAATTTCAGGGATAATGTTTCACATGCTTTAATTTTTATTTAAGACGTTTTGAAACTTTGAATATTTTTCAATATAAGCATGTACCCATTACCAAGTCTTGTCAAACCCTACGCATTGTTACTGTCTTTTCAGAACGAACTGTACGAGTAATAAGAGTAAGTATGTTAATGTTACAGTGCATGAAATACTTTCAAGACTAAACAAGAAATGAGACGATTTAATGCTGCACTTAATGCATATTAATGTTGCATGTTACATTCTTAAGAGTACTCTTACAAAATGTAGGGAAATAACAGGAAACCTTTTCACTTTGCTGAAATTCGTTTCAATTTCATCGTAACGAGAAATGTTTTTCTTACATACTTCAGAGGACACTAACGTTTCTTGTATGTATTACGTGATATTCGACGTGAATTAAATTGTTACTAATACTTACTTTTTTACATTTTAGTGCAGCGTAGTTGGAGGCACAGCATTCTATCACCGTTGATTACACTATTATCTATGCACGTACACAATGTATGAAGAGTTGAAATAATAAAGTTATTGAGCATATTTAAACATTGCTATTTATTTAACTCCCATACAAACATAGCTGTCAAATATATTGCACATCTTTCTTATTATGTTACTTTATTTTATGAGAAAGAACGCACGCAACAGGCTAAAATTTGAGAAAAAAGTGTTGCGTTTCCATTATACTTTAAAAATTATAGAGTGTGGAAAATAATATGTGGTTAAATGCTTAATGTTTTGTACAGTGGTATCCATTAGTATTAAAGTGAAAATTGTCCATGGTTATTTTCATTAATACTTCTCTTACATCCTATGTGCTTTTATGCGATGGATTTATATACAGGTAACAGACAAAATAATGGAAACACTAGTCAGAAGGGGGACATATTTTCAATGTGGCTGGTAACACTGAGCACGGCGGAAATCAACCTTCCCTTGTTTGTTGCAGGTAGTATGGACTGTGCACTGACAGTAGAGTGAGGCAGTATGGTAGTGGACGATGTGCAGGTGTGGTGAGTGACCAGCATGTCCGACCTGACGGAGTTTGAAAGAGGTCGAATTGTTGCTGCCCGTCTCGCTGGAGCATCTGTGAGCAAAATAGCGACGTTATGCGGTGTAACATGAGGCACGGTCTCGAAAGTCATGACCGCATACACAGTGCACGGTAAAAGAGGGCCTGCTAAGCACAATGGTGGTCGAAAGCCGAAGCTGCAGGAAAGGGACCTCCGGGCCTTGAAGCGTATTGTGACGTCGCAGAAGAAAACAACGGCCGAAGTGACTATAGAACTTAATCAGCACCTAAACACCCCAGTGTCATGCAAAACAGTGAGGCGGGAACTGCATCCAATGGGTATCCATGGACGTGTTGCTATTCCCAAGCCCCTAATAACTGACACGAATGCTCGATGGCGACGTGCATGGTGCAATGACCACAAAACTTGGATGTTGGAGGACTGGAAACGTGTCATTTGGTCAGACGAGTCTACCTTTAACCTCTTCCCCACCACTGGACGCGTGTTTGTATGGAGAACACCCTCGGCAGCATACGATGTGGACTGTCTTCGCCCGACTGTCAAACATGGTGGCGGCTCTATTATGGTCTGAGGGTGCTATATCATGGTATTCGGCAGCCTCCCTTGTCACATTACATGGTCGGGTCACAGCAGCAGTATATAGAGAACTCTTGGGTAACCAAGTCCACCCAATGGTGCAAACCTTATTTCCAAACCGGAATGACAATGCCCCCATCCATACCGCTGGCAGTGTTCAAGAGTGGTTTCCAGAGCATGCTGATGAGGTTCAACATCTTGCCTGGCCCGCCCAGTCCCCAGACCTTAATATCATCGAGCCTCTGTGGTCTGTTTTGGAAACCAGGGTTCGGAGTCGATTTCCACCTCCTTCGTCTCTACCTGAGCTGGAGGCTGTGCTGCATGAAGAATGGCTTCAAATTCCACTCACCACCATTCAGGTCTTGTATCGGTCTATTCCGTCCCGAATCCAAGCTGTATTTCATGCTAGAGGTGGCCCAACACCGCATTGATACATGATGTTCCGACTTCCATAGGTGTTTCCATTATTTTGTCCAATACCTGTATATACTGGTGCTGAAATTATCAACAGCTTGTTTTGAGTTTTCTTTTAATTCTTGAAGCTCTTATTGGGTCGAATGAAGTTCACGAACATGGTGATGGACAATTTGCACGGAAATACTCATGGACCCCATTGTAGTTGTCCTTAGTTATGTCTACGTTTACAAGTAACTTCACGTCCAGATATGTTCGCAAAGACGAAGGAAGTTTCGTAAGAGGGAAAGGGCATTTCGACCGATAATGAAACATTATTAGCCATGAAGCTGACAGTACGATTTTTCCACGCAATAAAGTAAATTATCCGAGTTTCTTTATACTGGGTCATTCTCAAGGCAACAAGAATGTTGGGGACAGTCACTGGTTGTTGCTTTGGATCCTATTTATGCACTCTATATCAATTGCCCTTGTTTGGTTTCATCATAAAACCCAAACGTACGCCATTTATTGATAGCTTTGAAGACATCTCAACAGGAACTTATCCGTCGGTGGTGAACAATTATACAAGGACAACCTGTTATATTCCAACGACCCATTTTCAAAGAGTTATGTAACAATTGGGTGTTACTCTAGAACAAGACAATAGAGTAAGCTACAGGAACGTTTCCTTAGAAGACGTTTTTGTTCTTCGTACGTCAAGCTTATTCACCGACATCTTTGCTTCAGAATTCGATCTCCTTGATCCGTATGGGACACCACTGTTCAACATTGCCTCCGAGAAATTCCTAACGGTGCCTCTTGTGCTGTTGCACAGAGGGTCCCAATTTAGGGATCATTCCACACATGTAATCAACACGTAGTTACATTTGATTTATTTCCAAACAATGATCGGTAAAATTTTCATCAAATTTTGTGAACACATGTCAGCTTTTCAAATTGTGAGAATATACAGTTAAAATATAATATATAAAGATACAGTTATTGTGGTATAGGGAAAGCTCCATAATTGAAAATTAATCTAGCAAAATATGACCGTCTCCATTTGTATGTATAAACTAAATACATGCCGTTGGAAATATATTAATTATCAGCCAGTTCGGTGGGCGATCAAGTTATAAGAAATCGACTTTGCAAATCCCTACAGAAGTTATTGGGTTCGAATCGTGGGCATGGGTGTACTTCGTGAATGATCTTTTATCACTTTCACCGCTCATTATCATCGTCGTGATTCTAAGAAAGTGACAGAAAAGGGGCATAAACGAACGAAAATACAAATTCAAGTAAACAGATCAGCTTATACCATACTATTAGCAATGCTTTAAACCAGGGTTTTCAAAGGGTCAGGAATTTTAAATAAATTCAATTCCGGTCCAGGAGTGAAAATCAGCAAGCTAAAATGTGTTTTTGACTGCAAAGAACCGTTTTATGTGTAAAGTATTGCAACTCGGTCCAGGAACTGTTTCCGACTGAATTTGAATACCGTCCAGGATCACTTGTTCCCTACAAATAGGGGTAGTGACCCAGAGAGACAGCTGGTTTGAGTAGCAACAACAGTCAACCTGATTGACTCATCACGATCTTTTGGTTTGCAAATCTATCCAAGGTCATATCTCCCCTTGCAATCTGTCGACGTAATCAGAATTTAATTTAATGTGTTAATATCTCGAAAACCACGTAGGGTCAAAAGAGATGTGGAACTGCTTCAACAAGAGGCACCGGACAAATACTACAGTGGAGAGATGTAACCACAGACTCAACAGTGAAATAAGTAGGCAACATGAAGAATTGTAATATAATTAAGCCTTGTTTCCGTATTTAAAAACACTAAGTTGCTGACCAAGGCAATTTATTATTAAGATAAAAACACTTAACAGGTAACGTTTCGACCCTGTATCAGGGTCTTCCTCAGACGAAGCAAATCAAATTTGCAAATAAAGCAAATCAAATCTTCGTCTGAGAAAGACCCTGATACAGGGTCGAAACGTTACCTGTTAAGTGTTTTTATCTTATAATAAATTGCCTTGGTCACAAACTTAGTGTTTTTAAACATGAATAAGTGAAAGTCCCCATAAATAGCTTAAAGGCTGAGGAAGAAAAGTCTAACGACATGATTCATAGGATGAAATTGATCCTGGAAGGTGTAAAGCAGAAAGAGAAATATGTTTTATTGGATGAAATGATGGCCAGGAGCAGTAACAAGTACAAGGAGATAGTTCATATTCCTAAATTTTAGGAACAGTCATATGTTTTGAAACTTGAATTTGAATATTAGGTAAAGTTAATAACTGACAAAGATTTTTGCAATTCATAATTGTGCAGTATGTATTTATAAAAAGTCACACTTTTGCTATTAAATTATATATATACTGAAGGGACGACTTTAACCATGTCGATGGGATCCCGGGTTCGAATCCTGGGCTGGGCATGAATGTTTGTGAGTGTCCAATTTCATCATATCATCCCCATCTTCGCAAATTAGACAAGAGTGGCACAAAAGCGAAGTAAAATAAAGCAAATCAAATTAATCATGCCGAATTTTCGTTGTTCCAACTGTAACCTACAAGGCACTGAGTGTGGAACTGAGTTCCTTTTAAAAATAATCTGTGAAATAGATTTAGGAAGTGTGAGAGGAAGTTGTAGGTCCCAAGGCAGCGCAATTAGGACACAGCCCTTTTAGGTAATATAGTGATATTCCTGTTCGGGCAGCAAGTGTTCGCAATTTGGACGACACCAAACCTTCACTCCCACCCCTTCATTCCCATCCCTGCGGGCAAAGGTCCATATTTTTTTTCTTGCGCGGAACTGTTCCGAACCCAATCCAGAGAGCCCCCCTGAAATGTTTCCCATTCTAACCTAGATCAAATGGTTTCATCGAATGCTGCGTTAACCACTCCTCCATGGAGAGTGGGTGGTAGGAAGCATTGCAAGAGGTACTTGAAAAGTGGTAACTTACACCGCCTGGTTTGGTAATGTAGGACACCAACTACAACACACAATTAAAATACAGAAAAGTAATTGCTCATAGTATAAATGAATTACCAAACCTCCATGACTGCCACGTGCGTGAGTCCTAGGATAAATTCCTCGTCTGGTTGTCTCGGTTTCTCTCCCGGAGAATTCGATGGTTAGGCTCCACAATTCTCGATTTCTGACATTGTGGAAGTGATGTGATCAGGGGAATACCAGGTAGGCTTTATTTCCAAGATTATCCGTCAGGAATCATTGATTGGATGCTGGAGAGCTCCATAGCCTTCTTCGCAGACATCGACAAATTTCCTCCTTTACTATAAAATTAATTCTAGCGTTGTTCATAGGTTCTGTTACTGAAACTGTGCGCTCTCTTTCCATCACGTAATACCGTATCAATCCATAAGATTATATATTATTTTATTAGTTTATCTCAGTTGTCTCAACCTCTGAGGCATGTAAATAATGCACAGTGTTGTGCTATGCAAACCTCCTGAGGTATTCAGGAAATAGGAAGTTCCATCTGCCTATGGAGTCAGCGGTTTGCATAGTGGCAGTAAAAATCACGATTCGGCATGGAGGAAGGTCTCCATGGCCTGGGTAATATAGAGGTGAGACAGGCTGAGAGGGGACTGACTTTGGATTGGGATTGAGGAGAGAGAAGAGCTTAGGAGAGAGTGGACCAAAAGTGAGGCAACGTGCTGGTCAACCTGTAACGAAGCCAACAGAGGACTTAGTTTATTTTTATTCTTCGAAATTGTCTTCATTCGTCAGATAGACAGGTAATTATCCTAACCCAGCCATGATTCAGGTTCAAAGGTTCATAAAACCCGATGAGTGACAATTGTCTTTTCTAGTTGTTAGATTTGCTTGTTAGGGGTTAAATCTTACTTGTACCTTTCGCACTTCCAAGCGTTTACTCGTCATGTTAATGACGAGTGCTCTTATCATCGAGGATGAACGATGAATGGGTTACATCACCCATTGATTAATTGTTTAACATTCTTGGTAAGATCCCACGAACTTCACAGTTCGTTACGACACGTGGCGATATTCATCACTGGAGAATTGATAACCTTGATCAAATACATTCTGTGTCCTTACTCAAACAGCAGAGGAAATTTGAAGCAATAACATTTCTCCTACTTTTAGCTTCCATTGATTCACACACGAAATGTGTATTCTACGGTTATCATTCATTAAACATATCTGTGCCGATATTGCTTCCGCTTGTATTTAAAGCAGTTTAAAGACTTCTCTTGGATAGCACTTCCAGTCATCGGGTTGTATCAGGATGAGGAACCATTATCGTTTAGTTATATTCGTTTTAAGCACTTAACTACGATCTGAGTTTTATCCATCCTGGCTATTTCACGATGTAAGCCATTATGGTTTCCGTATGCCTTACGTAAATCCTTTTGAAGGCCTAGCTGCGATCGCAGTTTTAGCCAACGTGGTTTCGTGATGTAATCCATTACGGTTTCCTGCCAAAGACCTATATATATACCAGCGAGCCTGTTTGGAAGACATCAGACATTCTGCAGGAGTCACGATGCTGCTTCAAGCTGTCTTCTCTCTTCTGTTCGTCGCATCGTTTGACAGCCTAACAGGCAGAGGAACGGCTGAGGCGCAAGTAAGTAGATCGTCTCTTTGTCTGGGCACTTTGATTCTCTTGCACTCTTTGTCCAGACGTTAATGCTCGATTAACGGCGGCGTTGCACACACACACTTCACGACACTGTCATGCTGTAGGACCTCTCGCATATACATCATTTACCTAACTCCGCTGCTCTTGTTTCGAGTATATAGTGACAACACAACACTATGCTAGACAGCCAGCTCTGTTCATCTCGCCACTGCGTATGACGCGGGAAGGGAGTCCATTTACTCATAGGTAACTTGTGCTATAAGCTTTCGTTGTTTCGTTACATGTTGCCCCCACAGCAGTGTTGCCACTTTTAAAGTTACATCGCATAGGCGTGCGCACGGGGAGCAAGAGCGGGGCAGTTACCCCCTCTAATACTTTCAATTAGAAAATTATGAAGATAAATCTTAACGCTGTTTTAACCCAACATTATGTCCATATCGAAAAGTGGAGTATTTTGAAGCCGATTAAAGTATCAAGCAACTACGAGGGAGGAAGGGTTATCCAATTGGACTGTCTCACTTCGTTCTCTAGCAACTTTCTTGTTATTAACACCCCCATATACTTTAATCGCAAGCTGAGTATGATTGATTGATTTGGATTACTCTATTTTGTTTTCTGCCACTTTTGGCTAATCGCGAAGATAAGGATGAGTAATGATGTGATGAAGTCGATGGAGTTACACTCACAAAGAACACTCATGCCCAGTCCGGAATGCGAAAACACGGGACCTATGGCGTCGTAGCGCGTCGTGCAAACCACTCCGCCAGAGGGCGGATTTCATTAGTTGAGTTGTGGCTGCAGAACAAACTGGCCATATTTACATTTATTTATAATTCATACGCTGAACTCCGTGGCGGAGTGTTTAGCACAGCACACTTCGACGCCAGTGGTCCCGCGTTCGAATTCCGGCATGAGCCTGGGTGTCCTTTGTTAATGCTTCTTAAACAAATTTCACCGTATTATCTCTCATCTTCGCGAGTAAGTAAGAGTTGTGTAAAAGCGAAGTGAAATGAACCAAAATCATCCAATCATAATTCATACATTCAAAGCTAGAAGATCTCAAGCTTATTTCTGCTCGGTTCAGTGTGTCCGATATTGATCTACACGCAGAAGTCCAACTTCTAAACAGATTTCTAATTAATGTCTTGGGTGGTTGAGTGTCTACCTCGACTGCAGCTGATACAATTTTTTGATAATGTTGAATACGTTTTCTGTTTTTCTTGTGGCAAGTTGTTCGTGTAAGGCATTGCTATCTTAGACGCACGTGAAACCAAATTTACATCAACAACATGAGATACCCTTTTAAATCATCTTAAATTAATTGATTTTGCCTTATATTGATATCAATTTTACTGAGCAAGTTTGGAGGTATTTAGGACTCTTGTAGCAACTGAAAGAAAACAACATTGTACCATAGGATATTTTCGTTAGACTGCAGTAGTTCATTCTAATGTTGGACCAACCGTGTTTCATATGCCATCCATTACACTGGGGAACAAAAAGAAGATTTTATTTTGTGGCATAAAGTTTAATAACAGTTTCAGCACACAAAACAGCTGTGATTGCCAATTGTATAATTGGTTCAGTTGAATTGACTCCAGTTACAAAAATAAACACACCGTGGAAAATGTAGGAGGTAAAATTACTCCACCCTTTTCTCGGTAATATCCTTCCTTCCTTCCTTCCTTCTTCTTTGATTGGCACACACCGCCTATGAGCGATTTCTTGCCAGGGGTCCTATTTGGTTTGTTATGAGAAAGTTTGTTTACATTCCAAGTATCTGTTTGTTTATGTTACAATGTTGTGTTTTCGTGCAAAGCTGTACAGTATCCACATGACATCAGACCGTGGTTCGTAAAGTAGAGTCGAAAGGGACATCGTTAATGGAATACCCACACGTTGTAACTGTTTGTATAGAGTATTGCGATGTTGTTGTCGAATTGGGCATTGTAAAAACAAATGTGTGGTTGATTGTATAGGTTCTCCACACTGACAGGAAGTTGCAATCACGGTATATGAACTGGGATGTACGACAGCGTGACCTGTACGCCTTCTCAAGGTAAACACTAAAACTGCACGGGGTAGGTTAATGTGTTGAAACCAAGGACGTTTATTGCCGACTTGTGCATGCCATCTATATGTATTGGTATTGAGGAGTTGTTGGGTGCACCAATCGTCCCATTTTTTTTCTACTTTGATTTTTACCCGTGGGAGGAGGTCAGTGTACGGCAGGCGCATCGGGGTAACAGTTTCTTTCGTTCTTGCTTGTTTAGGCATTACATCAACGCGATCTTGATATTCATTAAGGTCACTGTGGGCGCGAATATATGTGAAGGTCGCTGACAGACCCTGCTGTTGAAGGTCTAGCATGATTCGGAGGATAAGATAGGGAAATACCGTTAATTTATATGCTGCCCGACCTGTTCGTGCTAACGTTTGAAGTACGCTCAATGCGTCCGTAAGAATTAAAGAATGGTCGAGTCGTAACTGCAGGGCGAATTGTAGTGCTTTATAGATAGCATAACATTCCGCCGAGAAGATCGACATATCGGATGGGAGGGAAAATTGTCGACTGATGTTATGAGATGGTACGTAAAAAGCGCATCTCACACCGTCTGCAGACTTCGATCCGTCAATCAAAATTTGATAATTGGCTGAAATTCCTATTAAGAAACTTATTTATTTATTTGTAAATTGTTGCTAGGCAACTTATGAAGCATTGCTAGGCAATAGATCTCTTAATGTTGAATTTTGTAGTATAACTAAGCGAAATGCGTTTAATGTGAATACATTGGAAATATGAGTTCCTCACGTAGTAATAACCCAAATGTTTTTTGCTTTATATGTGGAATATATTGTCTACCATCACAGAGAAGAAATATCATGGATGTAGTGAAAGATTTGTATCAGGCTTACTTTGCCAAAAATCTGGGACAACAGAATAAAAAAATGGGTCCCACATATAGTTTGCAAGTCTTGTTTGGAATCACTTCGTTATTGGGGCCATGGCGGACGAAAGGGACTCAAATTTGGAGTGCCCATGACATGGAGTGAACCAAAAAATCATGTTAATGATTGCTATTTTTGTGCTGTAAATGTTAAAGGCACGAATAGATTCAAAAAGCGTAATTTAGTGTACCCTAATGTAGAGTCAGCAAAGCCGCCAATACTGCATAGTGAAAATTTACCTTTACCAGTATGTACCTTTCGCGAAATATCGACGATGACGTTGAGATATCAGATGAAAGTGCTAGTGACAATAAAAACGAAAGTGATTTTGAAGGATGTAGTTCTACACCGCAAGCATTCTCCCAAGGCGAACTGAATGATTTGATTCGTGACCTACATTTGTCAAAAGAAACATCTGAGATTCTAGCATCGCGACAAAGAGAAAAACATTGTCTTCAGCCTGGTGTTACTGTAACATCATATAGAACAAGAGAACACAATATTCTTCCTTACTTTAGCGAAGACAATGATCTTGTGTATTGTAACAATATTCCTGAGCTTTTGCTGCTGTTAGGTCTATCAATATCGCCCAGAGGATTGGCGTTTATTTCTGGAAAGTTCTAAAAGATGTTTGAAATGTGTTTTAATACACAATGGTAATAAACATCGTTCAGTTAGCAGTAGTATGATTTGACCTGTAACCAGTGCACTTATAGCGTAGAAAAGAAGAGGTCATTTGATTAAACAGCCCGATTTGCCCACACTTAAAATTATGCCAAGATGCCCTTATTCCCCAATTCTTCAAGTGTGATATGCTCTTAATTCTAAGAATTTTGAATCCTAGTGTAGAAAAGAAGAGTTCATATGCCCCGATTTGCCCACACTTAAAATTATGTCAAGAGGGGGCATATAGCCCAATCGGCCATGTGTGTACATATTTAAATCCCAAGAATCCTGAATTCTAGTGTAAAAAAGAAGAACTCCCCTCAGACAGATTTGCCCATGTGTGTAAAAGCTACATCTCTCAGTTTGTTGTCTATAAACTTGTCAAAAATATGCCCCCCCTTGATATTGTTTTGGCTACACTTAAAAACTAAGGCAAAAAGCTTATATTTTTATCCTCTACAACTTACAGATCAATACAATAGGACAAGGTCAGGCTGCAAATTGTTTCATGTTTTTTCTAATCTTTGATCAGTTTCATGTCTCGGCCAGCAATAAATTATGCACGCCGGGGAGATTTAATATGCTTGCATGCATGAGATAAAATCTACACTGTGCTCTTTCAGGGAAAATTCCCCATACATTCCATCATGTTATTGACTCCAAGGGAAATTCTTAGTAAAAAGAACATTGGCCTCTTGCATGTTGTCATATAAGCCTGAATTGGATTCAGGTTTTGCCTCGTTCTGATAATATATACACAAGTGGGACTTACAGATTATTCATTGCACATTTCAAGGTCCAACTTTGAATTGTATTTAGCTGATATATAGCTCTCCTGGGTTCTGATGCTCAATAGAATATGGACATAGTCCCATGCCTTATATGCTTTATAATCAAATGCTTCTGGGTTTAAGACCTCTCTATGGAGAAGTGCTAGTCTTGTTGCCTTGTAATCAAGAGGCCCCCAGGTCTGAAACCTGGTAGTGTGTGTGGGCCTCCCCTGATGGCAAAGTGTTGGTATTATTGCCTTGTAATCAAGAGGCTCTGGGTTTGAGTCCTGATAAAATATGTAAGATTGAAATACATGTGGCAAAATAATATCTCCACACGTGAGATTTTGAGAATATTCACTGCTAGCTGATATACAGCAGAGGTTTGAAACCTGGTAAAGTGTGTTGTACAACAGCATAAAAGAGCAAAACTATTTTATATTGGGGATCACCAGAGCCTAGTTATTGCTGTTGTTTGGGTATAAAAGCACCAGCTCAGCCACTAGCTGCTGTTATAATTGTTTTGGCATATTGTCCATATATAAACAAACAACAAAAATGCCAAATCAAAAATATTGCAATCAATGCAAAAAAATATATCTAGTTCTAATTGGTCTAGACACCGGCATATTTGTGACCCTAAGAAATGCAGAAAGGCCACAAAAATGTGTCCAAGATGCCATAAAATATTAAGCAAGGCTTATTACAAATGGCATAAGTGTATTTGTTATGAACAGCCATCAACATTGCCCCCACAACCATCTACATCTGGTCTGAAAAGGAAGCATGAAACATCTGTTAATGCTGGACCGGCAAAGCAGCCACGCTATGAACCCATCCATAGCAGTTTTAACGGCCAATTAAGAGATCACCGTTTTGTATCAGAGCCAAGATGTGACATTAATAATTTTTTGAACAGTATAAATCCAGATGTGCAGGCAATTCTAAATGCACAAAATGGCTCTTATAAGCTGTCCCTCAAATTGTTTACACAATATAAGAAGCCAAATGGCACAAAATTTACACAGCCCCACATAACAGAAACTGTACCGGTATATTCAAATGCAAATTCAGACAAAATAATAAGCAGTTTGATAGATCAATTGAATATTAAACACTCTGAATTTGCAGCAGAAGTGTCTGGATGGAGCCTATGCGGATCTCCACACAAGTTATATGTTAATATTTCTGAATTCAGCCCATTACAAGGATCTACATATTTGCCATTACCTGCCAATATTAAAAACAAACAAGCCGTGGTTAATATAAAAAGTAATGATGGGAAATGCTTCTTGTGGTGTATTTTAGCTGCTTTGTATCCAGTTTCAAGGAATCCTGAGAGAATAACTTATTATAAACAACATGAACATGATTTTGATGAGGCAATGGAGGGTTTAGAATATCCAATGTCTGTTCAGAATATTGATAAATTTGAAAAAAAGGCCCGGGATATTAATGGTAAACAATTATCTATTAATGTATTTATTTGTTCTACTGGCCGTGGCAATTGCTTGATACCACCTCTCAGAATCAGTACATTTGATGATGATTCTGCTGTTCCGATTGATCTGCTCTTAATTGAAGGGGATGATACACGCCATTATACTCTGATACAAAATCTTCAAGCTTTAGTCAGAACACAACTAGACAAAACTCATAGAATATTCAAGTTGTGCAGAAGATGTTTGTCTGTATTTGATGGTAAAAAAGTAGTAAATGGGGTTCGGGAAGTGAATGCAGAAATTGCTAAAAACAAGTTAATTGAGCATCTGAAATACTGTGGCAAGCATAAACCTGTTCATATGCTTATGCCTAACCCAAATGAAAATGCCAAATTCAAAAAATTTGAAGCCTTGTTGGAACACCCAGCATATATAGTCTGTGATTTTGAATCAAATCTCAAACCTCTTGCATTCTGTAGCCCAGATCCTGATCAACCTTCAATTACATCATATCAGCTACATGAACCTTCTAGTTTTTATTATGTGGTTGTACAGGATGGTGTTGTTAGTAAAGAAGATTTATACATGGGAGCAGATGCCATCAAAGTATTTGCAGATAGAATAGAAAATGAGTGCCATGACATAGCATCTAATGTCTTATTAAAATCAAAACCTATGTTGCCTTTAACAGAGAAACAGATTGAAGATTTCAACAATGCAGAAAAATGCCCGGTATGTGATTCTGAATTTTCAGATACAAATATCAAGGTGAAACACCATTCTCATACAGATGGTAAATTCTTAATGGCCCTGTGTAATAGCTGTAATATTAAGATCCAGAGACCAAAATTTGTACCTATATTTTGCCATGGTGCATCCAATTATGATTTTCATCATCTGATCAGGTACGAGGGGTTTGACAAGCAGAATTTAAATATTTTAGCTGAAAATAATGAAAAATATATTGCCATTAGCAAAATAATTAAAGTTAATGGTGTTCCTATTCACTTAAGATTTCTTGATTCTTACAGAATTTTATCGGCTAGCCTGGCTACACTGGCCACTCAATTATCTGATGATCAATTCAAAATCACATGTGCTTTGTTTCCAAATCAGGACCGGAAATTAATTAGGCGGAAGGGTGTATATCCATATGATTATGTTACAGATTTTTCTAAATTTGATGAGTGTTCTCTGCCACCACAACAAGAGTTTTACAGCAAAATCAGAGGATCTGGAATAACTGATGAAGATTATCACCATGCCCAGTTGATGTGGAACAATTTAAAATGCCAGACATTTGGTGATTATCACAAGGCTTATTTAAAACTTGATGTGACCCTCTTAGCTGATATACTGCAGGCATTCAGAAAATCTTCCATGCAAAATTATAAGCTGGATCCAATGTATTTTTACAGTGCTCAGGGCCTAGCATGGTCTGCAATGTTTTAAAACACTAAAATGCAATTGGATCTGATCCAGGATCAAGATATGTATCTGTTTATGGAACAATGTATAAGAGGAGGCATGGTGCAATGTTCTCAGAGATATGCCAGAGCAAATAACAAATATATTCCTGATTATGATCCAGCACTGCCATCAAATTATATACTGTATGTAGATGCCAACAGCCTCTATGGTTATGCCATGATGAAAAAACTGCCATATGCAGGGCTTGAGTGGGTCGAAGATTTCAATATTGAAGATCTTCAGGATTTTGATGACAGTAACTATGGCCTGTTCTTAGAGGTTGATCTGACAATACCTGATGATTTACACAACATATTTTCTGATCTGCCCCCAATTCCCGAGGTTAAGTGTTCACCTGGCTCTAAACAGAAGAAATTGATGATGACTCTAGAGCCGAAACAGGATTATGTCATATATTACAAAAACCTCCAGTTCCTGATGAAACATGGTGTTCAAGTGACCAAAGTTGGAAAAGTTTTGAGGTTCAGGCACTCAAGATGGTTGAAACCATATATTGATACAAACACAGAGCTTCGAACATCTGCATTGAGCCAATTTGATAAAACTTTGTTTAAATTGATGGTCAATTCAGTGTATGGCAAAACAATTGAAAATGTCAGAAAACATATTGATGTTAAAATAATTACTGACCCCAACCGGAGCAAAAAATTGATTGGAAAGCCCAACTTCAATTACAGAAGAATTTATTATGAGAATATGGCACTTTTCAACATGAAAAAAACAAAGATTAAGTTTGATAAGCCTATTTATGTAGGGGCTGTGATATTGGAATTGGCCAAATTACACATGTTAAAATTGTTTTATAATGTGTTGAAGCCTTTTTATAAGGATCGTGTAAAACTGATGTACATGGACACAGATAGTTTTGTTCTTGATATTCAAACAGAAGATGTTTATCAAGATATAGCACAGCCTGAATTGTTTAAATATTTTGATACCACTGAACATTCAAAAATTAAACCCCACAACAAAAAGGTGCCTGGCAAGTTAAAAGATGAGACACTTGGTGATGTTATTGTGGCATTTGCTGGGTTAAGGGCCAAGATGTACAGTTTTGAAACATGTAGTGGCGCTGTTGCCAAAAAGGCCAAGGGCATTGGCAGAGTGACTGTAGACAAAGAGCTTGAATTTGAAGATTACAAAAATTGCCTCAAATCATGTAGCACAATCAGAACATCAGAATCCAGAATTCAGAGTGTGGATCACTTGTTGACTACAAATATTGTAAGAAAAGTGGCTCTGGACCCACATGATGATAAGAGATGCAATTTGTCATGTGGCATACATACTTTACCATGGGGTCATTGTGATTTTAAAAGTGGCAAACAATGCCCAATTACAGAGCATGATTTGAAATAAATAAACATGCCTATGAACTTATTTGGGTTCAAAAAACAGGCTATTATAGACCTGCCAACAGCACAACCCTCTTCTGATATAATATCTAAACTAAGTGCTTTGTTAATTATTCATCTGAACAGCATACTTACAGATGTTGATGATGAAACAGGTAAAATATTGTACATATTTAACAATAATTTAAATCATTACCAATTACCTGTAGGTGGGCAATTGAAATTTATTACAACCCCTGAGGGTAATGTCAAGATTTCAGTAGGGAGAAATATGTATAGAATTAAGCACTCAAACATGATTTCTGGCACTGTATATACTGTTTCTGATGGTGACTGCTTATATATTGAGGTCACTGGATCATATGACAAGCTTATACCTTTTTTTATAGAATTAAGAATTAGATATTCAATAATAAATAACCACTAAAACAAAAATGCCTAATGATATATTTGGCCATACAAGGCATGAAGATCACAGTGATGAGATTCTGATGCTTGATGTCAGAGTCAAAAAATTAAGAAGTGATTTACAAGCTTTACAAACCACACTCAATGCCAGTCTTCAACTAGAAATTACAAATTTGCAATCACAATGCATGGACCCTCTTCTTAAAATTGATTCTGAACTCAAATTGCTGCTTCAAAAATATACTGATCTGGCAACATTGGATAATTTTCAAAGTTTAGAAGAAGCTGTAGCAGCTCTTCAAGCCAAATTTAAGACCCAGGCCACCAACTCTGAGCAATTGAAACAGCAATTGGAAGAGCAGATAAATAATGTCCAGGCACAGCTTCAAACAATTGTCAAAAGCATAAAATCACAAGAAGATTTTGATCTAGTGATTTCCACTCTAAAAGAACAGATTCAATCACTCCAAATATCTAATCTGGACCCCTTGAACAATGCCATAGCCGAGGTTAAAGAAAAAATTGAGACACTTGAAAATTTTATGAACAACTTGCCATCTTCTGATGCTTTGAGTGCAATAACTCGGAGTGTTGCCAACATTAAGCTGCAACTTGAAACATATGAAGATTTTGGAAAAATTCAAAGTACCATAACCCATCTTGAGGGTACAATAGCAGCAGGGAAAAGTGATTTGAGAAATGTACAAGAATCCCGCCTGCCCGGTATTGTAGACACTCTTGTAAGTGTCCAGCAACAGATCACAAAGCTTGAAAACCTCAACACTGAATCTGAGCTATCTCATTTTCATCACGTGATCGATGATATCCAAACAAAACTTGAAATTTTACAACAATCAACACCCACTCAGGCAGATATAGCTCTGCTCCAAAATGCTATGCAAAATGTGGTTGATGCTTCTGAATTAAATAATGTGAAATTGGCACTTGAATCTTTGCAAAATACTGTAACAAATCTCCCTACATCACAGGAACTTAAAAATATTAAGAGAGCAGTGAATGGCATATTGAAATCAGAAGATATCAAGAATATCCAGACAGAGATCAAACAACTCACTCACACAGTGGCCACTCTACCAACCAATCAACATATTAATGAACTGCATGCCCTGTTTGAGGATATCAGAAGACAGGTCCATGATCTTACTGCTCAAAATTCAAAATTGGCAGTTATTGAAAATTTGCAACAAATTGTAGCTAATATCAAGCAACAGCTAGGGACCATGGAATCCAATCAAGCAAATGCTCTGTCTGTTTTTGCCACCCAGCTACAAGAAATTGTGCAACAATACAAGAAACTTGTTGTGGACATAAAAATCAAGCCAGGCCATGATGATGTTGTTAGGACCATCAATGAGCACCTTGAATCTGTAACAAGCAGATTGCTTACAGCAGAAAAAGAAATAACAGGCATAATTGAGAATCCAAAACATACAGTAATTCTTGAATTGTACAGCATCCCCAAAAAAGAATATGATTCACCATTTACACCAGGTGGCAAAATATATATGCTGTCCCCTGCACAATTTTATTACCAGTTTTTTGTTGGGGGCACACTGAGATCAATCAAGATCAAATATTGGCTTCAACCACAGGCACACCACTACCCCACCTTATCAATAACAAATGCAGACAACAAACCAAAAATCACCAGTGTAGAGTTAGAGGATTTTACAGATCCCAATACATTAGAAACATCTTATGCTGAAGATGATGGCTCTCTGGAATTTCATATACAAATAGGAGACAAATTATATTTAGAAAATCCTGTAGTATCAGCTGCTGAACACCCCATAGTTGCAATATTCTTGTTTTCATATTATGTCTAGACAAATTATTGTTGATGGATTACACCGACAAGCCAGACATAATTATAAGAGACTGCCAGTAGTCACAAAAGGCATAGATGATTTATGGCAGAGCGACTTGATTGAGATGGCAAGTGGACAGCTGAAAAACTTAGACAAATTCAACAAGGGCTACAAGTATCTACTCACTGTAATAGACACATTTTCAAAATTTGCCTGGGCTGTGCCACTCAAATCCAAGACTGGAAAATGTGTTACAGAAGCCATCAGGACAATCATCAATCAGAGTGGAAGATCACCGCGCTATTTGCAAACAGATAATGGCAAAGAATTTTATAATTCTGTGTTCCAAAAATTTATTAAAAGCCAGTCAATACAACATTATTCGAGTTACAGTGATCTCAAAGCCTCAATTGTAGAGAGATTCAACAAAACCCTAAAAAATCTTATGTATAACAATTTACACTTCAAGGTAATTGTAAATGGCTTAATATTCTTCCAGGACTTCTACATAAATATAACAACTCGGCCCATTCCACAATCCACATGAAACCCTCTGAAGTAACTTCATCTGATGAGCAAAAATTGATCAGGACTGTTTATTATCCTAGATACCAGCCAACAACAAGAAAAGCCAAATATAAAAATTATAAAAAGGCTGCCAGAACCTGAACAGCAGATTAAGAGAAATGGCAAGTTGCTGCCTGAAAATATTAGATGTCTTATTGTTGGGCCATCGGCTTGTGGTAAAACTACACTAATGATTGATAATTTTTTATTGGCACCCAACTGGTTAGACTGGAAAAATAGGCACTTGTATGTCTTCTCTAAGAGCTTGGAACAATTAAAATATCAGCAGCTGATGAAGCTATATGATGGATTGGATATAGCCACTTTTGAACCAGATGTTAAGCCACTCCATGAATGTCTCGATAATTCTGTTGTTGTGTTTGATGACATTATACTGGATAATCAAAACAAGGTTAGAAATTTTTTTACACAGGGGCGACACAAAAAAATTGATTGTTTCTACCTGGCACAGACTTTTTCTAAAATTCCGAAGCAGCTGATCCGAGACAACAGCAAATTTATATGTGTGTTTCATCAAGATCATACCAACCTCAAACACATACATGATGAATATGTAGGTGGGGACTTGAGCTACAATGATTTTTCCAAGTTTTGCAGTAGGTGCTGGAACCAGGACAGTTATGGGTTTGTCACAATTGATATGACAAGAAAACCCAATAGTGGCAAATACAGAAATAAAATCAACAATTTTCTAGACATTGAAACACATATAAATAACCATGAAAAGGCCAATCATTGATGATCTTCAATTAAGAGATTATCTTGTAAAAAGATTTAAGGGATGGAAATCAGAGAACCGAGGAATTTATGAACAACACAAACAAACAGAACAGCCTATTATTGATGCTATTAGTGAATTAGGTAAAAATATCAAAACTGTTACAGAGCAAAATCAAAATTGGATCACAGAGCTTGAACCTGTAGCTGCAAGAAAGATATTAGATTATCCAATCACCCCACTTTCTAGTATTCATACACCTAGTCCTGTTGCTCCTCGAAGAATTGAAGCTACTCTGGATCCTATTGAATTGGGTCTTCTTGCTCAAAAATATTTAAGCACACCTAAAGACAACAAAGATGAGGTCTTTGGCTTATATGCTGACACAGAGCGTGATGGTAGCATCATACATAGAATTGGCAATTTCAGAGTAACATTTATGGGAGATGATCTAATTGTATATTCAGAATCTCATCTTGGAGAAAGAGGTGCTTTTGTTAAGTATCTGGGCACACCTGGATTGTGGGAACTGATGACTAGGAAAAAGCCTGGCAGCTATACAGATCAAGATTATGAGCATTACAAGGAAATATTAATAAAATCAGATGCTCTATACCAGAACAATGATCCCACACAAAAAAGAGTCAAGTCTAGCAGTGGAGCAAAATACAACAATTTAATCAAGCTTTTATGGTCACAAATTAAGACAGGCAGTGGAATCAAACAATACAACACCCTGCCTAAAGAATTTGTGTGGGTTGATGATGTCAGGAAACTTGTAGATAGGTTATTGGTGATAGCTGGAGAGGAAAATGCTGGCAACCACAATTTTTACAATGAAAAGGTTGGAATTATGGACATGATAAGCACCAAATTGTCTAATTTTATAGTGAATGACACTAAGGGGATTGGATATCTTATAAAAATTATTAATACTCTACCACCTAAATTTTGGAATATTTCTGAGGGTCGGGGGTTGGTTAATGACATTATAAACAAGCTGCCATTTGAACTACACATTCCAGGCTATCAGTATTGTGGTCCAGACACAAAATTGGAGCATAGATTAAACAGAGGTGATCCTGGTGTTAAGCCCCTAGATGCTGCTTGCAGAGACCATGACATAGCATACAACACACATTCTGATCTTGACAAGAGACATGTTGCAGACAAGAAATTAGAAGAGGCTGCATTTGGTAGATTTGTAAGCAAAGATGCTTCTTTAAGTGAAAAAATAGCAGCATTGGGAACCACCATAGCTATGAACACCAAACAAAAACTGGGGTGGGGGCTGTGAATATGTATATAATAAACCTACAATGAA
Source organism: Lepisma saccharinum (assembly GCF_977018435.1). Taxonomy (NCBI): domain Eukaryota; kingdom Metazoa; phylum Arthropoda; class Insecta; order Zygentoma; family Lepismatidae; genus Lepisma; species Lepisma saccharinum. The sequence continues at coordinate 4,062,990 of NC_139246.1, forward strand.
GGCCAAGGGTGTTATGTATCAAATACCTTATGCAGGTCTTAAATCTCTTAAAACTATTGATAGTCTTTTAACCAAAAAGCAGCGCAAGAAAAAAAAAATCTTGTCTTGCAAAGGGCCATGGTATGAAATTGTTGCTTAGCACCCCCCAATTAAAAAAATTACAACAATCTAGAATAAAATCACATGTGGGGGGTTTCATATTTACTATCCCGGCCATCTTAGCATCACTTGGGGCTGTTGGGAGCTTGGCTGGGGGATCAGCTGCCATTGCAAAAACAGTAATAGATGCCAAGAAAAATAGGGCAGAATTAGATGAATTGAAGCGCCATAACCTGGCCATGGAGAAACAAGGCAAAGGTGTTAAGAGAGCCATGAATAAGTTTAAAAAAAACAGGAGCCGCTTACAAACCAAGATATTGAAGCTTTAATCAAGCCACTGGGCATCAAAAATTTTAGAGGTGTGTACATGTCTGATTCTTTACCAGAACAACCACTCAACAAAGAGTGTGGCATTGTTAATTTGGATAAGTACAAAAATCAGGGCACTCACTGGATTTGTTATCTTAAATATTTAAAAGATGAGGCATTTGTGTTTGATTCATTTGGAGGTGTTCCACCTGAAAATTTAGTAAAATATTTAAAATCAGTTAATCTTTATTACAATAATACCCGTGTTCAAAACTTCAAAGATGTTAATTGTGGACATTTGTGTTTATCTGTTCTCAGATATCTGTCTCAAATAAATAAACCATCAATTGAAAATTTTCAAAAGGCCCTGTGGTATTTAAAACATCATGGGGGTATTCCATCTCACCAGCCAAAATTCAATATTGAAACTCAAATTACATGATGATATAGTGTATCCCAAAACAATAGCTCTCAGAGCATTTTATGGCATGTACTTGATCCCTAATATTACACACCACAACAACAAAATTGCAGTAGGGGATCAAAAAATTGTCATCACTCCAGGGCAATATAATCTGTCCACTCTAAATGCTCAATTACCCAGAGGTATAGTATTAATTCAAAATTCTGTCACTCACAGAGTAGAGATTGTATCTGCTACAGAAACAGTGGATCTGGGTACTATAGGAGAGCTGTTAGGCTTTGAGAACAACACAAAACTTGAACCAGCCATCAAACACACTGCTATTAATATACCTAAATTCTTAGCCATAGAGACTCTGAATATTCACTGTAATGTGGCTGAGGGTATGATCACCAAATCAAATGGCATAGGCACTCACAAACAAACTGGCATCATTGCAACATTTAAACCTAATTCTGAATTTATGGAGCCCATCATCTACACTCCATCCCCAACATTATATTTTCCTGTGTGCCATAATAGAATAGATAATATTGAATTGATGGTCACTAATGAAAAAGAAGAATTAGTTGATTTTGCTGGAGCCACAACAACTGCAATCATAGAGATTAATATTTAAATAAAAATACATACAAAAAAAATGGAAAATATTGAGAGTTATGAGCTACAATCATTCCCCCCAAACAGGAGGTAAAAAAAAAAGGTAAAGTGTTCCCCTGTGCATAGCACCACGCCATGAAGGCGTATAGGGGGTGTGGGGGTAACGCCCCACACTTTCTTGATCCGGTCGTGAGTGTCCAAACAGGAGGACATTTGCAAATTTAAATCAACCCAACACAGAAATTGAGGTTGATCATGATGTAGGGGATGGCTTTATACACCCCTACAGAGCAGATCTATACATCAAATTTGATGTTGTAAAGCTCGATGGTACAGATTATCCGACAAATTCAAATATAAGATTGGTAGACAATTTTGTTCCACATCTGTTCTCTGAAATTGAGATCAGAAAGCATGGTGTTGTAATAAACAGAGTGGATTATCCCGGCATTACCTCCACAGCTTTGGCCACACTAAAATTATCCAAAACCGAGGCATCATACTACAAAATAGGTGGATTTGAGGCTGGTGATAAAATATTATCTAAGAGCCACACAGTGCTGTTCCCCATGCGCCTGTTTCCAGGATTCTTCTCAGATTACAAAGATATTATGTGGAAGGGTGGTTTAAGAATCACATTTAGAAGAGCTGCCAATGATAATAATGCTTTGATGAGGTACAGCACATTAAACTCTACAGGGGAAGCTTTGCCCAATACCCTACCTGATGAAGGCAAATGCATTATTCAGACTATGGAGCTAAGAATCCCAGTTGTTGAATATGAAGCCAGTTATGCTCTTAAATACAAAGCAGATATAATAAAAATCCACAGATTCCTTTACAATTTTATACATATCAATGTGTACAGAAGCCTGCCGCTGGTACTTATTATGAGTTTGATGCTACAAATTCATTCTCCAGTATACAATATGACATGCCGGATTTTGTGGTGGTTCTGTTTCAGACTGGAAGACACAATAATCAGGAAAAAAATTCAAGTAGATTTGATAACTGCAACATCAAGAACATATATCTTAAAAATGGCAGAAATGAGGTATTCCCTAGAGAAAATTATAATTTAGACATGTCCAAGGATGATTTCCTTAAATTATATGAAGCATTTACAGCATACAAAAGGGTCACTACTGGCAATACTGACATGTATTACTCACCAGATGAATTCAAAGCACAGAGACCCATGTTTGTCATCAACACTTCAAAAAGGAAACAAGTTGTGGTTAATGACAGGACAAACATTAAAATTATCTGTGAATTCCACAATACACTCCCTGATGACACTATATGTAGTGTTATTCTCATAGGTGAAAAATCATATGTTTATGATGTAAGAAATGAGAGAGTCACAGAGCAATTCTAGAAGAGCTCTGCTTATTACCGGACCGGAAGTAAATATAAATGGGTGTGGGTGGGTGAGAGTGACTTTTTGCCTTAGTTTTTAAGTGTAGCCAAAACAATATCAAGAAGAGGCATATTTTTGACAAGTTTATAGACAACAAACTGAGAGATGTAGCTTTTACACACATGGGCAAATCTGTCTGAGGGGAGTTCTTCTTTTTTACACTAGAATAAAGGATTCTTGGGATTTAAATATGTACACACATGGCCGATTGGGCTATATGCCCCCTCTTGACATAATTTTAAGTGTGGGCAAATCGGGGCATATGAACCCTTCTTTTCTACACTAGGATTCAAAATTCTTAGAATTAAGAGCATATCACACTTGAAGAATTGGGGAATAAGGGCACCTTGGATTAATTTTAAGTGTGGGCAAATCAGGCTGTTTAATCAAATGACCTCTTCTTTTCTACGCTATAAGTGCACTGGTTATAGGTCAAATCATACTACTGTTAGCTTAAGGAAGAATACCAAAACATAAAGAAAAATTGAATATGCTGAACATAAGTGGCTCGTGTGTGTGGATTTGAAGATGGTGATTTTTTTACTAGGACAGCAAAGTGGGTACACAAAATATGCCTGTTTGCTATGTTTGTGTTATAGTGGTGCTAGAGAAAAGCATTGGACGATAAAAGTTTGGCCCCCAAGGGAAAATATTACAGTGGGAGAAGCTAATGTCATTCATGAACCGCTGATAGATAGGGACAATATCATCCTTCCGCCACTGCATATTAAACTTGGGTTGATAAAACAGTTTGCCAAGGCCTTAGATACAAGTGGTGATTGTTTCAAATATATATGCCACACTTTTCTAGGACTAAATATTGAAAAATTGAAGGCAGGAATCTTAGACGGACCACAAATTCGTACACTTATAAATGATGCCAATTTTACAACTTACATGTCTTACATCGAATCTGAGGCCTGGCTGAGCTTTGTGTCCGTCGTCAAAAACTTTTTGAGGAATCATAGAGCATGCGTGCGTAGATAAAGTTTTAGTATAAGAACAGTTGCGAATTTTGTTTAGATTAGGCTCTCCGTTACAAACTTATATATTATTACTAATTAGGGACAAAGTTACACTAGTGGGATACTCGGCGAGTCTCGACGCACCCTGTTTGTACCCATCAAGCAAGAAAACAATATAACAATGAAATGGAATGAGATTTATATTTCCCTACCTGAACTTTCATCATATCTCTCCTCCTGTCTAATCCAATATATGTGCGTATATATATATATATATATATATATATATACACACACACACATTTATATATATATATATATATATATATATATATATATATACACACACACAGGGTGACTGGTAATTAGATGTATTCCCTGAAAGTGGTTAAAGTAGAGACAATTTGCAATAAATTTGACCATATGATACCCGTCCGAAAATTAGTAGTTTTCGAGATAATCGAATTTCAATTGTTTTTTTTAAAAAATGACAATTTTCCACATAAAAAGATGAATTGAGAAAAAAACTTCTCATTGTATGGAACTTATTTCAGCGTTTTCTGATAGCTAATAAATAAGTGGTTCGTTGAAAAAATAGTCTTTTCCCCAAATAACAATCACATGTAAGTAACGGGTGGACCTAAACTTACAAGTGATGATAAAAAATTGCACTCTTAGTTTACTTGGCAACGTATTAATAACAAAAATGGTATGACACGAAGCTTACAAATTACTTAAATTACTTCCTTGTGACATTGCTATCCAACAAGGTACAAATGTTGCTGACATTCACATTTGTATATAAGAAATAATACTTCATTCATCTTCATGTGAATGGAATCAATGAACAATACAATTAAAGAGCATTATATGTCTTGCTCAAAGTGGGCACCTCCGTTACGAATGCGGGCACGCAGGTTTTTACGGACATTTGGTCTCTTAACTCGTGATGTGATGGTGTCCTGGATGTGTTGACCAGCTGATAAGATCCTCTCCCTGAGCTCTTCTTACGAGTTTACCGGTGTTTTGTCATGTGGCTCCAAATGTAAAAGTCGCAAGGCTTCAAATCGATCGGGGGATCGATCTGGGCAGTCATCATGCTGATAAATCATGTCACGTCTTGTAGCTATAGGCACATCCTCCAACAACATTGCGTAAGAGCGTAAGAATTTATTACAGAGACAAGGTAGGAATTTTAGAGGAATGACGGAAAACATTTTTTTTCCAACTACGCTTCGCTACATTTAAAAATGTGAAAATGAACAAAAAAGTAAATATTGCAATTCTAATTTAGTGTCGCTATTGAATTCGTTTATGCAAAACATCCAACTAATAATTCTGAAAAGGTTATTACTTACTTAGTTTATTATTAAAAAATAGACAATAATATTTTCAATATTTGGACCTTATTAGGGCCCAAACACACATAAAGTTACCTTCTAAACTTTTCAAATTAGCGAACTTAATCACTTGTTCCCCTTCATCCAATACAACATGCAGACATTTTACCCCATCTATAATATGATTACGCCCACAACGTGGCCGAAGGTCACGCATACGAGCGTACAAATGCTACGTCGAAAGTACCCCAGTCCAATCCAATATATATATAGCCCCAATCCCACCACTCACTCACTGACTCACTGACATAAATGTTCTCCATGAAGGAAGCCCCGGAGGCGAAAAACGCCCGATTACGACCCCCCATGAAATCGTCCCAAAAGGCCGAGAAAATTAAGAAATCGCTCACTTTGCCCTTCCTTAAGGGTGAAAATGCACTTTTTCACGTCCTTAGCAACCGTTGCCACGGGCATTTTTTTCAGCACACATTGTTTCCTTCAATTCTTAATTGTCGAGATACATTATAGTTCTCACAGATCTACAACACACAGATGAATCAACACCTGGTTTTGAAAAGGTGCCTGAAACAAGGGTGACATCTACATAATAAGGAGTTTCAGCCCAGATACAATTACGTATATATGGTTATACTCAATGCGTAAATATCTGCATCGTGCTTGTTTCAACTAAATGTTTAGGGGGTATAATGACATGCAATTCCTTAGAGCTTGCCGTGCTTGTTGTTCACCATGGAAATGGACGTTGCTAGGGAACTTAAAGAAAGTTTATTTTCACCCCGAATGCTACAGTAAGGGAATTATGCTAGAGTTTTCGATTGATTGATTGATTGATTGATTTGGTGTTTTAAGTCCACTTTGTACACAGTATTAGAGTTTTCGAATTTTAAAATGTGAGCATCAGAATTCATTGCAGAGGAGAGATAGAAATTTGCGAAGAATGAAGGAAAACATTTCTTTATTTCAATAATGTTTAAAAATGTAAAACTGACTACAGAAGTAAAATGTTACTTTTCCAATTTAGTGTCGCTATTGAATTCGTTTACATAAAACATCTAACTAACTATCCTGAAACTGTTATTACTTACCCAGCTTATTATTAACAAAGAAACCAATAATATTTTGATTATTTGTACATATTACAGCGCATACACACATAAATTTACGTTCAAAACTTTCCAAATAAGCGAACCACGTCGGCGAGCGCACGAGACGTGGCCACAGGCCACGTCGAAAGTGCGCGAGTATATATATATAAAGCCCCAATCCCACCACTGACTGACTGACTGGCTGACAAAAATGTTCTCCATGAAGTAATCCCCGGAGGCGAAAAACTCCCGATTACGACCACCCATGAAATCGTCCCAAAAGACCGAGAAAATTAAAAAATCGCTCTATTTGCCCTTCCTTAAGGGCGAAAATGCCCTCTTTTCACGTCCTTAGCAACCGTTGCGACGGGTATTTTTTGCAGCACACATTGTTTCCTTCAATTCTTAATTGTCGAGATACATTATTTCTCACAGATCAATAGCATACAGATGAATGAACTCATGGTTTTGAAACTGTGCCTGAAACAAGGGCGACATCTACATGAGAAGAAGATTCAGTCCAGATACAATTACGTATATATTGTTATACTAAATGCTAAAATATCTACTTGTGTTTGTTTCAACTAAATGTTTAGAGGCATGATAACAAACCATTCTTTAGAGCATGCAGAGCTTGTTGTCCATGGAAACAGACGTTGCTAGGGAACTTAAAGAAAGTTTATTTTCACCCCGAAAACTTCTGTAAGTGAATTATACTAGACATTTCGTATTTCAAAATACGAGCGTCAGAATTTATTACAGAGGCAAGGTAGGGATTTGAGGGGAATGAAGGAAGCAATTATTATCCACTTATGTTTAAAAATGTAGAAATGACAAAAGACGCAAATATTGCATTTACAATTTAGAGTCGCTATTGAATTCATTTATGCAAAACATCGAACTAAATTTATTTAAACGGTTATTACTTACTCACTTTATTATTAAGAAGTTAGACAATACTATTTTGAATATTTGTACCGTCATGTTAGAAAAATCTGTCGCATGGAATTTTTCTAAGTCCAACGTCTTACGAAATTATGATGGTAGCTCTGAAACAAGAAAGTGTTGTGAAATATGCGATCCTTCAATCAGAGTAAAGTTGGATTCCGAGGAGAACGAGGCGTGACTCACGGTCTTGTCCACAGGAAGTTCAACCAATGCAGAATTTTCAAATATGAGATAACGTCCCCATTGGTTAAATATTGTTTCAATAACGCGAATCAGCAGAAAGATTGCGCAAAAGTTTACTTTGTCGCTTTAATTGCGTTGAATCGTTTCAAATTAGTATTAAATTGTCCCAATTATAGTTCTCGAACTTAATATATGTATTCATGTAAGCTTTGACAATCATATATTAGCCATTAGACTAGTTTTCACATTGTTTTCATTACGTGAAATGATACTTAACTTACATTTACGATAAAATAGTGGTTTGGATGTAATAACAGTTTTCATTAATTGATTTAGATTTGAATTTTTTATTTGTTGAGTTAATGATTAGGTAAATTCGTTAATTTTCGGGAAAAAAGGGAACAACAGCTGAAAGAAAATACACAAATTGCATTATTGAAATCAAGAGTTCGTTTTAACATCACTTTTTGCACACATAGGCTAATCCCGACTCGGGATACATTTATATTGGAATGTGAAATATTATGCGACCTGACTGGAACTCGGAAAATGACACACTGATTACAAGACGTCGATACATTACCACTATGCTCTGGCGAACGCCTATAATAATGAGGAGTTGTGTGAGAGGGAAAGGGCTGACGGAAAGTAGAAGATTTATAGTATTTTTTTGGGGTATTGAATTTTATATTTATACACATACAAGCCTAAGAAAATATTTATTTTGATGTATGTGTGTGTGGGGGAAGGGGTAATGAGAGGAACAGAATTATATTTGGGGGAGATAGGACGAAGATGTCATTATCTTAGTTGTGGAAAATATTTTATTTGACATTCAGTAATGAAAATAATCAATAATATTTATCTTATAAATGCCATATTTAATGTAAATTTATTTTAGAAATGGGGCGGGGATCTCTTTGTTTAAGTTCAGTGCAGGATAACAAGGGGTTCTGGATCGATGAAGAAAATGACGTCACAGATGCGATCAAATGTTGTGTTTGGTCGCCAGCATCCAGGCGGCAAAACGGTCTTTTTGGAACTGCTGTAGCGTCAAATCGACGCACCAACAAGATAAATGTTACTGAGAAAAGTTGATTGTTTTGATGTCCTCTATAGGTTTCTGTGGTCTGTGTGCGCCATTAAAATGACACCCTGTATATATAACTCCAATCCCACCACTCACTCACTCACTCACTCACTCACTCACTCACTGACATAAATGTTCTCCATGAAGGATGCCCCGGACGCAAAAAACGTCCGATTACGACCCCCCGTGAAATTGTCCCAAAAGGCAGAGAAAAATTTTAAAAAATCGCTCAATTAGCCCTTCCTGAAAGGTGAAAATGCTCTTTTTCACGACCTTAGCAACCGTTTCCACGGGCATTTTTGCAGCACACATTGTTTCCTTCAATTCTTAATTGTCAAGCTACATTATATTTCTCACAGATCACACACAGATGAATGAACTCATGGTTTTGAAAAGGTGACTGAAACAAGGGTGACATCTATATAAGAAGAAGATTCAGTCCAGATACAATTACGTATATATTGTTATACTCAATGCGAAAATATCTACATCGTGCTTGCTTTAACTAATTGTTTAGGGATATAATAACAAACAATTCTTTAGAGCTTGCTGTGCTTGTTGTTGTCCATGGGAACGGACGTTGGTTGCTAGGGAACTTAAAAAAAGTTTATTTTCACCACGAAAACTTCTCTAAAGGAATTATGCTACACTTTTTATTTATTTATTTATATTTATTTATTTACGACTTTGTTTACATGGCGAAGTTAAGGCATTAATGCATTCTCTTCCACTTAACCATTAATTACAGGGATCATTTTTTTCTTTGCAGTAAATTGTATACAATTAAAAAATTAAAAAAGATAAATGAAAAATAAAATAATAAAAGAAAACTAAAGTAGTGAAAGTAAAATTAAACTAAAAATGAAAGCAATACAGTTCGAATACGAGCAGTCAAGCCCTGGATTAACCATTAATTACGTACATTGCTCATTATTTTTACTAACACAATGAAAAAATGTAGCTTAGAAGAAATTAAAAATAAAAGCAATACAGTTTCTACATGCACACACAAACACACAAACACACATTCACACACAAGTACCTACATAGAAAGCATATTTCGTGGGCTAAATGTATAACGTATTTCTTTCTGGGAATTTAATCTAGGTCCAATTGTTTAGCATGTATAATTTTAATTGTCTTTTGAATGTTACAACTGAGGAGAAGGCTTGGATTTCGTCTGGCAGTCTGTTCCAGAGTCCTGCAGAGGTAACGGTAAACGAATTGGCGTAGAAGTTAGATCTGTGGATAGGGATGGATAACAGAGATTTTTCACGTGATCTGGTGTTGCGGGAGTGGAAGTCCGAAAGATATTGAAACCGCCCGGAAAGGTATTTTGGATCTTTTATTTCTAGGGCTTTGTACAGTAGGACAAGGTTGTGGTAAATCCGTTTATCACTTAAATTCAGCCACTCGACCTTCGCATAATACGGTGTCAAATGTTCGGAATATTTTATGTCGAAAACGAAGCGGACACAGGCGTTCTGGATTCGCTGAAGGCGTTTAGCTTGCTCGTGATTAACGTCCGAGTAAACAGTGTCACAGTAATCAATAATAGGGAAAACAAGAGATTGGACAAGTTTGTTTTTTATACGTTCGGGGAGGAAGTTTTTAAGCCGGTAAAGAGAGTGTAGTGCACCGAAAGCTCTTTTACACACGGAGTTTACGTGTTCTCTCCAGGTAAGATTATTGTTTAGCGTAATTCCCAGATTTTTAACCGTGGTAGAGAGAGGCAAGTGTTTATCGTTGACCGTAAGATTAGGGAGATTTAATTCGTCAATTCTGTTCAGAATCTTTGGGGAGCCTACGAGCATACACTGGGTTTTGATCGGGTTGACGTGCAAGCCGTGGTCTACAGACCACTTGTTGATTTTTTTTCAGTCGTTGTTTACACGTTCGGTTGCATTCAATATTTCTTGAGGAGGGAAAGAAAAGTATAATTGAAAGTCGTCGGCATAGATGTGATACCTACAGTGATTAAGCACCGACGGGAGGTCGTTAATATACAGTGTAAACAGGAGAGGGCCCAGTACGGTGCCTTGAGGGACGCCACAGGGGATGCTTTTCCAGGGTGATCTTCGATGTGGGTCGACGACACATTGTTGACGTCCAGACAGGTAGGAACGGAACCAGTTAACCGTAGAGTTCGAGAAGCTGAATAGGGATGATAGTTTTGTGAGTAAAATTTCGTGATCAATGGTTTGGAAAGCTTTGGTAAAATCGAGAAGAACAAGGATTGTAAGTTGTCGATTGTCCATGGCTAACCTAATGTCGTCGGTTACGTTGACGAGAGCCGTGCATGTGCTGTGGTTGCTACGGAATCCAGATTGAGAGTGGTTTATTAGGTTATTTCGTGCTAGGAAGTCACGGGTTTGACCACTAATAAGATGTTCTAGAGCCTTAGACAGAGCTGGGAGGATGCTGATTGGTCTAAAATTGTTTAAATTGATTTCGTTGCTTGTTTTAGGTATAGGGCGTACCTGGGCGAGTTTCCAAAGCGACGGAAATGTGTCAGAAAGCAAGGAGAAATTGAATATGTCCGTGATGGGAATAAGGACATGGTAGAGGATTTTTTTGATCATGAGAATGGAAACTTCATCTACTCCTACGGCCGACGATTTTATCTTAAGTAAAGATTTTCTAACGTCTTCCGGTGAAATCCAGGAAAAGCAAAATTTTGAAGCATTTATGGAGTGCATTGCGATGTTCCGAATAGTTTCAATTTTAACATTATTTTCAATAGCCGGGAGGTCACAAAAATGATTATTCAGTACATCTGGTGCAAACTTAGGAATGTAGTCGTCCTTTTTCTGTTTCCCAACACCTAGAATTTTCAACTTTTTTCCATAGAACGTCCGGTTTATTTTGGTGGTTGAGCAATTCGTATGCGAATCGGCGCTTGGCTTTTCTTACCTCCTGATTGCAGCGGTTCCTCAGGGTTCTATAATTTTCGAAGCTGCATGTGCTAGAGTCGCCTTTTTTTACGTCATTTCGGTATTTGGTGTAAGCTCTGTCTCTCATGACCATAAGTCGGCGTACGTCGTCCGTCAGCCACGGGGCGGGGACACGTGAGACCCGTTTCTTTCTGACGGGAACATGTTTATTGAACATCTCAAGAATAAATGTATTTAACAGGTGAACTTGCTCGTCCACTGTTGGTAACGTGCTAATTACGTGCCACGGAACGAGTGCAGCGTCTTCGTTCAAGCGGGTTTCGTCAACGTTCTTTATGTCCCTGTAAGATACTTGTTTAGGCTTAAATTTTGGAACACGGATGTTATATGATACGTGAATTAAATCATGATAGGAAATCCCAGGTACCGGAAAGTAGTGGGTATTGATGCTACAACCAGAACAGAATTTTTCGGAAAGGAAGAGTTCTCCTCTAGCAGATTTGCTTACACTTAAAACAGGCTCAACATGAGCATATGAGCTTTTTGCTCAAGTGTAGTACTCTGCATAACCCAAGAATTTTGTAAAAATGCCCTCAAATATTTTTCGGAAAGGAAGAGCTTTTTCGGAATGGAAGAGCTCCCCTCAGATTAATTTGTCTACACTTACAAAAGGCACTTCTGAGAGATTGTTGTCCATAAATTTGTTAAAAAATATGCCCCTCTTGTTGCCTACACACACACACACACACACACACATACGTGTAAACGTGGTCTTATAAGGCCCGAGTGAGTGTACATATGTTGTTGGAACCACTATAATTTGATAAATTAGCATAATGAAGGTCATTTTAAAATGTCGAGACCATGCATGCGATTACAAATACCACCGTGGTTTTTGAAAATTATCATTTATGCAGTTTTCCTGACGAAAAAATGGTTACTATTCTTGTTGGAACCTGGTACCAATATCACCTGTCTAATTTACGTGTTGTAATTTTTAATACAATTGCATCCGTTGTGGGTACCAATCAATATTGCAAAACCCGTCCAACCAATCACAATTCTTGTAGGTCACATGATTTCCTCCTGTGTGTAAGCAGCTACGTTCCATACCGAATTGGGCAATAAGTTGTGAAACGCGCTTTACAGCGTCGTATCTGTCTCGGTGCAGAGCATTCGGAAGGGGGAGGGGAAAAAGAAAGAGTTCCTTTCGCGGCGGAGTTAGGAAGGGATTAACTGCTCCGCAGTCAGTGGCGTACTTAAGGGGTTTTTGCCCCACTGTGGAATTGAGAAAATAATCACATTTACCTTAATCGCTGACTCTTAATTTTTACTTTGCATACTTTTTTGTGTTGTTTGAAGATTTCAGAAATCAAAGCAGACTTGTGCGGCCTATCATGCCGCAACGGTGTGAACTTTATTGGCACGCTACCAAGCGAAAAGCAATAGGTAACAAGCGACAAGAGATACGTATCGCTTGGAAGTGAACCCTCAGTAATCAATTCTACCTTTCGCATCGATGCGACAGGGAAAGCTGCACATGTCGCTTTCGCCTCAATGCATTACGTTTTTCGCGCATTAGCGGTGAATTTCTTGCTTTAGATTGAAGTCGCCAGTGTTCATGGGCGTCCGGAAGGGGGGCTAAGGGGGGACGTGTCCCCCCTGGAAAATGAAAGTCAACCAAAAATTATATATTTCACACATATGATTTCATTTCAGCCACAATAAAATGTGTTAATTAATGCACGAACATGATAAATTCAAATTTCAGCAATGTTTTTTGAGGGAACATTGGGGAAATTGTGGCTTATTTGCCCCCCTGGAAAAAAATACCTTCCTTGCCCCTCCCTGGAAAAAATCCTGCTGACGTTCATGCCAGTGTTGCCTGTCGATTATCGTCTGCCACTTGTCGCTTCGATCTGAAGTCTCCTTGAAGGGGGTCAGGGGAAGAATTCTGACGCAGGCGACAAGCGACAGTGTGCTTCAACATCGACAAGAGACACGGGTCCCTTTTGTCTTGTAGACTAAAATATTCACCGCCCGTGCACGACAACAAGTGGAGGCGTCACGATGCACAACATTGATAAAGTAGCCAGTTTGAGTGACACAACCAAGCGACATGGAATATTTGCAGCTTACCATGCTGTATCAGTTCCAAACGTTGCATTGATTACCGAGGCTTGTCGCTTGTCGCTTTCGCTTCGTCTGGAATCTGCTTAAACGGCATAAACGGCAGGCGACTAGCGACATGGAGATTTTATACCAAAGCGACAAGCGACAAGCGACAAGAGACATTAGACCATTCAATATAAGGCAAAACATTCACCGCGCATGCGCGAACAATAGTACGAAGCGACATGATGCACGGTATTAACAAAACTGGCCAATCAGAGCGACACGCAAGCTACAAGCGACACCTGCATCCTGTCGTGTCGCTTCTGTTCGAAAGGTTCAATTCATTACTGCTGGTTCGCTTCCAAAGGACACGTGTTGGTTGTCGCTTTCGTGTGAAATTTCCCTTACAAAGCAAAAAAGCTGCAAACGGCAACGACAAGTGACAGGCGACAAGCGACACGGAGAATTCACACAGAAGCTACAAGCGGCAAGCGACACTAGCACAGTTAGTTTAAATTCAAACATTCACCGCGCATGAGCTAACACGGTATTGAGAAAACTGCCTAATCAGAGCGACACATGCAACTTGTCCTGTCGCTTTCTAAATGCTGGTTTGCAAGTTAAGCGTGTCACGTGCCGCTCGCCTCTGAAAGCTACACCAAGCCATTGTTTTATTCAATTCTCCTCAGGGAAGGAAGAGAATGCTTATACAAATACAGTCTCCGCAGATCATTTGCGAAGCCACTCATTATATTTGAAACTATATTTTTGTGCACATTCAGCGTGCACTATAATCTACTGAAGCGGCCCAAACGAATTATTCGCTGGAACTAGGATCTCACTTTCCTCATCGTTGTGAAGGGTCACTCGCAATAGAATTGTTACGATTTTATCTCTCCTGTTGAGAACAGAATTTGGAGACTATAGTCCACAAAAAATTTACTTCTGTTGGAGTTATTAGATTGGGGGAGGAGGGTGGTGCTTCAGATGGCTGTTCCATGTAGACTGTACATTTGAACAAAAGGAGCAAAGGAAAAGTAACTTATTTAATTTATTTGTAATATGAATTAAGTGCTATTTTTTTCCAGAAGTCCAGTACGGTAAAACTATCCAAGCATATAATGGTGTGAGTCTTAATCGACATTTTAATTAAACATTTCTTCACAAACTGATTCAATATTGAATAGGGCAGTGGTTCCCAAAGTGTGCTCCTTGGCGCCCCGGGGTGCGATAATTTCACTGAAATGCCACTTACTTGTTAGTGTACTGATGGTTTTAGATATGATTGTTCCAAACATTTGCTTATTTAGTCCTTTTTACATAAACACTGTTTCTGAATATGAAATATGTCCTTATTTTTTAACATAAGGCAAGCAACCTAACGACACTAACTTAGCGTTGCAAGTTTTAGATAGGCCTATGCCTACATTCTGACTTGCGCGTCGCGGAAAAAAATTAAAACTACAAAGTTTGGGATCCCCTGAGATAGGGCATAATTGTAATAATGAATGATTGACGTATAAACTTGATGTGAAGCGTACAGAAATGTTTGTTTCGCGAATAGAGCGAACAATAAAAAGTTTTATAAATCTCATTCCTTGCAACCACCCAATCACAGTAACTGTTCATCACCTGACCTCTACTTCCACGTCACCCGTGAAGTTTGCTGGTGTATCTTTGCGTCCTATCACCTAGACCACAAGCATTTCGTTTTCGCGCCTTTTTTACCGGACGCCCGGTTCTTTCTTACTTCGGTAGTTCATCTCTTAGTCAAGTAGGAGGGGTACGAGTACACCTAAGGCCTCCCCGATGGCCCAGTTGACCTCCTTGGCGGAGTGGTTAGCACAGCGCGCTACGACGCCAGGGGTTTCGGGTTCGAGTCCCGGGTAAGGCATGGGTATTTGTGTTTGTCCAAATGAGAAAAACTGAAAATTGAGAATAACCGAGAAATGAAAATCTTGAGAATATAATGAAAAAAGGGGGATACTTCCGGTTAGGGGTATTCTTTAAAAAAAATGGCATAGTGGTTGCTTCGTCGCCTTGTAATCAAGGGGTCCCAGGTTCGATACCTGGTGGAGGCACTTCGTGGTTTGGATTCCACTTTAAACTGTAGGTCCAGTCCCGATTAGCCTTAATGTACCTATAGCGGACTTAAAACACCAACTCAAACAAACGAGTTCCACCTGCACCAAAAGCAAGCATACAGTCAAGAAGTTTAAATATCGTACGTCTTCATGTAGTTACCCAGTCTCAAACGCAGGATAAAAAATAACCCTTTTTATCACCTTGCTACCTCCATATCACAAACACGTCACCCTTGCAATACGCAACCACGATTAAGAAAGAGAAAAGAACCAACGTTCTCGAGGCCGAGTTGGGAGAAGTATATTATTGGTAAATAATCATATCGTAGAGTCACGGACACTTCTGTGTTGTAGCAACACTATTAACTTTCAACGGAATCATTACTACCCAGAAGTATCCGTGACAGCACAACCGTAAACTGATGTTGCGTTACATTTTTTTGGAATGTCGACTAAAAAACTCTCATAACATGTCGCAATAAAACAAGTGGCTTCACCAAAGTGAGGTAGAGACGAACACACCATTATTCTGCACTGTTATCTCAAGAGTCCGATATTAGCAACATAGGGAGACATTTCTTAGTCACAAGAAATGCTTTCAATTAATTACTTATAAAAAGTAGACGGTGTCGTCTTGGCAGAACATAGACTCAAATACAAAAGCACAAGAAGCTAACTGTCTCAATTATATATGGTCTAGTTTTATTATTGTGTGTAGTTTTACCAACTAACCTTGAAAGAGACAATTTGGATCGACGTACACACGGAACATTTTCAACCAATGGCAGCACAAAACATGTCGCTACTAATACATAGCGACGTAGTGCAACAAGCCTTCGAGCATACAATGAACAATCTCTATTTTATGGTGGTATTTTAAGACTTTAGATTTGAATGTCGTTGGAAAGGTGTAGAGCTCTTAATACAAAAAATACTAATAAATAATATGAATGTGAAACATGTAAGGGTAAAGTAAAGTGCATTACAGCGTTGTATGGATGTAGTTGTAAGGAGCCACATATTATATCTCACTTAATGTCCCACTATTTTGGAACATTTCTTGATTTAGGGCAATTATTTGGAAAATATTGACCGTCGACGAAACTGCTATGCCTGCAGTCATCTGTATAAGACACAGAAAATTTCAGTCCGGATACGAGTGCATCAGCTCAATCTATGGCGTAAACTCGTTCTGACTCTTGTAATTGTTATTCAGTCCAGATTTGAAAGCACCACTGATGCAAGGCCTCTTGTTGAGTGAGCGTGTCATCAATTTATTTTCCTCCCTCCTAATTTATGATGGCGGACCTCATGCAAAAAGTGCATAATTTTAAAGAGTTGGAAGTTGCATGAACGTTTACTACACCCTAGCTGAGAAATGATGACTACAATGACAGAAATATATTAATGTTGCAACAAAGTTATAATTGAGAAATTACAACATCTTGTAACTTGGATATCTAGAAAAGTATTACAAGAAAGTTTGAACATTGTATTTTTGACTTCATTAAAACGTGATGAAAATGTAGGAACATTTTTATTAGATTCTCGTGTTTACAGTTAAAAATACAATTAATACCTTCTATTTAAAATATTCTGGCACAATATGTACTGGGCCTCCCCGATGGTTCAGTGGTAGCGTCGTCGCCTTGTAATCAAGGGGTCTTAAGAAATCTTGTTAATAATAAGTTGAGATAGGATTATTTGTGTGTAAAATATTTGTGTTTCACATAAGAAAGTGAAAAAAAAACTGTACTGTTTGATCGGGGGAGCAGACTTTTCCGTTGCAGCTGTAAGGGATTAAGGGATTAGCGAGATAGCGATAAGTAGGTCAGTGGTACAAACATGGTTCGAACGTCGATCTCTCCTTCTCAGGACGAAACAGCCGAAATAGGCTGGAATAAAATACTTGAATGTTGCGGCAATGAACTTTGTTATGAGGGGACAATAGAATGTAGTTTTTGTAAAAAGTGGTACCATAAATCTTGCGCGAAAATGAGCGAAGAAGAATTTACGAAATTTGAGTTGCATAGAAGATTTTTTTTTTCCCAATATGCTGCGCACTGTCAGAAAAGGAAAGTAAAATTGCACAGGGTGTTCAAAAATTAACTGACGAGAATAAAGAGAGCGTTAGCCTCACGACACTTTTATTATTTATGAAGCAGAGTAGAGAAGAGGATAGGCAAGAGCAGCTTAAATTTAGAGAAGAGGATAGCTTTGGCTCCAAGTCGTCTCACTCTCTTGGCTTTAAGTTTAGAAAGATCCGACCATTAAAATTAAAATTTCGAGACAGCAGGGGAGACATTGTTTTCATTATTATTATAATGGTTGATTCTACATTCTTAATTTTTTGTGGACGCATTTGGAGGTGTTCATGCACCACTGGCAACCCCCGTGCTCACTCCTATGCCCTCACATATCAATTTTAATTTGCTTCATATGTACAAGATGATGTTTGAAAGTGTGTTAATATCGGGTGTCTAATAGAGCAAAGAAAATAAATTTTACACTGTTACTCTTCTTTGTACTCATAATATATATATATTATTTATACAGGGTGTTTCTAAAGGTCTTTTACAACGCTTGGGAGGTGATTCCTCACACGAAAACAAGCAAAAAGTCTAAGTTCCATTTTTACGACTGAGGCTTCGTTTCCGAGATAGGAGCCTCGCAAAAGGTGACAAAGTGAACGTCACACCTAACTGGGACGAATACTATCACAGATAGAGAGGCGGTTCCAAGGGAATCATAAAGGAATCGTATGTGCTCAGTCCGGAAGTCACTATGAAAAGTTCACTGCACGCATGCGCAATGGAGTCCTCAAAGGAATTGGGGATTTCCAGCAAGAACAATGCATGGAAAAGGTATGTAACGCAGCAAGAAGGACCGTGACAATGAGAAATGCGTTCAAGACAACACATCCCGACCTCAAACATCAAAACATGAGCACCGAACACAAAATCCGAAAAGTTGAGCACGGTTGCATACCCCAGTTACACGCGAGGAATGAACGAATCATGTCATGTGGCATACGAGAGACACATTACTCCACCAGGAGGAGGGAAAGAAAAACACAATATCAGATGATTGCGACAACGTGTATTTTTACACGCGACAACTACGTAATATCCCCCCCACACACACACACAACAAACAACAAATGCTACAATGTCTTATGCACAGACAGTGTGTGTCACTGTACACCAACTGAAGATGTCACTTTCACCACACAAAGGGGGTGGGAGCAATACCAAAAGTGTTCGCACGCGATCATTGTGACGTAAAAGAGACCAGTTTTGGAAGCGCTGCACAGGCAAGTCTGGCTCTCGTAGTCTACGTTTGTCCTTCATGACTGCTGTTCCCGCGAGAGGAGCTCGAAGGGTTGGTTCACAATTGGTCTGTGGTGTTCGTACGGTAATACGGCCAATTTGTGCAGTGTGCCAGTGTTAAACAAAAACAATACTTTGCAGTTCCAGCTCCCTATTACACAGATGGCTGCGTATACGACCCAGCAGCTAGCAGACATGCATCTCATGTATGGGGAGGCACGTGGTAATAGCCGCGAGGCAAGGCGTCTTTATGGAGAACGCTTTCCACATAGACGTTTACCGTCTCACACCTTCTTTCAGGTAGTGGGCAGTCGACTGCGTGAAACAGGGTCAGTGTTACCACCGCGGCAAGAAGTTGGAAGACCCCGAAGTGTACGTACACATCAGTTTGCAGAAGATGTGTTAACAGCTGTCGCAGAACATCCTGGCACCAGTACGCGAGTGCTCGCTCGGGCACGAAACACGTCTCATGTGTATGTTTGGCGAGTGTTGTCAGAGGAAGGAATGCACCCTTTTAAACTGCAGAAAGTACAAGAACTGTTACCTCGTGACTTTCGCCCTCGTATGGAGTTTTGCCAATGGTTGTTGCATCAGCTGGACACAAACCCTCACTTCGGGGCAAACGTATTGTGGACAGATGAAGCCATTTTCACCAGGATGGATGTCTTCAATAGTAGAAACAGTCATGTATGGGACTTTGACAACCCACATGCACTTAGTACATGATCATTTAATTGGACCATACATTCTCCCTGTTCGCCTGAATGGTCTCACGTATCATGCATTTCTTAGTGAAGTTCTGCCTGAACTGTTGGAGACCGTACCTTTGGCACTGCGGCAAGAAATGTGGTACCAACACGATGGTGCACCAGCTCATTTCGATTGTAATGTACGACATTTCCTGCATGACGTGTTTCGCAATAGGTTCATTGGTAGGGATGAGCCTGTGCCTTGGCCACCGAGGTCGCCAGATCTCAACCCTCTCGATTTTTTCTTCAGGGGAGAAATGAAAACCCTCGTATACGACACACCTGTCACATCAGCTGAGGACCTCGTTGCTCGCATCAACGTCGCCGCCGCGACGGTAGCAGATACACCTGGCTTGTTTGCTCGTACTCGACAATCCTTGATTCGTCGCTGTCATATCTGCGTAGAAGTAAACGGCAGACATTTTGAAAACCGTCTGTGATTATTGGCCACGGCAAATACCAGTGAGAACACTCTTGGTATTGCTCCCCACCCCCTTTGTGTGGTGAAAGTGACATCTTCAGTTGGTGTACAGTGACACGGACTGTCTGTGCGTAAGATATTGTAGCATTTGTTGTTTGTTGTGTGTGTGTGGGGGGGATATTAGGTAGTTGTCGCGTGTAAAAATACACGTTGTCGCAATCATCTGATATTGTGTTTTTCTTTCCCTCCTCCTGGTGGAGTAATGTGTCTCTCGTATGCCACATGACATGATTCGTTCATTCCTCGCGTGTAACTGGGGTATGCAACCGTGCTCAACTTTTCGGATTTTGTGTTCGGTGCACATGTTTTGATGTTTGAGGTCGGGATGTGTTGTCTTTAACGCATTTCTCATTGTCACGGTCCTTCTTGCTGCGTTACATACCTTTTCCATGTATTGTTCTTGCTGGAAATCTCCAATTCCTTTGAGGACTCCATTGCGCATGCGTGCAGTGAACTTTTCATAGTGACTTCCGGACTGAGCACATACGATTCCTTTATGATTCCCTTGGAACCGCCTCTCTATCTGTTACAGTATTCGTCCCAGTCAGGTGTGACGTTCACTTTGTCACCTTTTGCGAGGCTCTTATCTCGGAAACGAAGCCTCAGTCGTAAAAATGGAACTTAGACTTTTTGCTTGTTTTCGTTTGACGAATCACTTCCCAAGCGTTGTAAACGACCTTTTGGCCTAGTGAACGTCGTCGCCTTGTAATCAAGGGTTCCCGGGGGGTTCCATAACCAGTTGAGTCATAAAACGGTTCGGATTCCAGTTTAAACTGTAGGTCTAGTCCCGATTAACTATACTGTATGTAAAGTGGACTTAAAACACGAACTCGCTCAATCTATCAATTTGTTTATTGAAAGGTTCTATTCGGAAACGAACAAAGCGTTTTCGTTACTTACGAAAAATTATCCAACTTTAACCAACAGAATTATAATCGAGACGTTGTTTTATATATCTCGGTTATGACTTCCTGCAAAAGTTAAAGTACGTAATGATTGTTAAACGTCGGTCGACTCATTTTCTTAGCGCAACAAATTCGGCTTCGAATTCCTATGTCAATTTCATCTGTCGTATGTGGCAAATAAGTAATTAATTAGAACCATATATATATATATATATATATATATATATATATATATATATATAAAGAGACAATAAACATATCATTTTGGGGGCAGGGGGTAGCTACTGACTACTATTTCGTTGTTGTTAATTTTATCGGAAGAGAAAATTCTTACACTCCGCAGAAGAGAAATCATGTATTAATTTCCGAATCATAATCACCATTTTATATCATATGCATATCATTAACATTCTTCTGTTACGCCTTGCATGTATCCTGCAGCGAACGACGGAAACCTGTCAAAATACTTCATCGCAACCAAAGCAGTGGGACAAAGGCCACGACTGTAGAAATGAAGGTTCCACCGAACGTCTGTTTCAGGCGCCAAAGAGACTGGAGTTGTCTCGCTGAGAGCTCGAGTTTCGGTTTCGCTTGTAAGTGAGTGAACACTTATATACACAAGCAACAGTGGCGTGTGCATGGGGCAATTAGTTGGGAATACAGTACTCCTAATATGGTTCAAGTTCGCTGTAAAATTAACTTCAACTGCAAATAAAGATGGCGAAATAGTGTAAATGTTGTATGCTATCGCAATTGTCCCCAGTGACGTAGTGGTAACGGTATCACATACAGGGAGGTTATTTCAGTCGTTCACCGCCAGCGTATCGGCCGTTCAGCGGACTCTTCATGCAACAGGTCCCGGCAAATTGCGTTCAGGAAGTCCGTAACAGAAACCGCTTGTTTTGTAATGTTTCCACTTTTCACAATTACAGTTACAATTACAATTGAAATAAGCACGTACCTTGTCGCAAGGATGCTGTGTGTGTGTGTGTGGAAAAGGTGTCCTCCCAAATACAAATATTTCTGGCACCTTATTTCTGACAGAAAATCTTAGATTAGACATCGCTACTTTATCGTCAGTTGTCAGAAAGGGAAGACAGCATCCCGGCGCATAAAGCAAACCGAAAGCGTAAAATGATATTTAAAAGTAATAATAATGATGATCACTAACCTCCTGTGTTATAAGAGATGTTGAAAATGACCTCCTTTAACAGCAATACAACACGTTTCTTAGGTTCAAGAGATCCGGTCTATCGTAATTCCCTGACCACTTTTCTGCAAGAATTCGTTTTCACGTAATTATCGTACATAAAAACTCTCTGTTCAAGACTATATTTGTTTAACGACATAACTAATGAATGAATAACAATTAACACACAATAAAGCACTGGCCATGAGTAGCAACACAGTATAAACAACACGCGTACTGATAAACGCAAACAGAAGTGAACTTGAACGTACACTGACTAGTCTGGTAGCCGACAGTGTTGCTAGCCATTTTTCGGCAATGTCCCTACAGACGTAGTCAAAATGTCCCTACAACTGACCAAATGTCCCTACGCCAAGTAAAGCGACTAAAAAAATTATCATCTCATGAGCATGCAAAACAGAAGATAAAATATACACATTTACTTACCAAATCTTTCTGCTCGGTGCTTCCACAATTAATGAAGGAGCGAATTTACATTTGCCTATCCTAACTTAACCTAACCGTACCTGGAAGCGGACCCGGCGCCTACCCAGCGTCGAATAACATGGGTACCTGGGGGAAACCCTGGGGGGTAAAGGCGGTCAGGGGCGTGATGCTGATCACATCACCCCCACTCACGACCGGATCAAGAAAGTGTGGGGCGTTACCCTCACACCCCCTATACGCCTTCATGGCGTGGTGCTATGCACAGGGGAACACTTTACCTTTTTTGTACCTGAATGGTTCGTGGGGCTATCCGTCAATGGTTTGTTGGGCTACCCGTTTTTCGAGCCCAAATTTTAACTATGTTTGCCTTGCCTAACCTAACTTAACCTAACCTTACCGAGAATGCTCAGTGGGGCTATTCCTGAATGGTTTTGCGGTAATTGTGATTACGAACCGATAAAAAATATTTTTTTCGTATCACTTTAACATCATCGAAGACGCCATTTTCGTATCCTGCAATTTTATGATTGATGTAATGTTGCCAAATTTACCTGTAATCAAATCAGTTCTTCTACATCGTGATTGTCGCTGTCACATGAGTAGTGCATATTGAGCGTTTCAAAGTCATACTTGGTACGAGTGTTTTTGTAGCCTCTTTTTTATCAATTGAAAATCAGTTTTTGACATATTTTGACAAATTTTTGTCGATGTTTTAGCGTTTAGCGATGTTTTTGTAAAATTTCCTATTTTTCTTTTTTTTTCCCACTCATACTTGGTACGAGCACACACAAGCATAGGTTCTATTCATATTTTTTTTTACGTATAGATGTACATGATGAATCTGCAAACAGATTTTTCCTAAGTTTTACCGTTTCCAAGATAACCCCAATTCCGGTCGCTATTTTGGATTTCCGAGCATACGTTCTATCCATACTTTTTCTCACGTATAGGCGTACATGACGAACCCGCAAACAGATTTTTCCTAAGTCTTACCGCTTCCAAGATAACCCCACTTCCGGTCTCCATTTTGGATTTCCGAGAATAGGTTCTATTCATATTTTACTTACATATAGGCGTACATGACGAATCCGCAAACAGATTTTTTCTAAGTCTTGCCGTTTCCAAGATAACCCCACTTCCGGTCGCCATTTTGGATTTCCGAGAATAGGTTCTATTCATATTTTACTTACATATAGGCGTACATGACGAATCCGCAAACAGATTTTTCCTAAGTCTCACCGTTTCCAAGATAACTAGTAGTGCAGATTAGACAGTTCTGCGCCCGAAAATGGGGCTCGGTGGGGCTCGCCAAACCTCAAAAACTCACTTTCTCTCCACGTTCCGCGCCTCATTTATTGCGCTGACGATGTTTCACAGCGTAGAAAACAGCACCAAAACATCAAAAACTCATTTTGATTATTTGGAGCTCACCAAAACCTCAAAAACTCATTTTTATTAATTGAGGTTCACCAAACCTCAAAAACTCTCATTTTCTCTCTACGTTCAGCGCCTTATTTATTGCGGTGACACAACGTGATGAGTAAATAATGCAGTCTCTTATTCTTGAAGGATGAATGCACCTTATCGTAATTTTCCAAGCCCCGGTCAAATGTTTGTAGATCGTGACCTTTGTAAACCTACCTCTCGGGAACGATGTGCCACACACACACACACTCACTTTCTCTCCACGTTCCGCGCCTCATTTATTGTGCTGACGATGTTTCACAGCGTAGAAAACAACACCAAAACATCAAAAACTCATTTTGATTATTTGGAACTCGCCAAAACCTCAAAAAACTTATTTTTATTAATTGAGGTTCACCAAAACCTCAAAAACTCCCATTTTCTCTCCATGTTCAGCGCTTTTATTTATTGCGCTGACACAACGTGATGAGTAAATAATGCAGTCTCTCATCCTTGAAGGATGAATGCACCTTATCGTAATTTTCCAAGCCCCGGTCAAATGTTTGTAGATCGTGACCTTTGTAAACCTCTCGGAACGATGTGATCTCTCTGCCACACACACACACGCCTCTCATTATTTCTGTATTGTGACGTGTTTATTTTGGTATGGGAGGACAGAGGACACCGAGACTCGATCGACACACTAAACCCAACCTCTCTACGCGTACTCTACGTCACCAAAAAAAGGTTAAAGGTTCCAATTAACAATAGTTAAGAGTTTCGCCAATCTAGTAAAGTGGATTGGTTGAAATCTCCAAGGCGTATTTTTGTATTTTTTTCAAATATGAACACGTTAAAACTGAACTGTCTTGGATTTTTGAGTTTTGTATTCGCCCCTGAGAAAATTCTATATAAAATAACATACCTGAAAATTATATTTGCAGTAGATTGATTTTTTTTGAGTTTTGTAATCACCTCAAGAAATTCTATATAAAATAACATACCTGAAAATTGTATTTACAGTAGATTGAATTCTTGAGTTTTTGTATTCGCACACAAGAAATTATATATAAATAACATACCCGAAATTCTATTTACAGTAGATTGAATTTTTGAGTTTTGTAATCACTCCAAGAAATTCTATATAAAATAACATACCTGAAAATTGTATCGCTAGACACTTTTTGATTTCTGTGATTTTTTGGAGAAAGCATAATGGCATCCACCACCAGTTTCAATCGAAAAAATGATAAAACTGAATGTGTTACTTGCGAAAAATTAATATCTAAAACTAATATTAGCAAGCACAGGGCAAGATGTAGCGAAACAGGCTCGAGAATTAATTGTTTGTTACCTTCTAAGTCTTGTGCTCGATGTGGAAAGATGATCAGCATTGCAAATTTAAGTAAACACCTCAAAATTTGCAAACCATCGATCGAACAAGGAACATTGAAAAGGAAAATCGATAATCCAGAAACGGAAGCTTCCACTTCCAAACAAGTTAAATTATCGGATGAACGCAAACCGATTAGATCTGCATTCAACGACCAACTCCAGGATTTCCCTTTTACTTCGGAACCAGGCCGTGACATCCTTAGTTTCTTGGACGAAACGAAAACATCTGTACTAAATATTCTAAAAAATAAACTTGAAAATAATTCCATAAAAGTATACGTTGTTCTGTTTTCTGAATACGAGAAAGTTGATGGCACAACGAGTATTTTTTATCATCGTACAAAAAACCAGACACTTTATTTTGCTGACGTCGAAAATTTGGACAACTTCTATTATAAAGTTTCCAACGAGCTGGTTAAGAAACATGACGATTTCGAGGCTAAAGGGTCGGGATGGTCTCTATGTGGAAGTCCTCACACGTTAACCGTTTACGTGAACCGATTCTCGCCTCTTCGTGCTTCCAGCTACGTTCCTCTTCCACCGAACACTCAACACAAGAGGGCTGTGTTAAATATACAGAACAGCGATAACAAGTGTTTCCTTTGGTGTGTGTTGGCAGCACTGCATTCTGTTTATTGGTCAAATAATCCAGAACGGGTTTCTTATTACAAGCAATACGAGTCCGAGTTTGAAAGTGTAATGTCTGGCATCGAATACCCGGTGACATTGTCGGATATAACAAAGTTCGAAAATCGTGCCGGAAAACGCATCGCTATTAATGTATATTCTTTTACGTCAGATAAATATCTCGTGCATCCCGTCAGGATAAGCGATATCGACGATGACGATGCTCGTGTGATTAATCTCCTTCTCATTTCAAACGAGGATGTTCATCACTACACGCTAATTCGTTCTCTATCACGTTTGGTCAGAAGTCAATCAACCAAGTATAAACATTGCATCGAAGTTTGTCCGAGATGTCTAACCATGTTCGACGATCGAAAACAAGTCGATTATCGAAATTACACCGGACGTCAAATTGCTATCGAGAAACTTGCCGAACATAAAATTTATTGCGGCGACAACAGACCGGCTAGAATGTTGATGCCCGAAACGAACGAAGTCGAAGAATTCAAAATGCACAAGGCATTGTCGGAACATCCCGCAATCATCGTTGCTGATTTCGAGGCGTTCCTCAAACCACTCTCATACTGCGAACCGGATCCCGAATTTTCCTCCACAACGCCGTACCAGCTTCATCAACCTAATAGTTTCGGCTATGTTGTTGTGCGACGTGATAAAATAAATGAAGCATATATATACCGCGGGCCAAATGCAATCGAACACTTCCTGGAAAAAATGGTGGAGGAGGTTGAGGTAATTGGTAGCGTACTGCTTACATCAAAACCGATGGCACCTTTAACTGAAAATGAACTTCAAAATTACAATTCCACTGAGGTGTGTCCGGTATGTGATCAAAGTTTCACTGATGAGAACAAAAAAATATTCCACCACGATCATTTCAGCGGAAACTACGTAGGTGGAATTTGCAACACGTGCAATCTTAAAATCCAGAAACCTAAATTCATCCCCATATTTTTTCACAACGGAAGCGGATATGATTTTCACCACCTGGTGAGACATCTTGGCTACGATCCGAAACGTATAGGTGTCTTGGCCGAGAATGAAGAACGCTATATTAGTCTCAGCAAGCAAGTGTCGATTCCGGGAACGAAAAATACAATCGAGATGCGCTTCCTGGATTCGTATAGATTTCTCTCTGCAAGTCTGGATGCTTTAGCGAACAAACTCACCGACGATCAATTCAAAATAACTAGAGCTAGTTTTCCCAACGTAGACATAGAACTCGTTAGACGTAAAGGGATTTATCCTTACGAATACGTTAGTGATGGTTCTAAATTTAACGACGACGCTCTCCCACTTCCAAGAGAATTTTACAGCAGACTCAGAGAGAAAGGAATCACGGACGAAGAATACCAACACGCGCAACTCATGTGGGAGAAATTAGAATGTAGGACACTCGGAGACTACCACGATGCCTACTTAAAATTAGACGTCACGATACTCGCGGATGTTTTTGAAGCGTTCAGGAAAACGGCAACGAATATTTATAAATTAGATCCAGCGTATTTCTACAGCCTACCGGGATTAGCGTGGTCGGCAATGTTATTCCAGACAAAGGTCAAGCTGGAACTGATATCGGACGTTGACATGTTGCTATTTATCGAAAGAGGGATACGAGGTGGAATGGTGCAATGCGTACAGAGACATGCAAAAGCTAATAACGTACACATGAAAGAAGATTACGATTCAAATCGAGCATCGAATTACATCTTCTACGCCGACGTTAATAATCTCTACGGACATGCCATGGTTCAAAAACTTCCTTACGGGGGATTCGAATGGTTAGATCCCACTTCGATAGACATTATTCATTTCGACGATAGCGAGTGTGGTTTCTTCGCAGAGGTAGATCTCCAATTCTCCGACCACCTGCACGACACGTTTTCGGATTTGCCTCCGACTCCCGAAATCAAATGTCCACCCGACTCGGTTCAAGACAAGCTTTTGTTAACATTGGACCCTAAACAGAGATACGTCGTCCACTACAAGAATCTCCGGTTTTTGATTGGGAAGGGTGTTCAGATAGTAAATGTTAGAAGAATACTAAAGTTTAAACATTCCACGTGGTTAAGACCTTACATAGAAACTAACACACAACATAGAACAGCTGCCACTTCCGATTTAGACAAGGACTTCTTTAAATTAATGAACAATGCGGTGTACGGAAAGACCATGGAGAATGTTAGAAAGCACGTAGACGTGAAATTAATTTCCGATAAGAATAAATGTCGGAAGTGGATAGCCGATCCTAGATTCAAGTCGAGAAAAATTTACAACGAGAATTTGGCACTTTTCAATCTAGATATAAAATTGATGAAATTCAGAAAACCAATTTACGTTGGCGCAACGGTTCTCGACTTGTCGAAACTTTACATGTTCGAATTTCATTATGACGTGATGAAACCCTTCTACAATGATAAAATATCACTTTTGTACACGGACACCGACAGCTTCATTTACAGCATACAAACACCTAACCTATACGAAGACATAAAAAGTTCTTCCATGGTTGAGTATTTCGATACTTCTGCGTATCCTCAACCCAACAGATTTGGAATTCCATCTCGTAACAAAAAAGTCCTAGGTAAACTGAAAGATGAATGTAACGGTGATGTTATTGTCGAGTTCGCGGGTTTGCGTTCGAAGATGTATGCCATGAGAACAGAAAGTAGCGTCACGAAGAAAGCAAAAGGTGTGGGCAAGAATACGGTGGAGAACAAACTCACCTTCCACGATTACATCGATTGCCTTTACTCGCAATCGACGATACTAAGTATAGAACAAAGAATCCAAAGTGTAGACCACGTGATTACAACAAACGAAGTTAGGAAAGTAGCATTAGATCCGCATGACGATAAAAGATGTATTTTGTCTTGTGGAATCCACACGTTGCCTTGGGGACACTATCGTTTAGAAATTAGTAAAAATTGTAGGCAATGCAATTGAAAAAAATAAACTTAAATAACTATACCTAAATTAAAAAAAATCTTTAACTGTCTCAAATTATCACATACACAATAAATAACTAGCAAGGACAATGAATCTCTTTGGTTTCCGAAAGCAAACAATGAAGACTGTACACCGCACGACAGATCATGAATTTCTACCTTCCATGTTATCTAAACTCGACGGCCTGTTGATCAATCAATTTTCGGAACGCTGCTCTTCTTGCTGGAACAGTGACGATTTCGGATTCGCGACGATCGACATGACGAGGAAACCCAACGACGGAAAATACAGAAACAAAATCAACGACTTTCTAAACGTTGCAACGTTGTGAGAAACGTTTCTCACAACGTTGCAACGTTTAGAAAGTCGTTGATTTTGTTTCTGTATTTTCCGTCGTTGGGTTTCCTCGTCATGTCGATCGTCGCGAATCCGAAATCGTCACTGTTCCAGCAAGAAGAGCAGCGTTCCGAAAATTGATTGATCAACAGGCCGTCGAGTTTAGATAACATGGAAGGTAGAAATTCATGATCTGTCGTGCGGTGTACAGTCTTCATTGTTTGCTTTCGGAAACCAAAGAGATTCATTGTCCTTGCTAGTTATTTATTGTGTATGTGATAATTTGAGACAGTTAAAGATTTTTTTTAATTTAGGTATAGTTATTTAAGTTTATTTTTTTCAATTGCATTGCCTACAATTTTTACTAATTTCTAAACGATAGTGTCCCCAAGGCAACGTGTGGATTCCACAAGACAAAATACATCTTTTATCGTCATGCGGATCTAATGCTACTTTCCTAACTTCGTTTGTTGTAATCACGTGGTCTACACTTTGGATTCTTTGTTCTATACTTAGTATCGTCGATTGCGAGTAAAGGCAATCGATGTAATCGTGGAAGGTGAGTTTGTTCTCCACCGTATTCTTGCCCACACCTTTTGCTTTCTTCGTGACGCTACTTTCTGTTCTCATGGCATACATCTTCGAACGCAAACCCGCGAACTCGACAATAACATCACCGTTACATTCATCTTTCAGTTTACCTAGGACTTTTTTGTTACGAGATGGAATTCCAAATCTGTTGGGTTGAGGATACGCAGAAGTATCGAAATACTCAACCATGGAAGAACTTTTTATGTCTTCGTATAGGTTAGGTGTTTGTATGCTGTAAATGAAGCTGTCGGTGTCCGTGTACAAAAGTGATATTTTATCATTGTAGAAGGGTTTCATCACGTCATAATGAAATTCGAACATGTAAAGTTTCGACAAGTCGAGAACCGTTGCGCCAACGTAAATTGGTTTTCTGAATTTCATCAATTTTATATCTAGATTGAAAAGTGCCAAATTCTCGTTGTAAATTTTTCTCGACTTGAATCTAGGATCGGCTATCCACTTCCGACATTTATTCTTATCGGAAATTAATTTCACGTCTACGTGCTTTCTAACATTCTCCATGGTCTTTCCGTACACCGCATTGTTCATTAATTTAAAGAAGTCCTTGTCTAAATCGGAAGTGGCAGCTGTTCTATGTTGTGTGTTAGTTTCTATGTAAGGTCTTAACCACGTGGAATGTTTAAACTTTAGTATTCTTCTAACATTTACTATCTGAACACCCTTCCCAATCAAAAACCGGAGATTCTTGTAGTGGACGACGTATCTCTGTTTAGGGTCCAATGTTAACAAAAGCTTGTCTTGAACCGAGTCGGGTGGACATTTGATTTCGGGAGTCGGAGGCAAATCCGAAAACGTGTCGTGCAGGTGGTCGGAGAATTGGAGATCTACCTCTGCGAAGAAACCACACTCGCTATCGTCGAAATGAATAATGTCTATCGAAGTGGGATCTAACCATTCGAATCCCCCGTAAGGAAGTTTTTG